>NW_017728980.1:2644941-2645222 GCF_001723915.1 Gavialis gangeticus | reverse complement strand
CCCCGGGAAGGCATGGGGGACATGTGCCCCTGGATCTGCACACGGAGCAGGGTGGGGCAGGCTGCCGCTGGGGGCTGCACCAGGTTCTTCCTGGTGGGGGCTGGGCTGGGCAGGGCTGTGCTCGGGGCACATGGGGGTTGGGGGAGCTACAGTGAATTTTGGGGTGCATGCAAGGTGGGAGCCATCCCCCACACTCCCCAAACAAGCCCCTTGCAGCTCCGTCCTGTGCCCACCCCGCCCTGCCCCAGCTGAGCTGCCCCTACCCCTACCCCACTCCCCCC
>NW_017728980.1:2641144-2644594 GCF_001723915.1 Gavialis gangeticus | reverse complement strand
CCACTCCCCCCTCACCATGGGGGCCTTGATCTGCACCCCCTGCCCATTCCCTCCCCCCACCGCTTCCCCCACACCAGACTTACCAGCCTGATGCTAGTCTCTAAGTTGCCCGCCTGCATATCGGAATCGGATTGGTATCAGCTGATACAGCTCCTTAAAAATCAGCCATTGGTATCAGCCCAAAAAATCTCTATTGGTGCACCCCTAATTACTAGAGGCTGTTAAAGTAAATCCACATGAGGCTGGAACACACTGAGGCCCTCTGGTGGAAGATGTTGTGCTGATTAATTCTCTCTGCTAGCCTGGAAGGTTAGAAAAAGCTAGCGATTCCATTTTATAGATGGGGCCATAGAGGGATAAACATCATATTTTCAAAAAACTTCCTTTAACCATTGAGATATAGTGTTGCAGAGAACAGGCTATAAGTGATTTGCTTAAGGTCATTCAGTAAGTCAGTGCCATGGTCACAAATAGAATCTAGGCAACCTGGCCCCTGGATTCTCATATAATCGCTGGCTTGTACCTCCTTCCCTTGGGAGATGCATTGGTATCAACTACAAACCAACAAAAGTCTCTAGCCTTGGGGACAGAAAGCTAGAGTAGTTCTCCGAAGGTTGGGTACCTGTAGGTCAGCTTCCAGGCACATGGTGCTTTTTGCCCACTGCCTGGCCATTCATCCTCTGCCTTGAGAGAGATTTTTGGATCAAGCAGCATCCTTCTGTGGGCTTTTTTATACCACCCATGGTATGCAATACTCCAGAGGGAGGTTGCTCATCAGTGAGAGTTGCTAGTGACTTCCTTCTGAATTCTCAGTACACTCAAGGGTTTTCCTTGATGTAAGTGGAAGCATGGCCTACCAGTTAGCCCACCAGCTTAGCAGTTTCTTTTCTGCCTTGGAAAATTTACTTAGTATCTGAGCCTCAGTCCTCTGTCCCCAAGGCTGTTGGGAGTAGCAAGCTGTGCTTAAGGTGCCCAGATGCGTCGGTGATGGAGAGCTAGTGCAAGTAGATACATGACTTAATTTTCTGCCACACTTTTCTCCTGAAGGATTTCACCTCTGCTAACCTTGTTGAAGGTGTTATGCCTATCTGGTCACTAAGAACAAGACCCTGTTCCACCTATTAGGTGCCTAAGTGGACTTAGCTGTTTAAATGTAATCCTCTTCCACCGTGCTTGTGCCCCTGCGTAAAAGTTAATGGATTTATTTTTTATAAAATACTGTCATCTTAACTTTAAGACTATGTCACAAAAAGCAGTGAATAGGAGGGGGGCCCTCCACTTCTTATATTAGTTGATATAGGGACTCAAGCAGGGTGGAACAGAATCATGCTTAGGTGCATAAATCCATTCAGGCACCTAATAGGCAGAGTAGGATGTGGCCCTAGGAACATAGCCAGACTGAAGTCTTATATGCTAAATTAATTACCACATTTCCACAGGGGACTCTGGGGGTCTGCCCAATCCACAAATGTTGGTTTCAAAGCACAGAAATAGGTAGGTCACTGGTATACATGCAGCAAACCCACTCACATTCACAAATATGATCACGAACTCATTTTAGTTGACAACCAGTTATCTGAGTGCATATGGATCCTAAGGGTGTGTTCTCCCTGCAAAATTAACTTGAGTGACTGGCACCTGCTTTAGCTTAGCTCAGTTGTGAACCACAGTATTGCAAATGCATATCCAAGCATGTGTGTCCTTCCTAGGGTGCAAGCATGTTGCTAGGACTTCTGGGGGCATATCCCAGAGTTCTTTGTGGTAAGGTAAACTGAAAATTTCTTGGGTTTATTCCCAGGAGATTATTGGAGAAAGACATTTAGAGGATCTGCACTCAAGTGATTTGGCTTGTGTTTATACTGCAAAGTAGAAAGGGGGAATATAGCACTTGGGCCAGGTAACCTGGGCTGAAAACATTACCAACCTTAAGGGAGGGGGTCTTTACAGGAAAGCTAGCTAGTAGGGACAGTACCCGATTACGAGCCTAAGGTAATACTCCAGTGAAGCCCTGCCTCGAGAGGAGGAGCCAGGCTACCCGCTTATTTAATTTTCTCTAGTACAGCTAAGTAGCTATCAAATGTTAATGACTGTCATTTCCTACTAAAGCATGATGAATTTGAACCAGTGACCAGGAGGTGAAAGGTTCCTCTGTTCTTCCCTTTCAAACTTTTCACTGACTGGCATTGGAGGGCATCTCTGAAGCCAGGGCTTTGTGCCAGTGCTGGCTAAAGCAGCTATCTCTGGGTTTCCCCAGTCCTTTTCCTCCTGTTTGAACAACGAAAGCTGTATGGAGAAGCAGCCATTCATATGCTCATTAAATCGTCATCAACTTAGTGGTTGATCAGTTCCAATAGATGGGAGGTTGTTAGCTAAATTGGCAGCAAGGTGAGGAAAACATCTGTCTGCTCCATTGTTGGCTTGCCAGCATTGGCACGTGCCAGTCTTTGTGGTTCCAGAAGAGTCTCAGGCATGTAAGATTGTGGAGTTGCAATGAGCTGGAACCATTTTTTATGAACTGCCTGCCTCAGCTAGTGTTTCCAGCAAGATGTTTTTCTCCTGCAACAGTATCAACAATTTTCTGGCTCTCCTAGGATTAAGGAAGCTGGAGGGAATTGAGATAGGAAGGTGGAGCCTTTAACTGCTGGGTTAGCAATGACTGAAGGCTATTTTCAGAGTTTACTTACAGTGGATAAAATTTGCAGAAACATCTAAATGATGTGGGAGTTGAGCTGGACAGGAAATAGCTTTCTCACCCCATGAGAATTTTTGGGAGTCTGAAAAATATTCTCTTTCCAATCTCAAAAGTACACACGAGCTGATAATTCCCAAGGATTTAGGTCAGGTCAAGCAACACATTTTGGTCGCAGTCATTTCAGAAAGTTTCATTTCAATTTGTAAAGTTTTAAAACTTTATGAAAGACAAACTAAATTACAATTTCAGAATGAAAAGTAATTTTGCTCTGACTATTCAAATAGGATGGTCAGATATCTTCAGGGTTTAGTGGAGGGAAGGGGATTCATTTTTGTTTTCCTAAATGAAAAATACAGTATAGCAAAAATGACTCTTTCCCATGGGAGGCTTCAGTTTCTTGGTGGAAAATGTTTTGCCAAAATTTCCTGACCAGCTGTTCTTAGGAGCCTAACTTCTGTTTTCAGAAGTGACCCAGGGCCTCCTTGCATGGTAATTTTGGACAGCTCCTGGAGCTGTTAACACCCAGATTGTCCACACATTAACACCTGAGAACTGGTTTGAAGCACTTGTTAGGTGGCTCTAAGTTAGGCCACTGCAGAGTAGGCTTATCCCTGATCTGTGTTACCTAGTTCTTGTTAGACTAATGTGTAGCCACTCTAGGTTACACCTTAGAGTATTCACCCCATCTGATCCTCTTCCCCCCCCCCCCCCGCCCCAGTTTGGGCCCAGAGCCCCCCAAGACTTTTGCTCACTGCATA
>NW_017728980.1:2640766-2641133 GCF_001723915.1 Gavialis gangeticus | reverse complement strand
GCTGGCCTGAAGTGTGACTGCTCCAAACTTGAGCTAGCACTAGCAGCCATCAGTGTTTGTGAGGTCACAGTGTAACGCAGGGGTGAGTAAAGGCCAGATCAGGCCTGCATTGGACTCCCTTTTCCAGCAGCCCCTGCCCACGTCGCTGCAGCTGGTTTCCATGGCGACCCCAGCAGCGGTGTGGCCACAGTTTCCATGGAGACCAGCCCCAGCTGAGTTGGCAGGGTGCACGACTGAGTGGGGAGCTGCTTCGGGGCTGGGGCTGGGATTGTGAGGCAGTGACGGTATGGCCCGGAGCCATGGCAGAACTGTGATCCTCTGCCCACATGCTGCAGGCAAGACCTAGGGTGAGTCTACATAGATTCAT
>NW_017728980.1:2625082-2635766 GCF_001723915.1 Gavialis gangeticus | reverse complement strand
ACGTCGCTGCAGCTGGTTTCCATGGCGACCCCAGCAGCGGTGTGGCCACAGTTTCCATGGAGACCAGCCCCAGCTGAGTTGGCAGGGTGCACGACTGAGTGGGGAGCTGCTTCGGGGCTGGGGCTGGGATTGTGAGGCAGTGACGGTATGGCCCGGAGCCATGGCAGAACTGTGATCCTCTGCCCACATGCTGCAGGCAAGACCTAGGGTGAGTCTACATAGATTCATAGATTGTAAGGCCGGAAGAGACCTTGGAAGATCATCGGGTCCAGCCCCCTGCACCAAGAAGGAAAGATAACTTGAGTTCCTTAATACATGTGAAGATAGTGAGACTTTGCTGCCTCGAGAATCTGGGCATCTGCAGCTTTGTGTGTGGATACTCAATATCAGTTTAGACCTGACTAACACTGGCTTTGAACCTACCTGTAGATTCACCTGTCTGAGCCAGATTTAAGATAATAGAAGAGGGTTAACAGCAAAAGTTGTCTTCATTTAAGTGTGACATCACACCTTTAGTTAAACTAGTGCCATTTTCTGTGTAAACCAGGTCTCAGGATCTGTGAAGTCCCAGTCTGGTGCAGTTAGGTTAACTTCTTCTACTGTGCACATCTCTGTTATATCTGAGTACTGCTTTTGGGCTGATAGATGGACAAAACTTTGCAACAGCTGCAAAAGGTATGGGGCCAGCTTCTTGGCTGGGGCAAGTATCTACAGCTCCATTGATCTGTACTGGAGATGCACAGATTTACCTTTGTGGAGGATCTGCTCCATGATTTCCCTTCCCCACAGCTCTAAGTCTTTTGCTGTCACTGCTACTTAGGATGTGGCTGGAAATCAGGCCCAGGATGCCTGACTCTCTTTCAAACAAACAACAATAAATGCATATGGAGTTGTTGCTTTTGCTTTGTGTTAAGGAAATGAACCGACATTGGCAAATTGCTGCAGGAGGTTGTAAATGATGTATGAAATAAAAAGCCCACTCTCGGTGCAGGGAGAGGCTCTACAGTGCACTGGGAAGAGTATCTCCTCAACTGTTTGTTCTTCTAAGGATACAGCCAAGAAGCTCAGATGCCAAACCCCTTCAGCTCACAAAGAAAAACACAGCTCTTTTTTTCCTATCTTATTTCCCTAAGGTTCCCCCATCACCTACTCGTTGTCCCTCCTCAGCCCAAGCTGACATATTTGGGTTACATAAGCTTTTCATATGCAACCAGCAGTTCTGTCTCCAAAATAACCCATCTCTCTTCAGGTCAATACAGGATTCCTAGAGAAGCATGTCAAAGCCAAAAGCTTTTCCCCACTGTTTTCACAGATCCTGCATTATTTTTGTGCCTGAAGCTCCTTGTCGTGAGATCTTCTTTAACTCCAGTGCTAAGCAAGTAGGTCTGGCTTTATTTGTGGACGGGACACCTTTCCTGCTCCAGGAAGGGAGTCTTGTGATTGAAGAAGGCACTCGCCTAAACTGGTAACAAAACCCTGTGCCGTCATCTCCCGAGGGGGCACTTGGATGCAGGAGGTGCCATCTTTCCTATGGACTGAGGTCATGGCTGATATTTTTAAAGACTCCATGGTGTTTTATTGCAAGGAAGCGCTCATTAGATTCAAAGTTCAGTCTATGCAACTACAAGAGGGTCTCACAGACCATTTACATGAGCTGCATACTCCCACAGTGGGAAAGCTTGTACCATGTCAGAGGTCTGCAACAGTTCAGCTAGCTGCAGGGGCTACCAGTGGCGATTCTTTTTTCCAGGGTTTAAACCCAGAACCTCTAGATCTCTTACTTCCTTGGCTGCTGTCTTAAGCTCAGAAGAAGACCCATGAGCCAGACTGATCCCTCAGAAAGGGACAGTGGGTCCCCGCTTGCCCTTAGCTGTGAGATCAGACTTGTTGCCTGGCTTCCCTGCCATGACCAGCCTGAAGTGGTGCCAAGGGCTGTGTCTCCCTGCACAGTAAGGCAACTGCATTGTGAGCAGGAGATGGGGGGTTAATAATGTTGCCAGCAGCAGCAGGCATTGGCAGGCCCTGTATTTCAGCGAGGTGCAGAGAGGAGACAACGTGCAATTTCTGTGTCTCTCTGTGCAGCCTGGTTATTATCAGGTTGGGGCACCCACAGCCAGGGAGCTTTGTTAGTTCTCAAAGGCCTTGTGTGTCAGACTTTTTTTTTTGGCATGAAATAATCATCAAAGCTTTCAGAACGAATGCACTTCCGATCTTTATTAACCTTCCTATCACTCCCTTCATCCTCTGCCCCCCTTAACTTGCTGCCACAGGCCCCAAAGACAGTAAGATGAGTGGGAGAATGTTGCCATCTTCAGACATAGAGATTCCCAGGTCTATCATGCAGAGAGGGGTGGAGATGAGACAACAAGGAACAACTGTACCTCTCAACCCAGGGCCCACTGGAAAAAACTCAGGTCCCACTGAAGCTAATAGAGCCCCTTCTCCCCCCACCAATGACTTCAAAAGGACCATTGCTTCTCCCACGCTTTGTTTTGCCTGTGGTGAACTACTGGCATTCCTCTACCCTGTGACTGACAGCAGCACAGGTTGTGGGGGGTATGCGGGACCAAAATCAAACCAGGGCATGCAACAAATTGCTAGCATTGGGACTTAGAGTCCAACTGGTGCTGGAGCTTGTGGCCAGCCACTGTATCCACCTCTGCAAGTGGCTTTTGCCCTCCAGCCCTCTGGGCTCTTGTGATCCCTATCTGTTGTCAGCACAGGGTTTGGAGCGGTTGGCACAGAGTTGCTAAACCGTCTCGGGTGACGGCTGCCTTTCAGCGCTCCCCAAGGGCAAGGTTGGGTCCCACCTGGATGCGAGGGTGCCCAACAGTGCCCAGACATAAAACACATGATGAGTGAAAGTAAAGCTCCCAGGTGGGTGCTCTGTGCTTTGTCATGGTGCTCCTTGCTTTATGCTCTTTCCACTCCTGCTAGTGTTGACTGTGTCTGCTCTGTGCTCATGTTCCAGGACGCTAAGTGGCAAGTACAAGCCATCTCTTAAGACAGTGAAAAAGGACAGGGCAAGCACATTCCTTGCCCAGGATTCAGAGTTCTCAGACTAAGAAGCAAGCTAAACGCCCAGACAAGGCTTATCAACGTTGGTGAAATCCTATTTGAGGAGATAAATGGAGGCAAAGCAGTATTGGTTATCTGTCATTGCGTGTGAGCCAGTAAATGAGAAGTAGTCAATGCCATAAGAGATGTCAGGATTTATTTCCAGTAAGACCTGGTGAAGCTGGGAAAATTACTCATTAATGCTTTATTGATATTCATTTTACTATTGAAGGGACCTGGGAGGATACATGCCCATGCTAATGGTGTCTAGCTTAGAATAGGTTTTCGCAGGCCTAGGCTCAGGGTGACAGTACAGCACTGTAGGTTTGAGAAGAAGAGTCTCTTGGGTATAGAAATCAAACTAATGAACCATGAGGTGAATACAGATGGGGCTTTCTTGCACTTCAGCCACTCTGCAGGCATTACCCATGTGCATTAGGGATACGTGAAGCTTCAGGTGCTGATTCGATTTGGAGAAGATTTGGCCCGATTTGGTGGCCAAATCTCCAAATCCGAACTGAATCAGGGGACCGATTAAAAGGTCCGAATCGATTCAAAGCTCTCCAAATCTTCGCAAAAGATTTGGAGAGCTTTGATTTGGGCAGTCCCTGGTGGCTGCAGCAGGGAGCTGTAGCTGGACTCCAAGCTAGTAAGTAGGGGGAGGGGACCATGGGGGGACCCCTTCCAGGCCCCATCCCACCCCAGCTCCCGGCCCTTTAAAAAAAAGCCCCCACTCACCGCTGCTGCCAGGCCGGGGGGCAATCCCAACTGCCCCACACTGCATGGGGGCTCTTCCATGAGCCCCCCTCCCCCTCCTCCCCAAGCCCCCCCACAGGTGCCCTGGCAGGGCCAGCTCTGATCCTTTAGAAAAAAACCAAAATGAGAATAGCCCCAGGACTTCTGCAGTGGCCTTGGGGCTTTGGGGTGCTCATGGAAGAGCCCCTCATGTGGCACAGGGCAGTGGGGGGCAGCAGGGATTGCCCCCCACTGGGCAGGAACCATGAGTGTGGGGTTTTCCTCATTTCTTTTTCCTAAAGGGCTGGAGCCACGGCGGGCGGGGCAGCCATGGGAGGAGCTGGGGGGGATCAGGGGGCTTGTGCAGTGGGGGGGCTGCAGGGATTGCCCCCCTGCCCAACAGCGCCCTCTGAGTTGGGGCTTTTTTTTCCCAAGTGCTGGGAGCTGGGGCGGGCAGGGCAGCCATTGCCGGGCTGGGAGAGTGGGCAGGGGATGGACCCAAGTGATTCAGAGATTCAGCTGAATAGATATGAGGCAGTGATTCAAATCACCAAATCAAATCGCTGTCCCCCAAATCGGCCAAGTCCGAAGCGAATACTAGCCACTTCACACAGGCTAATGTGCATGCTCTTAGTCTGCGATAAACAGAACCTATACCATGTTTTCTTAATCCTTTTTCATTGAGGTTTAAATTAACGCTGGTTAGTAGGGGTGTGTGAAATGGGCCCTATTTAATTTGGATTTGGATTTGGCCTGAATCAGGGATAGTGATTTGGTTTGTTGATTTGGATCATTGTCCCCAATTCAATTCGGCTGAATCCAAATCTGAAGATTCAATGCTGATTCTGAGAATTGGTGATTCGGACATAGACACAGCTTTAAAAGTTTTTTCTACATACTTGGAGGTATCAGCACAGCTTGTGAATGCTGCAATGCTGAGGCAGGTGGAGGGGCATGTGCTCGGCGGTAAACCTGAAAGTGGACCGGAAGTACTTCTGGTCCAGTTCCAGTTCTGCTGGGGAGCGTGCTGGGGACCTCCCTGCACTCCTGTGAGACGCTCCATGCACCCCAGCACCACAGTGTTCACGAGCCCCTGCTGCCTAGAGGTATGTAGAAAAAACATTTAAATCTGTGTCTATGTCCGAATCTCTGAATCTTTCCGAATCTCCAAATTGATTTGGAGGGTTTCGATTTGATTCAGAGAGATTAAAGGGTCACACGATTCAATTCAGACTTGGAGATTCAGCCACCGAATTGGGCTGAA
The DNA here is from genome assembly GCF_001723915.1 of Gavialis gangeticus. Lineage (NCBI taxonomy): Eukaryota > Metazoa > Chordata > Crocodylia > Gavialidae > Gavialis > Gavialis gangeticus. Next base: position 2,630,710 of record NW_017728980.1, on the reverse strand, counting down.
TCTTCACTGAATTGATTCAGGGACCAAAGCTTCTCACAGCCTTAGTGTTTAGCCACCACTTTCTGTAGTGGTGGGTAAGATTGTACAGACAGGCACTAATTGCAGAACAGCCGATGTTCAGTAAGCCTTGCCTATTTTTACCCCACACTAAATTGTTGCTGTGCCCATACTCTCCCTTGGTAAAGCAGGGCAAATGAAATCTTTTTCAGTCTCGTGGCCAAACCAAAACAACTGGAGGAAAAAATGGTTCATGTCAGAACAAAACAAAACAGTTCAGGTGTTTCTAACAAAATGAAAAAAAACCTTAAAGAGTTTCATTTTGACATGTTTAATTGGACTAGAAGAAATATGTTGAACTTCATTCTTGGCTCTTTAATCCTTTTTTGATCCTATTTTTTAAATTTAGAAAGCCACTTCAAAATGAAAAGTCAAAATATTTTCCTGTAAAAATGTTGAACCTTATCAGCATTTCTTAAAGGAAACCTCTTTGGTTTAAAAAAAATCAAATTGAAATGTTTGGGTATTTATTCTTCCATATGTATCAGCTGCAACTGTTAGCTAAATTGAACCAAAATGTGTAGATACTTTCAGTCTCCCAAAAGCTCCAATTATCAGTGAATTTACTTTTCCTTAAAAAAATTCTACCCCACTCAATCCATAAGCATCTGGAATTGGCTCATTGTTGCCTAATGCAGAGGGAAAACAGCTTCCACTGCTCTGCAGGGTCCACCCCTTGCACCAACACTGATGGCTGCTCCCCATTGCGGGAGCTGTGCTGTTCTTGCTGGTTCTGTGACCACCTGTGAACAAAACCTCCTTCCTGGGGCCCAGGCCCTTCCACCATGCCACGGACATGGAGGCAGGTCTAGGGGACTGTCTGTCACTCACCCCTTCCCCCTGCTCTTCCAGAGTTTGTCACCCTGTGGACTCTCCAGGCTCAGATCTACTTACGACTGTAAAATTTAGAGCCGTACCCGTCATAATGCCTTCGTAACGGCACCCGCTGGGGCTGCCAGAGGGCAGGCAGGTGGAATTCGCCTGTGGGTGGGAGGGGGGTGGTGGTGGTGATGGGAGGAATCCTGAAAGAAAAACCTGCATGAGGAGAGAAGAGGAATGTAAAACAGTCCTTTCCCTTCTGCAACCAAAAGCACCCAGCACTGCCTCCAGCACCTTGCACCGCACTGTGCAGAGTTACGGTGCTGCGCAGACATTTTGGATCCTGCCCTTCCCCGTCTGTAGCTGCTGACACTGGGTCCTGTTGCTTTGCCTTGACATTCTCCTTGCCTGTCTCCGTGAACCTGCCTTGGTGACCTCTTTCATTTGGGCTGCACTGTGCGTCTAAAAATCTACCCCTAGGTTGATCGCTTCCCTGATTCTCCTTCCTCTAAAATTCCAATTGCCACTTCGACTTTCCTCCCCAGGGCCTGCCCAGGGCTTACAATGCCTTACCGAGGCTGTGGTATGCCAGAGTTTTCAGCAGAGTCTTATGTGCTAAGTATATGCCAATTTATGTGTGAGCCTCCCCATGCCTCAGTTTCTTCCTCTGTAAAATCAGGAATCGTGCCTTTCCTCACCTTTCTTGGGTACACAGGGATCACTAAACAGAAGAGATGATCAGTGCAGAGGGTTGTTGTCGATTTTAATAGTGCACGATTAAATGCCCCTGTCCCTTGGCTACCATAGAAGCCATATAGGGAGAAGAGAAAGGGAAGGTGTGCACTCAGTCTTTGGAAGGGCTGCTGTTGGATTTGTAACACGAGGGGATTACAGACAGTGCTCTGTACTATATGCTGAAAAGTATCTTGCACTAGGTAAGATCAAACTGTATGAAGGAGAAATATAATGCACTGTATCCAGTACAACAGGGCAAACATGGGTCTCCTGTTCACTGGACTTTTTCCTTCCTCCCCTTGTAAAAATGCATTTTAATATGTTTGGCAAACACACAAAACTGCAGCCCTGCCTGAGCTCCCTGCTTCTTCTGACAGCACCTAGGGCATAGTGTGTCTCCTGCAGACCTGGAGAGCCCCAGGGGAATGTACCATGTCATGATGCCCTCTGCTAACAAAACAGTTGGTCACTCACCCAATTTTGAGCAAAGATTGTCTCCAAAGACATGTGGAGGCTATTCAGAGACTCCTAGCCAGACCATTAAAGCCTCCACTTCATAGCAGACCCCAACCCTCCCAGGTCATGTTAACTTACCAGACATCAGCATCGCCACATGCCTGATGGCTGCAAGTCACTTGAGCAGTCAATTTGTGCAGAGCTTTACCAGAGGGAGAGCCAGCACTGCTGTGCACCTAAGCAATGCCTGGCCAAAGGAAGCCTGCAATCCGCTCCTATAAATAACTCAATAATTGAGATGGTTTAGAAGATAAAATATCTCCCAGTATCATGTTTAATAAAGCTCTGCATCTCAGCTGTCATCATGCAGCCTAATTTCCTGGGCTGCAGATCAGCGGGGAGGCTGCCTATCGCTGAAACACAGGCAGCACAGCATATCCATCTCATAGCCCCATCATGCATAATGTTCCTGCCTCACCAGGGTCTTTTTTTTCCCCCTGATTATGTTGATCTCATTTGAGTTCAGAGCTGAGAGACCAAATTGCCAGTGATCCAGGATGGAGCTTGTAGTATTGCTGCATAGCGTAACCTCAGAGCCTCCATTCCAGCCACTAAAATGGATCCGTCTTGTGATGAGATGGAAAATGCAATTGGCAGTAATAATAGAAAAGTACTTAAGCTGTGATGTTCATTGTGCCTGACTCTCTGGCTCCTGCCATGTGATCTCATAGCACTGGCAGCAGAAAATGGGTAGCTCCCCCTGTCCCATGAGCCTTATGATAGGAAAGCATCTTTGGATTATGTTAGGCTTCACTTGTATATCATGCTGCCATGAACTGGAAGCAGATCTCCTTCCAGGGTAAATACTATCTAACTGGTCTCTAGTTCTGTACCTGGGACTATATATATTTGCAACCTGTAGGTGGGGCTTTGGCTGAATGCCAATGTTTTCTGTTTGGACTCATGGCCTGGGTCCAACACCCTTGAACATGTACTTACAACCTAGCTCATTGTCTTTGAGACCTGCATGCTTTCTGATTTTATACCATAGGAGTTGGTTCCCCATGAAGGCTAAGTCATCTTTCTATTCCATTATCACCTTAGCATGAGGACATCCCATAGTCATTAATGTATTTATCCTCAAAGGCCTCTGTTAGGTAGGGCATGCTCATTTTCCCATTGCCCCTACAGGGAAAATAAAGGCGAGTTCCCCACTGTCATACTGAGGGCCAGGATCTGAAGGAGAAATGTTCTGGGTCCCAGTCCAATGCCTTAATCAAAGGGCATGGTCCCTCACAACATCTGGTATCACACAGCTGCCACATTTCCTTCCAAAGACTAGGTCAGAAGGAATGCCTCTATCATTTATTAGCATCTCCTTAAACTTCCATTACCGATTGCTATTAAAGAACTAATGCCCAGTTCCATAGAGGCATTTAAGCATTGAACTCCTAGTATGTATAGGACCCCGAGTTATATTTCAGTGACCATTAGGCTCCTAAATATGTGTGTGGATCCATGCTGAAGTGTTTCATGTCTGGGGAAATGAGGCTGGCACGTGACAAACGGGAGCAGAAGTAGGGGACATCTAACCTCACTGTCAAGGGCAATGGGGAATCATTTGGAAATGGTTTTGAATATGACTGTTTCATCCTATAGCAGGTGAATGAAGTCAGGATTCCTGGTCTCTTTTCCTGGCTCTGGTGTTGCATCATGCAAGTTGCATGTCTTCGCAATGCCAGATGTTCCCCACATGTAATTTCAGGCAAGTGGCACCAACTTAGTAGAGGTTCTATTACTTACAAGTTACTTAACCTCCCTGCCACCAGTTTCCTGTTGGTTAGACATCCAGAACAATTACCACCTCTCCTTCCACCCTGAAGCAAATATTTACAGGTGCTGTGATGGCAAAGTTCTGCAGTCAGCATTTCAGCCTGATCCACATGAGTGGATCCAACCTTGTGCCCTCAGAATTGAGCCAGCTGGGAGTGTCTACATGTTCATTAATGCGCTTTTGCTAATGCACATTAAATATAGTACCTCCACTGTGAGGTACTAGAAAAAGGCACATTCCCCTATTTTAATGTGCGTTAGTGAGAGCGCACGGGGTTTTTTTTGACTCTTTAATGAGCATTAAAGTGCACATGTAGACATGCCCAGAAAACTCCCCAAGGGGCTTTTCCTACCAGTTTAATCAGCCTTTATACAAGGGCAGACAGGGAGTGGGAAGATCTACAGTCCCACCGTGGTGTAACTTCATGGAATTTGTTGTAGGATTACCCAAGAGAAAAATCAAGGTTAAAATGGCACCAGTGTAAATTGCAGGCATGTAGGTCTGGTCTGTCCATAGCTGTCTGCTGTAGTCAAACACGCTATCACCTGCTCTCCTACCACCTGGAAGAGAGGCTCTGTAATAACTTCCTACTACATACAGCTACCCTGGCATAGTTGCTTGTCTGTCCACTCTAGCCACGAGTTAATTTCCATGGGTACAAGACTGGTATAGGTTACACTGATCTAAATGTGACATGTGCCCAGACCCTGATTTCAAAGGATTTTGGATCAGGCCTTCACAGACATGCAGTTCCCAGGCTGCCAGGAAGTGATGGGAGGAGAAGGTGTGGGGCAAAACAGAGGAGCTGTTATTATTATAAATGAAAAGCATCTCTTGTCACTAAAGTCGAAAATTATGGGCCACAGATAACTTTGTTAGATGGTAGTTCACAGAATCAATAAAGCCCCAGTTTGTTTTGAGAGCCAAGTTGCCTATATGCCAAAATACATATTTTGCAAATTGCTTAATTTACATTTGAAAAGATCAAACCTTATGTCTTTTGAAAGCTGAGAGGTGGGGTGGAGGAACAACACACAGTGATTTAAGCTTCCTTCTTTGCTGTCTTGCCATATACATTAATTTGATCGAAATTGATAGGAGGCAAAAAAGGTAAAAAAATAACAGTGTTAATGATGTTGTTAGGCTGTGTCGTCAAGGAGATTTTACTAACTCTAAAGCACTGGTAGCTAATTTTCTCTGAGGAATAACACTCCTAAGTAGAGCATCTCCATTTACAATACTTGCCTTTTGGAATGAGCCTGGCATAATCCTTTGTGCCCTGAAAACACTTCTTACTTAAGGCAAAATTCATTTATCTTTTCTATGGGCAATCCACCCTGGAAATCGTGAATGTATAAAGCCCCTTCAAGAGATAGAGAGCGATGCTGACAGAGATGCCTGAGCAGCAGCATCTGACAATGCCTGAAGGCCACTTGCATTCATTGCATGGCTCTTGTGGAAAAGGGCTCTTTATTTCTTTTCTTTTCTTTTATTTCATTTTTTGCACAATCAGAGAGATCAACAGACTGTGTTACTGCAGGTAATTAATTTTGCTGTTGAATCAGCAATGACTGGTTACTAGAGACAGGTCAGAGCCGCAGACTGGGCTCCCAGAGCCCCATGCAGAGTGGGGCAATGGAGGGCAGTGGGCACCCGGTGAGTTGGGGCTTTTTTTCAAAGGGCTGGGATCTGGGGCAGGTGGGGCACCTGTGTGGGGGAGCGGGGGG
>NW_017728980.1:2610200-2624630 GCF_001723915.1 Gavialis gangeticus | reverse complement strand
AGGGGATGGGGCCTGGTGGGGGTCCTCCCATGGTCCCCTCCTCTCTCCTCCAGCCCCCCTCCCCCAGCCCTACTTACCAGCCCCAAGTCTGGCTCCAGCTCCCTGCTGTAGCCACCGGGGACTGCCTGAATCATCGAAGCTCTCCGAATCTTTTCTGAATTGATTCGGAGAGCTTCAAATTAATTTGGACCTTTTAATTGGTCTCCTGATTCGATTTGGATTTGGAGATTCAGCCACCAAATTGGGCTGAATCTCCTCTGAATTAAATCAGCACCTGAAGCTCCACACAGTCCTATCACTGAGGTATGGAATTGATGGTACAACCTGGTTTTAAGGAGAGACGGGGAGTGGGTATAAGGGTGTGGCCTGAGTAGGGCGGAAGGAGGGTTTATGTACCCAAACGGCACTTATCCAGCTGCGTAACCACCATTTGTTGATTCTGTGCCACATGTGTTGACCGGTGAGAGTGCAGATAACTATGAAGCATATGCAGGAAGAGAAGGGCCCTCCCATGCTTAGACTAATGCCTGTGCAGTTAAAGCACTTGTCAGGAAGTGGGAAACCCAGGTTTTAAGCCCCCTTTACCCAAGGAGGTTTGAATTCAGCTTTCTTCAGCTTCCCAGCACAATGCCCTAACCATTGCAGCACAAGTCTGGCCCCTCTGCAGAGCTCCCTTATAAGTCAAGACACTGCACCTTGCACTTAGTGTAGAATTGATTTTATCATTGGAAAAATAGATGGAAAGCAGTAGAAAAGAGTCTGTCGTATCGGAGCAAGGTTCTGGGCTACAAATCCGGGTCTGCTTCCTTCTAGGACAGCAACCAGCCCAGTGAGCCCCACGTTCTCTAGCTCAGTGATCCTCAACCAGGGTGCCCTGGTTGATCCGTAGGATGCTGCTTAATATTAGCACTGTCAGATGTGCAAGCACTTTTACCTGATTAACAAGTGAACCCAGAGATTTCACATGGGAATCTGTAGCACCAAAACCATTCTGATGGGATGTGGTCTTTCTGAGTTCTTTGTAACAGAAGAATTGCTCTAATATTTTTCTGTAGTCAAAAAACAAGTAAGAGCTAAGAGCTGTTATAGGATTATGTCCTTGGAGTCCACATAGTGTAAGTTGACCTGGCTCTGGTTGTGCTTAATGTATAGGTGCACATTAATATTTCTGGCTTTACTCTGCATACATACGCTGAAATGAGGAAGGGAAGAAATAAGTATTCTTTTCTCCAGGGAGAAAGCCATGGGGGTTTGGGTTGCACAGAAATTCAAGTATGCCAGTTGCCAGTTGGCTGTAATGGGTAATTTCAGAGATTTCTGAATGAATGAACTTCTGTGAGCTAGTGCTTTCTGTCAACCTGCCTAGGCATTGCATGGCCCCCATCCCTGTATGCAACTTTATCATGGTCCTTAATGATCAAAACCTTATAGCGTCTCTCTGAAACAGTGAAGCAAAACTATCCCCATTTAAAATGGGAAAACAGAGCCATTAGCCCACCTGTGGGCATAGCCAGGATTTGAGCTGTGGTATCTGACCTCCCAAAGCCACTGGCTTCATCAAGTAGCCATTCTGATTCACAAGCACAGACATTGTAGCCCTACCTACCTGCCAGCCATGTATCTACCCTGTACTCAGTTCTAGTCCTACTCCCCAGAGGTATACACACGTGATGCCAGTGCCAACACACGTGTACACACCTGTATGTCGTGTGCTTCTCTGCTGAGGGAATTTCTGTCTCATAAGCAACCACCTCCCTGTGCAACTGAAAAAATAGACACATGACTCCCACTTGAGGATTGCTATTCTTTTATTATTTCGATTGCTTTTCTTTTATTATTTTAGAAAGTAAAATGAATAAAACTTAATGCAGGTCACAGACATTAAAGAGCCTTTTTATATCAGTTTGGGAGCACTTGTCAGCTTTGATTTATTAAGTAAAGTTCCCAGACTGGCTACTAGTATGTGTTGTCAGTCCCTTGATAATGGATAGACCTCACAGCTGAGTGCTCTGTGATTAGAGTTTTCAACTATATATTTTTAAATAAAGGCATTGCTTTTTTTGGGTTGCTCATTTCCCTTGTTTAGGCAATTTCATTTGTCGTCTCCTGCCCTCCCTCCCCACACTTTACATTTGTTTTGGTTGGACACAATGAGGAAGGTAAATGAAACACATCTTTAAGGGGGTTTTTCAGAGCCCGCTCCCAACTGAACTTGATTGATTAAATGTCATGGGGGATGAAAATGGATAAGAAGAAGCTACCTAAACTGCTTTCCTGAGAGACCCATTCCACGGGGCTGCTCCTCCTGGTACCTCTCTATTGCTACAGCTGTGTCAGCATTTTTATTATCAGTCTTCACTTCCTCAGGTTTTATTGCTGGACAGTATAAAAAAAGCCTCCAGGCTGCATGTGGAGGGAGGGGATATTTTCTGTTCAGGAAAGGGATGTAGAGTGTGTACACAGGTTGCAAAGGGTTAAGTGTAGTCATGAAACAGTCACAGATCCAGTGTGCAACACTGCATGCAGATGAGTGATTATGTATATGCATTTGCTCACTCCGAATGCAGTTGTGCATCTTGCCTTTTTTGTGCCTTCACATGTCTACATGTCACATTTCTGATCTAGAGGCCCTGGTGCTTCTGTGGAAGAAGGCTGTTTTGGTGAAAGTCTGGGAATCTGGGTTCAGTTCCTGTCTGAGCCATGTATTTCCTGTATAGCTTTGGGCAAACACATAGCTCTACACCTTCAAAAGAGCATGGATCCATTTGTAGGGACCAACAAGCACTTTTAAAAACCTGACCCCATTGCTCTGCGCCTCAGTTTCCCCATCTGTATAATGGAGATAATGATACTTACTGACTGTATGGGGAGGGGCTCATGAAGCGTGGAGGCATTCAGCGATGTGCTCCATGTGTTCACAGCCTCTGGGCATATGGGCAATAAGGTTCGTCAGTGGACAGCTTGCACAGAGTCCTTCCTCAGGGCAAAGTTGCACTGCCTCTCATGGCTGCTAGAGCGGATGCAGGGAGAGTGAGAATCTTGGGTTTCAGAACCCAGAGTTTCAACCCAAAAATGAAGATGATTTCATGAGTTACGCAATGACACTAAAAGAAAAAAAAATCCAATTGTACCAATTTTATAAGCCTCTTTGCTCTCCTATGACTCCAAGAATCGCTTTGATTTTAAGGCTAAAATCTGACAAGCCAGCAGACCTGAAAGAGAGATTTTTTTTTCCCTTCCCTTTTGCTTTCACTTTGGAAGAAACTTGAAAGAAGAGAACATTTGTACAAAAAAAAAAAGGCGATTCAGTCAACCAGTCGCAGCCCCTTGGCTGTTATTTCAGAACAGTGTGGCTTTCTGCTTTCCCGTCCCCTGTCATCCCTCACTTCCTCCTTCCATCCTGCAAGAAAATCAGTTGCCTGGGTATATGATATCAAAGCCTGTTGACAAAGAAACAAATAGGAAGCAAACCTGTAAGAGGTTTGGCCCAGTGTTTTAAACACTGGACTGTGAGTTCAGGAGGTCTGCGCTTCAGCTCTCAGCTCTGCTCCAAATTTTCTGGGTAACTTTGCACATATCCCTCATGGTGACACTGATTGTTTCTTTGCCTTGGTGGATGTCTTCTTATAGGTATGGATTTGCTGGCCAACCAGGCGGTATTTATGTGACTGAGTGCTTCACCCTCAATTAGGAGTGTGTGGGTTGGTGTTTAGTTTCTTTGAACTGGATGTTCAAAAGTGTTTAGATGCCCAATGAGATTATGAGAAGTCCCTAAACCAGTTTGACACCTGTCTACCTGTGAGTTTAGTGGGTGTCAGGCCCACCCGCACAAGCCTGTTTTCATACCTCTCCCCTTACACTTTGCTTTCCTCCCTATAAAAAGGGTCATGATGACAGTAGGTCTTTGCCTCCTGTTAGTGTTAGGAGGGTAAATTCTTTAATGGGTGCATCTACACGAGACATTTACTGTAGAGCTGCCTAATTAGCTCCATAGTAAACTCTCAGCGTCTACACATGCAGCCCTATTAGGGCCCAGGTACTATCCTGCGGTGGCATTATTTAGTGCACCACAGTGCACATGTAGACACTGATGGAACCAGTTCTGGCACAAAGGTACTTCAGTGCAGGGGCTGCCTGACAGGTAGCCCCATGCTGAAGCACCCTCATGCCTCAGTAAGCCCCTCTGTGGCACATTGAGTCAGGATGGAGCAGCCCCAGGCTGGCAGGCTGACCCCCAGGTGCCGTGCTAACTGGGGCTGCTCCAACCCAACTCAACATGCTGCTGTTCCAGGTGCACGTGCAAACTCAGCACTCAGGAGCAATAAACTCCAGTGCAAACTTCACCAGAGTTTATTGCTTCACATTAATAGCACAGGTAGATGCATCCAATGCGTCTGAAATGTTCCCTCTCTACAGCAGTGGGCACCACATAGAAAACAGAAAGCCAGAGCTAATCCCTAACATGGGAAGAAACGTCTCCTGCAGAGACTCTCCCAAGCTTTGAGAAAGTTTGGATCTAGATTCATATCCCAGATTTCTGGATTGGCACTGTGGCAATTCGTCCGTGGGTCCAGACCAATCCTGCAAGGTGCGTTTCAGGCAAGTGGGGTTATGCCATATAGATTTTCCATACCGTCTCATGAGAATGTGGCTCATGGACCCATGGTAGGCCTGTGTTGATGTCCAAGGAGCACCCCCAGATTTACACTGGAGGCAGGCACAGAGATCAGGATGTGGCCCCTTGCTCATTCACAGTGACTAGTGGGCTCCATAGATTCAAGAAAACTCATTGTGGATAATACAGTGATTTGGGCACTAAGAAAAGTTTGCAACTGGCAGGCCCAGTGATTCAAGGCTGCTGTATGTAACCACAGTTCTACATGTTTACCCCACATTGCCCCCTCCCGGGAGGGTGACGTCACCTCCAAATCCTCCCAAAAGTAAGATTTGCCCCATCAGTCGTCCTTGCCTGGAGTTGTTTTCTCAGCAGACAACAGCGCTAATGTCTCTGGCACTGGGGTACACTTGCAGCAAATGGCTTTTGCGGCTCATTAAGTGCCTCGCTGTTGCTGCAGAGTTTTGCTGTCCCCACATGGCATTTGTTGCTCTGTATATTCCAGCAGTGCAGACAGTATCTCCTAACAACATGTACACTAATTATAACAAAAGCATGGGATTCACCTTCCATTGATACCCCTGCGGCATGGCCTTGCTCAGTACCTCAGGGTGACAGGCAGTGGCTCAGTCAGGGCCTATTTGGCTAATCCCCACTGACTTCTATGACATTTTTGTTTCTTAAATTGCCTTTAAAAGACACAAACGCAAGGACGTTCACAGACAAATAAAAGCTAGATGCTCATAACACTAAAGGGAGGCATTGACAAATGCCCATAAACTCCACTGTGAATTACATGCTGGGGAAAGGTGCTGGATTTATAGGCTGGGAGACTAGCTGCAGGATCCCCACCTAGTACAAATGTAGTGTGGCTCCATTGATGCATCAAGGCAAGGTACCCACGACCATGATGAGTAGATGAGGTGCTTGTTTTAATGTGGACTAAAGACCAATCTGTTTAGGAGCTGGACTTTGGCCAGAAGTCAGTAACCTCTAAGGAGCAGCAGGCTGAAATAACTGAGCTCGGTCCAAGGCAGGCTACTGTTTCTCCATGCTGCTAGGGTGCTGCCAACTGCTGCAGAATCCCGCCCCTACCCTCCCAGTGCTGACTTGCTTCTCTGCCAAAATGCCACTGATATCTAGGCTACCTGAGCTGGATAAAATCGTTAGGGGGTCACTTCCAGTCAGTGGGCTGTAGGTTGCCAGCCCCTTACTTAGTCCATCAAATGTCTTTTGTAGGAGCCAGAACTCAGCTCACAGTATCTGGTCCTTACTGAAGTTAGAGGTAAAAAGTTCTTTGTCTGATCAGCATCCACCTCACTTATCAAGTCTTCTTGATCAAAGGAGCCTAACTCCCCCCATTACTGGATATGGTAATTAGCATGGATCTGGGTTTTCCGTTTCCCATGGAAAAACAGAGTAAACCACAGATTTTACCTTTTACTGGCAGCAAACAGAGATTTTTCATTTTACCAGAGATACCTGTGGATTTTGCAGTTTTACACCAACCCCTCTGCAGGCTGGTAGAGCTCCAGCCTGCAGGCGCTGGAGGGAGCAGGAGGAGGACGGTCAGCCGTGGGGGAGCAACATGCACATGGCTGCCAGGCAGCCTGGACAGCAGCTCCCATACGTAACTAGGGAGGGTGGGGGGATTGAGGCCCCCATAGGAAGGGAGGGAGTTGGGCAGGGCTGGGGCTGCTGCCCAGCTGGGCAGTGCCTAGAGTTTGGGGCCCAGAGCTTCAGTGCATGGCTGTGGGGCCCTGGCAGGGAGTGGGATGGGGCTGTGGGTGGTTTGGTGGAGGGGTGGGGGCTGGTATCCCACTGCTATATGCGCTCCTGGGAGACAGAGGGGACCTGTACCCCCCCCCCCCCATTCTTTATGCCCACCGGGGGGGGGGGGGGGGCAGAGGACCCATACTCCCCAGATCTGTGTGCAGGGCAGAGGCTGTATGCTGCCTGCTTCAGGCTTATGCTCCCTGCCCTGCTGCCCTTCCCTGTGGCCTCCACAGCCCAGTGTATGCAACCTGGCGCTGCAAACAACAGTGGGGCCATGCAGGAAGCTGCCTGCCACTTGTGAGCTTTGCACCCTGGGCACAACCCCACGCTGCAGCCTCCGCTGCAGCTGCGCAGGCAGGGGATGCCTCGCCAGGGCAGCATGGAGCTCGCAGTGGCAGGCAGATTCCTGCAGGGCCCTGCTGGTCTTTGCAGTGCCAGGTTGCACATGCTGAGCTGTGGAGGCCCCAGGGCAGGACAGCAGGGCGGGGAGCACGAGCCTGAAGCAGGCAGCATACAACCTCTGGCCGGCGCACAGATCTGGAGAGCGCAGGTCCCTTGCTCCGCCTGTGAGTGTGCAGTGGTGAGGAGCAGCCCTGCCCCCCCCACTCTGCGCACAGATTTGGGGGAGCACGAGCTTGAAGCAGGCAATGTGCAGCCCCCACCCTGCTCACAGATGTGGGGGGCACAGGGTCCCCCTGCCCCTCGGAGTGTGTGCAGTGGCAGGGAGCAGCTCCCCCAACCTGAGCCCACAGCAGGTGTGGGGGGGGAGTTGGGCTCTGCTGTATTGCACCCATTGCCGCCTCCTGCCAGGGGCAGGGAGCTGTGTACCTGGGTCCTTGGCCCCATAGCCCTAGCAGTTGGGGGCCCCCTCTGGCAGGGCTGGGAGAGCAGGAGTAGTTGGTGGGGGGATGAGGGGCACCAACAGGGCCAAGGGGGAAACCAGGGAAAAACCAGGATCCCTGGTAATTAGCTAGGCCATGTCCCTCTGCAGAGAAGTGTGGTTGCCTAGTACTGTTTGAGCTCAGGTACCCAAAATCACAAGCCAATAACCACAGTTACTGCATGACGTTCTGTTTTGGGAATCACATATTTCACTTCAGCATCCCTCTCCCATGGAGAACATTTAGGATGTACGGGGCAGAGGTGGTTAGCCCTGTTAGTGTGAAGCCAGGCAAGAGGCAGGGCAGGGTGGCACCTGAGAGAATACCTGGCTCAGAGAGCTTTTGTAGGCAACAACCTACTTTGTTAGATGCTGTTAAAGGACTGGCAGGAAGAAAAGCTTGTACACTGAATGGAAAGGGACACTGCTAAGTGACGGAATAAGTGGGTTGAGTAGATCAACTGAGATAAAAGTGGTAGTTAACATCTGGAGAGGCAGTAGAGTTAACAGCTAGTCTTGGTAATGGGATAAGCAACCACTGTTCCTGCTGAGACCCTGATTAACACTGTCCACTGTGTATGATTTTTTTGTTCTGCGATTTTACGTTCCGGTTGGTTTTTAAAGTTTTGCTGTCTAACAACAGTTCCTCTGAGGTCAGTGATGGCGTGTCCAGGGAGGTTAAGGTGTTCTGCTGACGATTTGTTTGTCTTTCTGGAATTGATATCAGGCAAGCATCCATTCCTTCTTATGCACAGGGATCACCCCATCTGTCCGGTGTAGACAGTAGAAGGGCACTGTAAGCAGGTGTAAGGTGGCATACATGACATTGGTGGAGCAGGTGAATGAACCCTGAATGTTATCATTCTTGTCCCTAGCTCCAGTGACGATGTAGTCTGTGCTGATGACAAGGCACAACTGGCAATGGTTGTGAGCGTAGCTAGAAGAGCCAGCAATAATCATTATCCCAAAGACGCCTTCTGCGCCCCATCCTTCTTTCCTTACTACTACTCACGCTGTGTCGTTGAGGCACCAGATGGGGTCTAATCAGGCTCAGTGCAACACCGAGGGGGTGTTATTAAAGCTGTCCACTGCTGGATGAGTGAGGATTATCTAGGGTTTAATTCCAGTAGATAACGGCACTTTGCCTGTCTACAGCACCTTTCATCTAAGGAAGTCAAAGCACTTTATGTATGTGCAGGTAATTGAGCCTCACAGTGCCCCCTGGTGTCAGAGACAAGTGCGAGGCTAAATGTTAGTAGATGTGCAATTAGGAACAAGCATGCCCTGGCTCAGAAATGATCTAAAAGCTCTCCTCCTACTCTAATTTGCATGCTTATCTGCCCTTCACAGATAGGGACTGTGAAGCACAAAGTTGAAATCGGTTGCCCAAGGTCACAAGGCAACTCAGTACCAAGCCAGGAACAGAACCCAGCAGTCCCCTTTTTTGAACCACTCAACACATTTGATGCAAAATAAATAGACAATGCATCACTCTAACTCTAGCCTAAAAGTTTGTGTTTAACTCTTGGCATGGGTTTCCACCCCAGCCTATATCCTGTCTCTCCTGATCTTTTAACCAAGTTCTCTTCCTGCAAATTTATTTAAGGTTGCAGGATATTACTTTGACAGATCCCCAGGTAAGTATTCCCACTGCCAAGCTTGGCAGGACCAGATTTCTCCAGAATTATTTTCCCCAGAGATGAGCTGGAACTAAGGTTATGATGGTGTGTCGTCGTCGCCCCTTCCCTCCCCCCCAGTCTTCTTTCCTTTTTGTCTCTTTCCTCTAACTAAAGATCAGGAAGCTAGAAAATCCTCTTTGAAGTAACACTGTATGAAGAGGATTTATCCTTGTCCACTTAAATATTCATGACAGCTTGCATTTCTGTTCAAAAAGACACTTGTTTATTTAGATAAGATTTAATTTATTCATAATTTACCTAAATTTGCAGGAGCGTGCATGTACATTTTAGCTTATAAGCAGCGTAATACATAAAACATTATTGAGGCATGCAAATTACACAAATACAGCATTTGAAACTGCCTGCTTGTTTTAGGCAGATAACTAATTTCTTACCCTGAGTAAAGACACAAATACAATTGCATGGGATTGTTGCCTGTGATGCATAGATTCAGAAATTTGCTTCCCTTAATGGAAAAGGCGCATCTTTTTACCAGGGCTGCACTGGAACCCAGCTCCATAGTACATGAACCACTGCTAGCTAATAAGCTCTTTGTTGGCAAGAGGCTGTGGTGTTGATTCACCGTCCTTCCCCCAAGGCTTGATCCTGCTTTCCTGAAGCTAGGGGGAGTTTTAACATTGGCTTTTCTGCAAATCAGCGTGGGGTGTGGAACAGAGCTCCTCTTCACTGATATGCTTCAGATTGAAGGAGGATGCTGAAGGGAGCTGTGCTCCCTCCTCTATGTGAACAATGGGACAGTTCCCGACCAGTTCTCATTGTGTAGCAATTTCCATTCAAATACATTTTCAGCCAATTATCTCTGCATCAGTGGAGAAGACATGATGTCATGGGTAGCATGGGGACAGAGGTTCTGGGTTCTGTTTCTGACCATGCCACTGATGCAGATTGCTGACAGAGGGCATGAGACGCATTGTATCTAGGTATAGAAAGGGTCTTATCATTTCATATCCTGTAGGTCATGTTTGTTGGTAGGGTTGATCATATTTCATGGTTCAATATGTTGGCTCTGGGGGTCACAAAGGAATTGCCTGGCTTCTCTCTACTGGTAGCCCTTGCCGAGGCGCATCTTGAGTTCCTACTCTTCCATGGAAGATAGGCTGGGGCCACTGCTGAGCAAAGGGAGACCAGACTTAATGGTCTGGTGGTCCAGTCAGGAATGGCAAACCTCTAAGGCCCAGATACCTATCTCCCTTATTCCAGTGTAATCCCAGTGTCCTGAATGGTGGTACCCTGTCTGTATAGTGCTGAGTGCTTAGCTGCTGCGCTCTCTCCATCCAAAGCAGTGGGGTTGCGTGCTTTGACTCATGTGTGTGCTTACATCCATTGCCTGGATCATGGCCAAAGTGCCTTGTAGGATCAAGCCCATATGTGTCTTTTAGAAATTTCAGAATCAGACCCATTCACCCTGGCTCTTCACCATGTTGTTCAAGCAGCTGAAGACTCAGGGGTCTGACTGTGCCCCCTCTTTGCTGGTGTGAACTGAGAGTCACTCCACCAAAATGAAAGGAGTCTTGCTGGCATAAGGGAGAGGAGAATCAGGCCTCCCAAGTTTGCCTCCCTCTTTTCAAGTCTTGCTGTCAGCACTCGCAGCCCTCTTGGGGGTTTCTCAGTGGCATTGATGCTGCTGCTTTGTTCATAAAGCCAGAGGTACACAACAGGCAGGTATTTATAGACACCATCTCCCAGCTCAACAGAATCTCCTCTCTCCCAGCTGGGGCTGGCTTGGCACAGGCCAGAACAGTGACAAAAAATTACACTCCTCAAATCCCCATCACCTTGTGCTGTCAGCCCACTGCTTCACTGCACCAGGGTGATAAAGAAATGGAGAAGGAAGGGGCAGGAAACCTATACTATGCAGACAGCCACAGCTTGGCCTGCATGCTCCTTGAAGAAGCACGGAGGCAGGCAGCGGACTGGGGATGGCTGGGGTAGGGTGGGGAGGGGGCAGATTTGTCCAGCCTTTGCTGCTGAGGGTATTCAAACTTTAGTCCAACAAACAAATACATTTCTCTTTATTTATAGGCCATATAACCCCCCTCGCCAGTCCCCCCTGACCCTTTTATTGCAGGTGTATATTTCCTCCCCCCACCTTGACAGCTGATAAGGCAGAAAATTCACTGCCTGCAAAAATCCCATTTACCACTCACTTCCAGATAATAATTTTTTGAATTAATGTATACCGGATAGAAAGGGTCCTGGCTCTCCAGGTGGCACAGAGCAGCATGGAGCATGGGGCAGAGTCTGGCAGCCCAGACTCTGCCTCTCCCCATGTACTGCTCTACTGGCACCCCATGAAGGGCATACAGCAGTATGGCCAGGGCTCTGACTGGCAGACAGGTGGTTGCTCTGAGCCAGCAAATGACCCTACGCATCACTCGCTGTGCCAAGTCTTCCTAATGGAGGAAACTCATAAAAGGGCTTTACATTGCTTTTGCACTGGATTAGGCTTCTGTCTAGAGCAGCAGGGAACTGTGCGCCCTCCTGTTTATTGGTTTATTGTTCCAAGTTAGAATCTGCATGCATAGTATATAGGGTATTATTTCTTTACATGAATAAAGAAAAATCTGTAGTCAAACCTTTTATGCTCGCATAAAGTAATATGCATTTCTTTGGGTAGTTTTGCCTGCCACTTCCCATTATTAGACTCTGCTTTCAGTTGCTTATAATTTTGCCAAACTTCACCCATCTGGGCTGATCCATAGAACCTGGATTCTTGGCAGGGTTAGGCTCCTTCCCCCCCCTGTGAGGATGAGACTCCTGGGGATATATGCAGCCACAACACACAGCTGTGTGGGACCCCTGAGGTGCTCCAGCTGTTTGCTGAGGCATCACTTCTCCAGTCAGCTGTAGGAGCCACAGCTGTGCTCCAGTTCAGTGAGGAGGTGGTATCTTTTGAAGTAAAAGCCATAGCAGACAGCTGAATGGCTCATCTTCAGTTGGCCACCGGCTGCATGTTGATCAAGTTGTGAATCACCCAGATACAAATGACTTGGGTCCTATTGCATTTGCATGTGTTTTATTTTATTTTGAAGGGACTGTTGGGCGGGGGGGATGGAATGCCAGTCAAAATGATTCAGCCATTTCCCCCCCCCAAAATGTGGTTTTGCCAATGCTCAGCATTCTGGGCACATTTCCTTTGGAGATCTCTAGACCCCCCCCAAGTTCAGAGCAGGGACTCGACATTGGATATTGTAGTAGCCTTTGTATTAAGAACATATTTTGTTAAAACCCACCCAGAATTGTTCACGTTTGAAACAACTGAAAAACTACAGGTCCTGCATTCTTGGCAAAACCTCTGGAAATGTCAAAGTTTTCCAGAAGCTTTTCTTTGCGCTGGGCATGCTCCAGCCAGGAGCTGCGCAGCCAGGTTTTGAGTGCTCATGTTTGCAAACCTAACAGCATCCTTTGCATGTAGAGTGTGTGTGGGTGGGTGGGTGTAATAACACATGTGTGTGGCTGGTGTCAGCTACTGAAAACCCTGTCTAACAAATGAATTAGGAGCAGGAAGCCAGTCTCCCCTGTGATCCCAGTGAGCCCCTGCAGGAGAAAGGAGGAAGCTATGGGATTTGAGTGCAAACTGTATTTGCATTTGATAGTCTTTCATTACATAATTGCTTAGTATATTTTGCACAGAACTCCCTGCCTCATTCAGTGTACAGGATGAGCAGTGCTCTCATAATGAGCTCATTATGAAGTGGTAAACCCTAGCGAAGAACCCATAAGAAAATTGATTATTCTGTCTTCAGATCAAGGTTTGACTAGCGTGCAGCAAGTAAGGCTGGAGCTCCATGTGGGACAGGCAGCTGAAAGAAAGAAAAGTACTAAATCATTAAACGACCACTCTCCATCCTGTGGACAAAAGTATGATAGGTTTGCATAATGAAAATTTGGTCATTATACATGTGCACAAAGTGTTTGTGTGTGTATGTGAGGGTGTGGATCAGTTTGTAGTAGCCACCTTAATGCTGACAGGCACATCTACATGTGCGTTTTAATGTGCGTTAGCTTATTTTAAACAGTGCTGTTTAGTTAATGCACATTAAAATAGGCTAATGTGTATACAGCATCACTTAAAAACCGTGGGTGCCTGTACATGAGCATGGAGACTGTTCCAATGCACTGTAATTGCATCAAATGAGCTTAGTTCAAGCTCCCCTGCCTCCATTTTGAAGCACGGGGATCCTGATACAGTACATAAGACATGGGAGGCTGCTGGAGCATGGTAATTGCCATGCTCCAGCAGACTCAATTAATCTGCTTCAACATGCTGTAATTACAGCACATCAGAGCAGGGCTTACCACTTCATAACGAGCTCATTATGAGAGCATTGCTCATCCTGTGCACTGAATGAGGCAGGGGCTCTGTGCAAAATATACTAAGCTTTAGTTCAAGCACCCTCACCACCATTCGGGGATGCTGATGCATGAGATGCTGTGGCACTTTAATTAGAGCAAGTTTCAGAGCCTCTCTAATTAAAGCATCACCTTCCTGGAGTATGTGTAAAAGTGCCTTGTGCTCTTTAGTTCATGCCCATTGAGACAGGCTAATGTGCATTGTCCTAGTATCTCACAATGGAGGTACTATATTTAATGCGCATTAACTAGAGTGCAGTAGTGCACATGTAGACATGCCCATCATGCCCACCTTTGAGCGCTCACCCTAATGATGTCCTTTTCACTTAGTTTTTGTGTGGAGTAGTAATAGTGTATGTATGCCATTTTATCACCCCGTTCTTATACAGCTCTCATTCATGTGACTTTTCCCTTGCTGCTCTATTCTGTATATTGTATCCACCTGTTTCTCATCATATTGGTGCAAAAGAACCATCTTGGGACAAAGATTTTAGTTTGCATAAGGAAGCAGTGGTTAAGCCTAATGATCCCTTATCTCAAATAGGGAGTCTAGGAGCTGCAGCAGTATAAATGAACTAACTAACTAATAATAACACAATATAATACCAATGCTGCTGTACAATGATATGGAAGCACACATGCAGCAATATATGTGCTTATGGAACTATTTTTCTTTCTCTATTTATGTATATGTTTGCATGCATGTGTAAAAGATTAATATCAACTGATCCAAATTATTTTACTAACTTAAATACTTTTTCATTGTGTTTCTGAATGATACAAGGTTTACACTCTCTGTCTCTCTCTCTCTCCCCCCACGAGTCTTACCTCAATCCTAGGGAAACTCTTTGAGAAGATCCTCAAGGAGCACATCTGTGATGGGCCGGCTTCAGGGATGATGCTCAAGGGCAACCAGCACAGTTTCATTAGGGGGAGGTCATGTCAGACCAACCTGATTGCCTTTTATGATCAGGTCACAAAGGCAATGGATGCAGGTGTCGCCGTGGACGTAGTCTTTCTAGACTTCAGCAAGGCCTTTGACACCGTCTCCCACCCCATCCTCATTAAAAAACTGGGCGACTGTGGCATTGATGCCTACACAGTCA
>NW_017728980.1:2572908-2605200 GCF_001723915.1 Gavialis gangeticus | reverse complement strand
CGCTGGCATGACAAGGAACAATGGACACAAATTATTGGAGAGTAGGTTTAGATTAGACATCCGCAAGAACTACTTCACAGTTAGGGCGGCTAGGAGCTGGAACCAACTTCCTAGGGATGTGGTGCTGGCTCCTACCCTGGGGGTCTTTAAGAAGAGGCTTGATGCCTACCTGGCTGGACTAATTTGAGTCCAGTTTTTCTCCTGCCCAGGCGGGGGGTCGGACTTGAAGATCTACAAGGTCCCTTCCAACCCTACTTCTATGATTCTATAACATTATGGCACATACACATATACACAAAATAATATAAAGGTGTGTAGGCTTGTATAGCATCCCTGAACCCAGTCCTGTCTCTTTTTATAGATGTATTGGAAAAGAATAGGCTATTGATTGGAGTTTAAGAAAACAGGTTGCCTCTTACCTATGGATGGATTAGGGAGAAAATATTGACCTGGGTCTTTCTGGCTCCTGTGCAATTGATGCAGTTTATTTTCAATTTGTCAAACGTGGCATTGGAGCAGCAATTGTTTTTGGTGATTTATTAGGATTTTTCTAAATGGGGTACTCTGTCATTGGAGTTACTTCACTTGTGTCTGAGTAGATTTTTCTTCCTACAAGCTCAAGATATGAACCCAAGCAGGTGAGTTTTTCTTGTGTTTTTTTTAAACTTAGGAAGGAGAAAAACAACAACAACAAAATAAAAGAAATTGATATATTTTAAACATGATGACACAATTGGCTGTTTAAATTGCCTCCGTGAATTGATTTAAAGCATGTTGGTAGGAACCTCTATTTCATTAACTGTCTTTCTCCTTCATTTCAGTCGCTGGAGTCATTGTCTCTTATTACCTTCCAGCCTCATGATATCCGCATGGTGATTTTTGTTATTACTGTCTATATAGAGAAATTGTAAAAGGCAATTTTGGGATGGAAACAATGTGGGAGGGGGGGCATGGGGATATTGATATAAATCATTTGAATTCTGCGTGACATAAAATAATATGAAATCATCAGGATTACTACAGCTTTCTCATTAGGTTTTTATTTCAATCAGAGGCTAGAGACAAGGTTTGCGGGTATGTGCTACAAAAATCCTATGCCCAGAAACCAAGCACTTTCCACATGTAAACAGTGACTCAGGCAGAAGTTTGTCCATAGGAGTTAAATGGCACATAGGTCTTGTTGGGTCTCAGTGCACAAAGTGTAATTCACCTCCAGTAGCTGATGCCATGTGATAGGATATTGATGAGTCCCAGGGTGTGGTGTAAACGTGCCAAATAAATTACATGAGTTTCCAACTGAACAGACAATCTTACCCTAGAATAGCAGAGATTAGATTGCTATTACAAGGTGTTGCTACTAGGTGGCAGGAGAGTGGATGAATAATTTGAGCAAAGGGATGTCCCGGGATAGTCGTTGAAATAGACCAGTGACTCGACCCAGGTACGTGGCTAGTACTGTTAGGTGCACAGATATGCTTTACCGGATAAGCCCAATGATTTCAAATAGTGTTAAAAAAAATTATGATCTGTTGTGGTCTTTCTGAGCTCTTAGCAATAGAAAAATTGCCATCTTATTTTTCCATAATCAGAAAATGAATGAAAACCAAGAGCTGACATTTTCTGAGGGGTGCCTGGAGCCTCACAAGGGGTGCCTTGAGCCTAAAAAAAAGGTTGAGATCCACTCGGCGCCTCTACACCAGATGACTTAATGCTCAGTGGACTCTTCTACTGCATGTTAGCACGTCACGGGAAAAACCATGCTAGAATTAGTCTACTGAACATCGAGTGTCCTCCAAAAAATGTTTGCCTTTGCTACTGTGCATTAGTGCAGCTATTGAGTACCTCAAAGCAGAGGTACTAAACTTAACGCTTAGTAGCAATGCCACATTAATGAAAGTGTAGATGTGCCCACTGTTATAAATTCATTGGTGAATGGCTACTACCTTTTCTCATGAGGTAGCCTTTCAGTTGGTAACACACCAGTGCAAGCCTGCTCATGGTGCATCTGCTTCACTCATACCTCTATGTGAAGACAGATTAAGCTGCTGTAAATGAGCCATGTATCTGTTCACTCACCTTGCAGAGCTCCCTGCCTTGGCTGTAGCCAGTTTCCTCTTGGTAGACTTAGCTGAATGGGCAATGGAAACCAAACTTCAGATGATGTTATCTCTTTGATAAAATGTCTGTTTTATTAGTGGATTGATGGATTATGGTCATGCCCAGGAGCACCACTGTGGCAGGTGCTGAGCAAATGCTGAGCACCATATCTGCCCTTGCCCCAGGGAATTTGCAATCTCCGTGATGTGTGTGTGGCTCTGTATTACACTTTCACCCTTCAAAGAGCAAGACTTTGAAGAGAAGGAAATATACCATCTCTTTGAGGTGCTTCTTTCCTCCTGGGGTATGTGTTTGGAGCTGAGCTGAGATTTCCTCAGTCAACACCAAACATATCTTTGACCTTGGAGGAAATAATTCATTTCCCCCAATAAAATGGGGACATTAATACTTACCTTATGTAACGGGGATGCTGTGAAGATAAATTTGGTCAGGACTGATGTACTTTGAGTGGAAACAGAGGCATAGGCTTGATTCAGCAAGGGCTTCTGGGGATCTTGGTGCCACTCAGCATCTCATCTTAGCATCTTAGTGCTAATATTGTATCCAGAAACATGCCCCTGGTTCAGCACCGCAGAGAGTTCCTGCTTCCTAACCTTTCTGAATGGCTTTTCAGCCAGTTTTCAGAAGTGTCATGAGCTTTGGGTGCTAAGTGTGAGACATCTAGGGCCCAATTGTCAGAGGGGATCAACACACATAGCTTCACTGGCCAAGATCACAGTGAACCCACGATCCTTGAAATCAGGCCTGTGACACCTCCAACCAGGCACTCCTGAAAAGAGGCCTTGTTTGAAAATGTTGGCCTTCCTTAATTAATTCTCACAGCATCCCTATAAATTATCATCCATGTTTTGCAATGCAAAGCATGGAGATTAAGTGCCTTGCCCTAAGTAACACAACAAATGACTGGCAAAATTGAGATTTGACAGTGGATCTCCTGGCCCTCGCATCTCTGTTGGAACCCCTTAAACGTGCTTCTTTTCCTGGCCCCAGCAGCAGGAAGCCATGTGCAAGCTTGCAGAAAATAGCAAATTTACATCTGGTTGCATAAACATTTCATGTCTATTCCAAAGCCTAAATATAACTAAAAATACTTTCTGGTGGAACTGAAGAAATTCACTCATTAGCCAGTCACTGATTTTGAATGAAAACTACATAGCTCTCCTTTTATTTGTGAAGACAGATATAGTTGTAATGACATGTTGTCTTGGGTTCATGGGTGAAAGCAGGAAAATATTTTGTGATTTAAAAAAAAAATTTTTTTTTTTTTTGCAATTTCTTTTTAGAAATTCAAAGTTTCAAAATTCTAAAATGTGAAACTCTGTTTTAAGCTGACTGGAAAAGGAGGGACCTTTTTCACAAAAACAAAAAATGCCCTTGGGTATTTCTCAAATTTCAAAATATTAAGATGGAGACACAAAAAAAAAAAAAAAAAGCAGGGTCTTCGAATAGCTGAGCAGAAATTAATCTTCCTGCTTAAAACACAAGATAGTGTTAAAGCACAAGATGTGACATTCAGAGTCTTGCTTCCATCCTGCTAATACTCACCTGCTGGTTTGTGGTGAGCAAGTATTTTCCCTCTCTGCCTCAGTGCACCACACACCCTTTCCCTGTCCCATCCACAGTAGTAATCGAAGGGTGAGGGTGTGCATGTGTCTATAAATTCCCTGGATTCACTAGCTAAAAGTCTCACTTTGGGCCATGGAGCAGATACCATCTTGTGCTCTGCCTTAGGCTCATGGTACGGGGAAGGTGCCATTCATCCTTAAAAGTTCATTGATCAGTCAAGGTCTGTTCTACTTTAGCATCATACAGGGAGAGCTCCCAGAAGTCAATGGAGTAATGTGCGCCCTGGGCTATCATAGGCTTCCTGTCCGCCCAGGCAGCACATTGAAAAATGCATTTTGGTAGTGTACTGCCACCTCTGATGTGCACTCATCAAGCTCAGTGCACAAGTGCAGGTCTTCAGAGCAGGCGCTGGTGGAAAGGACGGGGAGGTGCTGGTCCCAACAGAGGCTGTCTTGCCACTGTTTGGAAGGGAATGGTGCTGCGTGACAAATTGTTGCTGTTTGAAAATTGTCAGAACAGAGCATTGAGGAGACTTGATAAGAGCTCTTGAATGATCCTATTATCAGGATAACGGCAGTAGGAAGAGATGGTTCTCGGCTACAAATAGAAACGTTGACTTGATTTAGAGATGGTGTGGCGACTTTCAGCAGTGAATTTTCTGGCTTTGCTTGGTTTAATTTAGGCCTTTAACAAAGCTCCTTCAGCGTGTTGCAAGAGGAGCCATTCCAACAAATCCCCCTTCAGAGGGATGCTGCTCCATGCACCATTCTCCAAACACACACACACAGAAAATACTAAAGGCCTTAATAATAAAGCACAGAGGAGAGAGCCTGGTCTATTGAAAGCACTGACTTCCCAAACACCAAGAGGGAGAGAGAAAGCTGACCTGACAATAGAGAGATGACCTGATAAAAGAAACTGCCCAACAGCAAAGCTTCCTAAAGTGCAGACCTGCTGACAGAAAATGGCTGAACCCCAGCTTCAAAGCTCTGATATAGACCCATGCTGTACCCAGAGTTCAGCTGCTTAGCGACCTGGATGTTTTTTTGACCCCTTACTAAAGAGTCTAGCAATGCCCAGTTCCAGGACCTTGGTGCAGCCCCTTTTCTAGGATGAAGCAAAGCCTTGTCAAACCATTGTGAATGGGATTTGGGGTTTAAGTTCTTCCCCATTATTGTATTTATTTATATTATTGATCATCACTTTCTGGCCCAGAATGAAGACAAACCCCATGAGAGTCGTTCTCAGCTGGTGTCAAGCAGCATCACTCCGTAATTGGGCAGTGGGTATTTATGTCAGCTGGAGATCTGGTGCACTGACACATCAAGTGAGAACACCTAGTTTTGCGAGGTTTCAAGACAAATGTAGCCTCTGGCTGTTACAAAAGAGAGGGCAGCCTGGTGGCTTCATCAGCTCAGGAGATGTGGTTCAGTTCCCAGCTTAATCACAGATTTGCTTGTGCAAATCATCTCATCCAGGTTGTGCCTCAGCTGCAGGGCCTGTTGGGGGCTGGATCTGGCTGCTTCTTCTCTTCTATACTTCATTTCCCCCTCTACATATCATTAATGTGGCGGAACCACACAACTGCTTTATCACTGATGCTTGCCAGGTCCTTATCCTGGTGCGTGGTTGCGCTGCACATGTGAGGAGGTGGTCAGCAGTCTGTAGTGCATCACCACACTCACATATTGGACTGTCCTTTGTATGTCTCATATATTGGACTGATCTGGGTGAGTGTGGGCAGCATGGACTGCAGAAAGCCAAAGAGCAGGCAGGGAGGCCCTCCGTGCTGCCACCACCAGTGCTCTTGGGCTGATCGGGGTGCTAGGGCAGCAGTCTGGGGGTGAAGGAGCCCGTTGGGGTTGGGGACTGATTTGGAGGGTGGAAGGGCTGATCGTGGGATGGAGGGGGGATCAGGGCGCTGATGGAGGTCAGTGGGGTGATTTGGGGGCCTACCCCATTCCCCCATGGCCTATACTGTGGCTAGAGAGCTAGCAAGCAGGGCAGACACGGAGCAGACTTGTAACCTTTAGGCATACCAGCCCTATAGTGGCAGATCTGAGCAGTACACAGCAGAGAGGGTATTAACCCCAAACACCTGACTCATCACTAGCACTAGTTAACCTTAACACAAACTAATATCCACTAGAACTAGCATTTGCTAACTCTAACATGTGACCTCAGCCTGAGGACATGAAGCTTTATGTGGGGCCAACCCATACTGTGGACATGTGAGGCAGAATTCAATTTTATCTAGTGGAGGGCCAAAGTGCAGCTTGTGACCAACTCCGAGTTCCCTGACTGGCACATAGGAGTGATTCAGTGATCCCTCTGGGTGCCCATTATAGGAACACCCTCCAGAGATGTGCATGGGTCTCCCAGTTTCTATGATGGGGAAGTGACATGAATGGAGAGGGCAGTGGAATTGCTGCTACACTTTAGTCAGGTAACTCAGAGTTGGTCCCAAGATGTACCGTGGTTGTCCACTAGGTAAAACAGAATTGTGCCCTTGGCGTTCATCCCTCATTAATCAGAAAGCTTGGTTAGGCACACATAGCTGTGCATCTCACAGTTCGCGTAAGCAACAGGTTTTGGGAAGTGGCCTTTGCCAACAGCTATTTGGTAGTTATAGGCATGTATAGTCGTATAATGATAGCCCTTCTCAAATTAAAAAAAAAAAAGTTGTATGCACCTGTGACAATTTAGGTAATTGTCTCTATGCAACTCATGAATTCTGCCTGAGATCATGAACTCTCTGTATGTGTCAGACTGAAAAGTGTTTTGAATGTGGAGCTTTGGAGGTAAGATGGTACGGTGTTTTCTCACTGTTGGACTGCAATTCCAAAGGCAGCAAAGGCTGGTTATTAAGCCTGGGTTATTTTCTATTTGTACAGAAGCACCCTGACATGCAGGGTTGGTTACTGCCCCAGGAACTAATGTGCTCCAATAAGGTAGCAGCTAAACAATGGAGCATGTAGCTTGGGAAGATCTTTGATTAACACAGGAGGCTGAATTATGTGTCACATGGCAACAGGCACTGGGTGGCATGAAAAGGAGGTTGTCCCGGGTGTCATTTTATTGAAGGGGAAAAGAGGCCCCAAAGACTCCATGATACGCAAGAAAATCAGTGTGCAGGAGGGAAGGGGGGATCCTGGTTTCCCCAAGAGATGGTGACCCAAATCCCAAAGAACACACCGAAGTGGTGAGGAATCAGAAGGGATCAGGTGTAGGTGTTCCACTGTCATGTCGGACTCTTAGTATGTCTTCTACTGTCTAAAGTAAATTGTACCTGTGCTGGAAATGTTTGCAATGTCTGGGTGTTATATGCATCAGTAATCATGTTCCCTGGAAGGACTGAGCTATGAGATGGGAGCTCTGAAAAAGGATGGGTTAAGCCCCTGGAGACCCTGGTGGTTCTTAATTAGAAAGCCCGGACATTGTACTGTGAGGTGTGCTGGAACAAGGGTGTGCTGAGAGACCCACAGGCAAAACAGTGTCTAGTCTTTTCTTGGACCCAGGAAGCTGAAAAGCAGGCAGGGATGGCATAGTGCTACATAAAGAGGCAGCCTGGCATGTCTGTAGCAGGGGGAGCTTTACCAGCACAGTTACAATATCCTTGCTGGGTTGGTGTTGCACAAATGGGGAAGTGAGGTACAAAGAGGCCAAGCAACTTGCCCAAGAGAATTTGGCACGTGTTTAGTGTTGCACTTGGTGTCTGATCCAGACAGAATATGGGTCCGTATAGCTCTCCTTTTGCGAGCCGGCTTCTGCAGTTCAAGCTGTAGGAGTTCGTACTTCCAACCCCAGCGTTCTTTGGTGCCACCTGAGACGGTGGCTGCGATACCTGTTCGCAGTGCCTCACGCTGCTTTTCTGTGCTGTGTTCAAAAGAAGTATCCATTTGAGCTTCCCGTACTGTCCCAGGTGCCCTCTCAGGGTGTATTGCGACTTGTGGTGTGGAGGCAGAAGAGGCATCGCGCTCTGCAGTTATTGGTTTTCCCCTTCCCTCTGAGGTTTCATGAGTTGTTTCTGAGGAGTTGCTTGACACTGGGATCTTCTGGAGTGTTACCTTTTGGTAGCTCCTCCCTGGGTCTCTCTCATCCTGGATGTGGTCCTGACTCTTCCACAAATCTACCCTGGAGGACAGCCCCAGGGAGAAGTTTCAGCCAAAGGGATAAATCCCCACCTTCCCATTCTGGGGTCAGGTCCAAGGGCTAAGCTTAGAGGTACAACTCTGCCTGCCTGGAGAGTTGCAGTTGCCATTTGTCGGCACACAGCTTAGAAAAAATAACATTTCAAGGGCTCTCAAACTTCAGCTCCCATGCTTTATTACTTCTGCAGCCAAGCAGGGAAGCAGTGAGTGCAGCTGAAGGCATCATGCCTGCCTGCCCACCCCCCATCCAAAGCACCGATCAGAGCCAACCTCAGCCATCACCCAGCCACCTGTAGCAGGCTGCGGGAGGAGAAGTCCCTCATCTTAATTGTAAATGTGTCTCTCCTGAGGTCCAATTTCTAAGGTCCATCACTTAGAAATGTTAATGCTATTTATTGTAGCATGCATGGCATAATGGCATTTCTCAACATCTGTTTTCATTTAAAATTTCCCAGCCACCTTTTGCACAATCCATCTCGGTAACGATGCCACCTCATCCTTATCACGCGGGAGGATGGGAAGTGGCAGTCGAGAGCCAGAACGAAAAATATTATTTATGAATATTTGCAGCTGCTGGTGGGACTTGGTGACCGTCTGCCAGAATTGGTGACAGGATTCATCTTGTAAAACGTACCTGTGATAAATATCAACTAGGGGTGATTAGCAAGAGGTTGTTAATTCATGAAAGAGCTGCGCACACAAGCCAGCGAGTAATTTGATTTCCAGTGGCTGGAGAGTGCATTATTTCCCCCTCCCAAGGAACCTGCCTGCCTGAGCTCATAAAGCAGCTCCTCTTGCAGCTCTCACCTCTTTTACAACCAAGGCCATTCAGCTTTGAAAGAAAAAGAACTTAGCTAAGGGTTTGATGGAGATTTTCCAAATTATGAAGGGCACAATGAAAGCTGATGTGTCCCTCCTGCACTCTTAGTGGGCAGATAAGGGGATCTGGGAATGGTGGTGGGTAATAGACTTTACACAGCATTAATAATAATAGGGTTTTGTTAAAAAAGAATAAAGTTTTTCTGCCATAGTGAGGCTGCGATGAAGGATGGTTTTGTGTTTAAGGTGATGGAGTGGGTCTCGGAAGAGAGACATTCAGTACCCAACGCTGCCACTGCCTCCCTTACAGACCTCAGACAGGTCACTTCACCACTGTAGCAATTTCCCCATGCAAGTGGGGATAAGAAATCTTCCTTTCTCCTGTGAATAATCCTGCTCTGGCCCTGTTACTTCAGTATCCACATTCTTGCAATCCCCCACTGAGGCAGGGGAGCACTATTATTTCTGCGTTACAAATAGGGAGGTGAGGTACAAAGAGACCAAGCAACTTTCCCAAGAGAATTCAGGGGCTGTATTGCCTCCAGACCATGCTAGGGAGCACTGCAGAGAAGCATGACACGATGGCTCCTTGAGCGTTGCACCATGTAGCAAAGGCAGTGTAGCTACCTTAGTGCAGAGCCTAAGCTGGACAACCAGACATTTCAGGTATTGTACTAACCCTCATGCTTCAGTGCATAGATTGACTAAAAACTGATAGGGTCAGAAAGGAATGTCCCCTGTGGACAGATTGCTCCATTACTATCTCCTGCAGGGTTCCTCTGAGCCGTCTGATCAACGTGAGACAGGATATGGTTAGAGTGACCATCAGCCTGATCCACCGTGGTGATCCTCAAGCTCCTGTTGTATCCAGTTCTTCCCCCTTCCTCCCCTGCTCTTAAATGCACCACAAGAACTTTGCTTAGGAAGGGGGAAGCACATCTCTCTCGTTTCCAGTGCCAAAGCTGTGTCTCCACTCAGGAAGAGCAGGAGCAGAAGCAATTCTCATGGAGCAAGTTCTGACAGCTTAATGCCAAGGGGAGACCTGTGCTTCCATTTCCAGCCCTGTCCCCCGCGGGCAAAGCCAGTTGAGCAGAGGAGTTCACAAAGATCAGAATGAAATGGGAAAACAATGTGATGAAGGGCCCCTGGAGTCAGGCTGGTCTGGTGGGGTTTTTCAGTTTTAATCAACATCAAGTTGATGTTATATTCAGAGAAGTGCACACATTAAAAAGATACCTACAGGTATCTCTGGCTGAGGCCCCTACCAGCTGTTCACCTGCCCCCTGACCATCCTGATTGCAGCTAATCATTTAATAGGTGGATGGCAGCAATGTTGTGACACAAAAACAACATTTGACTTCCATGTAACAAGACTTGTAATGAGAGATCATGCATTTTTCATTTCAAAGCTAATTTCTTATACTTTTTTTTTCCAAAGTGACTCATTCTGAGACTGACTTTGCCTTCAGAAGCAATCTGTTGGGGTCCTGGCCTTATGGACTCCCCTAGAGGACCAAGGAGTTCAGGTTTTATATCCCATTCAATTGTTAGCCCTCTTTGCTGAGAACACTAATTTGAGTCAACGGTGACAATACAGGAATTGCCAGACTAGGTCAACCGTTGGCCTACTGAGTCTAGCCAGCACTGCATTTTTATGAAGAAGATGCAGGAAACCCCTGCAGCCGTGGGGGCAATGGTGTTCATCTTCCCAGAGAGGTCTCCCCCAATCTCTAAGGCATTAGGGACTGGTTGAAGGCTCCTACTCCTCCTTCTCCTGCATGGAACCCCTTGTTCTCTGCTCTGGATACTGGAAACACGCTTTATAAGCAGAATCACTCCAGCAAAAAAAACCCAAAAAACTTTTCATAACTTTTCCTTATTATGCTTAAGGACATGACAGCTAGAGTGTTCCTAACATTCCCCAACATTTTCCTTCATCTCCAAGTGAAAGGTGGAAGGAAACCAATGAGATCAATCTTTAGACTTAGACTTCTGCTGGTAAAAAATGCTTTTTTTTTTTTTTTAATCCAACTCCCATCAAGGGCTTTTCTGCATCCCATGCCAAGTAGGAAAGATGAAACAAGGATATTTTATGGTTCATGTCTACAACTACCACTGAAAGGATCACAGCATAAACTCTTCCCTCCCAGCCCAGAAGTGAGTAAAACAACATCTATTGGCTCCATACTGAACATACATTAGCTCCATACAGAAATTCAGTGGGCTTTGCAGTGAGTTCTCACCACTGTTTCTAAGATGATGAGTCCATGCAATGTAATTATGATTCTCCACTAGCAGAAATGCCAGTGTGGTTTAATGAAGGACATGAGGCAGGAACAAAACCCATTAATGCTTGTTCACAAACCCACAAAGATGAGCTATCCCACTAGGTTGAATGATGGTGAGAAATTGCTGCACACGACTCTCATCGTTACTCAATCAAGATAATGGTCCTCTTACAACAAGCCCTTCTGCTTCGCTGCATGCCATAGCCTCTTAAAACTTCACGGCAACAGTAGCAATAGAATCATTAAGCCCACTTGTTCCAAAATCCTGGTCCCTCCCCCATTTGACCTGATGGAAAACCTCTATTAGCCATAATAGCATAAACCCTAGGACAGGTAACCAAGAGATTCTAACCCCATCCAGAAGAAGGCCGTAGTGCACACATACCAAGACTAGTACACTTCTACTTCACAGGTTTATGAGTCAAGGTACAGAGGGTTGAAGGGTTTGCCAGTCTTACACAAATTAATTAGTAGCAGAGCTGAGAATAAAACCCAGGTGTCATGGAATACCCAGGAAACCCAAAGAGAGTCAATCCATCATCTCTCAAGGATACCAGAGTAGAGCGAGTGGTCCAAATAGCTCCAGTGAACCGGCATGGTGTGCCATAAGGAAGACGAACTGAGTGCCTCTGTCTGATCCACTGCCTATCATTGTGGCATCTGAGTGCCAGCACACAAGAACAGTGACTTTCAGCATATCCCCGTTAGGAATCTGTTCTCAGTGAGATTGCAGCCTTGGGGGATGTATAAAGACACCTCCTTGCCTGGAATATCACCCATTTTACTGAGGAAAGGTCAGTGGTAGTTGTAGACATGATCTATAGAAGGCCAGAAATTAGGCCTGTGCGAAATTAGGCTCGTATCCGCTTCAGATTGAGATTTGGCCAATTTAGAGGACAGCGATTCGATTCGGTGATTCGAATCGCTGTTCTGAATTGATCTGACTGTCAGCTGAATCTCTGAATTGGGCCCCATCTCCCGCCTGCTCTCAATATCTGCCCTGCCCACTCTCCTAGCTCCCGGCTCTTTAAAAAAAAGTCCCCACTCACCAGTTCCTGCCTGGCAGGGCGTGATCCCCACTGCCCTCCGCTCCATGGGGGGCTCTGCCACGAGCCCCCAGAAGCCCCAAGGCCTCTGCAGCAGCAGGTGAGTTGGGATTTTTAATTTTTTTAAAGAGTCAGGAGCTGGGGCGGGCGGGGCAGTGATGGGGGGAGCTAGAGCAGTGGGTGGAGGTCGGGGGCTTGTGGCAGAGCCCGCCACTCAGCTTGGGACAGTGCGGGGCAGCAAGGATTGCCCCCTGCCTGGCAGCAACTGGGAGTGGGGGCTTTTTTTTAAAGAGCCGGGAGCTGGGGCTGGGACAGCGGTCGGGGGGTGCTCAGAAGGGCTGGGGGAGCAGGCAGGGGGTGCAGCCTGGGGGGATCCCCCATGGTCCCCTCTGCCCTCCTCCAGTATCCCCTCCCCTGCCTGCTATTTACCAGCATGGAGTCTGGGTTCAGCTCCCTGTGGCAGCCAGCAGGCACTGCCCGAATTGCCAAAGCTCTCCGAATCGTTTCTGAAATGATTTGGACCTTTTATTTGGTCTCTTGATTCAATTTGGAATCAGAGATTCAGCTACCGAATTGGGCCAAATCGAATCTGCACCCAAAGCTTTGCGCAGCCCTACCAGAAGTGTAGTTTGAAGCTGTTGGTCTGTTACGGTATGTGAATCAGGGATTAGGAGCCATGTGTTTTTTCTTCACTGTGGAGCTCTGCACATACAAATCTCTCAGCATCTCTAATGAGAGGGGGTTGGTGGTCTCTACTACCAACCCTAGCAGCCACAGAAGAGAAAGGTCCCAAGCCACAAATGTTCCATTGCTGTAAGAACGTGTGGTGACTCAATCACTTGGAGAAATTGGTTGAACATCTCTTAATTGGCAATGATACAGCTCTTTTTAATTGGGAGGGAGACTAGAGCCATCATCTATCAATTCAGCCAATGAAAAATTGCAGGAAACTGCATCCTCCCACAGACTGGTGGGCTCTCATCTTCCTGTGCTTCACACTTCATTATCCTGTTGTGCTGCTGAATATGGACATCGTTTGTTCTTAGTGATAGATGAATGATACGAAGTTTCTGTACTATTATTTGATTGTCATCTTCCCAAAGCTTCCTTCACTTGCCCCTCCTGAAAGAACAATGAGACACATTTCTGTGTGGTGTGTGATGGCTTTGTTATGGGATTGCCAAGACCTAGCCTGCTGATGTTGAGA
Organism: Gavialis gangeticus; assembly: GCF_001723915.1. Classification (NCBI taxonomy): domain Eukaryota; kingdom Metazoa; phylum Chordata; order Crocodylia; family Gavialidae; genus Gavialis; species Gavialis gangeticus. The sequence goes on along the minus strand of NW_017728980.1, from coordinate 2,592,005 downwards.
CAAAGGGAAGGGTCATCAACAACAAGGGCCCTCTCCCTTACACACAATAGCTCAGGTAGCCTCTCCCCACTGGTCGGGTCTTCAGTATTAAAATCAGGTTCTGATCCAACAGGGTTTCACCAGTGACTTCAGGAAAAATACATTGCCTTTATCCTGGAGTAGACAAAGCTGTAGAAAATATAGTATAAAAATAATCCTGGAGTGGCTGGAGCAGTGCTGGCTGTACTGTCTGAACAGATCAGGGTGCTCATACTAGATGACAAAATATTTGGGGAAGCGCAGTGGTCAGCAGCAGAGATCATTGACCTTTTCTTTCCTGCTCTTCTCCTGTGACCCACTGTAGGGTTTTCTTCTTTGGTGCTTTGTGGTTGTGGTATATGAAGGGGCTGGGCCATTAATCATTGTTTGTAAGTACAGATTTACTGAAAATTGCTAGAATATTCTAAACTGTTAGTCCCAAGCACTGTATTAAGAATATGGTAATTTTTGGGCAACTGTACATAAGAGGAAATTTTTCTGTTCATTCTTATGTATTTATTCCACTAATAGTATGATACATTGTGTTTCCATTACGCTATAGGTTTCAAAAGGGTATAAAAAAGAGGTGAAAAGCACAGCTGAGAAGTGGCCAGTGATTTTGGCTGCCCAGCTTGAGATGCATTAGAGTGGACTTATTTTAGGATTATCAGGTTGTTCAGCATTTTTTGAACACCAGGACCATATAAAGTGTTCCAAATTGGGAATCCATACACAATAAATAACTATCTGCTTTTGCATAATATATCCCCGAGTAAAACATGGGAGAAAGTGAGGAACAGAGATGTTAAGTCTGAGATTTGTGCTCCTATATATTTCAAGAAGGTCTAAACTTTTCTACTGTGTTGTCTAACCCAGTTTATTGGCCCATCCTGCTAATGAGCATTATACACTGTTCCTAGATCAATCCTTTTCTCCTGTGACATGCTCCCACTACCCTGTTCCTTCTCCACCTTGCCACTTACTGGCTCATTTTCTTACTTGTCTGCACTTTCAGTTACCATTAGCTTCACATTAACATTATCTGTACCTGATGAACTCAATCAGCTGCTCCCTGCCCATCTGGGAGACCCATGCCAATTGTATCTCACTTGTCTACCAGCCAAGTAATCTCTTCAAAGACTTTTTAACAAGCTAATAAGGATTGATCTCCCTTTCCTGAGTTCATATTGATGGTTCTTAATCAACCTGGGCATTTTCAAGCCTTTCCTTCCCCTTAAACATTGGCTTCCATATAACTACCATTCTCACACTTGATGGGTAGCTAAATCACATGGTTTGCCTACATCCACCACAGATGTGCATTAAGACCTGGCTTCAAGAAGACAGCCACCCCATTTCAACTAGACTGAAGCTCATATTTAAAGTTAACCATGGACTTGTGTTCTGTCCTGAGTGGTACTAGAGTCTGGCAGAGGCTTACATCCCTCCTCAAATCAAAGTGGGTGTCACAGATGCTCAGCTCAGATGCTGAGCCATTTCAAGATGAGCATGTGAAACAATGGGGCACCCCAAATTAGTGCTCACTTATGAGAGCTTTACCAGTGATGACTTAGTCCTTAAAGATCTTGTTAGTTTGCATTACTGATGCAAACCTGTGAGATTGTTGGTGCATCTTGCATAGCCTCCCAATCCACCCATCTTCACTGTCCAGGTTCTCTGCTCGCACCATTTTAAGGGCCATTTCTGGTGCTGAGCTGAGTCTCCTGGCTTGTCGTTGTTCCCCAGTCCTGTAAGTCCCCTGTGCACCTGCTGTCATTTGGTCCCTAATGCTCTGTGTCAATTTTAAGTTCCTATAAGCTTTTACTGACCATTTCTCATGTTATCTGCACACTGCCTAATTCCTCATCTCCTCTCCCTGGAGAGCTGATCCCTGACTTAGGCAAATCCTCGTCCTCTTCATTTGCGAAGACAGATGCAGAAGTAAATATTGTTAGTGTCAATGTCAGCTCTTTATCCTCCTCTGCCTCCAATTTCCCTCTGTCATTCTTATGTAGGCTAACACGCTGTATCCACTTATCTGCTGTGTATATAGAATCGTCTCTTGCTTTGCCGTTAGTTTAAATGCCAGGTGCTTCCATCTCACTAGCCTTCTCTCTCTAATTATATACTACCGTGTTTACCTTTGCCCCCTCTTCTAATGCAACCAGCTTTTCCCTTAAGCAAATATGTTTTCTTTAGATGTGCTTTTGATTAAAGATGGGGACAAATCAAAATCCTAGTTTGGAAACCCTCTGAATCATGGGTTGTTTGAAAGCTGGATGCGACTTTTATGTTATGAATCCATGTCTCTATCCCTGTGTTGTCTGCCAGCCACTGTGATAGTGGGTATGCGTGTGTATGTGCAGTATGCATGTCCATGCACTGTGCAGTTCGGTGTACCATGCAAACACTATCTACACCCATAAAGCAATCCTTGATATGAAACTGATCTGGTGTGACCTTATGAGAGTGACATCTCTGCTCCATGCCTCAGTTTACCCATCTGTAAAACAAAGGAACAACCTTCCATAAGGGAACATGGAAAATGTTTGCACAGTACTACAGGGGGCATCTAAATGTACACTTTACTGCAGAGCTAACTAATTAGCTCTGCAGTCAAGTGTCACCATCTACATGTGTGCCCATATTAGGTCACTGTAAATTAATTAACTGTGATGTAGGATAGTACTGTCTGGCACAAGTACGATCCTGCAGCAGAGTAGTTATGTGCATCAAAATGCACATGTAGATGGTGACTGGAGCTGGCTGGGGCATGAGGGTGCTACAGTGCAGGGGCTGCCTGCCAGCTAGCCCTGCACCATAGCACCCTTGTGCCCCAGCCAGCACCTCTGCAGCATGGTGAGCTGGGGTGGAGCAGCCCCAAACTGGGGCTGCTCCACCCTGGCTCAGCATGCTGCAGTCCCAGGTGTACATGTCAACGCTGCACCCAGGAGAAATAAACTGTGGTACAAACTGTGCCAGAGTTTATTGCTACATGCTAATTAAACGTGTAGATGCACCCATAGAGATGAAACCTATTCATGGGGCGAGTCACTGGTGGAGAAGGAAGCAGAGTTCCAAAAAGTAAGGTTTACCAGTCTAGCTGCATTTTGCTAGACTATTAGTGCTCTAAGTATGTAGAAATGTCATGTGAGAGGGTGTTCCTCAGTCCTAGAATTTTTCTGATAGGACAATGAGCAGAGAACATCCAGAACCATCTAGGGGAGTACCTTCCAGCAAGAACTACGTGCTCACTAGCTTTAGGAAACACAAGTGGGTATCCCTGATTTTATACCGCTACCTGAACCACATGGAGTCCCACATATTTTTGTTGTATGATCACAGAATCATAGAAAAGCAGGACTGGAAGGGATCTCTGGAGGTCGTCTAGTCCAAACCCCTGCTGAAGGCAGAATTGTCCCTATCCAAACCATCTCATATAAGCACTTGTCAAATCTATTCTTAAAACTGCAAAACAACCCAGCCGCGCAACCCTGAGGTATATTGACCCAAAACACCAAGAGCACCCTAACCTGCCATTGGGAAGCAGGGGGTGCGGGCACTGTCAATGTCCTGCTGCTGCAAGGGTTATTAAAATGTACTTGAGAGATCATCACTAATAACAGAACCTGGGCCTGAACCTGGGTTATATACTGATTTACCAACAAATGCCGTGCAATATTTTTATTACACAATAATCCCCATCATGAACTCCTATTGTACTGTGATGAACAGCAGTGCTGACTGTTGCCATTGCTTTGTAACTGCTTTTCACAAGAGTCAGGAGTTTGTAATTTCCAGATCCAAGTGATGCTTTTTTTGAATTGCAGTGAATAAACTACGTTGGTGTTTGTTGTTTACCTGTTTTCTGACTTTTAACAAGTAATTCTAGTTATAATTACCAAATTTCTGTATTTATAGAAGGAAAAAAAATCCCCTGCATCCCTCATAAATATCCAACTGGGCAATTATCTCTATACTGTATGTGCTGCTTTTCTATAAATGTTGAAATTCTGTAATTACCACTACAGCCTGCCGTGACATTTTGAAAGCAGATACCTAACGAATGGGGATGCCACGGAGTCATTAAAATTCAGATATCAAAACAGCTCTTCCCATCCGCCTTTGCATGAATCCCTCTCTTTGTTTTATGAGGAATGTTGCCGTTACCAATTAAAATACCTTTTCTTTTCTTTTCCCTTCATCCAAATGAATCTTCGTGTCCATGAAAGAAGCTAGATTGACAGCTGCAGGGCTGATATCCTCAATATTCAGAAAAAGCCTGAGCAAACATAGCTCTTCCTAAACCCTTCATCTGATGGGCCTCCTGACTGGTCTGGACAGGCCTTTGAAAAAGGTTTAGAAACTTGATCAACTTCTGGGGCTCCGCAAGACTTTCATTTTAGACGATGAGACTGAGGGCACAAACAGAAGTGACATTTTTCTTGTGATCTGACCCCTGAAAGCACTCTATAGCCATGACCTAACACACATGCATGGCTGCAGAGCACTTCTAAAATGGCCAGTTATGCAAAAAATTAACTCTTGTCTAATCAGGTAACAGATTAAGGTGCTTTGCTTTAGAGCACCTTGGGGAACTTGTGTTACCGCAAGGGTTCATTTTTCATGCAGGGGCAGAGTTGTCAGTGGAGAGGGAGTGAAAGGAGCAGCAACAGCTGTGGGGCTGCTATGCCCAGCCTGAGTTGGAACAGGAGGTGGAACAGAGCTCTCTTTCCTGGGGGCCTGGCCCAGCTGCCCACAGTATCCCAGCTGGGGTAGCTGGCAGGGGCTGTGAGGCAAGGAGCATAGCAGCCCCACAGCTGCTACTGCTCCCTTCACTCCCTCTCTGCTGACAGCCCCAGAGCTGGGAGGCAGGAGTAGGGCTGGGGAGAGGGACAATCCTGGCCAGCGCCCCTGGCTGCTGGCTAGGAGGACCAGTGCAGCCAGGCTCAATTCCCTCCCTCCCTCACCCCAGTAGATGAACATCTGTTGAGTTGGGGGCACTCTAACCCCTGATGCTTTATGTAAAACGCCATGAGTTGAGCAGGGCCCTGAATATGTATAAATGCCCTGACTGGCATAGAAAACACCCACTGGCAACACTGGTAAAGGTCACTGCAAAGTTGACTCTCAGGGTTAAGCAGAATCCACCACCGTAGGGCTTCACAATGTATTTGATGAAGTCCATGCGCTGTTGCTGCCTCTCAATCCAGTGATAGGATGGAATCACCTCTCTTTTCTGGGTTTTTTTCTTCTGGATTCAGGGTACGGTTTGTCTTCTTTTTGCATATGACTTAGTGGTGCAGTATCTGCCAAGGAAGTTGTTCTTCCTTGGACTGTCTCAAGGGAGCTCACAGCTGCTTCTGATTTGTTTTTACCCACGGCGCATCAACTAGTATGTTAGGTGCCGGTGTCGTGTTTGGAGCAGCTTTGGCTTTTGGTAATTGGCTCTGCTGGTTCACTTGGCCTGTTGCTTCTTGCTGTTCTGACAGTGAAGATAAGTGCAGTTTGCCTGCATCAGCAGTGCTCATCCTTTGCTGTAGTATGATCTCATCTTGCAACATGAAAAGACTTGTGCAACACTCCTTTTCAGTCATAAAGACATGGAGGGAGGGTGATGATCCACTAAAATCTACCTGTGACCCCCATCTTTTCTCCACCCTGCAAAATTGAGAGTTTCTGATCTAGATAATTTATAACAGTAATATATTTTATTATGTGGATAAATGGCTGAAAGGCTTCTGAGGCCACTTTGATGGTCATCATCTTAAGTCCCTGGTAACTTGATTGGATTTCAGCTGGTGAGCTTTACTTGGACCGTTCCACTCCATCCCCAACCAATCTCTTTAGTAAATGTAGCCTAGAAGATGAGGACAGGTACTGGAGCCTGGGCTCCTGGGTTCTTCTCCTGGCAGTGTTCCCATATGTCTGAAGTGACACAAAGTTAAACACAAAGTGAGAGAGAGGTGGTGGAAGCACAGCAACATTATTTTGCTAAATAGTATTGTTTTCCATTGAAATTTAAAAAAAATGTGAAAAAAATGGCCAGCCCTGTAGGTGAATGCATATTTTTTATTAAAGTCAAGGCACAGATTCTTGATCACATCTCCCCAACTGCCTGTCAAACAGGATTGCAAAGTCCTTGATGCCTCAGAGCTTGGAATATACATCCCTCTACAGAGCTTTTCTCAAGCTCCCATCCAGCAACATGAGTAGCTGACTTATTTTGAAAGGTATTAGTCGCATTGCAATCTTGCAGCTATCACTGGCAACTAGCAGTTCTGTTTCAATAATGACTTCTTGTTTACAAGTTTGGCTCTTGGAAAACGGGGCTTGACAGATCCCAGTCCATAGCTAATGAAATGGAGCAACTGACACTGTGGAATTGATCCCTTCCTTATAATCTTATTACAACAAGACATATATTTGTTTCAGAATCTGTCAGTCGCTTGTATGCAGCCCAGGTATGACAAGGAAGCCACAGTCTGAAAATAAGAGGAACAATTATTTTATAAATTGCACAGCGAGAAAAATCTATCTGAGGGACTTAATGTCCCTCATTACTATAGTATGTGAGCACTGTATTTTCTTTTTTTTCCCCTTCACAACACTCTGTTGTTTTTCTGTTATCTGTTTTCTAGGGGGCAGCCAATGCCCAGAAAAATGAAGGCCCAGAGTTTTAGAGCACCTGTCGCCCTTGACATCTCTTTGAGGTCTAAGTAACCTATTCTAGATCACACAGGAAGCTGGCTCTCGATAATGCTGGGTTAGCTCCCAAGCTCTGATATTTCAGGAAGATTAGTTAAACTTTCTTTACAGCAATTTCCCTGGAAACCTGAAATTTCAGCTTCCAAAGCATAAATCCCTAACACCTCAGCTAGAGGGGAGCTCATTCAGGTAGTATGACCCAGTAGTATGCCTTGAGTCCACGCTCTGGTCAGTCAATGGAGGACAACATAATGAATTCCTCCATTGGCTTCTCTCCAGGACCATAATCTTCAGCAAGGAACATTGAAGCCAGATGTCTAAGGTTTATTCTCCAGCCGGATGCATATGTGTTAAGGTGAATGGGAATTAAACATACGCACACTTCAAGAAGAGATGAGGCCCTTGTGTTGACTACATTATCATTTATACTAACAAAAAGAGCTTAAAATGTTAGCATATTCTTTTGAAAACAGAGCTTTGCATTCTATTAAAAGTAGGGAAATAGAACCCACATCGCATTATGTTTCCAAGCACCTGTCAAGAAACGCTTAAGGATGATGCCTGCTTAAAGCACATCCAACTGTAGGAATATATTCAGAATTGCCACCCGTGTGCTGATCCCCCTAACTAAGAGATGGGAAGCTCAGTTCAATTAAAATAACAGCTGACCTGGACCTTTTCCTACAACATTTGCATTAAATATGAACTCGGAGCTTTTGGTTTTTGGAGGGTTTGTTCGGTTTGGTTCTGTTGTTTTCACTCAGTTTGGGGTTGGGTTTTTTTGTTTTGCTCATTGCCTTCTCCTGTTTCCTGTACCCAGTTTTAGGTGAGGTTGGATATAGGGAGGTTGGAAACTTTTGGTTTTGCAAGCTCCCAAAATGCAGCAGTTGCCACCAGAAGGCCATTTCTCACGAGGTTTCCTAGACTATTTCCATCACAAGTGTAGACAGGAGAAGCAAACTCGACCTGAACCTCCACACTAATGCACCAGTTCAGGAGCAGTGTATGAACATGGGCTTGGTGCCCACTTACTTAACTGAACGTAGCTGCTGTCTGAGAGTTGGCTCGTGGGAATAAGTGGAGAGTCTCAGTCCAGGTTCAGGTGCATAAGGGTCTGTCTGTATGGCACAAGGCAGCACTGTATTGAGATGCCTCATACTTCATAGATTGCGGTGTAGGAGATAGCAGCTTCCTGCAGCATACATTATGCCATTGATACCTCGCGGTGCATTCATAAGTGCATTCTCACCTGGCTTGGGCAGACACCCTAGCGTCTGCATTACGATGCCACCAACTACCATTCAGCCTTGTCTAGCAGATGTCACAGAGACTGAACTTCTTTCTCCCTGGGGTTGTTCAAAGCCTCCCAAGGACGAGGGTCGATTGCGCATGCTCACAGAACGCAAGGAGCCCCTTTGCCGGTGAACTCAGCAGAATTTTTGCTCAAAGCAAAACTGAAACCCCAAAGACAGATACAACCCTACATCCCCAAACACCTCCCTACACCAGCGTAATCCACCAATGCACTAGGCAGAGTCTTTCCAGAGACCACCTGGGTCTTGTCAGTTTGCTACCTTGAGCTCTCACCTTGGGCAACACCCAGGTGCTCCAGTAACATTGAAAGAGCTTCATTAGTCATTTCACACACATATGCTAGCTCTGTTATTTGGGACAGCACCCTGCAAGGAACAGTTCTGCATGGGCCAGCGGGGGCAAGGGAAGCCTGGATAACTATAGCAGTCTTATCCATCCTAGTTCAGGGACGGTTCCTTTGCATGGGAACTGAAACGTATCAGCAAAGGAAGCTCATTCTGCCCTGCCTTAGCAGTGCCTGCTCTGTTGATAAATAGAGGGCTTCCGTCTCCAGGGACATCTCTGCGGGACCTTCTACTAGCAATAAATTTCACCTAGAAAAAAACATGCTAAAATATGCTGTGTGCTGGTAGATGCAGAGTTGCTTTATCAGGCTGCTGAGTCTAATGCTTTCAGTCTTTTACAATCAAATCCTCCGGTTTGGATGGAAATCACTCGTGTACCCTTCACGCTGCTTGCTATCTCTGCTGAGTAGCACAGAGAACATGCACACCATTCCCATAATAAACAGAGCTCATTTCTTGGGCAAAAGTGGATGTTGTCACTTTGGGTGGGGGGAGGAGGTGGAATTCAGGTTGTTCCCAAGTCAAAACCAATTTTTAAAAGGCATCTCTTTATTTCTCTGAAATCTCTATCTCTAAACTTGTGTGTCTGAAGAAAATGCCTGCAGTCAAGTCCAGACCACATCCTCAGGTGGAAAAAGTAACAATAATATTTGTCTCTTATCCAAATGTCTTTGGACCTAAGATCTCAAAGTGCTTTACAAAGGAAAACTGCATCATTACCGCCATTTTCCAGATGTGAGAAACTCAGGCACGGAGTGAGAAAGTAACTTATACCTTGTGAATCTGCAGCAGCACCAACGGTTGAACCCAGGTCCGATGGCTCACGTGCCATACCTCCTCACCAACTGGGCCACTCAAGCAAGGTACTGTCATGCCTGGCCCAGCTGCTGACGAAGCTGTCATGGCTTATAAGTGGAAGCTGATGGGACTTGTCTGATGGAACAGGCACATTACTATTTGTCCATGTGCGAGCCCACACGTGCTGACATGCTACATGTTTCTTACAGAGCATGAGCAAGCAAAATGAAGATGTCTCGCTGTCCTTTCTCATCAGCAGTGGCGCATCTCAGATCTCCATGATACGTGGCGCGTTGTTACCTTACCTGTCCTCTTTGATTAATTTGGCATCTCAGAGCCACAGTCCTTGAATTCGTCTTACTATTTCTGTCCTTCCCCTATGCAGATGTTCAGTTTCTGAGCTCCTCCTCCTGCTCCTGTCAGCCACCTTTCTGTAACAAGGCCCAACACTGTTCCACTTGGGCCAACACCAGAAAGCCATACTAAAACTCTGCATCTGACAAAGCAAGAAGGCATCACTGCCTGCCCAGCTCCTAATCCCCTTTACAAGACTGTGACAACTGCCTCTCAATCCTAAACTCCTATTCACCAGCCAGAAAGCTGGCAAAAACACAGCAGCTCCTGGACACTTCAAAACCCGAGATATCAGAAGGGCTGTTAGGGCTTTGGACTTACACAAAATGCTTTCAGCTTTAACACAGAAGATGGGATAAAAGCTCAGCAACAGTGAAGTCCACTGGAAAGGTTTCTTGTGTGTGCAGTAAGATAATATATGGTAATGAGAACAGCACCGAGTTGCTCTAAGTTACAAGAACTTATCACTGCTCTCTGCTGTAGCTGCCCATTCCAAGGGTTCAGCCTTGCCAGAGCAGTGTGAATAGGAGATTTATTTTGTATTGTTAGACTGTCAGGCCATTGCAGAGCAAGAACTTTGAAATGATAACTTCCCCAGCTCACAGGAGTTGTGAATTACATGCTTTAAGTCGCTGGAAAACAAATGAGGTTGACAGCTGCTCTGCAAAAATCTTCCTTCCACTCCATTTCTGCCAACCTGGGATGGTCAGTGACTCAACATTAGCTCATTCCTACCAAATCTAATAGGGCTATTATTAAGAGTGACAGGAATCTATTTCTAGTGATGGAGCACACCAAAGCAACTGAACATGCAGTCAAGGAAGGGAAACACTTTCGTACCAAGCCCTAGATGAGAGACAGGAGACAAGAATTCAGTCTCCTGCCAACCAAGCCAGGTAAATTGGAGTTGATTGAATTTGTTCCTGAGGTGTGAAGAGGGAGGAAAAGGAGTCAAAACATTTTATGGCACCCTAGTGGTGGGGGGGGAGTGGGGAAGGAAGCTGCTTTTTAGAAGCTATGAATCCACTCTTTTCAGTTTTAGAAATTCCAGGGCATCAAAGGTAGGAAAGACCCTTTAAGAGACAGAGCTGTAACACAGATCACAGATCATGGGTTCCCAACATGATCAAGCTTCGAGTGAGTTTTCATCCTGGGCTGAGCTTTGGAGGCAGGGCTCATGGAAGTATTAAACCCCACCAGTTGGGGCCTGGTACTGCAGCTTCACAAATGCACTCACCTGCACAGATTCATCCTACCTAAAATTAATTCTAAAAGGTCTTGGGCAGCAGCGTGCAATATATCAACTCCCCATTCTGGCCTGATCCATCTCAGTGTTAGCAAGATGTGCTGCATATTCAACCTTAATTTGCTCTATTTCAGCCCACAACTCTGCAGAAAACCTCTCCCACTACCATATTACCTCCGTCCTAAGCTAAATCATTGAATCATAATGACAGCCTGCTCCAACAGCATGTGGCACCTGCCTACATCTTGAATGCTTCACAATAAGACTCCAGGCCAGAGTACAGTGTAGGGGAAGCTAAAAGATATGGCAATGGATAGAGGCCAAATCTCAGTTGTCAGATTGCCCCAATTCACAGCACCCTTTGACACAGTCACCTCCAAACTGTAGAGCTGAAGCACGTGCAAAGCTGAGTTCCTTCCCGTCATCCTGTGATGGCTCCCTTGGTTTTGATTTAATTCTGAAAATGTAGAACAGCGAATATGTGGCACCAGCAAACTGCCGGGCAGGGTTTGTGGTCCTCGTGAATGTCTGCACTTGAGTTTTGCTGTAAAATGCCACACGTTCCAGGGACCCTGGTTTTCTGTTTCAAAATCACAAATTCTGTGTTTTTAAAAAAAATGTAAATTCTCTCATTAATAAACCCCAAATCCATGATTAAAATGAAACCCATATAGGTATCAATTGAACACAAAGTTGTATTCATATATTTAAAGCTCTCACTCCCAACCCACAGGCCCCCAGCCCTGCTGGTGCCCCTCACTCCCCACCCACAGCCCCTGCCACCGCCAACCCTGCCGGCGGGGCCCCCAGCTGGAAGGGCTACGGGAATGGGGACCCAGGCCCGCAGCCCCCTGTCCCCCATAACAGTGGCTGAGCCCTGGCTGCTGCCACAGAGTAGAGCATGGAGCCCAGCTCCCCCTCCCCTATGGACGGCATGACCAGAGTGGACCCTGTTGGGGGGCGGGGGGTGGGCTCAGGCTCCCTGTCCTGCTGCCCTCCCCTGGGGTCCCTGGGGTTCAGTAGGCAATGCCTGGCATAGCAGGGCAGAGCAGGGAAGTTCGTTGTCACCACTGGGAGCTCTGCACCGCCCTGGTGAGGTGGCCGCTGCCTGCCTGCCTGGCAGCAGCAAGGGGAGAAACATCACCCTGCTGCCCGGCAGGTACTCACCAGGGCTGCATGGGGCTTGTGGCAGCAGTGGCACCGAGCTTCCCTGCCCAGCCCCTCTGCCATTCTGGGTCCCGCCTGCTGGACTGAGGAGGCCCCAGGCAGAAGACAGAAAACACAGATCCCTGCTGATTACGTACAGAGTTTCTTAACGTCATAATGCTATCATGTAGGGGTTCAAGGTATAACTAGGACTGTCAATTATTCACAGTTAGTGCACATGATTAATGTATTAATTGGTTCTTGCATTAATTTTTTTAATGCGTTAATCATATGCATGGTTTTGGAGCCCGTGCCTGGGCTGCACTTTGCTACCTTCAGGGCTGCTCAGTGGGGTAGCAGTGGCAGGGCAGAGGACTGCAGGGCAGCCCAGGTGCAGGCTCTGGGGCAGCTGGAATGGGAACAGGGAGGAGCACACACAGGCATAGACACACATGAGCAGCCACAGCTTGCACGCTGTGTATAGAGCAGTCCTGTGTGGGTAAGTCTGTGCAGGGGCAGGGCCAGGGGAGAGGGAAGGGGTAGAGGGAGAGCAGATGGAGTCCCCCATGGTGAGGGAGGGAGTGGCACAGGGGCAGAGGCAGGGACTGAGGTGAATAGGACCCAGGGCTGGGGCAGGTCATGGGACTGAGCCATGGGAAGCTCATCCAGGAGCGCAGGGGTGCAGCCCTCTGCCGCTGCACACAACCCCGGGGGAGGCATGTCTCCTGCGATATGTGTGTGGGATAGAGGTGAGCTGCCCGCTGCAGGCTGGGGCCTTGCACCCTGCTGCCATTGCCCTGGGAGCTGCACAGCACCATGCCCTGCAGCTGGGTGGGCAGGGGACGTGCAGCGCTGCCAGCACGTAGCTCCCAGGGCAACAGCAGCAGGGCACAGAGCCCCAGCCTGCAGCAAGTAGCCCGCCTCTGTCCTGTACACAAGTCAGGGGGCATATGCCCCCCATGCCTTTCCCAGGAATGCATGCAGCGGTGGGGAGCCATGTCCCCCACCCCGCTGCCACTCCCTCCCTCACCATGGGGGCCTTAATCTGCCCCCCCACCCCTTCCCTCTCCCTCTGCCCCTCTGCCTTCACAGACTTACCTGCTAGGCGCTGTCTGTGTGTATCTCTGTGTGCCTGCCCTTTACTTCCAAGCCACAGCCCCTCAGCCCTGCTGCTGCCCCTCACTCTTGACCCACAGTACCCCACATCCTACCAGGGTGTGCCGCGACCCCCGCCACCCCCACCCCACAACCATACATCATTTTGCATAATGTTGAGCTTTTCTGCTCATTATTTTGAGTTTTTAGCTGTGCGATTAGAATCACGATTAATTGTGACTGGTTTTTTAATCGCACAACTAATCGCCATCAATTTTTTAAATCAATTGACAGCCGTAGTATAACTGGCCTGGAGGTACTGGAGTAGATATGCCATTATAAGGCATCATTATGCTGACAAAACTGTCCACATCAAGGTGGGAGGATTTTGCTATTTTAATTGTTGTGGTGCAGACACACATTTACTACGGAGTGAGTGGACTTTCCTCCATAGTGAAGCTGGACTGGATACACGACACACAGCCCTGCACCACTGTAAATTGTGCTGCCCCAGGATAAATTTACCCATCACAAAGCGACTAACTACACGTGGTGTATGGTTAATGATTGTATGTCTGTTCCCCTAGCCAACTTCAGCCCATGGTAGTCTTTTGCTCAGGTCGCTAGGGGCTGTAATAATGAGAACAAGAGAGCTAGTGGTGTCCTATCCTTACTATGGAGCAAATTTACTGAAGAGTAGCATGTGGGGTGGTTACTGCATGGTAATCCTGCCATGTGCCTGCACCCCTGATATATACTTCTGTGCATAGACAAACCTTCAGTGTAGTTTCTCTGGTTGTTTGGTTTATGTAGCACAAAAACTTGTTACAGTAAGGTGCTAGTTAGATCTGAGCTGTTCCCTTCTTTATTTAGCCTCCCTTAGAAAAATACAAGTACTGAGGCTTTTGGTTTGAAGCTAGATACAACTATTATTGCAACGCAGCCTCTGGAAAAAGCTAGAATGACAAAAAGATTGTTTAAATTCTGCACCTGCTGACCTTGATAGTTTTCTTGTAATGTTATTTAAACATTTGGTTTTGCTGGGTGGATTTTTTTTTTTATTTATTTAATAAGCTGCCAGCTTACAAATTGCAAAAGTTTTGCATTGCTTCTTATCTTCTGCAGAACCACTGAGATGGCAAAATATATTCTCTGTCTCAACAATTCAGTCTATATTTGCATGAGGAAATTGGAAAGCAAGTTGTTTTTCTTCGTTTGCATGACAATACACCGACTGCAATACAATTCACCATTTAATTTGCGATAGTTAGTGGGTGAGAAGAATGGGCCATGCAGATTGGCTCAGTTTTGTTGCTGATGTCGTTGTTGTTATAATTAAAATTGATTTATAAGTAAAGGCAAAGAAACCTAAAATACCTGTTTATTCAGCGTATTGTCAACCTGCGGAATGCAGTAGTTGAAGTTACAGAGTTCAGGCAAATCTCCTGCTGAAAAGTCCAGAGAGTTTTGCTGATTAAGAAGTTTCAGGGCTAAGCCATTAATGAGCCTAACATCTCAAAAGCAGCCGTGTGCGGTAGTGGATTAAACGTAAGACTGATAGTCAGGAGCAACTTAATGATAATGCTATATCCTCTGCTAGCGTGCTGTGATAGTTCCCCAGTGGATCAGGTATCAATGATGATAGTGGACCGTACTCAATTCTATCGTAGCCTCGTTGTACACAAAGATTGTGTGCAGAGATAATTAGTCTGGTGAAGAGTGTGATTTTTTGGGGTTTGTTTTTGGCTGTTGGAACAGTCCCTCATAAGAAAATGACTACACTGGCATACAAGAGTCGTACCCCTTACAGCTTATTTTCCTCCTTATCAGGAATGTCTATACCAGCATAAAGCACTTTCCTATTGGTATAAATGTACTGATTGTATCTGCCCTTAGAAGGTGAGCAGACTTTGTCTGGGCTAGCGTTTGACTGGGAGACCAGCTTGGGATACTGGGTCAAGCACTTGGTGAATGCTAGGGCAAAGAATGAGTAAGTGGGAAGCCTTGTTATGGCCATGTCATTGCTGTTGGAAAGCAGGAAGGATTCCAACATAGCTGCCTCCATGTAAGGTATCCCTATATAGCTAAAAGACTACAGTTTGGGAGTACAGGCCCTTGGCTTCGTTAGGGACCCAATGAGTGACATCACTCGGTTACATATGCCCCAGTCCTGAAAACTCCAAAATATTAACTTGATCTAGAAAATGCCACCAACAATTCTGGCAGTGACGTCTTTGGTGGAAGTGGAGAATTCACTTCACCTTGCAACATTGTCCCTTAACCTCCCTGCCTCAGTGTCTCCATCTGGGGAAATATCCTGAGGGTTATGTGGTAAAGATGAAAATGACTGCATAATTGCTAGACATCACCTGAGATGTTATAGGCCAAGACAAGTTACAAGATGTTTGCTGTTAGGTCTCACAGCAAACATCTGCAGAGCCTGGGGAGTGGGGGGTGAATTTACTCCCATTCCATGGAGCTTCACAATTGGCCAAGGGCATTAAGATTAGAGGGTATGATGCAAGCTCCCATTATTGACAGACAATGCAGTTACTGGACTGTTGCAGTTTGATGACTACCATACCTTTGAATATTAAGGAAAGCAAGATCCTTTCCATAACAGAGATCATCCCCTGGGTCTCCATTTCTCTTTTATAAAAGATCACCTGTAAAGTAATGTAAAATAGATGCTAATGACTGCATCACAATACAGTGAGGGGAGGGGATGCCTTAAAAAGCCTTGAGTACAATATAATGCAAACAATCATGCATGCCTGCAGTAAGATAAAAATTAATGTCTTGATTGTTTCATCATACAGATTAAAACTTGGAGAATTCAACTTTCATCTCTGCCCCTGGTACATCAAAACAGTTAAGCACATGCTTTAAATTCAGTCATGCCCTTAATGAGTGCTGTGTCAGATTGGGCCCTGAATGTACAAGAATATCAACGTTGCCACCATTCAACACATTCTACCATTATATGTTAATGTTTTGGGTTAATTTAGTGGTTCAGTTAGCTTGTCATGTAATGTTTCCTGTTTACTTCAAAATATTCAGCCTTGTTTGTGGGTTGCAATGGGAGAGGCCTTTTTTGAGCCCTTTTTGCATCACTAGATTAATTCTCTTGCTGGGACCTACTAATACGAAATGGCATCTTCCACTGAGCTACCCCAGACGTTTCAGAGCTGCTGAGACAATGACAAGCTTTTTGAACAATTTATTTTCTCCATTTAGGGCTTTTCAAAAGCAGAGTGAAGCCAATGCAAAACACTTCTCACACAATGAAACTTTTGAAATATTAACTAACAGAATTTTTATGGCTAATCCCTGCAGTTTTTGTGTAGCACAAAAAACCATTAGCAGTGGATTGCAATAATCAGACTCAATAAAAGAATAAATAAGGCCAGAAAGATTAAAAGGTTGAAGGTAAATGTGTAGCAAGTAGAAATCAATTTTGCTCGTGCTCCGCAAAGATGGGCCCAGGTAAGGAAATGTCTGGGATATTGGCCTCTACCACATGTGTCACTGAAGAGCAGAAAGATGATGTGTGAATTCACTTCCTTAGTAATAGAAATTATCTTTTTTCCCCCTTCACATGTTTAAATACTGATGTTGCCATGGATTAAAATGATTGTTTTTCAGGCAATGTTTATTGCATAGAAGACAAAAGAGGAAGCACACACAAAGCAACAGACTTTCAATGGCAGTTCATGAAAGCAAACTGACGCTCAGTTTCTGAACATGCCACCGTGGCACAGCTGATGTGCTTCATTGGGTAAAACACACGTCACCCATTGTCCCACCCACTGATCCTGCGGGATAACAGGTGATGTGTTCCCCGCTTGCAGAGATGTGCTGTGGGGAATCTCCAGGGTATATCTTTATACACAGGGGAAGCCAGTTCTGGGTTGGTCCCGGGGCTGAGACCACCAATCAGCTGATTAGCAGTCCCTGCTCCGGGACAAAACTGGAATGTCAAACTCACTCTAGCACAGTCCCGGGGCACCAACCAGCCCCAAGACTGCACGGGAGTGTGCATGTGCACCCATGGAATCCTAAATGGGGCAATATGGGCAGGGGCTTCAGGGGTCTGATCCTGCACTCTTTGGGAATGGAAAATTTTAAGGCATTTGTGACTTGACAAGAAGCATAGACATCTGTTTGCTTGCCCTGTGTGCTGTCATTAAAATGTTTATGGCAGCACAAAGGTGATGTCTGTTTACACCCAGTTACCCAGCTGGATCAGGCATCAAAGTGACCTGAAAATCATTCTACAAACATTTCATCCCATGTCAAAACACAGGGTGCTGACACAAATGACATTTTGTCATGCAGCTAGCCCCCTGACGCACTCTACAGCTGTGCCCTTACAAGTGCACAGCTGCAGAGCGTTTTAAAAGGGCCCATTCCTGCAACAGTCGGAACCCTCATTACATAAGGGCTCAGATGATGGTGCTCCAAAGTAGAGCGTCTTCATTAACTTGTGTCGGCCCTGTCAGCCCTGCTCCCAGTGCTGTCTCAGAATGGGAGAGGAAGAAGGGAGGGAAGGGAGTTCCCTCTGGGGTTTGCCCAGTCTCCGCTGGAGGATGGGGTGGGTGGATTGGAGCCCTGCCAAGGTAGGAGGGCTCTGATCCACCAGCCCCCCACCCCCCAGCACAGGCTGGGCAAACCCCAAACCAAGCTCCCTCCGCTCCCTTCCTCCCCTCCCATTCTGAAGACAGCACTGGAGCTGGGAGTGCAGCTGCAAACTCACTAAACTTTGGCTCGATTCCCCCAACCCCTGGGACCCAACAGCAAATGTCTTTGCTTCCTGTGAAGTGCCATGAGTTACAGTGGGATCTGCATGTCTGTCAGCACCCACAGTAGGCAAAACATGTGAAAGCAGCTACTGCAAGGATGTTAAGATGATACTTATCATCCTAATGCCCTGATTCATACCTAGCGCTCCAAGGTGCTAAGCCAAGACAAAGAATAAATAATAATATAAATACTTAATACCAAGGGTTCCCCTACAAGCGGGGATTCCTCTGATGGCCACTTCCTCTAAGAATATGGCCACTTATACATCTCATGCATTGTACAGTATGGCTGTAGAGCAAGGGTGGATAAAATACAGCCCATGGGCCAGATCTGGCCCATGGCAGGTCTTTGTCTGGCCTGCAACAGGTCCTTGGTCCCGCCTGACCCAGGCACCATCCGGCTGTGTTGTGTCCTGCTGCCCCCCTGGGCACGCAGCAGAGCTGGGGCAGCCCTGCAATGGGACTGCCTTTCTAGGCAGCCCAGGTGGAGGTGGCTCCTTCTGGCTGCTGCTGCCACCAAGCCCAGCCCCATGGTATTGGCAGGGACCTGTGCTACACAGCTCCAACCTTGCACACCCTGTGTCTGCCCTGGGCTTAGCAGTGGTAGTATGCGACAAAAGCTGTTGCTCAGCATGGGATATAGCAGCCCCTCCCCTTCACCACTGCCAGCACTTCCTGGTGCAGCTGCTCAGAGCCTGTGTGGGACTGCCCTGTGCCTACTCAGGGCAGTCCAGAGGCAGTGGTGATGCAGCATAGATGCAGGGCAGCCCAGCATGGGCTCTGGGTGGCTAGAGCTGTGCAGCATGGGTCCCCACCAGTACCACAGGGTCGGGGCTGTCGGTGGCAGCAAAAGGAGCTACTATCACCTGGGCTGCGAGAAAGGCAGTCCAGCTGCGGAGCCACCCCAGCCCTGCTGTGTACCCAGGGGGTGGCAGGACATGCCACGGGTGGGCAATGTGGAGCAGGCTGGGTCTGGGCTGTGCCTGGGTCCCAGCTGATCCACTCTGATGGGGTTGAGTCCAGGGCATGGTGGGGCTGAGCACGCCTGGCAGTGGTGTGGAGTTCATGGGCTCTGGGCTGTTGCGGAGCAGGGGCTGACCAGATCGGGGGGCGTATGTGGGGGGGGGTCACATGCACACCTCACCATACCTGCAAACCCTGCAACCACACCCTCCTCCCCATACACACCCACGTGCCTCTAGGGGGAGCCCTGTGCACTATTACACTTGCCCTACCACACACATACACCCACACCCCCTACATCCCCCCCCA
>NW_017728980.1:2568349-2572858 GCF_001723915.1 Gavialis gangeticus | reverse complement strand
CACCCCCCACATGCCCCCACGCACACCGCCAGCCACCCTCCCCCTCCACACACCCCACATCCGCCCACAAACCCCATATACACCCACACACAGCCACACAACCCCAGAAACACTCCCCAACAAACCTCCATATCCACCCCCATATCCTCTCACTCCCCACATGCACACACATTCCCACACATACCTACATCCCCCTACAAACCCCATACCCACCCACCCTTATCCTCCATCCCTCTACACCCCTCCCACAATTTACAAGAGTAAGACTTCATTTCAGACTATTATGAAATCACCTCTATATACACAAGAAAACATACATAAATTAGGACAGAAATATTTTTAAAGTAAAATTAAAATATGCTATTGTCAATGCTTGATTTTTTAGTATATGATCTGTTTGGTGTTTTTTTCTGGTTCCAAGATGGCATACTCCCTCCCCTAAAGGAGTGCTCTTGGGAGCAAGGGGGGGGACTTTTGGTGGCAAAGGTCAGGAGTTAGGGGGTGGGACTTCTGGTTCCAAGATGGCAACCAGGGGGCAGGACAGCAGCCAAGGGGTGACTCTTGACAGCTCACCAAAACTTGTTAAGTGGCCCCCTACCCGAAATACTTGACTGCCCCTGCTGTAGAGAATCCAGTCCCTTTTCACTGAGCTCCAGACTGTGAGATTCTGAGCTCGTAAACAGCTCTTTTGCTTTTTTATGATGTTTTCCACGTTTTTCATACTGCTTGAAACTTTTGTTTGGGGGCAGAAGGGGTTAATTAAAATCAGTCTGTGACTACATGGATGAATAGGGTTAATGATGCCTTTTATTTTGTGAGTCCATTAAAAATTATGGGCCAGATCTTTTGCTTGTATAAATTGGCTTCACTCCACTGAAGTTAATTTGCACCAGCTAAGGACTTCATGCTAAAAACAATATGAAGACGGCTTTGAAATGTCTGTGTATAATAGGGTTGGTGTGTTGTAGTCTTGATGGTCAAGATCATTCCCGGCACGGGGGACTGCAATACTTAGTGGCAGAAGGCAGGGCAGAATTGCACCTGATAGACTAACCGAAATCGTGTGTCCCAAACTGGGTGGGAATTGGAGAAGCATCCATAGTACTGTGATATAGAAAAAGGAACTCCAGTATGGAAGTAGCTGAGAAACACTGCTCTAAATGTATCTAATTCTAGCAATTAATATTTGCTAGAATTATATTACATATCTGGGTGGGGCCGGGAGTCCTGACTTTGCAAAGTATTTATCAGCTGGCCTCATGGCTGGCATTTTTTGCAGTGTCTAAAAAGCACACAAATATTATAACAAAATGTCAGTCTGTGAAATATTCATGACCTTTCCAGTTTAAGCTAAGTTTGATTACATACAGTTACTGTTGAATAACCATATTCAACCAGTGCAGGCGTGTTTAAGCTTTGTGAATCTGGGATTTCTAATGGGGTGAAGCAAGAGTTATCAGAAGCCCTTGCACCCAAGACCACCTCTAATATCTACTAGCTACAGTCTGGTTGTTCACTATAGGCCAGACTCTCATCTTTGTAAATCAGTACCACTTCAGTGAAGTGATTCCAGTGGTTAAGAGTCTGATTCTGTAGTTTTATCATTGTAGCCAGGCATTAAGAGTAGAGGACAAAAGCATTTGAGTGGTTTCCTAATGCCATGAAAAAATGGGGATTTCAGCTTAAGGCAAAAAGGTGAAAATATTTTTCAAAAAGAAAAAAAAAAATCACAAGATTAATTTCAGCTCAGTCAAAATTGTTGCTTTCAGTGAATTCTGAAAATGCCAAGATGGACCATATTGACAATTCCAAGTGTGTTGTTCCCCCCACACCACCCCTCCCATTTTTATCTCAACAGAATTTTGGTAGAATAAATATTTCACAAAAAATGGTGTAAACAAAATGACATTTTCTAAAGGAAAACTGTTCCAACACATTATTTCTGACCAGCCCTAGATATGGATTCTCCTCTTGGTTTTATGTTTGGGCCATGCTTAGTGCAACAAAATCCAAAGAGGAGGTGAAGAGGGGACTTGATCACAGTCTATAGGTAGCTACAAAAGGAATAACAATTAATAACATTCTTCAATCTAGAAGACAAAGGCATAAAAATATCCATTGTTCAAAAATTTAAGCTAAGCAAATTTAGCCTAGAAAATAAGACAGAGTGAAGGTAATTAATTGTTGGAACAATTTACCATGAGTTGCAAGTGATTCTCCTTCATTGGCAATCTTTGAGTTATGCTGGGTGTTTTTCTAAAGGATGGGCTGTACTTCAAACAGAAATTAATTTGGGGAACTCCCATGGCCTGTATTATGCAGGAGGTCAGCCTAGATGATCACAGTAGTCCCTTCTGGCTTTATAATCTATTAATCTGATCTCAGATAAAGTCTCTAGGCGCTATTGTAATACAAATTATTTATAATAAGTGAGAGACTTGATATACCTTCCTGCAGAAGCCACTTGCTATTTTGTAACCATCTTTAGCATGCAAGCCGCAGGGAGAAATAATTACATTTAATAGAAACGGTGGGTTCCCAATGAAGATGTACAGTGCCTGTACACCGTGTGTTCCTAATGAACAGAAACGTCAAGCCAAAATAATAGATGAAAAGGATTATATCCTCAGAGGTGTATTATATTACCATGCCTTTTGTTAAGTTATCTGGAGATAATGTACTATAAGCAGGATACTGAACTAGGCAAACCATTGGGCGGATTCAGAACAGAAAATTCCATGTTTCTTAAAAAGATGATTATAATTAAGGGATTTAAACCAGAAAGGGGAGACTCCACAGTGTGTCTGGGTTTCTTTTCATGAAGCAATGCACCGAAATATTAAGGGTGGCTTGTGATAAATCTTACCGCCATTACCAGCCAGAGGCAGTGGTAGCCATCTCTTCTAGGACGAGTATGTGGCTCAAGTCATTGCATGAAGAAAGCAGGGGATATAAATGAAGGCTGGCACAGGAGACCACTGTGGTTTCTCCTGCCAGGATTGTGTGCAAGGCAAGTACGATGGCGTGAAGCACTTTCCACTTCCCTGCATTGGCCCAGGTCTGCTGGGTGCCATGGAGTTGGAGGGTCATTGTAGTCCCTTCATCCAACTGTGCTGTCCCCGCTGGACACCTCCTTGCGGGCAGGTCCACATCCTGCAGACAAGGCCCCCCACAGTCCAGATCCAGGGAGCAGAACAAGGGCATTTGACACCACTGGATTAAAGCATTGGCCTCACTGGCTAATCACAGGGTCTGGATGGCTAAACCCCTGTCAGATGCTTTGAAAGTTACCTTTGTTTTTCCGATGTACCTAAGGACTGTTCATTTATTCAGTTCCATTTAAGCCTGCTGTTTAAGGATTTTTTAAAAAGCAATTCATCATTCCCCCCTTCTTTTAATATCCCACCTCCGATACAGAAACTGTGCATAGAAGTCACCACGCACCGCCACCAAGTCAGTGTCCTACCCTGCTGATGTCCCTTGATGGGATTTTCAAGATCGTTTCTCATGAACAGCACTGGGAGAGTTCTCTGGAACAAGTGAGAGAACAACTTTCTGTTTATAGCCATTTACTTTCCACTGTAATGTATTTAAGGAGGAAAATTGCCACTTTCACTTACAAAGCAAATTGGCTTATGCTCAGTAATAGGCTTCTCATTCTCAAATCTCGCTTCTGCCTGGGAAAGGTCATCCCGAAGACTTTTGCACTCCACAGAACTTAGATAATCTTGACAGCGAGTAGAGAAATCATACAGTCCTGAACTGTAATTTCTTCCATGTATTAAGACCTCAACAATGCCGCACTCAGTCTGACCAGGTTTATTTGCCATCATTGCTGCAGTCGGGCTAGGATAGAAAATTGCTCCTGTTTTCTGCTGATTAAAGTGGCACGTTCTGGATGCAACAAGCAGCGGAAAAAGACATATTTTTTTCCTTCCCCTACCTCCATGGGCTTGTATAGCTTTGCCTCAGTCTGTCTGTGTCCCGTTACAAAGGGCTCTGTGTTTCGTTTTTTATGTTGTTAGTCGTCATCTTGGCAACAAATATAGATGTTGTGTTTGGGGTAGTAACTATCAGAGGTCCCTGAGGAGTCCTTACCCTGGAGTGCTTTCAGCTGATAGCAAAAACAAAGTGAACATAAAACAAGCAGGTTAAGAAGCAGAGGGAAGGGGCTTCCCAGGTAACAAGCATCAGGGGTTTTGCACATGTAAATCTTATCCACTTCTTTGCATTGATGATGACATTAACTGTGAACGTTGCTATTGTGTCAAAGCTGGTAGGGCTGTGCGAAGTTTCAGGTGCTGATTCTAGTCGGAAGAGATTTGGCTGGCCCGATTCAGTGGCCGAATCTCCAAATCCGAATCGAATCAGGGGACCAATAAAAAGGTCCAAATCAATTCGAAGCTCTCTGAATCTTCGGAAAAGATTCGGAAAGCTTCTATGATTTGGGCAGTCCCCGGTGGCTGCAGCAGGGAGCTGGACCCGGACTCAGAACTGGTAAGTAGGGGG
>NW_017728980.1:2568008-2568241 GCF_001723915.1 Gavialis gangeticus | reverse complement strand
CTGCTCCCCCAGCGCCCCCTCTCAATCCCCTCCTGTTGTCCCAGCCCCCCCATGGCTGCCCTGCCTGCCCCAGCTCTGGCCCTTTAAGAAGAAAAACCCAAAAAAGCCCCAGCCCAGGACTCACTGGCTCCTGCACTGGCTTTGGGGCTTCAAGGTACTTGTGCAGAGCCCCCACGTGGCACAGGGCAGCAGGGGCCAGCGGGGATTGCTTCCCACCAGCAGGTATGATGAGG
>NW_017728980.1:2544435-2563008 GCF_001723915.1 Gavialis gangeticus | reverse complement strand
AAGCCCCACACTCACTGGCTGCTGCAGCAACCTTGGGGCTTCTGGAGACTCATGACAGAGCCCCCCACACAGCACGGGGTAGTGGGGGGCAGCAGGGATCACCCCCCTGCCTGGCAGCACCCGCTGAGCCAGGGCTTTTTTTTTTCCAAGTGCCAGGAGCTGGGGTGGGCAGGACAGCCATTGCCGGCCTGGGAGAGCAGGCCAGGGATGGGCCTGGCTGATTTGGACATGCGGCAGCAGCCAAATCTCCGAATCAGATTTGGCCGAATCAATTCAGGACAGTGATTTGAATCACTGTACCCTGAATCAGCCAAATCTGAAGCTAATACTAGCCACTTCACACAGGCCTAAAAGCTAGTAGAATCATTTTGCAAATAACTTAAAACAGGATAATGACAATTTATAGCATAACCATTCATTTAGGTATAGGGGCTTACACCTTCTTCTGAAGCATCAGATTTCAGGAGCTGCCGGAGTTGGCATACCAGACTTGTTCTTCCAGGCATCAAATTCAATCACCTACTTTTGGTTGAAGCAGCTTTTGTGGTAGATTAAGTGACTACGGCACAAATCTTCATCGCGGACAGCGTAGTGTATGTGGTGTCCTTGTAACATGCCGCATCTGATTTGGACACCCAGATCTTTCCAGCAAGCTGCACACTCTGGAGTTTAAAGGGTGTGGTCCACAGGAAAGGAAATCATTAGGTGTGTATGCCACAGAAGTGATGGAGAAATGTTTCAAATCCTTTGTATCTGCAGATGGCAATTCAGGCTTAAGACATTTACCTGGGCAGCAGTAGATCTCAAGAGATCTGACGCTGTTGTCACAGTGAGAATTGGATTATATTCTTTCTTCCTGTGCCAGCTTTGAGCAAGACACATTGCTACTCTGTGCCTTAGTTTCTCCATCTGATAGATAGGTATAATACTACCTCATAAGATGTTGTGATTCAAAAAAACATTGAGTCCATGCATGAAAAGAACTGTGTGAGGTAAAAATCTTTGCACTCAGTGGGTGCATCCACCTGTGCCATGTAGGCGATGTGATAAATTCTGGCAGGAGTAGTGTCTGTATGCGCATCCAGGACTGCAGCAGTCTGAGCTTTACACCACAGCAAATTTGTCCACTGCTCAGTTAAGTGCACGTGTAGCTGCACCCAGCCCTTACTATACCCAAATGGTGAGACCCATCTCTGTGCCAAATACTATTTTTAAAGGTATTGGGGGGGGGGAATGTATTTTATAGAGGACCAGCAACCAGAAAACTCACCTGTGCCCCAGTGCCCACAAAGCTGGCAAGGTTGCTGGTATATGTTAAGTGCTACTTGCTACAAGCATCCTAATTATCTCACTCGCCCTACACTGAGCACCGCCCACCCAAGGTGCATCCATCTGTTGGGCTCATCCTGTGCTTGTACTGTGAGATTTTTGAGACCGGGACTGTTTTTGTCTTCTATAGAAGTACAACTTCTTGCTGAATAGGCCTTTAGCCCTGACATGGCCCTGACCATCCCAAGCTACACTCATTCCCCCATAGCAAGGACTGGCAATATAATGGTTAATGATATCCCCAAAGGACTGCTTGTAGCAGCTCCATCATCTGCAATGTGATGAAAGGATATCATCTGTCATCTGCTGCCTCTGCTGCATCATTAAACCACACCACAGTCTGACTCATTCAGGCAGAGGCCAAGGGCTCAATAGACTCGAACACTACAGACCTTTGTGGACTGTTCCCAAAAAGCACTGGGAGATGCCCTCATTCATAGTCCGGAGAAAGCCAGGGTCATGCTGAACATTTGCTAATGGACCCTGCTAAAAAAGTTCCGGGGGCTCGTTATTCTGGAGGTACAACTTGAAGGTCAAAATGCCAAAAAATTATGTTTTCAGGCTCAAACGAAAAAGAAGAAATAAGACTGAAATCCGTGCTATTTTGGGATTCCTGGCACAGCTGACTTGGAGGGCAAACTTTGCTGAGGAAGAACGATTTGGATATTCCACCACAGCTGAATATTAATCAAGGCTGGGCTTTTTCTCCCTGGCAGACCTCCTCTCACAGATAGTCTAATGAGATTGTGCTTTGTTTTGTTGTCTTTCAGCTACGTATTTCTTTTCACCCGAGGTGCCCTGTCATGAGTGCCTGTTTTTACTCTGAAACAACACTGCTCTCCCTGATCCTATCCCCAGGCTGGGGCAAGTGCTGTAGGCTCACTCCACTAGCTGAGTAAGGAGCTGAAGCTAATGTGGGAAGAAGAGAAAAGAAAGACAATGACTGATCCAAAGAGAGAGAGAGAGAGAGAGAGAGAGAGAGAGGCCCAAAGGTTATGGAGGGCTTTGTGGCTGCCACAGTAGAGGAGATCAGGTGTGAATTCAGAGATGAGGTGGCTGGAAACCTGGGAAAGAGGGAGTTTACAGAGTCTGTTTCAATTAAAGTTTCCCCATCCAATTTTGAGTATTTGGCAGTTGCTTAAAATCCGAAACGTTTCAGGGCAAATCCTAAGTCATGCTTGTTCAACGTGCCTCCCGCTGCTGCTGCCCCTGGCTGCTGCTCTGCTCTGCTGGGGTCTCCAAATGCCCACCCCCTCTGGTATCTCATGGGTGCTATGGCTTGAACGCTTCTGCCAGCGTTCCCCTTCTATAAGTTAGAGTCCTTGGGAAGACGACATCTTCTGTGATCTTCTGTCGTCTCTCTTCAAAACGTTGCATGGATTTAGAAAAACAGCCATGTGAAACCAGCAACATATGCACGGGGTGATGGTGAGAAGGATTCCAAGGTGTGTCTCCAAGACATGTGGTCCTCATGGCCCAGGGAAATGAGGAGCAAGGTGACTTTCAATCACTATTCTCCCGTCCTGATCACAGTCCAGGCAAGAGCTTAGGTAGACCCAAGAGTAACAAAACTACTCAAGGCAGATACATCACAGCAGCTGTGCCATCAAGCAGAATTGTGCTGAGGCTTGTGGGTAGTGCCCACGCTGGCATTGTGATGCCCCAGCCAGCACATGGTTTCATGTAGATCAAGTTTCGCAGCAGATAGCCAAATCCCTTCCATAGCTTTTATGGTAAAAAAGAACCAATCTGATCATCTAGCTTGTCTTCCTGCAGCACACAGGCCAGACATTTTTGTCCAGGGATTTCTGTTTTATCTGGGTCCTTTCCTTACATGGCACACACAGGAGCGCACACAAAAACATCCCATATTCTCTGCCCAACAGCTGCTCGTGTTCCCTCCCACACACCCTGTCACCATTGGGCATAGTGAAATTTAACCCTCTGCAGAATCACAAGGCTGGTTGAGTCCCACATAAGCCTTCACAAGAAGGACTGAAGTGGCGATGTCTGTGCCTTGTGCAGTGCACAAAATTTATCCGCCCACAACAGTCACTCTCCTGTTAGGAAGTCACGGCCCTCACTGTCACTATCACCACTGTGACTCCATAAAGCACAGGCCCTGAGACTCAACAGTGACGTGCAGTAACTGTGACTTCTGTGGGTCATGTCTGTGCAGCATGAGTATTTTGATATTACTAAATCCCAAAGTCCCATCCAAGCATGCACTGGGCTCTGGACAAAACCTTAAGT
The DNA here is from genome assembly GCF_001723915.1 of Gavialis gangeticus. NCBI lineage: Eukaryota > Metazoa > Chordata > Crocodylia > Gavialidae > Gavialis > Gavialis gangeticus. Next base: position 2,559,426 of record NW_017728980.1, on the reverse strand, counting down.
GGTTTCTCTATATGGGCCGTACCTCCCCATCCCCTGCCTTTTGTTTTGGTTTTGGTTTTGGTTTTTGATTTTTGTTTTTAAAGTCATCTCCAAATGCCTAGTGGTGACTTCTATGGGCAATAAGTTCTCCAGTTTTATTTGTTCATAATAGAAACCACATAGAGACAAAATGATAAGCTAATGCTAATGTCTGGTTTTATTAGTTCATGCACCCACCAGAAATCACGGGTGAGGGCTGGCACTTTCTCTCAGGAGGAAGAACTGCTGAGGGTGAGGACTGAGTAGCGTTTTCAGCATGATATGGGTCACAGAGTTATTGAAGGTACAAACCAAATTGGCAAAGCTAGTTATTAAGCTCAGAGAGGGACAATATACTAGTAAATGTATATATAAGTAAAAGTAGCTGGGGGGACATGGCTGTATGGGAGTACTGGAATAGCAGGGACACTGGCACAGGTGGGGTGAGGGACTGTGACGCCGGGGTATAATGGTTTGGGAGAAAGCTGCGGCAGGTGTGGTGCCCAAGAGGAGTTTTGCAGAGCCCCATCTGCTCAGCACTGGTGCATCGGTTTCAGTTCTGCGAAGTCTGTATGTGAATATGTAATTCCTGACACGGCTTTAAAGGAACAACTCCGCCTGCCCTCAGAGTGCTGCGATTCTGGTGGGTACATTGATGAAGATAATGAATTTGATGGAATGCCTTTACTCTGAACGCCCATGTTTATAAATATGTATCTACATGCAGAGGAATTGTATCAAGCTGGTCAAAACACAATTATTTCATTTTCCTCCCCATTCCGGATTGTTGTTGTTTAGGAATAAATAGCTCCCACCGCTGCTGATTTGCAAGGGCAGGAGCGACTGCTCAAAACAGGCTTATTGAAGTGATTTTGAATTTCCACTACAATTACTCTTCTTTTCAACCATATGATTCTCTTTCTGTCACATGCATCCACCAGGCCCTGATTGTGCTCTTGCTTGCTGCAACTGACTGTTGAATCTACCCTTGTCTGCACTGGCACCATCCTCTCACCAATGCAGACTGCTCAAGGGTAGAAAATAGAGGGACAAGCTCCAGATACACTTCTTAGTGCATCAGTTTGCTCATCTGTGCCTCCATTAATAAAAATGGCCACCAGATTTCTCTAATGCCAAGCCCCTGAGGGATGTAGGGTCCCAGGAAGTGGTGCTACCTTATGAGTGTTGATAATCTTCTGAAGGCACCTGTCTAATATCTAACCTAGCAATAAGTCTTTGCTCAGCTGTTGGGCTGCAGTACCAGGGCTCTGGGTGGCTCAAGGAGTGGCCTAAGATTAAAAAACCAGAATAGGAGGCAGGAAATTTGAGTGTACTTCCTGATTTAAGCATAAGCCTCCTCTTTGGCCACCTGGACTTAAAGTAGTCTCTTCTTTCCTCAGTTCCCATAAATACAATGGGGCTAATTTGACTTCCCTACCTCATGGGGGATACAATCAGGAAGGACTGTGAAATTCTCAGGTACTAGTTTGGGGAGGGGGGAAGAGAGAGAGCTTGGAGGTGCATGCGTAGGAGAATAAATAGGAAAAATGCAACTTGAGTTAGCCGGGTGCTGCAGGGGTTTGGTACTTGAAAGCTTTTCACTATGATCCCATGATCATTTTATTCTTGTTCCTCTAGCACTGTTCTCTTTTAGCATTGCAAAAAGGTAGCTGATCCTCAATGAGTCTGGATAGCATTGGTATTGCAGGGATGGCTTTTTTCACTAACACCCTATGAAAGGTATGTGTTCATGATTCCAAAGTTATCAGCAAAGCCCTAGCTCCAGTAACACAATGCTAATGCAAAACCATCATGTTGCTCTAAATAGCATAACAAATGGCAACATCTTGGCTAATATGATTTATTATTGGCAATGTGAATAGAAAAAACTATAAAACTATATAATGATTCTGCAAGAAAAATGAGGGGTTTTTATTATTATTCATATTTTCAAGCTTGTTTACAAGGTGGGAAATGAGGTTGTTTTTTTCAACAGAATTGTTGATGCCAGATTCTCAATTCTGCATCTCTGGAAATGTATTCCCCATTCCCCCAAATTCATTTGCAGGGGGGAATTAGGCTCCCCAGTTTCATTACCCTTAATGGGCCTTGTATATGTCTAAGTGGCACATCATATTAGAGTGCTGGATTGTTACCTGCATCTGCCCAGCTCAGCATGATTGGCTTTCTGTTTTAATGGGAGATGCAGCATGGAGAGGGAAACAGGTTAAACTAGGGTGCAGTGACAGAGATGTGTAAAGGGGTAGAACAACAGAGTGCTGAATTTAAGAAGTGGTAGGACTGTAGGGAAAAGAGAGAAAAGAACTGGAGCAGCAGGGGATGCTGCAGATCAGATGTGAGAAGGTCATGGTCTGGAATAGAGGAAATGGGCTAGCTCAAGAACTGTAGTGTTGTTATTAGTACCTAGCTACAATGTAACATTTCTCATTAGCGCACTAGGTACATGTGACTTACATATTTCCCATTTTACAGATGGGAAAACAGAGGCACAGATTACTCAAATGACTTGGCTAAGATCACCCAGAAAGGCCCGTGGCAGAGCCAGGAACAAAAATGCACTGCATCAAAAAAAAGCTGTATTAAAATTTTCGGGTGGTCTACATTATCTTCCATGTCGTCTACACGCACCCCAGGTCTCCTGTGCCCCAGTCCGGTATTCTGTTCACTAGGCCACACTGCTTAGCTTGCACATTATTATGAAAATGCATAGGATGGTGGCAAAGCTCCTGTGCACAGGAGAGGCCTTGTTCATTTTCATTGACTTCAGAGAAACTACTCCTGATTTAGACTGGGATAAGGGCAATCAGAATCATGCCTCATGGATTGCTAAGTGTTTTACCTGCTGTCACTCTTAAAGGACCATATTCATGCAGTATTTTATGTGCAGTTGCTTGCTAATAACATGGCAGTGTTTGATAGAGCTATTGCTGAGATGCGCCCATGCTTTATCGTGTATCAGCCCAGCAGTAATGAAGACAGGTTGGATTTTCCATTACTGCATCAGGGTACGATCCTGCGGTTCTTGTCCCAGTAATTTTCATGTTTGCATTTTAATATTTTTTATGAGATTGGAAGCCTTGGATAAGAGGTGTTAAGCTTTAGCTCAGCATGTTACAGAGGAACCACTTGAATTTGAATGAGGCAGCAGGAGGGTGGTGAGATACTAAGGCAGCCGTCTGTTTTATGGAGAAGTCTGCACACACAAGGGATGGAAGTTGGGGCTGACATGAAACCAGACTATGTAGTTCTCAAATCCTCTCTCTCTCTCTCACACATCCCATATAGCTACAGTGAGTAGAAGGTATCACATAAGCCTGAGCAGTGGACATTTCTTGAGAGGCTTCCATTCCTCTACAACAGAGGTTCTCAAACTGTGGTCCGCGGACCACCACTGGTCCACCAGCTCCATTGCAGAACAGTCAAGAATATCTGTACTTGTAAGGTAAGACTACTGATATAAAAATATGAGCCGTGTGCTTTGATTTGTAGAACAAAAATACGTTTTAAGTGGTCCGCCAAGATCCTCAGCAATTTTCAAGTGGTCTGCCAAAAAAAAAAAAAAGTTTGAGAGCCACTGCTCTATAAAAAAAATCTTCTCCTAGCCTCTGTCTTCTGCCATGTTCTCTCCAGTAAGGTGATTTTCCTCTTATCATTTTGTAATTCTTGTTTTGTCTCATAAAATTGGCCTTAAAAATAGTAAATAAATAAATAAGTCCTAAGATGTATTTTGGACAGGTTTCTCTATGTAAAGTCCATCTGGAATCTTATCAGAGGTAGCTTTGGTGGAATTGGACCCCAAAATCAGCATCTTCTCTTTCTGCTTCGCTATTGTTTACATCCACACGCAGCACAGAAGGCACATTACTGTGCCAGAGGCTGAATGGCTGTTCTATGACTCTGGTCTCTAGTAATGATTTCAGCCTACTTCAGAAAGGCTAGCACTGAGTGACCTAGTGGTTAGGAAGGAAAGTGAATTCACTGAATGATACTTAAAACACATTATTTTCCTCCCTACACCAAAAGGTGCCTTGGGTTAACCAGCCTTAGTGACATCTGGGTTAGACGAATTGAACAAAAAAGGGAGAGAGAACAAAAGCAAATTCATTATAAGTGAGAACAATGTGTATGCCCCCTTCATAATAGTCTGCACTGAACTGAGAACAAAATGGGTACTGGTTCCTCTACATATTCAGAGCCCTTAGACATACAATGCACAGAAAAGAAAGGAATAACAGTCATGGCGTTAAATATGCTCCATAGGTAAGCGTTATGGCTGTTTTACTAAAAGATGCAGAGAGGCATTTAGGGATTTACCTTTTGAAACATGCATCACTGATTTTTAGGAAAGCATTTTTGTTGAACCCATGTTTTGCATTTAAATACAGTCACTTAACGTTACATGCCCACTTTCTAGTACATTATTAGTCAGGCTTTGTATTCCCTGCCACTAAGTACAATATGTGCTGAGGAACACTCAGATTTTAGGTTTTTGACAAGTATCAGATACAAGTGGATAATAAAACACACCTTGAAAATGTTCCCTGTCCTATTATTAGCCACTTGCAAACTCACAACAAAAAAGTCCCCAAGGTAAAGTAATACATTTCCACATTGTCAGTCCATCGGGTCCAGAGCCTTTTCAATAAACTCGCTCTCTTGTCTCTTGATTGGTCCCATTAATCAGTCATTCATTGTTTCACCTGCATATTTCCAACTTTCTTTTAAGAGTTACCCTCATTTCCCAGTCTCCCTTTGTATTACCATAAAACTCAGAACGATGCAACACAACCAAGGCTTCATCTAGCATGAGAGGAGACAGTTCTGCAAAGATACCGGCTTTTCCTTTACAGAGAACAAATGCTCCCTGGAATAGCAGCTGTTATTTACTCATCTCTCATCAGCAAATTTGACCTAATTTTGTTCTCTCTAGATTTTGTTTCAAACAATTAGCTATAGCATAGCCATCCTATCCAGCTTGTTTAATATCTGATTTGATTTTGAAGGGGTGGTGGTGGGAGGGGACTATCCCCTGAGATAGAGAGAGAGATTGACAAACAGGATTTGTAAAAGCACAAACTGATGTGAAACCACTGCGGCCTTTAAGTGGATTGGATCAGTTCTCCTGAAATACAGAATTAAATCACCCTCCAGTAAGGGAAGACCACAAAAAGGCTATAAACTGTAGCATTTACTGCTACACCTAAGCGACATACTCATTTAATGGTGATAGCTCTTGGGAGCTCAGAAAGTTTTCCATAATATCCAATGTACTAGCTAATGGGTGTGTGTTGATAGATGTAAAGGGCTGGTCTGGTGTATGTGATCGTACTATCAGTCAGCAGTTACCGGAGTGGCCAAAACAGCCTGTGACTTATATCAAAGTTTACGGGGAAAAGGCATGTGCTTTTGGTGCTAAAGGTCCTGAATTTGACATGCGTTGATGGCTGAAGACTCGCCAATGTGCTGCTATACTTTATCTCAGGTTCATGGGAAGCTTGTGTCAAGTTCTATTTGCTTCCATGTATATAATGTAGAGACAGCAGTCCTCCACTTAAAAATGATTCTTATTCAGAAAGGTACCCTCAGCTCCTAAAACGAATTGCTCCACAGCCAGCAGTTAGCATTCCTGGAAAATCGAGCACTCAACCACCTACCAGGAGGTGTTCGAGAGGAGGCTGGACAAGCACCTTGACGAGCATATTTGGGGCCAGTCACCTCCTGCCCATGGCAGAGGACCAGACTCGATGATCTTGCAGGTCCCTTCCAGTCTTTCTATTCTATGATTCTACATTTGGACTAAATTATTTAGACATCATGTCAATAATTACAGTAATTTGGCATGTTTGTTCCATTGCTTTTTTGCATATCCTGTAGGCTCCAGTGTTTGTGATAATACTGCCAAATAGTGGTTGGAGGCCCAAAACTGGGATAACTGACCTAACATACTGTTAGGCATGGCGGGACAATATTTTTACTGGTAAATGTTGGTAAATGGCTATTTCACCCCACACTCAGACTGATGAAAAAATATTTCGATCGATAATAATGTAAAAGAGAGGGGAAGAACAGAAGGGAGTTGCAGGTGGGAGTATAGAGGACAGGTCTCTTTAAAGAGGAAAACAATGGGTGGCCTAATGACTAGTCAATTAAGCAATTATTTGCTCAGGTGTCAGGAAATCCCTACCTGAAGTGGGGGTGGGAAGGGGAAATTGGAGCTAGACCCAAAGCATGGCGGCAGAGGAAGGCAGGCCTGCAAAGCAGTGGTGGGGAGTGCCTGATGCCTGAGTGGGACAACTTGGCTGCAGAGAGCTGGGGAAAGACTGTAAAAAGAGGTGAAGCAGCTACTGGTGAGATGGGTATGTGGAAAAAAAAGACTCCAATTAGAAAGGGTACAAGTTTTGTTGTTTTCTTGACCTTCTTGTTAAGGTATTTTTTGCCATCCCAGGGGCAGAAGAGATTTATGTTATTATTTTAATTTAAATCAATAAACAGTGAGATGAATGCTTAAAAATAAACATTGATATTATCTGTCAAAAGTATTAAAAATAAAAATTGAATTCTGCTAAGCCTACATGCTATGTAGGAGGCAACTGTTGATCCTTCTGGATCGTGGTGTATATGTGAGAGGTCACCTTGAACGCATGCAGGAGCATGGAGGAATGGAGGTTGTCCAGATCTTCCACCCTGCTTTACACCATTGAGACAGTATCCAAAGGCCAGGCCACATCTGTATTTTCGGTGCCTCAGTGGCTGTAGTTATATGCGCAGTTGCTAATCGAACCCCAGTCTCCCACTGTCAGACTATTATGAGGGCAATAGAAATATTTTTCAAATGTGCCTAAGATATATTTGATAGTCACTGGAACTTGTGCTCTGAAGTCATTTAGATGCTTTTGTATTAGTTCAAGTGGTGAGGGCCTTTTCTTTAATATCAGAAGCTCCCAGATTCTCTTGTGTGCAGCTTGAATAAATGCAGCCGGGGATATGTTACAGCTTTCGACTTCAGAGGAGCCTACAGCTCTCCCTGGCTGGTGAGAAGGCAGCAATGAGAAGTGATACAGTGATGAGAAATTTGGGGCTTCTAAATTCATTTTTTCAAAGAAGCCAAGCAAAGCTGGTGATTTATTCACTGTCACTGCTCTGAGCATATGTTCCACACGAGGTAAGTGAGATAGAAAGGATGGCTCAGCAAACATTAAGTATAAAGAAGCCCTGACAGGTTTTCTCACCTAGAGCTGATTTTTATTTCAATCTGCAAAAGTAATTAATTGAGTTAAAAAAGCACTCTCTCTCATGCACAACAGCTCTTGAGTCTATTAGGGGTCTTTCCAATTTGTTCTCCTCTCACCCTCCCATATCAGTTTTCCTTTATTTGCTTCCTCTGTAATCCATCCTGTCTCTTTCACTCTTTAGCTGAGGAAATGATTGGTCACCAGGTAGGCAAGTTCGTCCATGGGTGAGTCTGACTATGAATGTGTCCACTAGTCAAGATTGGCAGAGCATGTCCTGGGGACAGCTGGCCCTCGGGTCAAGAGACACCATCAGCTTCACCACTCACCAAAGCCAGGTGGGCTGCGGATGGGTCTTCCTTAAATGGTCAGCTAGGCAATGCCACGGGCTGCTCTGGCTCCTGTGTACAGTGCATGGGGTTTGGTTTTGTTTGCGGTTTTGTTTCCCCCTTTCACAGTAGCCAAACCCCTTTGACTCTTGGTTTCCTGAAGGCAGTGAGCTTGCGTGTGTGAAATAAAACCTCTATATCCATGGAAAGAGGAGGATCTGCGATGCCATTTCCATGTTTGAACGCTACCCAGGTACTTTACCCTTCATTCTAGGCAAGTTCTCCTTGGTTCTGCTGGAAATACTCTAACTCAGGTATGCAACTCTGCAGTCACAGTATTGTCTGCACAGTGTAAACCCACCCCTCTGATGCTGAAGACCCTGAAAGTCCCTAGATAGATAGGAATACCACAAGCCTCAGGAGAGAGCCTGTACTCTGGAGGATTTCCAGCCTAGTTTTCCAGATTGTAGCATTTCAGGCAATTATCCAGGCTTTGGTGTGTACATTTGAACTGCACTTCCAAGCAGTTTTTGAAATCCGTCTATTAGTACGATATGTCTTTCTCTTTATCACACTGAGACCTCACTGTCTGGCTTAGTTGAGTGTTAGCCGGCAATTGTGAAGAGCCTTTCACTAGGTCACTGGTTCAAATTTGAGCCAGGTCACTAGTGAGCCACTTGAAGTCATTAAGCTCTTTGGTGGCTTACAAATGGTTTGATTATCTCAGCTTGTTGGGTAGGTCTCTACATTGTGATTGGCACTAATTGGTCCTCTTGCTGGCAGCCTCAGCAAGGAATCTGAAGACTGAATAGACCATTGAGTATGAAGTCCCTTTCACTTTCCAAGAGACACTTTCTCTAGTGCAGAGCTGAGATGTGTAGGAAGCTTGTCATGCTGCTCCCCATGTCAGACCTGTCTAGTGCATAAACAGAGGACATTAGTCCCCTGTTCTTAACTCCCATTAAAATCAATGGAAAAAAACCCTATTGATTTCATTGTCTGCAAACCAGGTTCTTTTTCTTCAGGGCTTGTCAATCTTGCACCAGTACTAAATTCACTTTAAAGAGAGCTTCCATATCTTTAGCAAAGATCTGCTATCTAGCCTGGTCTTTAAGTCTTTCGGTGCAGGAAAAAATTTGTTCTACTGTCCTGAAACATTTAGCTTTATTTTCTAAATGGCCTTCTTTAGAACTATTCTACCAAGGATTTGGGTGCTTTTTAGTAGAATCAGCCCCAGTGGAAGGCATCATGTCTTATAGCTAGTTAGGAAACTAATAAAGAATCTTTTAGTGATAAACTAGGAGGAACAGAGATGATAACAATGATACCCTGCTAGCCTTGTCACGTATGTAGAATAAGTGACCTGGTCCTAAACATAAGAATTCAGCACTGATAGGATCATACCAAAAAGCCTACAACCCCTGAATCAGATCCACAATCAGAGGAGAAAGGAAATGAGCCTTGACTCTCCTCTTTCTCTCTCTGTTTCTGAAGTCAGATCCGAATCAGGCATCTACCAGTAGTTAGCTTTTAAAAGAGAAACATTCAAGAAATAAAGCAGCAGAAGCAAAAAGTATCAATCTTGTTTCCAGTATAATTACAATACCTATGTAGACTAAAGAGACTGTAAAATGCTGAAATCAAGGTGTCCAGCTGTTGCTACTTATATCTCATGGCTGAGATAAGTCTGACCTTGCTGGAAGCTTACTATTTTCTTTCTTGTGTTAGGGCCTTGTTAGGCAACTTCTGGAGCTCTTAACCCCTGGACTGTCCACACATTAACTCCTGAAACTAGTTTTAAGTTACATGTTAAGTGGCTTAAGGTTATGCCACTTGAGGGCAGAATTATTTCTGATCCATGTTACCCATCTTGTATTCAAATAATGCGTGGCCATTCTCCACAGATGAGCCACCCAAGTTCCAGTCCTCCAGCATCCCAGGATGCAGTGTCCTCTCCCCCACCCTCCTGGTCCATATGGACAAACTTTCCACTCCCTGAACTCTACTGCCCAGGGGGTGGTTCTGGCACCAAGCCAACTCCCCTTCCCTTCCCCACCCTGGGAGTGTGACCCTGTGCAAACAACCTGCAGAGCACATGCCAACTATCCAGGTCACAGCTGTGCAGGTAGGAGACAGAAGGGTCTTAGCCTTAAGGTGTGACTGCTCCAAACTCGAGCTAGCACTAATATTGATCAACATTTGAGTAGCTCAAGGCATAGCTGGTCATGCAACAAGACCCTTAGCTCTGCATACTGCAGAGCATACTGCATACTGTCCCTTAGCACAGGACATACTCAGTGGGTGCATCTATGCATGTGATTTACTGCAAGTAGACTAATTAGCTCCACACTAGACTGCCATAGCATTGGCGGGCACTAACCGTGATGCTATCATGACTGCCCAATAGCACATTGCTACTGCACAGTAGGCTTGGAAATGCCCTGTGAACTGCTGGGACTGTGCAGTGCCAACTGCACAGTGGGGCGCATGTATAGATGCACCCAGTGAAGTGTCACCATTTACACAGGTGTTGGATGGATTAACTCCACCATAAGATAATACTGTTGGGTATAGTACTGTCTTACAGCAGAGTACTTACACGTCCTGAAATGCACATGTACACGGTGACAGGGGTTGGCTGGGGCACAAGAGTGCTAAAGTGCGGGGGCTGCCTACCACTTAGCCCCACAGTTTAGCACCCTCATGCCCCAGCCAGCCCCTCTGCCACCCAACAACATCCACCCAGAGCCTGGGGCTGACCCTTTAGGCTCTCTGCCAGCCCGGGGCTACTCTGCCGCAGCTCAAAGTGCTGCGGTCCCAGGCGCACATGAAGATATTGTGTCCAGGAGCAGTTAACTTTGGTGTGAACTGTGCTGGAGTTTATTGCTCCACCTTAATTGCACAGGTAGATGTACCCAGTAATTATATCCTGCCTCCTAGAGCCCCTCAACAGACACCAAAGCTCCACTGGCTCCACTGAGCTTGGCGGTGCAACCCCTGCAAAAAGGCACCACTGACACTGCTGCTGGCAGCACCTGCAGGTGGTCACCACTCACCGCCCCCCCACACCGCTCACTGCTGACACAGCCGGTGGCATCTGCAGGCAGTCCACAATTGCCACTGGCCACCGCCACCACTGCCGGTGGCGTCTGCAGGTTGTTGTCAACCGCTGGTCGACACTTACCACCTCCCCTCCACTGCTGACGGGGATGTTGGTCTCTCAGGCCCATATTAGAAAATGGCAGTAGCAAACAAAAGTACCCTCTCCCTTTGCTACCCTTCCCTTCAGGTACAGACATTGCCCACCTGTTTCATGCATCCAACTTGCCTGAGAGGTGTAGAACCTTATGCTGCAATCCTGTTGGAGTTCACCAGTCAAACAGGGTCACTCCTAGTCAATCCTTGGCTTGGAAGAGCAGTAAAATCCAAGATGCACGCGAGTAATGTTGGTGATTCATTTGGGAAAGGCGTGTAACATAAATGGCATTTTGACTCCTTGAAGCCAAGTGTTTCTCAACACTTGGCTTCAAGGAGTACTCAGGTAGTGATGCTGTCAAAGCTATCTGGCTGCTTGTGACTATTAAGGACTATTAAGGATACGAGGATCCAAGATTAGAAGTGGTAATCCTACTGTTCCCTTCACATTTTCATTTCACTGACTGCTTTGGCTTTCCCACGATTCCTGTTGCAACTTCAGGTGGCTGTGCTAGCTTGTTCTTCCTGCCCTAAATTCTTCTGCATTGTTGCTACTCAATGTTAAAGAACTGCTGTGCTCTACACCAGAACCAATGTATTTCAGTAGTAGGTGAAATGATTCCTGTAGATAGTCAATTAAGCACTTTGGGACCCTTCAGGATGAAAAGGAGCCATTTAAATGCAAGCAGTTATCTTGTCACTTGGGTACCAAGACGATAGTTTTCTTAGAAATACCCGATAGATATAGATAGTTACTGCTATTGAAAAGCTCCCATAAGATACTCAGTTTAATTATCAAAATTATTTTAGAAGCAAGTTCTTGAAGACTTCCTTCTTTCTAAATCTCTCCTATATGACAGCACAACCTAGAATCAGGTTATGCCATTATAGCAGAATGCTATAAATATCTCTCACTCTAACAAAAGCTTGCCATTCAGTATTGTGAGAAAAACTGCCAGAAAATGAACTTGGTTGTAAAATGTGTGTGGGTGTGTGCGTGCGCGTGCACTACTTTATATATACATATTGTGTATATGATGCATCTGTATCTCTTATTAAATCTGAGAAAACAGGAACAGGTCATGTATGCAGAAAGGTTGGCTATAGAGTCTTAGAAAGAGTGTACACTGGACAACCCACATTGAAATTTTTAGACCTACCTGTGGGGTTTTGCCCACAAAACTCTAGTATTGCCAGCTGCAGTCATTCAAACACTATAAATCAGGTCCCCCAGAATCATGGGATTTGCTTAGAAATCACAAATGTTCCCCCTTCTCCCAATAATGAACATGATTTGGCTGCTAGCTTTTAGCATCTAGGACCATATTTTATTCCACCTGTTAGACATCAGAATGGACTTAGGTCCCTAAGTGAGAATCCATTCTACCCTAGTCAAATCCCTGAAAATCCGTTATGGCATCTACATTGTAACACACAGTCATCTGACCCATAAGAGTGAGGCACAAAATGGCAACAAGGAGGAGGAGGACCCAATTAGCTGTTTTTCAGGGACTCAGGGAAGGTGGAACAGAATTACACTTAGGTGCCTAATCCACTTACATGCCTAATAGGTGGACTAGAACCTCATCTCTAATGTGGAGTCAGGTAATGTGCTCATAGTTTTTTTCCTGTGATAACAACTAGCAATTTGCTGTTTTTCTAAATGAAAAGATGATTCTTGTATGATGATTATTAGGTAATCACTAGACTCCAGGAATTGGGACTTTAAAGAAACATCATATGTTGTGGGACTGGCCTTCTGGGCAGCTGTGAGAAGGAGATACATGCGGCCAGGAGAAAGAGCAGAAGCTGGAGAGTGTGTGTGTCTCGGGGGGAAGGCTGTGGCTTTGGAAGGAAGGGGTCCCGAGCTTCTAGCTGTGTTCCCCATGGGGCAAAACCTTCCTCACTACACTGCTGTCTATGTGATTTATTCAAAAAGGAGCATTGGAAAGAGGCTTGGGTATTGCTTAGCCTGCAGCATGGTGGTTAGAACATTGTGCATAGGGCGGGGAGCCAGGCTCAACCCCCTTGCGGCAGAGGACAGTCAAAACCTCTGCATCCTGGGCAAGTGCCCTAACCACTCAGTAGTTGGGGCTAACATGGGAGGTCCCTACCTCCACTTCCTTGTTCTCCAGACTTGCATTTAGGTATGTGTGTATGGAGCTGTATACAAGCCTGGCCAGTGTATGATCCATTGACCATGCTCAGTCTATCTATACATGGTTATGTAGGGGTAGTAGAATTGCAACTTGTGTGTCAGTGCCAAAAAGCCATTTATGCAGCTGGAAGCTGCTATTTAGGCACACAAAGGATAACAGAATTCAGTCCGTACTGAACAATAAAGCATACAAGTTCCTATTGCAGCCTGAGGACCCATGGCTGCTTGTTAATATCTGGCAGCACGTTTTAAATACACGTGCATTTTAAAATCTGTTTTAAAAAACAGCTCCTTTTTTGCAGGTAACAAATTGGTCACAGGTGGCAAATTACAGGTAGCTTCGTGTTCATCACTGTTAGCAGACGTTTAAGATGTCAGGTTGTGCAGAGCTGCCTGTAATGAACCAGCTAAGCAGGTACCTGCAAGGAACATCATGCACAATGTTCTCCTCTTCTTTTAATTATCGCTGAGCATGTTTTGTAAAGACTTCTTTAATTGCAGCTTTCAGAAAATTACGTCTATTCAAATTCCCCCTATAATGATGAGTCATGTGTCAGAGCTCTTAGCTCTAGTCTCACTCTGTGAGTTGTAATATCAAGATATGACGGACGCAGTCAGAGCTAGCCTCAAAACCTTTGGAGATCGGATTGGTAGAACGATAATAGTGCTCTGCAGAAGCACTCCCAACTAGTGATTTCAAAGTACTTTCTAGTCTGCCTATGGCAAGAGACAATGGCAAGGGCAAAGCAAAAAAGGAATAAAAAGCATTGTGTCTTTGAGGTAGGTTTCAGAGATGGTAATTCTGAGCCGGATTTTGAAATGAATGAGGTGCCAGTGGAGCTATTTGAACATAGTAGGTTGATGAGATCACGTGAATGTGAGTAAACAGCAGTACTTTATAATGTCTTTTCCCAGTGTTCCTTTCACATTACAGCATGGCACCATTTCTGAGTGTTATTAACAGTGTGTAAGCACTTCTTATTCCCCAGGCACCCATGTTTTCTACCCAGGTTCCACTAGCAAAAGCAGTGCATTGGTAACAAGTCCAAATCTCCATTTTCTACAGTTACTCTGTGCATGTGTGAGAGTATTAGAGATGGTTGAGATGCCTTTGCACACAGTTTATTTGATAAAGTTAGTAGAGCTGGTAGAAAATTTTCCATCAAAATGCCGCCCCCCCCGCCCCCCCAGCTATTTTGTCAAAATGGACAAAATTGGAAAAATGGCCTGAAATAAATAAGATGAAATTCAATAAGGAAAAATGCAAAGTATTCTACTTATGAAGCAACAAACAAATGAACAAATAAAAAATGGGGAATGACTGGCTTGGCTGCGGTACTAAATAAAAGGACCTGGGGGTTATAGTGAATCATGAGTGGAATATGAGAAAACAGCGTAATGTTGTTGCAAAAAGACTAATTGAATATTGAGCTATATTGACAGGAGTGTTTCATTCAAGTCACAAGAAGTTTATTCTTCTACTTTACTCAGCATTTTGGGGACTACATTTCGAGAAAGACACAAACAAATTGAGGAAAGTCCAAATGAGAGCAACAAGAATTCCAAGGAAGTTGGAAGATTTTAGACTATCAAAAAAAAAAAAGAAAAGCTGAGGAAGAATTTGGGAACAGCGTTCAAATACAAGCAAGTTCTTATAAAGAGTCTGGCGATCAGTTCTTTCCTGTGTCCACTGGGGACAGGAAAAAAATAACAGTAGGCTGAAATTATAACAGTGGAGAGTTAGGATGGATATTAGGAAGAACTTCCTAGCTATGAGGGTTGCTAAACACTAGGACAGATTATGCGGAGGGGTTGTGGAAGCCCTGCATTGGAAATTTTTAAGGAAAAATTCAGCAAGCGTTTGTCTGGGATGATTTAGACAGAACTGAATCCTGCCTTGAACAGGGAGTTGGACTAGACGTCCTTTTGGACCGCTCTGAGCCTTATTTTCTATGATTTCCTTGGAAAATATTTGTTTTTTTATTAAACATTTGGAGGTTTCATTTTTAAAAAGAGGATTTTTTTCACATTTGGGAGCCAA
>NW_017728980.1:2537892-2539435 GCF_001723915.1 Gavialis gangeticus | reverse complement strand
TTGGAGGTTTCATTTTTAAAAAGAGGATTTTTTTCACATTTGGGAGCCAAAATGCTGTGGATTTCAGTAGTCCAAACCTAACTATTCTAAGTTTTCATCTTTCTGGGTTTTTGATGAAAACCAAAAAGCATTTGAATGGAAAAGGCCAAACTAACAAACACTTCAACTTTATATTGAACTTTGTGTGTGGGGTTTTTCTATGGCCAGGTAACTTGCCACCTGGACACGAGAGAGCAGGTTGACATTGCATACCTTGACTTCCAAAAGGCCTTTGATCTAGTATCCCACAATGTCCTCATGAGAAAATTAGAGGATTGTGGGCTTAACTCCAAGACAGTCAGGTGGGTGAGAAACTGGCTGCAGGATTGAACCCAGAGAGTCATAGTGAATGGATCTGTGTCATTCTGACAAGAAGTGGGCGGTGGTGTCCTGCAGGAGTCGGTGGTTGGTCCATGGCTTTTCAACATCTTCATCAATGATTTGGACATGGGGGTGAAGAGCTCACTGGCCAAGTTCATGGATGACACCAAGTTACGGGGGAGCATGGTCATGCTTGAAGATAGGCTACAGATACAGGCAGACCTCGACAGGCGAGCCAGTTGGCCAGATTGGAACCTGATGAAGTTCAGTGTCAAGAAATGTGAAGTGCTCCACCTCGGGATGAACAACCCCCAACATACCTACAGGCTTGGTGGCACCAGACTGACTAGCACCACGAATGTAAGGGACCTGGGGGTAATAATAGATCACAGTATGAATATGAGCCAGCAGTGCGATGCTGTAGGCAGTGGGGACATGATACCCTGGCATGCATCAATCGACGCATCTCCAGCAAAGCCAAGGAGGTGATTCTTCTGCTCTACTCAGCACTGGTGAGACCACAGCTGGATACTGCGTCCAGTTCTGGGCACCACACTTTAACAAGGACATGGACAAGCTTGAGAGAGTCCAGAGAAGGGCCACCCGTATGGTCAGAGTCTTACATGGCAAGCCATACGAGCAAAGGCTGAGGGATCTGGGACTCTTCAGCCAGAGGAAAAGGAGGCTGAGATGGGATCTGGTAGCAGCTTACCGCTACGCTAGGGGAGGACATCAAGGGCTCAGTGAGCAACTGTTCACCAGGGCATCCAAGGAGAAAACCAGGAGTAATGGATACAAACTCCTGGAAGATTGATTCAGGCTCGACATTAGGCAAAACTTCTTCACAACTAGGGTGTCCAGACTGTGGAATAAGCTCCCTCCAGAGGTTGTGCAGTCACCTACCCTGCAAATCTTCAAGAGGAGACTAGATAGTCACCTTGCTGGGGTCACCTGACCCCCAGTTATCTTTCCTGCTTGGTTCAGGGGGCTGGACTCGATGATCTTCCGAGGTCCCTTCCGGCCTTACAATCTGTGAATCTATGAAAAGAAAATCCAAACCAGTTCCATTCTCTACTCGTGAAGCACAGTTATGATGACTTGGTGTGGTAATGCTCCGTCAGGTTCGGGGTGTCTGACTGGTTACTTAACTCAGCCCTTGACAACCTTTATAGGCTGGGGGCTG
>NW_017728980.1:2529815-2532892 GCF_001723915.1 Gavialis gangeticus | reverse complement strand
GGGGCTGGACTCGATGATCTTCCGAGGTCCCTTCCGGCCTTACAATCTGTGAATCTATGAAAAGAAAATCCAAACCAGTTCCATTCTCTACTCGTGAAGCACAGTTATGATGACTTGGTGTGGTAATGCTCCGTCAGGTTCGGGGTGTCTGACTGGTTACTTAACTCAGCCCTTGACAACCTTTATAGGCTGGGGGCTGGAGCGACCCTGTTCAGGTCAGAGTCAGGTGGGTGCCAGGACCCACCTGCTGCAACTTCTTTTCCCCATGGGGGCACAGGGGAGCAAATGCTTTTAATTTAATGCTTTTAATTCCTTCCACTCCCTGACAGGAAGGAAAGCTATGTAACTATGTGGTGAGCAACAGTGAGTGCTTATAGCCAAGCACAAATGTCCTTGTTCACTTGCAGGTAGAGCTGCCAGAGAGTGGATTTCTGAAGCTTCCAGTCATACAACACTAGTTCAAATCTGCCTCTAGGGCAAGGGAACTAGGTGCCTTAGATGGACCAGGAAATAGGATCCAATCGTTCATGCTAGGGTGCTGCTTTTGTTCCAGCCCTGAGTGATGGGTATTAGATGATTGATGCAGGGACACAGAATTGCACATGACTAGAACTGGAAGAGATGTTCTGGGTCATCTGGAGCCACCTTCTATCATGGGCAGCTTGTCTGTAATTTCCTTCACTTGCCTGTCTTGCTTCTCTCAGCAAACACTTTACTTACCACATGTAACGATCCAGGTCCACCTTGCTCATCCCTTGCAGAAGAGCTTCTGGTGTTACTGTGTTCCTGCGGGTGTCTGCTTAGAGTAACGAGCCCAGTCTAGATGGGTGTCTTGAAAATGCCCCTCTCTCAGCATGTCGTTATGGAGCGAGCACTATTTGCTGCACCACAAAATCTCATAATCTCATTGTAATGGCACCTCAGAAAACTGCGTGCTTTGGTGATGTCACATGGGCTAACGGAGAGCCTGCATGGAGGTATTTGTTTGGTTTGGGGTTTGTTAGAAAAAGGGAAATGAAGATTAACACGCACGGCTGCACCTTTGGAAAACAGTCTCAGGCGGGTTTTTTCCTCCCCCCTCCCCAACCGGCCGTGTACATAGGAGTGAGCGCACTAATTCTGCAAAGCTGTCATTACTGGAGCAGCTTTGGCAGGTCAATATTATAGCACCAGTGCTGTCAGGAGCAGCTGACACATTGTCTGTTGTGGACTCCCACTGTTTGTAGCTATCCAGCACAAATGCAAGATGGAAAAACGTGTGAAATGAAGTGGAAAACAGTGTAAGGAGAAAAAGGGTGATAGGAGAAAGAGAGAAAAGAAGGGACTATTGGGGAAGCATAGATGAGGTCTGTGCGATCCAGTTCATAGTGCCTGGCAGCATTTCTGCAGTAACCTCTGAGCTAGTAGCATCGCCTGCTCTATATAAAGCCTTCACACCGTGTTTAGGGGTCATCTCTTTCTGGAGCTTAGCTTTGTTGATACATAGCAGGGCATGTTTCTCTGCCTTAGCTGTCCTCCAAGCCTCACTCCAAGCCTTCCTCTCTCAGCCTTCTGTCTTACCCCTCGTTTCTTTTGACCAGAGGATCCACAAACCAGTCTTGTGTCCTAATCGATGTCACAGGTGGCAGAGGCCACACGTCAGAAATAATTCCCCAGCACTTTTATTTAAGTTTCTGATATTAACAAGTTTGGGTCAACTGAAGAATTTGGATACCCCCGTGAGGAGTGGCAGACCAAGTCCTTATCACTAGCTGGGTCTTGTTCTGCATGCAGACTACATCCTAGAAAGATGGAAGGAAATTACCACCATAATAAGGGCACAGTGCTATTTTCTTCCCCTCATTCCCACCATGCACATTAGAAAGGAAAACCTTAAGGCAGTGTGACTGTCCTGGTAGCCTCTGAAAAGCCTATGTAAGCTTATGCATTTCTGAATGGGCCAGTCTATAACAGGGCAGGCAAAATGCAGCTCGTGGGCTGCATGCAGTCCACTAGGCCATTCTCTCCAGCCCGCGGGGCCCCTCTAAAATTTAGAAAATGATTACTTGCTGGTGGCTGCCTGTGAAAGCTGATGAGGCACCAGCGGCAGGAGGAGCCCACAGCAGGACCCAGCAGCGGAAGCAGCAAGGCCTCCTGGGATGCCTCTATCGCCAACGCTCCCTGCTGGCCCCTACATGTGCGTGGTACAGGAGAGAAGCCCCAGGCTTCTTCCCTTGGGGGCAAGGAAGGCAGATGGCTTTAGCTCATGGGGCTTCCCTCCTGTGCCATGTGAGTGTGGGGGCTGCGCATGCGCGGTGGGGACCGCCAGTGATAGCGGTGACCCGGCAGAGTCTATGTCCTACACTGCAATGTGGAGTGCTGGCCAGAGCCGCATGAGTGCCTTGAGTGCCCCTGCCTGCTGCTGCTGTGCCATGAGGGGAGCATGTGTGGCGGGGTCCCCACACTCCCCACCCTCCCTCACACCCCACAAATGCCACACACCCAGACTCTGCCTCCACACACCCCCAACATATACACCCCCAACATACCCTGTGCCTCCCACACACACACACAGCCACACCCCTTCATAACCTCCCCACGCAGCCCCCACACCCCACCATACACACACCTGCACCCCTGACACCCCACCACATACACACATGCCACCATACACACATACGTACACACACCCTGCCACACCCCCCCACACCCTACCGTACATACACACACACACACACCCCGCACCATACACATCCCTAATCACAGCCTCCCACAATATACAGGGCTAAGACTTTATTTTTGAGTTATTATGCAGTCACCTGTACATACAGTATGCAAACACAAATCATGACAGATATTTTTTGTAATAAAATTAAACTATGTTATCGTAGGTGTTTGACATTTAACAAAGGTGACAGGTGCCTCCTGAGTCTGGGGGGGAACAATTTGTGGGTGGGCCCAGGGGCAGGCCAAAAGCCCCATATCCACTCCTATACTTCTGTGCTGCAGCTTAGTCCCCCTCTGCCCAACACGTCGCCAGCCTGTGCGGCAAAAAAACTGCCTGGTCCTGAGCAGTGCCAAGAGGGGCACATGCCCCC
>NW_017728980.1:2517232-2529297 GCF_001723915.1 Gavialis gangeticus | reverse complement strand
TACTGTAACAGCCCCAACCCCAACCCCAGCCCAACACGTCGCCAGCCTGTGCGGCAAAAAAACTGCCTGGTCCTGAGCAGTGCCAAGAGGGGCACATGCCCCCCCTACCAGTCACCTGTGACATTTAATGTATGATTTAATTTTTTTCTGGTTCTAAGATGGCGAACCCCTCTCCCAAAAGGAGTATTGGGGGGGGCGAGGGGAGGGACTTCCAATGGCAAAGGTCAGGGGTGGGACTTCTGGTCACAAGATGGTGACCAGGGGGTGGGGCAACTGTCAAGGGGCGGGGCTACCCATGCAGCCCTCAACAGCTCACCAAAACTCATTAAGCGGCCCTCCACCCAAAATAATTGCTCACCCATGGGTAAGAGCAGTGCAAAGCAGAGGTCAGTGCTTTTGTCATTGTTTGGGACCACAGGGCCAAATCCTTTGCAAAAGGAGCTCTGGTGTCGGGAAGCCTAGAGGGCTTAGTAGCGGTCATGGATTGTTACTTAAGCTTTGGGCTAGCATGCAGATTCTGGAAGTGTCTCCCTTTCCTTTCAACGGTGTGCTACTTTGTGGTTGACCTTTGTAGCAGGTGATCAGGGGCTCTGGGTGGAGCCTGAGTTTGAAGGTGTTGACTCAAATGTATTGCCCCATGCAGGCTGAGGAGAGGCAGCTGGAGGATGAGGCAAAATATTTTGGTAGCCAGAGGGAACAACCAGTTGCAAAGAGTATTTCTTCTGTTTCCTTGGCATATTGTCTCATAACAATAGACATGAAATAATAATTCAGTGTTGATTATCTGTATTATGTTAGTGCCTTCAGGATAGGACCTAAGGTCCTATAGAAACATGGAACAAAGAGGCAGCCCTGTGATTTACAATCACAGCTCAGTGTAGATGAACCACTGGGATAGAGCCAAGAGATGGGGAGCAAGGGGAGTCCGAGAAAACCTGTCAGTGTGAAAAACAAGGGTGCTGTCTTACATACCCCTACAGAGGCTTGCAAAGCAGTGGGACTTGGGAAAGTGGATGTTAAAACAGTACCCCTCCTTGTGCTTCACCTTGAACTCTCCACCTCTGCACAGATTTGGTTCCCATCCCCTTAATCTGGTTACCTTGTCATTGTATGAGAACTGGGCAGGTGAGGGAACTGAAAAGAATAGCTTTAATTGGGGAAGATGACATAGCTGACTGATGGCAATGGGTTTCCTAGTCCTCTTTACCCTCCAACTCAGCTGTAGAAACCAAGCCAATTACACCCCATTAGGTGGGAGTTATTTTTAATAGCATGACAAAAGTCCACCGTGTTGTTCTGCTTCCTTTTTCTGTTGCCTAACTCAGCGCTTGTGCCCTTTTGCCTTCATTAGCGCAAGACAGCAAAGAAAATTATAGTATAGCCCTCTCAAGGCAGCTATATGGAAACGTTTTTTTAAAAGGCAGAAGTAAATAACAGTGACCTAACAATTATTGGAGCATTGTTTATTTCAGTGTTAAATGCAGAAGGCACAAACCTGTTAAACTGTAGCAATATGGAAACCTATTATAAGGAAGATTAAAAGCAACTAGCCATTGAAAGGCTTTTTTTAAGCTGATGCATGGACTTGTGTGTTCCTCTTCAAAAACTCGCCTTGCTCTTGTGCTCAAGGTAGCTTGTATTCAGTTTAAAGAGTACATGGTGCTTCACAATAAAAAGGGTAGAGGGTTAAGCTATGGAGCTGCTTGCTGCAGGTTTTTTGTAGAATAGAAGAGATTAGCCAGGTAAATCCTTTGCATTTCTGTGGTTTCTTTCATGTAATGATCTCAAAGGATTTTATGAACATTGAAATCAGTGGAGTTACTCCAGGTTTGCACCCATGCATTTGCAAGCTGTTAAATGATGTTCAAGATTTTCAACAATTTGATTTTCAGAGACCTCTGATTTTAGATTCCCTTATTTTTGAGTGCCCAAATTGAGCCTAATTGGGCCTCATTTTCCAACAGGTCACACAACTGTATCTTCCTGTAATCTGTGGCTTAGAGTATGAAGCACTTCTGGAAATCAGGCTATAATGTTTCACAAAAACACAGACCCAGAAGAATTTGGCCTTATCCTTTCAGTGTCTCTTTCCATGTATGTGATTCCTTATCAGGGATGTAATTCTCTAATGTGATATTCCAGTTATACAGCTGGGTGACTCAGTTGATTTGAGTGGAATAACACCACTGTGCAATTGGAATGAAGCAATAGTGAATTTGGCACTTGAAGCTAATAAAATGAACAAGTTAAATTTTTAAAAAAGCATTAAGTGTTAAAACCTATTAATAGCCTATCAGTTCCCTTAACTTAGCAAGGGTAGGGAACCAGGTACTTTTAAGACCCCATTCTTGAGCTGATTATTACAACATATGATCACAGCATTGCAAAACCCCCATGAAAATAAATTTTCTCTTCAGCCAATATTACAAAGCAACCAGTTACATGGACAAATGCAAGGTGACATTAGCTGAGGCCACGGGACTTCCTGATGGGGATATTGGACACTTGACTTCTGTTGACCTGAGAGTGAGACACAATAAAAGTGATTCAGGATAAGGGCTCTGTAGGTTGCATCCATAGTTTATTTTTTGCCATGGGGGAAGTGGCTGATTAACAGAAAAGTAACTAAGTGAAAATGATATTTACTCTGATTTGAATACCTTCATAATGCTTAAATGCACGAATAATCTTTCCATTAATTAGAGACACTGAAATATCAGTGAGCATACAGCCCAACCTCTGCTCACCCCCAGAAAAGGGTACGGGCAAGAAGCACTTCAGAGGAGATGATGGAGCTGGGAACAGACACAGAGGGCTTGTCATTGTCCTGATGCTCAGAATGTCAGCTGGAAATGGAGCATTGCTGCTTAATGGCAATTTCTGTGCACAAGGCCTAAGGTGTTGAGCCAGAGCCATGCATTGTCTGGAACAGAATAACATCTCTCAGACAAATGTCTAAACAGGCAGCTGTAATGCTTCATTCAAGCCTAACTGAGGCTCCTTGGTAGTCACATGTTGTATTTCAGCCAGCCAAACACCTCTTGGCTGACCCTGGCTAGCCCCCCAAAATGAGTGCAGCAAGAGCTGAAGCATTTTAGAAGAGCCACAATATCCTGCCGTGGTTGTTATGATTAGGTGCTATAAAAACACATGGGCAAACAGCGGACATTGCTATTCTCTTTTAACACAGTGGGTGCATATACATGAGCAATTAATCTGACGCAATAAACTCCAGCACAGTTTGCGCCGGAGTCAGCTGCTCCTGGGCACAGCATTTACCTGTGCTCCTGGGACTGCAGCAGCCTGAGCTGGGTGGAGCAGCCCCAGGGTGGTTGGGGGCTCAGGGGAGTCAGCCCTGGGCTCAAGGTGGCAGCATCGGGGCAGAGGGGATGGCTGGAGCACAAGGGTGCTACAGTATGGGGCTAGTCAGCAAGCAGCCCCCACGCTTTAGCACTCATGCCCCAGCCAGCCCCAGTTACCATCTACACATACATTGCAGCAGTGTAAATTACTCTGCCATAGGATAGACAAGGTTCTTTGGGTAAATCTGATATCTTTTATTAGACCAACTCAAATAGTTTGAGTTGGTCTAATAAAAGATATCAGATTTACCCAAAGAACCTTGTCTGCTTATGTCCTTAGACCGACACGGCTACAACTGATACCTCTGCCGTAGGGTAACACTTGTCCCAGACATTACTATTTTACAGTGGAGTTCATTAACTTGCTGTGACCTAATATGGGTGCATGTGTAGACAGTGATGCTTTACTGCAGAGCTAATTAGCCAACTCCTTAGTAAAGCACACATTTAGATGCACCTAATGAATGCAATAGCTCACATCTTTGACCAAAATGAATAGGGACTGCCAGATTGGATCAGACAGAGATCCACCTAGTCCGATATCCTATTTCTAACCCAGTAATCCTGCCTGCAACAGTGATCAGCACCAAGTGGTTCTGATGGAGCACACAAAACCCAGCTACAAGACTTTCTTCCTAGCCACCACTGGTAGCATTTGGTAGGTGCCTAGAAGCAGGGAATTTTCAGATGCTGAATTTATGGGGCACCTTAAGGCCCTTATAAACATGATCTCTGTTTCTGTCCCTCTGGTACACACTACCAACCACCTGATAATGCCACACACATAGGTATTTAAGAGGCTTAAGGGCCTACATCTCCGTTTCACCAGTAGCTTAGGCACGCAGAAACCTAAATCCCGTAGACTTGCAATTTTTAACTTAAATCACTTTTAAAAATTGGACATTGGCTTTGAAGGTGCTTTTGAAAATATTCCCCATAATGTGATCATCTGGTCTGGGGCTGGCTGGTTACATCCTGTGCTGGGATCCCTCAAAATGCTGAGCCCAATGTAAACTGGGTGTAGGACATGACTGCTCTAACCTACTCTAACCCTCCCTCCCTAACCTGGGAAGAGCTGAGCTACCCTTGCTTTCCCTTCCCTTGCACTAACCATTGACTCCACTGTCCATTGCTGCTTTTTCTCAGTATTCATAAGCACCCACTGACTGTGTTTGCCACTGGACCAAATCTCCTCATGGTGTCTGAGGAAAATGTAATGGACAGTCCACTGATGGGAAAGTCAGAGGGTGGGGAAAAAGGGTTCAGCTGGTGTGAATCAGCATAGAGCTATTAACTGCCGTGCAAGCATACTGTTTTACACCAGCTGAGGACCTGGCCTGCCATGTAGAAGAGAGAGCATCCTTCTTCTCCTTGTATTAGAGCATGGAGGGGTTTTCCAGAAGCTCTGGAGAATGGTCTCACTACATTGGAAACGGGAGGAATAACTGAGAGACGAAATTGGCCACTGAAGAAAGGAAATTTATCTCCAGGAGTGGAACAGGTTTGAGAAAAAATGACACCTTCATATCCCTCCACTTGGCATGTACCATACCCTACTGGTCTAGTGCCTTTACACATAGGTTCCCACGCACCCACTTTCAATAACTATTAAGGGGCTGAGAGAATTGACGTAGCAGAGAGCCCAGTATGCCCCTCTGTTCAGGATGAGGTCCTGAGCGCCACACTGAAAGGGGCTTTAGGGGAAGTAAATAAACCATATGACCGTTCTCCACGATGCTTTCCACATTCAGGCCCGGGATTCTGCTCTGGGTCACGTTGGTGTGGATATGAGAAATGCTGCTGCCTTCACTTCAGCTGGAGGCCAAATTTTGGGTTCGAGAAAACCCAGAAGATTTCTTGTTTCCGTTTGGTTTGGCCTCCGCGCTGGGAAATCAATTACTGGCACAGCCCTCTAAGCCTTAGTAACTCACTCGGTTTTACTGGAGTTAGGGCCAGATGTAATCACAATTACATGGAAAGAAATCCTCCATTGACTTCAGTGGAGTTAGTCCTGATTTTATACTAGTGTGAGATAAGAATCGCATCCGTGCCCCAGGCACCTATCCCTGTGAGCCCAAGCCTTTGGAGTGCCTGAGTTAATATACTCCTAGCCTCTGTTATCTATACATGAACTTGACCAGTATTTCCCTAGGGTTATGGGAATCAATATGGCTTTTTTTCCCTCAACAGAACTATCTCAGGAAGATATAAATCTCTGTATTAACTTGAGCTGCTGGCCCTCAGGGTGTCATAAAGTTAGACACTGACCACAGTATGCCCTTAAGGACATACTTAAGGGCATACAATGAGCATTGCCTTAAAAGATCAGGGGAAGCTGTGAAGGAAGGAGGAGGGTAATGTGGTTAGCAGGTGTAGTAAGGCTGGCATCATGGCAAGGAGGGGCAGGGGGGAGCTCCATCTCCTACAAAGGCATCCTTTCTGCCCAGGGCATAAGCTCCCCCATCAGTTATCCCATTGTAATAACTAGGGATCCTGGTTTTCTCTGAGAAAAAAAATCCCCAATTTTCAGATTTAAAGAAGTAATCCAAAATCCACATTTTTCCCTGATTAAAATAAAGCATGACTAATATATTATATAGTGGTGTTTCTATATATAGAATATCTATATAGATATATATTATATAGTGGTGTTTCTATATATAGTGGTGTTTCATTTTAATCATGGAAAAATGTGGATTGTGGGTTACTTCTTTAAATCTGAAAATTGGGGATTATTTTTTCTATCAGAGAAAACCAGAATCCCTGCTAATTACCATGGCTGATGTCACAGAAGCTGGCAGTAGTCTCACAGTTATAATGCTAGTTTAATTAAAGAATCGACCTGCCCCATCTCCATTTCAGTAAAACAGTCTAACCTGCCAGTGGTATGGGATATCTCTGTCTCAGTTCCCCTTCTGTGAAATGGGAAGACTAGCACTTTGCTACCTTGTGAGAGTCTTGGGAAAGTAGATGCATTCAGGATGGTGGGAGTTGTGGTGACTGGGGCTTCTAAGCACCTAAGGCCATTAGGTTGGAACCGCCCAGGCTAAAGGTGTGCAGTGAAGGAATATACATGTGACAGAGTCCTGATTTAGAGATGGCTCAAACTATGAAGCATGGATTGAGATTGGTAGTTCCCCAGAGTATCTGGGGTTGTCTGGATTTGGGCTTTGGTTGAGTCCTTCTACCAAGTTCTCTTTTGAGATTTGCAACTCGTTGGGTTCACTTGGGTTTATTGCTGCCCCAAATTCAACATGCAGTTAAGTTAAGACGGTACTTCTCCTGACCTGCGGCAGGACTTTGGGCAAAATTACTTCTCTGCACTTCGGTTTCTGTGCCCAGCCTTTGAAATCCATGGGTTCAATACCATTAATATTTGGCCTATGTGCTTAGTACAGTAGTGTTCTCCACTAAGGCATCTTTGCTGTACAGTAATATAAAACATTACAAAAATCAACACCAGTAGCTTTAAGACTAGTCTAGAAGACCCTTTTTGAACCCAACCTGCTACACCTCATACAGGCTCTGCTTAAAAACCTACACTTAAAGTGGGGTTGGAGTGTTGTTGTCACCATAATGGCACAGGAATGTACGAGAGGCAACGGCTGTGATACCTTTTTTGGAGCAGCTTCATAGTGGGAAGAAAGGTCTGACAAGACTTGGTCCAGTAAAAGATACCACAAAAAAACCCCTTGCTTAAGTTAAAAGGTGCATCCAGATTTCCCAGATCCTGCCAAGGCCACATTGTTCCCCTCCCCTTGGCCCTCTGAAGTTTCCACCATCAGCACAGCCCTGCCTCAAGAACAGCAAATCCATTTGTGCAGCTCTGTCCTTGGACATCCAGACCTGAGCAGAGACCTGTGTCCTCTTGCCTTCCTCCCCACCTTGCACTGCTAACTGCAGGTACCACTGAGACACTGGCAATGCTATGACCTTCTGATGCCTTTTGCACTTCCTCATCCCCCTCCAGGAGTGGTGACCATGGCACACACGTACTTTGCTCCTTTTCAGGAGCTTCTCCAAACAAAAAGGTGCTAAACCCTATGGCAGTGGAAAGTCAAGCTGAGTGACGTGGCCTGAATGCTGGGCACTGTGGAGAGCCCATCAAACTTCTGTTACTTCCAAGCATCTGTAGTCAGTAGTTTATAGTCATCGTGTGGATGCCATCGTCTCTGCCATGCAACCGGGTGGGCTTCATATCTCACTGGGGCAAGCCAAAGCCAGGTTTGCCGTGGGGCTGAGAGAGGAGGATCAGCATGATTTGAGATTAAAAGCCGCACTGTCCCAGGCCTCACTCATCTCATGCCACCAGATATGGATTGCTAGGATGATATTTATGATCAGGGATACTTACAGCTCCTGACTTAACCGGGCATGGAGGAATGGGAAGGCTTGGAATATATCCAGACATGTCAGTTGAACTATGGGACAGCCTATAAAAAAAAAATCTCAAGTTGTGTGGATTCAATGGCTAGAGGGAAAATGAGACAGTATGTCTGGTATTAGTATGGTTTCCTTGGGGGAGAGTTTAAAAGAAGCATCTCACGCAAAGGCTAACCACAAAACACAGTTCTGTGCTCACCAGTGCTAAGGGAATTTCTTTCCTAGCACCCTTTGGGAAGTGAATTGCTCCTAAAGGGGCAGAGAGGAAGAGCCCTACCAGGCAATGGCTCACTGTCGCCTAACCAGGCCGTTCAAAAAGGCATGTAGTGTAGGTGAGATGACCACCATCTTGACTGATGTTCAGAGCAGTGATTCTCAATCAGGATGTTTCAAAACTGTTAGGTATGCAAATCCCTACACGTGATTCCCAAGATACATCCAGAAATTTCAAATAGGGATCCATAACGTCAAAAATATTCTGACTTGTTAAGGTCTTCCTGAGTTCTTTTGCAACAGAAGAATTGCTTTATTAGTTTTCTGTAAGGGGTGTCTTGAATCTAACAATGGGTGCTTTGAGTCTAAAAGTATTGAAAACCATCGGTCTGGAAACTGAACCAGAGAGTTCGAAAGGAGCATGGTCATCTATAGCTGGAGCTGAAGAAAACAGCACACCCTGCAATGGAGTTGTGTATCAGCCTTGAAACACACAGCCGTTATTGTGCAACGCTGGTCTTCTACAGCGGGGTGAATTTCACCCTCTGTCCCAACTGGGTCAGACCGTTGCTCATAAAATATGGGATTCTTCAAGGAAGGGGTTGAAAGCCACAGGCAGTGTTCAGGCTGTTTGCTGTCTCTGCAGTACCTGCGTGGATAAATGGTGGGTTCTAGTCTTCAGGTCATCCAAATCCTTTGTAAAAAGATCAGAGCTTGAAGATTTAATTTTTCACAGTGGGCCAATACTGGATCTGTTCATCACATAAATCTCACATAGTCTTTGCAAGTAAGGATACATAAACCTTATGCTGGCCCCGCCTGCTCAGGATTGAATTTCACCCCTAATATCAAGATAAAAAGCAAAATCAGCCGTTGCAGTCTACATAACTGTCCTCCAAAGATCATCAGCATGGGAAATGATGGCAAAGGCCTTTCTCAGAGCCAGAGGGGGGCAGGGGGAGAAAGACCCTGACATACGAGGTTTCCATCAGTGACCAATCCAATGAACTGCTGCTATTATAAAAGCCGTAATAGCCAAGATCAGCTCAATTAGATAGTGCCACCATCTGTATTTTGAGTTAATAATACAGCAGAAATTAGCTCAGGCAAGGAGAGCATTGAAATGGACATTTGTTTGTTTATTAAAGAAACCATTTCTCACCACTTTCACATGGATTAATAACCAAGCAAAGACCTTGAAAGGTTAAGAGCTTGCAACCTGGTTCACATTTTGTGCTGTTTAAAATATACCCAATTCATTCAAGTCACAGGTTTTTCTGCAGCTAAAGCAGTTTACCGGAAGAAGCTGTCACGCAGTCCCACAGTTATGTAAATGCGATAGTTATTTCTGACATTGGTAAATAATAGTTCTGTATGCACCAACACTGTTTTCTTACCTTATCATGCTAGGTCTCGAGCCATGATTTAGATGTTCTCAGCTTATCATTTTTTGGACTGTCGCAAGCAATTTGTACGGTGTGTTTCAATCTTATTTTATGTACATGGAGGGGGGAAAAAAGTGATTAGCACTCTTTGGGGAAAAAAATGTCTAGTAAATTGCTGTTCTGATCAAGGTAAATCAAGTCATCAGGTATAATGATCTGGTGTCATCTGTGAACCAATCATGCCCGAAGCTATTCAATGTTCGTAGGAAAATTAAGACCTTGTGTTTTCTTTTTTCTCCTCCATGGAATTACTTTTCTTCCCAGCATGTTTCATCCTAAACCCAGGAAAAATGATGCTTAGCTGCTTCACTGGGAGATCTCAAAGCACTTTGGAGAGGTTAATTATGGCTCATGCTGCTCCTGGGAGAGAGCTGTAATTATACCTATGCTGTGCACTGATAAATATTAAGCATGAAGAGAAGTGACTCACCCCAGGTTTGCTCAACAAAGTCGGTGGCAGAGCCAGAGCTCAGGACCCATGATTCCTGAGGCCCGTGCCTTCCTTTACTTCCCTACACCATGCTACCTGTCTACAAAATGCTGCTGAGTTTTCTGCTCTAACCACTGTACTCCACTGTCTTCTCAAAGGTGAGCACACAGTCAAGCAGCCCTTCCAGGAGGCTGTTATTTCAGATTAAGGAAAACGACAAATGGAGGAAGAACAAATGGGAAGTCCTCTTGAGTGACAGAAAGAGGAGTGCTCCCCCTTTGTCACATCCTCCATCCCAAATGCAGTACAGTAGATGCAGATTGTCCATATTGGGATGGGTCACAATCCACTTCAAATGCAGCAGGCTGCCAAATTAAAGAGGAGCAAGTCCACTGACTGCTGCAGGTTTTATTTTAAAGGGCATCGCTTCTCCACTCAGCCGGTGCTCATCCGTGGTCCCCTGGAACTGATGGGAGAAGAGGAGCCCTTTGAAATAACAATCACAGCAAGCGGCTGGATTATCTTAGAGGTCCAGCACAGCTGTTTGCTGCAGTTACACACACTAGTTCACCTAGGGGCCTGAGGAGCCCAACCCTAATCTCCCTAGGGGCCTGAGGAGCCTAACACTGTGAAGAATCTGGGAGTAACTGGAGTGCACGGCAGAGCATTGAAAGGGGCTTCCTGAGTTGTCATGTTCCATCCTGGACTATCCCAGGCAGCCATGTGGTTGAATCCTTTTATATAGATGCCAAGCCAGTCCTGTCCCCTGCCTCATTACTCCTGTTTGGAGGCTGTTCCAGAACCTCTTTGCTCTGCTGGATACAACCTTGCCTGTACACCAGACTCGGGTTTCTGAGGACAGGAGGAGGAATTACATTTATTTGGGTTCTACCGTGGATAGCAAAGAACAGTGGGGCCATAATTACTTATGGGTGGTTTATACTAGGGCACCTGGATCACAGAACTGGATAGTCATATTGACACACTGGCACATAAAAACAGGAGATGGGCACCTGCATGTTCACTCAAACACCAAAACAACTATAGCTCTGATGCTATCGCTAAACATAGTCGCAGATGCAAGGCCAGAACCTCACTGCTGGGCTGGTTCCATGCTAAACCAAACCCAGCTGGGACTCAAATCCAGCTGTAAATGACTTAGTCTCATCATTATTATTGAGGGAGTTCAGCAGTTCTTCTAGTTCATTTCCTATTTGAGACCAGGGCTCTCCATGTAACGTGCCTGGTCTGACTCCTGGGTTTTTTTTCTTTTTGCTTCTTTTCCTTTCATCGTTGTTGCAGAGAGGTTTTCTTTGACCTCATGGCCACTGACTCAAATGGCAGCAAAGACATGTTGATCTCCAGTCTGTGCCCTTCTTAGCAGCCAGCTTCCCCCGCCCCACTCCCTTTTGTAATCACCTCCAGTCCAACCACTCATTTTCACCAGAACTTTAAACATTGTTCCTTTTTATGTAGTGCAGCTTTTAATTTTCCTCCCTAACAGAAGTGATTGTTTATGTTGTAAATGCCACATTAGTCTCCGTGAAATGGAGATGGAATTGATTTTCATTTCAGAGATTTCACAGCTTGCCCCAAAACTTTCTGCTTGATTGCCAGTGCTTAGAAATGCATAGGACTCTGAAAGATTCAGAAATGATGTGTGTAACATGGCATGTAAAAACAGGAGAAGCTGAACTGAGCTACTTGGAAGGTGGACTCCATGTTTTGGTTATGCGCTCTGCCAGGTATTGGAGACAGCTCACCTCTTGAGATCCAGCAACATGATCGTCTTTTGGAGCCTACAGTTCAGACCTAGAGTACCATGTGACCCCACAGGAATCATGATTCTTCTTGCAGGAAGGACAAAGGGTGAATGCATCTGCTGGCCACACGGTGGATTCTTTGTTCTGGGAAGGTCTTGATTCAGCTCTTCCTCTTCAACGGCACTTGGTTCACCATTCTTTCCTGCTGTAATAGAATAAGCCAAGCTGAATTCACTTAAACATGTAACCAATATAATATGCCCATGAGTCATATCTTTTAGCAAGCTGGAGTTCCTGTAGGCCTTGTTAGAGAGCAGCCACCTGCAGTCAACAGGAGAGTGAGTAGCACGGGCTATTTTAACCAACAACTGAAGGTTTTCCACAATGCAGAAGGAGCCAGAGAGGAGCAAGAGCAGTGGAACCTTTTAAATTAGTAGAAACCCCCCCCCCCCCCCCCCCCCACCCCCCC
>NW_017728980.1:2500613-2516987 GCF_001723915.1 Gavialis gangeticus | reverse complement strand
CCCTGATGTGTACTGCAGGCTACTGGTAAAGGTAAGGTGGGGATGCTGGACTTGCAAGCATTGCATGTCCTTACTTTGGTTGCTCTCTTTTTTAGAGAAAGCAACCTGGAGAAAAAGATGAAGCAGAGCCCTCACTCCTGAGGGCAAGGGGCACCTTACAGAGACTCTAGCGTTCAGTATCAGAGCAATGCTACTAGGCTACCAGAGGAGTCCCATGCAGTGACAAGAGGGCTGCTTATTTTTTCTCAGCTTTAAAAAAATGTGTTCATGGAAGATACTCAGATGAGACATCAAGAACAACTGAGTCCACATAGAACATAGTGGCAGTGCGTAGATACCTGACTCCAACCCACTGATCAACACTAAACCACAAAAGCCCTCACTGGAGCAAGAGTTCAGGGTCCCTGACCCATCAAGGCTTTAGCAACAGTGCTCAAAGAGCACATTGCCCCAGGTGAGGGACAGACATTAAAAATGCTGGAGCCTGAATTGATTCAGTCTTTGCAGGTTATTCTAACCCAGCTGGGCTGAACTGATTTGCAACAGCACAGACATTTCTTGTGGACTGAGGAGATTCAGGCATGTGGCTGCAGTTGCTCAGCCCAGGTGCCGAGGGGCAGGAGCAGTGCTGGGAGGGAGCGTAGTCAGATGACAGTCAGCGGGGGCCCCTTAGGCAGTGGGGGAGGGTAATGACCCCTCCCTCTTGCATCTGGCAGAGGGGCAGTAGGGGGATTATTCTACCACTTGCCCCAAGCAGGGAGCAAGCGGCAGCGGCAACAGTTGGGGCAGGCAGACCCGGCTGCAGTTCTCTGGGGGTAGTGTGGGTAGAGGAGGAAATAACCCCCCTCCCTGCCCCATCTGCCTCAGGGGCCATGCTGGCTCCACTGGTGCAGCAGCGAGGGAGGCATGCCCAGCAGACCTGGCTCGGGTCCCTGCCCTGTCTGCCTTAGGGGCCATGATGGCCCCACTGCTGCAGAAGTGAGGGGGTGCAGGATCCCCAGCACCCCTGGCTCGGGTTCCTGCCTGTGGGACAGGGAAGGGGGAATTAAACCCATCTCTGGCTAGTTCAGCCAAGGCTACTGCCAAGCTGGCCATGCCTCTGCCACTGGAGCAGCCGGCATGGAGAAGTGCAGGTCTGTGCTGATGGGACAGGGGAAGAGTGGGGGAATAAACTTCTTCCCTTGTCCCTTCCTGGGTAGCATCTGCCCAGGCCCCTGCCTCTGCCTGTTCCTGCCTGTCCCTGCTCTGGCTCGGGAGCAGAGGGGTGGGGCCAGCCCTGCTCTGCTGGAGCAAAGCTCCCAGCCCAGAGAGCATGCTGGGATGCTGGGGGACTCTGGTTTAACTTAAACCAGGTAGGGGTCTGGGACAGACATTGCATAAACTGGTTTGACCCAAATCAGTTAAGTCAACCAGTTTTATCTCAAACCAGTTTTGGCCATTTTGAAACTGGTTTATGTGCACTGAACTTATGTTCTGTTACAGGTTTAAACCAGTTTCTGCTCACTTAAACCAGTTTATGAGTAATGTCTGTCCCTAGCCTGGGTCATCAGTAGCCAGATAGTTTAGGAACTCCTGCCATTTTAAGGCAACTGATTTTTAGAGCAGGCATCCAGCCCTGGGTCTCACCAGTACAATGAGAGTACTTAAATCACCTGGCTATTTGACATTGGGTCTCTTACTCTTACTTTTTCCATTAAAAAGTAGAAAGTTTGGGGGTTGTTTTAATACAGAACAAAAACAAGTGTTGGCATCTCGGGTCTTTGGGAGGAGTGGAATTGTTTTCTGCAAGTCCAGAATGAACAGTGGGGAGGGAGTAATGGCAATGTGGACCTTTTCCATCCATGAATTGTAAGGCTGCTGCCAATTCCATGCCACTGAAAAGACAGGTGACAGCAAACTGTAGTCACAGCCAAGTTTTTCTGGAGTCAGTCCAGAAACTAGGAAAGCAAATATCGACTTCCTGCCCCTTTGCCTCCTGAGCAACTTCTGTCAGGAAGCTTTGTAAGCATTCAAGTTAGGCAAGCGGCATTTGCTAACTGTGATATAACAGAATCTGTGGATTTACTCTTGAGTTGCTTGTCGCCCCATTTCATTCACTTCCAATCAGTGCTTGCAAATACATTCACATCAGCAGTGTTTGTAGAGTCACTTTGAAGTATGGTTTGGGGCTTAGAAGCTATCTTCTTTGGGTAGAGACAGGGGTGTAGGTTGTAGCCATGTTAGTCTAAAGACATAGGCAGACAAGGTTCTTTGGGTGAATCTGATATCTTTTATTAGACCAGCTTAAATAGTTGGAAAACAATTATCAAGCAAGCTTTTGGGTTCAAAAACCCTTCGTCAGGTTAAGGAAGTGTCAGCAGTTGGTGCATGCTTTTCCTGGATGGAATGAAAAGTAAAGAAGCCAGAGGCTGGGCTGGTCTGCATACAAGACAGGTAGTCTTTCACTGAACTGTCTTGTATGCATACCTGTGCATACTCCATTAAGAAAACAGCAGACGGACATTACCAGCTACATGTTGATTCTGCCTTTGTCCCCCACAGTTTGGAGGTAGCCAGTATGTGCTCGACTAGCTAATGCTGAGAGGTGGATGTGAGGGATGGGGGAATGCCCTGCTGAGAGGGTGCCCCAGCCAGCCCAGAGAGCTTGCTGAGATGCTGGGGAGTCTGATTTCATTAAACCAGCAAAGGGTCTGGGACAGACGTTGTATAAACCGGTTTGAGCCAAATCAGTTAAGTCTGACACTACATTCAACCAGGTTTATCTCAAACTGTTTTCAGCCATTTTCAGACTGATGTATGTGCACTGAACATCTGTTCTGTTACAGGTTTAAACCAGTTTCTGCTCACTTAAATGTGTAATGTCTGCCCCTAGCCCTGGTGAGCACTTGTAAACAAGTAAAAATTTGTGTTTTTTCTGAGCCGCTCATTTGGTGTCTCTATATAGAGCTCCAGGCCAGTTTGATAAAAAAGTCAGACAAAGTTGGACCTCGTGCTGCATGAGGGCCTGTCTGTCAGTAGCTGTAGTTGTCTTTAATAAACGATTCTTGCTTAAGCGCTAATATCTTCTGAGTGAAGTCCTGTCATGCAGAGTGAAGGTGTACCCTCAGCAATATCATTGAATAATTTGCAATCAACTCGGAGGATGAATGCTTGCATCAAGCATGCTCATATATGGAAACATTAGAGCCTTTTGAATAATTTGCTGAAAATAATTCTTCCAGTGCCAGCTGCTATATGGGCTTTTTTAGAAGGCAAGGTAGAATTTCAGGAGAATATGAATTTCCCTATTACCTTCCCAGTGAATTCGGAGAAGCCTGAGAATAATCTATTGTTCTTTCCCTAGACGCATTTCTGGAGAATAAGCTCTCAATTCCTGTGCCAGTGTGAGCTCCGCTTAGGCAGTGAAGCCTGATACAATATAAGTGTAAGGAAGGGAAACAGGAGAATTGTAAGTAAGTTGCATAAAGACAGTTTGTTTGGAACTGAAGAGAGATGCACTTTGACAAGGATGGATGGAATGAGGCTTTTGCCAGAGAAAATCTTAAGGAATTATGGGCTGAGTTGGGGGGAGCTCTGGATGCTGCTTGCATGCAAATCCTGCTGTGTTTTTTGGTTCAAAGCCAAAGGGGAAAAAAAAAAAGAAGATTCATCAAGACCAACACTCCTTTTGCATCCAAAAGTGGGTATTGATTTTCCACCCGTGACTGCTGTAAATGAGAATTTCTCTGCCGAAGCTGAGGTCTACGCTAGTTGTGTTTCTTATCTCTTTAAATATGATTACCTGCACTTCATGGTTTCATGGTTAAAATCATAATGAACTTTGCCAGCCAAGTCAGTCCATCATCTCGAGTGTGTTTGTGTGTGTGATCAAATGAATTCTCTCACTGGTTACTCACAGCTCTATCTCCAGGCTACAGGCTTATTGACTTACCACTAATTTTCTTGTCAGGATAATTCTTCCAATCAAGATTTAAAACAAACTGGGAGGTTCCTAAAGTGCCAGAGATTAAAGTCCTAATGCCTTCTGATTTGATTAAGATACTACTTACCTTTGGGCTTAGGTATTTTGGTTAGGGATGCGGGGATCGGGGGCGGGGAGGGAGTACAGAACAGGCACCTGATTTGAGTTCAGCGCAGGCCCATCTCTTAAATGGACAAGGCTGTTTGTTTAGTGCAAATCCCTTCTTCCATGCCAACATCTGCTGTTCTGTATTTGCTCACGAAGAAAAAAAAGAGAGAAAGAAATAGATTATTCCCACTGCATCAACGTACAGGCTGCTGCTGGCTACAATTTTCTTCAATTTCTTGCCATGAAAAGCAAGACCATTCATTTTGTAAGTGCTGCTTTTGTGTGTGACCTATATTTTCAAAACTGATGGGGTCACCACCTTCCTCCTCCCAACCTGTTGAACCAAGAAGTGTTTGAGATCTTTACTGGATTGTATTTATTTGGGAGATTATTTAAAAGACAAGGTAGGTATTAGTAATAAGACCACTTTTTTTTTTCATTCCCCTTTGGAAATGAAAGCGCAGCCTCACTCTTCGGCTGGACAAAAAAAGAACCTTCTTTTGTATCTCTTTCTTCCAAAGCTGATTTAGGAATGATATCCTTCTCTGTTCATCATATTGTGGTCGCTGTTTTGCCCCCACATAGGTTGCTGGGAGGTCACATGACAGGCTTTGCAAGATACCCTAGATTGTCAGGTAGTTCTGCTGACAACATGTAGGTGGTGTGCATACAAAGAATCAGTACTGGCCTCCTTTAATAACATCTTTCACTTGTATTTCATCTGAGATTGGATGACCCCAGACCCCTGGCAGAGCCGGGTAACATACAGTCAGGCTTCATCCGTTTCAACACTGCTTTCTGTCTTTCGGGATCCCACCCCCCCCAACCCAAAGGGGTATTTTTTTCCTTCCCTTTTAATCTCACTTTCTATTAAAAGTCTTCCCAGAGCTAATGCAATAAATTTAGATCCAAAGCCAGATGCATAGCAAAACTTTTGGCAGCAAATACTCTATCAGAAGACATTGCAAATGAAATATGCTTTCCCTTGGGGATTATTCTACAGTTTAATTTAATTTGATATTTCAAATTAAATTAATTGAAATGGTTATGCAGTTTCCAGGGAAAACAGACTTCATCTATGATGTTCTTCCACCAAATTGTTTTGCTCCTATCATATATCTCACATTGTTAACCAAAAATGAAAAGTAGTGACAAAGTAGGGGTTTTCCATGTTCTTTGTTTTATAGGTTTTGTCCTAGGGAAAAAATAAATCCCCATATGCATGGCATTCTGTAAGGCTTGTAAAAAAATCCCCATCACAGCTTCTTTTGATGGAAAACTGGGCTTTCGTCAATGCTATTTGGGGAAAGATCTACTCTCTGTGAGAATTCTGGTTTTTTGTTTGAAAACAGCTTTTGATTGACATTTTACTGGGATTACAAGGTTGGGGAGGAGAAATTTCAGGGGGAAAAAGTCAATAATTCATTCTTTCACAACTTGGGACAAACTTTTTTTTTTGGCTAGGGAGTTTTTTGTTGCTTTTTTTTTTTAAAAAGGGGGAGGATTTTCCCAGCTGAGGGGGAAAAGGGACACAGGACAGCTCTAATTTTGTCCTGGTTGGAGTTGTGATGGCTCTGCAGGATTTAAAGTGACCCCACTCTGTTTCTAGGTGCATGGCCTCTGTGCTGCTAGAATTCACCTGTGAAAAGAAACCTCCCCATGAATAACCTCCTGTCTTTTCTGACGGTAGGCGTGAGGGAAAGCCCAGGTCCAATGAAGACAAGGGGAGCTTTGTCATTTACTTCAGTTCAGCCCATATTTCACCCAATGTCTTTTGGAGCAAAGTTGGTGGGAATTAAGCCCCTCCCTGCTTTCATACATGGATCAAACTGGAAGCGGAGAGGCCTCCGCATGGCAAAACCCACACTTCCCAGAATCAAGTAGCACATCTCTTTCTGGGAAGAAAGCTCCTTCATACCTGTGAAAAACTTAAAAGGGAGAAGGGCCTAACTCAAGGTTAGGTCTTATACCCGGAGATCTACTCAATTTGTGATTCTGCAGTTTTTGTGGAAAGTGGAAAAAAAGGTGATCACCACAAAATTTGCAATTTTGATCACCACAAAAATTGCGATTTTGCACGGAGCTGCAGGTAGAAAAAAACTTACTAAAAATAAAATGCTCCCAGTGGGAGCCAGCAGCCCAGCCTCGCAGCCCATCATGGGGAAACGATGGGGGTGGGGAAGGGGGCCTCTGGCACAAAGGGGAGCAGACAAGATGGTGGCCTCCCCCTCATCCCTCCATTAGCCAATCAGTGGTGAAGGGGGAGGGCAGCTCTCCACCAGTTAGTGCAGAGGGGTGGAACCGCCGAGGCCCCTCAGCCAATCGGCAGCAGGGGGCTCACCATGAAGAGACTGCGAAAAAGGTGCCTGGGCACTGTGAGTGGCCCAAATTTTCTACTTTATTTCCACACCATTTAAGTAGGTCCTTACTTATACATGTGTGAAGTATGAAGACACCAACTCAAAGTGCTGTGATATAGCCAACGGTAGTCCTTGTTCATGGTATCCAAAGCCCTTATTAAACATTTCAAAGGTACCATGGCCTTGCACTAATTCATCTGTCCTCTGATAACTGCAAAAGCAATGTCTACTTCACTGCGTAACATGAAACTGTTTCCCCATATGCCCATCATTGCTGCATGTAATAGGAGCCACATCTTTCTAAGTACTTATATGTACTTACATGGTTCTCGGTGCCACAACATCTAAGCACCCCACACTCCTTAGTAAATATATTTGCATGGCACCCCTGTGATGTTGAGGAGCACTGTTCAATCAGACTTTGGAAGTGAGTCACAGAAGCTGTGGTCCAAATCTTCACGAGTCCTGAGGTGCTTGGCTTATTGATTTCCATGACTTCCTGTCCATCACACAGGACCGTAGGCAAGCTACAAATTGAACTCAGGCCAGAGCTAGGAATGGAAGCCAGGCCACTTGAGTTTTAGACTAGCATCCTGTCCACTTTTTCTGTCATCCTTATCCTCTACAGAGTTGCACATTGATACATTAACAGACCACACTCACTGGTCAAAGTAAACGCTTCCAAACACCAGTATGGGCTTCCATTGAACAACTTAGCATTTCTTCTTGCTTCTTTTGTAGGGACTGATTTATTTAAACTCGTTCTTCTCTACCAGCTCTTATTATCCAGAGTCATCAAGTAACTTGCATCAAACTCCAGAGTACATTAAGATAGTGTAATTGAGGGGAATGTTTGCATCTGGAAATATATGTAAGCACTTTCCTATTTGCTGGCCTGTAGAAAAGCCATTATTCTTGACAGGGGAAAAAAATATTAGTAATATCACAAGAAGCTTTGGAAGAGTACATAAAACTAGTTTCATTTTCCAGTCAGCTGAGATCTAATATTTCCTATACAAGAAGTTTAGATGTTTAGGGAAGGGAGCTATGTTTATTTGTTTAAAGTAAAACAAAGAAAAAAGGTTGAAATTTTTCTCCTGTTTTCTTTCCACTGTGAAGGGCTTTGTGAGAACAATTGTCTCTCTCATCTCTTACAGCTAGCAGATTAAGGAAATATAAATATCAGCTAAAGAGGATGGGACTGAGATTTCACTAAGGAATTCAGAAGGAAAAGATAATAAAAGCAAGGCAATTCAGAAGCACAAGCGTACCAGGTCCTGGTGCAAGCAGAGCATTAGGGCTTACCAGCTACTATTGTTATCCGGTTTTCAGTAGTGCCTTGAACTTCCAGTCAAAGCTAAAGACTGCGTGCATCTGCACAGACCCGTAACCAGGACAAAGCAGACATTTTTCTATGAAATGTTGTTTTGAATTGAAAGTGACTTGTTAAAACCATTTTTTCCCTCAAAGACATGGCAGCCTTGATGAAATTTTACTAGGAAAGGGTCTCAGATGCTGCATGAAATTTCTGGTCGGAAACAGATGGAAGCCTGTGCCAGAATAGCCAAGGGATTAGGGCACTCACCTGGAAGATGTGAGTGCCAGAGTAGCCAAGGGACTAGGTCGCTCACTCGGGATATTGGAGGCCTGATTCAGAGCTGAGTGAATGTCCTAACAAGTATTCAAGAGTACTCATTTTTATAAAACATCCCAAAGGTTAAGTTTTTGTTTTGTCGTGGAATGACAAATGTTAAAACCTCCACATTTAGAAAAGAAAAACAAAAAAATGAAGCTTTATTTCCAACCATGTAACAAAGAAGGCAGTGGCTTTCCCCAAGAGTGCACGACAGACAAGATATAGAGAGAGGACAAAACATACAGATGTACAGGTTGGGTAGGCAAGAACCAAGAATGAGTGAACTGGTCAGAATACAAAATATACCTTTAGAGA
This sequence comes from Gavialis gangeticus, assembly GCF_001723915.1. Lineage (NCBI taxonomy): Eukaryota > Metazoa > Chordata > Crocodylia > Gavialidae > Gavialis > Gavialis gangeticus. Next base: position 2,508,607 of record NW_017728980.1, on the reverse strand, counting down.
TGAGCTCCTCTACAGACGCTCGGGGGGTAATTACTGTGGGTGCTGGAATTGATTGCTGCCTTCTAATAATTTATGAGTATTGCCCGTTGACCTGGTTATGGGGATGTTTCCTATATTGAAGAGGTGGGTTTGGTTGAAAAAGGGGGAAGCCACTTCTCAGCAAATACATAAAGGTTGTTGAGAAACAATGTCATCAAACAGTGTCCAGTGTATGACCTGAGAACTGGGATATAAAAAGCACTGTGGTTGGTTAATGAGAGACCCCATGTGAACAATGTTTAATTTGTTTGGAAGTTGAATTGTAGTTGTTTGGGGGAAAAACAGACAACAGCTGAGACAAATACAGATCTGGAGTGCTTTCATTTCATAAATATTTTCTTAAGTGCTACATCCACAGAAGGATTTAGGCATGTACGAGCTGCTTTTGGCACCTGTTTCTGAAACTAGTATCCTCAAAACTGCCACCTTTACCTTCCCCCATGCTACCAAATTGTATCTGAGCCTGCCACATGCACTGTGAGGCAGATAAAGGGTGAAGCAGGAAACTGAGGCTTCGAGTGGCAAGGTAACATGCCCAGAAGCTGCATCTAGCGCAGTGGTCACCAACCAGTGGATCTTGCTCCACCGGTAGATCTCGGAGCCTCTTGGAGTTGATCCGAGGCTGGGGTGGGGGGCTGAGTGCCTGTGTGCATGCACGCGTGCACCCCAGCCCAGCAGGTGAAAACTGAACCAGGGCAACTTAACCCTGAATTAAACCACAGGGTAAATGCAGGCAGAGGGATCATTACCAAGGAGCAGTTGAGATGTGGTAAAGCCCTGACCCCTGTTAATTAAAGGCAAGCTATTTAATTGTGGGCCCAGAGGAATGAGGGGCTCCATGATCCAACTCATAACTGTTTTGATTCTTCTCGGGGCCATAGACTGTAATTTGGGAACCACTGCCTGGGATCATGCTGCTGCTTAATTTAATGCAGTCAGGATATACATCTCCCCTACTAAACAAAATGAAAAAGTCCTGTGATTATTTTCCACCATATGTTTCATTCTGCCTACACAACCTTCACTTCTGGATGTCCAGACCTCACTCCCTTGAGACTGGGTAGCTTCTCTGAATTGTGACTAAGTCCTTGTAAGCAGGGTTGAGTCTCAGGTGTCTGGTTTCCTTGTCCACTTTCATGTCTGAATGCACCAGAAAGCTTTGAGATAAGATGGAGGAGCTTTATTTTTTGTGTATGTGCACGTATATGTGTGTTTGTGGGTGTCTGTGTGTTTGTGTGTGTGTGTGTGTGAACAGTTTTCCCTTCAATGCTTCACAAAAAGCAAGAAAAGCAGCCAGTAATTCTTAGCCTTGAAGCTTCAGTGCTTCAGTTTCGATTGTGCACTTCCAGCAGTTCCAATGCAGAAACCCTGTTAAGGCTAAAGTGCCTCTTCGGACGTAATCAGGGAAACAAGCCCCTGTGAATTAGTGTAAATTTAATGGAGTGTGGAATACAGCGGAGTTTCTGATGCTTTGTCGCATCTCACTGCTGACGTCTTATACGCAGCTATCAAAAGCGTCTTCCAGCACAGCAACTTCCTTTTTATCTTGTCTTAGTAATTTACCTTGCAATTCATCCCTTTTCCCTTTGAAACCTCCCCATCCCTGATAATGAGAATGATTGCAAGGCTGGAATAAAAGCACAGGCATGCATGCACAATGGCGTGCGTATGCAGAGAGGGAGAAGAGGATTGGGAAAGAGTTCTTACTTCAGTTTATTTTTCTCCTGTGCCAACCCTTTCTCCTTCTGTTAGGTCTTGCTCACACCCAGGATCCCATTGGCAATGTTTGCAGGGTCAGGCCTTTGAAAAGTAATTGCTTTAAGAGGTCCCTGAAATATCCCACTCACACTGTGAACAGATGACAGATGTGTGCATCACCTGTTCTGTTGCTGTGTGTTGGGAAAACAGTGTGCTTGACATTAAAAATGCATATGCCCACAGAGAAATGCCCCTTTCAGGTAGGCTTAGCTATATTTACTACTTGTTTCCCCAGCCCTCCATACCCCCTCCTGTGGTAGTTGTCCTGGCCCTTTATACCTCTCAATGCTGTAGGGCATCGCTTTGATAAAGCAGTAATTTAGGTGAGATCCAGAAAAGGTACCTTCAGCACTGACTGACCAGAACTTACATGGAGCTGAGACACTTCTGTCAGAAAAGGTGACCGGAAAATCCCCATTTCAGTGCTGCAAGAGACATCAGGCACCTTCATCCACACTGCACCTACATTTTGATTCAGAAAGTTCCCTAAGTGTCCCATGCACGAAGTGCTCCAGTCTGAGCATGTAGGTGTCCGGCTCTGAACTAAGCTTTGTTAGGACCCCAAAATGAAGCAGAACAATCCCGAAGCTTCTCCTAAATCCTAAATCGGGTCGATTTCCAATACAGCCAATTATCTTTATATCGTTACCGATCCAATATTGGCCTGATGTATCAGTGCACCTCTAGAGTGAACCCTGCTCACTCTAGCACCTACCCTCAGGAGAGGACTTGAGGCATTGGTCCTGGAATGGAGGTGCCTGATATGAAGGTCTGTCTCAGGCACTTCAGCTCTAAAGAGCAGGAGGAGTCCAGATGCAGCCCTGTGCTCAGAGTTTCCTGTTGGCTAGCTTTACATGGCTCCACGTTTTGCATATAAGCTTTCATGGATCGTTCATCAGCTGACTCCCCACAGACTGTACCATTAGCCTAAGTGTTGATCTTTGAATCACTGTCCGGAGCAGGCAGCTATTTTTTGCATGTTGCAATGATTAATTTGGAAGAACAGAAGTTGCCTTTCTGGATCACCCTCTTTGTATATAGTGCCTGTTGCCTTTATATAGAGACTTGTGGAACTTGACCATTTTTTTAGCATATTACTTGCAATCAGAAAACAGCAAGAGGCTCCAGCTGGGATCAGAGCCCCAGTTCTGTTTGGCACAGCATATACTCACAGTGTAAGACACCAGAGTCCCAAAAAAGCCGACAGTCTAAATTGATAAGATAGACAAAGAGTGAGAGAAATACTATTATTATTATCTGTGACTATGAAGTCACAGATGAGGAACCAAGACACAGAGATGCTCATGGTCCCACAGAGAATCTGTCCACATACATAGGCTGGGCTCAAGGAGATGAAAGATGAATGCACTCTATCAATACCAAGAGGATTATAATTTTAATGCAGGAAGAGAATTATTTACATCTCAAAAGAAAAGGAAGGACAAGGAGCAGTGGCAGAAAAGAGGGACTGGCAACAAGTGGTTTCCAGCAGCCAGAACATTTGGGAGAATGGCATGGGCTCCTCAAAAGAAAACATTCTTCCTCCAGACGATTAGGTTTGAGAAGACGTTAACAAAGAGTGTGTTAGTCCTGTAGGCTGTAGAAGCTGAATAAGATCTTTTGAGTCGCATCACACTGTGATCTGCATCATAATTACTGTTTCTTGTGCATATCTTGAAATACTCTCTGTAAATCACAAAGTAAATGCTGTGTAACTTGTAGCACAGTTCACAGGGATGAGGTAAGGACCTACTGTATTAGCTCTCTGTGGAAACAAGGTTTATGTTGGAGCTCCCCACTAACATATAGTGACTGCCATGCAATTAAATGCTCCACAGCTACCTTTGCAGTGAAAAAAGTGTCACATTAGTTCTACTCTTGGAATTAAAAGTTGTCTCCGCAAAAGCTAGCGACCCAGACTTTTACCACTGCGTGGAAGGGGCAAACCTATTCATGTGAACTTTTGCCCGAACCCTGCCCATTCACCCTGTCTTCCTGTTCAATCCCTGGTTCCTGCTTGGAAGACTGTCTGCCTTTGGGCAATTTCTTGTGTCGGTTTTCCCTCCCACAGGCTGATTCTCTCAGCCATTTACCTTATTGCCTGCTAAGGTAACTTGGCTATCCAACCACGTTGCAAGAGTCCACTCCTTCCAGGAAAGCAAAGTTGAACAAGTAAAACCAAACCTGCTGCCATCTTGTCCTTCGTAGCTCTTTCTTCCTGAGAGCCCTCTTCCTTTTCAACGTCCTGACCTCATTCTGTGGCAATACAGAGGGGGAAATCACACCCACACTATTCTATCAGTTGCCGGCCCTGGGAACCCCAAAAAACTAGACTTTCCAGCAATTACAGCCTCAGCTACCCAGTCTCCTCTTCCCAGGCCCTCTTACACTCCAGCCTTTCCGGTTATTCTCCTGCTGTGTCTTCAAACACTGATTCCTCCTTTTTTAAGCTTCCCCACTCCAGAAATCCTAATCCTGGTGGGTTTCCCTTATTCAGGTTCCTATCCACAAATGTAGGCCTGGTTTAGTTGCTTGACCTTTGTCACATGACTTTCACACTCATCTTCTCTAAGTGCAGAAGTGAACTGAACCTGGTATAAGTACAGGCTAGGCCCAGTATGCTTAAAGGGTCAACTGCCCCATGTGTCTTATAGGTTGAGATTTTCAAAACAGGGTAGGTGATTCAGCCATATCTATGTACCATGACTTACTCTTGTCTTCCCAAGGTGCCATTAGATATTAAAGAAGCTGAGTCCCTGAAGACTCATTGCAAATGCCAGCTGTGATGTGTACAGATACACGTACATAACAGGATATCTGTGAGCTACTTCACTGAGCATAATGGACATTTTTACATGTGCTCCAAGGTTGGGGGGAGGGGGCGCTTTAATTAGAGTGGCTCTTGGGAGTTGCTTTAATTAAAGCGCCTGCAGTGTCTCATGTATTCAGCAACATATACTTCAAAATGGCTGCAGGGTCACTTTAACTAAAGCTCGTTTGACAGGCCTTAGTTAAAGCGTCCCTGTCACCATTTTGAAGTGCGAGGATGCTGAATACATGTGACACCAAGGCTGCTGGAGCACGCTAATTAGCCTCAGTTAATTGAGCCTGTTCCAACGCATGCTAATTAGAGCATTTTGGAACCGGCTTTAGGCAAATGTATAGTGCCCAATGTGATTGATTGTATTAATAGCAGTGAGTTAATGAAGTAATCAGATGATCTTTTTTAAATCAATGAGAGAGAGACCCTCAAAAGGATCATTTTGGATAAATATACAAATATTCAGATACTTTTACAGAAGTATCCAGAGCTTTCTGTTGTATAAAACAGAAGCAAGCCCAAATCCTCCTCCCTGGGGTATGCCTTCCATCACAATCACCCAGCCATGCTCTTGCTTCTATGAGCTGTGCAATCTAGAATCTCTCACCTTCCAGATTTTTTTGCAATGTTTCTAAGGTTTTCTGATTTCAGCTTGCTTGGAAATACAGTACAAGCACTTTTTTCAGGGTCTATTTGCTGCTTTTGTAGCAAATGGCATACAGATGTTGTCTTTGGATGGGCTTGAACACCTTGCATCGTAAATACAAGGCTTGTAGATCTCTGCTGCTGGAGCTGAAGTTTAGCTTCTCAGGCAGTAGCTCAGTTGCAGGCTATTCTATCACACAGTGGTGGAGTTATTTTTACAGGTAGGAAGCCATCATTTTAAACTTCAGCTTTGAACCCCAACCAAGATCTGCCAAAGGAAAGTGAATGATTTTAAGTAAAACAAAACAAAGTAGTGTAAAAATAGGTTATAGGTTTGAATGAAGATTCAAGTTGGTTTCTGTGCTATCCAAACCAGTTGACCCATTCCTGAAGCCTGTGGTCAAGAGCATTTCATTTATGACCAAAGCTGACCTCAGTGCTTTTGTCTCATTCAGATGCCATTTAGTTCCTTCCCTGCCACCCCTTTTGATGAGTTTTACATTCAGTTATTGCAGTTACCTGCCTTGCTTCACAATTAGCTATTTTCCACCAAGGTTAATGACCACTGAAGGATTTTCCTCCAACTAAGGTGATAAAGAATATTTACCCCCTGAATATTATTAAACAGAAAGAAAAGAGTGAAGACATACAGGCCAGACTCCTGAGAGTTATGTGCCTAAATAATTTTGAGGAGATGGACCTGAGATACTAAAGTGATGAAGGCAATATAAAAACCTCTACAGAATGAAAGGGGGTCTATTATCCTGACCTCAAGATTATTAGCTGTTATTGCTTAAATATATCAGTAAAAATAACTAAAGCCCTATGATCTATGGAGGCTGTTTAGAAACTATCTCAAAAGCCCTTTGGGGATGAGGCCACTGCCCTTAAGACAGTTTAGGAATTATTGATGGACTAACCTTTTGGGACTGAGCCTTGCTTTCCACAGAGGCAAAGGAAAGATTATTGTTTAAATAACCCATGGGATCTGAATCTGGTGGTGACCCAGAAACCATTTATTTTTTATTGCTTTTCATAACTTCCCCAGGCTAAAACTGTCTCTGGTATAGAAGAGGCAGGCAGTTATTAGGAAGTAAGCAAATAGGCGCATGGCAGCAAAATGTTAACGTATCAGGCTTCCAGCAGCCAGAGCTGAGACAGCCTTGCACACTGACACGTGCTAAACGGTGTAGGGCTTCTCACTTTTGCTTTTTAACATTTCTAAGCGACTGAGTCCTCATGAAGAGGCTGAAGTGATGGTGCTTAACATGGCTGTGATGTTCCTGCCATGTTATTACAACAGAGTCTAAAGGCCACAGCTGGGATCTGGGTTTCCATGTGCTATATGCCGTACAGACACCTGGTAAAGACGGACAGTGATCCTGGTGCAGTGGCTCTCAACCAGGGTACCAAAGCACCCCAAGATGTTTTGAGATCCTTTCAAGGGTGCTGTGGTTTGCCAGGCAGTATCAGCACTGTTAGGTGTGCAGATGCCTACACAATTCACAAGTTAAATCCAGAGATTTCAAAAAAGAATCCACAGTGTCAAAAACATTCTGACTTCCTGGGTTTTTCTGAATTCTTTGTAAGAGAAAGATTGCTGTTGTTTTTTTTTTTTTGTAGTAAAATCTCAGAGCTGGCATTTTCCAAGCAGTGCCTTGAACCTAAAAAGGTTGAGAACCATTAGTCTGGTAGTTTGGAGGTTAGCTGATGCTTGGGACTTCAAGTTACTATACTACTCAAGACTGTCTTACTACAGGCAAGTCAAGTACGTACAAATTAAGAGAGGTAGGTGTCCTTTTAAAGTCCGTTCCTCGGTTTCCTCCTTTGTATAATGGGTAATAATCCACTTTATAGGGGCACTGTGAAAATAAGAGTAAAGATTTAGCAGTGTTTGGTTACTTGGATGCTAAGGGGGCAGGAGCTATATAAATACCTATAACAGATGGCAAGAGACAGTCTACATTCACCTCTCGTGCCACAGAGCATCTTGGGAATTCTAGTGTAGGCACCTGTTATCTCCTAGGCTAGGGACAGACATTCAAAAAGCTGGAACCTGAATTGATTCAACCTTTGCACGGTAGTCTAACCTGGCTAGGCTGAATCGGTTTCCATCAGCACCGACATTCCCTCTGGACAGAGGAAATGTGGGCACATGCCTGCAGTTCCTCTGGCCGGGCACCAGGAGGCGCTAGGCTGAGCACTCAGCTGCAGGGAACCTGTGCTGGGGGGGCACGGCAAGCCAGGGCAGTAGCTTTGGCTGAACTGGCCATGGTGGGGTTTAATTCCCCCCTCCTTGTCCCACCATCAAGGACCCGAGCCGAGTCTGCTGGGTGCTCCCCCTTCACTGCTGCAGCAGTGGGCCGGCATGGCCCCAGAGGCAGAGAGGGGCGTTATGCCCTACTGCCCCAGAGGAAGTGCAGCTGGATCTGCCCGCCCCAACCACCGCTGCCACTGCTTGCTCCTTGCTTGGAGCAAGTGGCAGAATAAGCCCCCTCTGCCGGATGCCGGAGAGAGGAGAAATAACCCCTGTCCCTGCCGCCTGCCTAAGGGGCCCTGCCAGCTGGCATCTGGCTGTGCCTCAGTCCCTCTGTAGCAGTGGTGAGGGGGCAGGGCCCTTGATGGGGGCTGCAGTCCCTGTCGTAGTGTCGAGGAGCGTGAGCCCCTTCCCAGCAGGGGGCCTTGCTGTGGGGCAGGCATTGCTGTGGCGGACTGCATGCAGCAGCATCAT
>NW_017728980.1:2497372-2500440 GCF_001723915.1 Gavialis gangeticus | reverse complement strand
GGGCCTTGCTGTGGGGCAGGCATTGCGGTGGCGGACTGCATGCAGCAGCATCATGGTTTGGAGAGTACGAGAGTCCCCCCCGCCACTACTGCCGCCACCATCCACAGCAGCTTTCCTAACCCCGCAGCAGCTTTCCACATTGGAAGGGCTTTCCCCATTGGGAAAGCTTGCGCTCGGGGAAACCATCACGGTTGCTTCCCCCTCACCACTCCAGCGGCCAGGCAGGGGAGGGACAGATGCTAGCCAGTAGGGTCCTTTAGGCAGGGGTAGGGAGCAGGGTTATTCCCCCCTCTGCCCCTGGGGTACCACAGTGGGATCTGACCACCCCAGCTGCCTCTGCTGCCACTCACTGTGTGCCCCGGGCAAGTGGCAGAATAAGCCCCCTCCGCCAGATGCCAGAGGGAGGGCAGCAGGAGAGGGCTTATTCCACCCATCCCCTGGGCACAGAGCGAACAGCAGTGGCAGCAGCCAGGGTGGGCAGACCCTGCTGCGGTGCCCCGGGGGCAGAGGGGGGAATTCCTTCTATGGGAAGTTTTAGTATTTTAAGATTTTGGTCCAATTCAAGAGGGAAAAAATGTTGAAGCGCTGTGCCAGAATTTTCCACTGACTGCCAATTTTAATTTACACTCCGCTGTCGTTACTTCATAGCGTAGATGAGTCTTAAACAAAAAACGTGTTTTTCCCCAGCTAAGAAAATTTTTAGACACTTTTATTTTGCAGTTACTTCAGGATGCACTTGAAACCAGCTTCTCTTTCAACCAGCTTCCTTGGTATGGACTTGAGGCGCCATGAGAATTAACACTTTTGACCTCTTCACGGGGATTTTCTTTATAAATAGTCAAGTTTGGCTTTGGAATTCAGGCAGGGTGCTGCTTTCTGTTAAGTTTTCAGCATTCATATCAGCCAGGCAGATCTTGACATAGACAGATGTTCACAAGTAATTGTTTAGCTTTGTTAACTTTTTTGTGTGCACAGTTCAGCCTCATAAAAAGTACTGGCTTGACAGCCCTTGAGACTAAAATGCTTTCTATAAACATACAACAGACAAAGAACAGAACAAGCTTCCCACACACCGTGCCTCCAGCAATGTGTCTAAAAGGCTCACACCCAGAAGTGAGAGGAAATCAGTCTGACCTGATTCACCAGTCAGCTTCAGTGGAGGCCTCTACCAAGGGTTAGGATGATGCCCCCGCATGAGGTCTTGCCATGGTAGGCACAGCCCTGGCCGTGCAGGTAAATGGGGCACCGGGAGCCCATGCCAGTGCCTGTCCCAAGCCACTGCTGCCATGGCAGCAGCTGTAGCAGCTGCTGCTTAAGTAGGAAGAGCCCCAGCGGGTATGTCTCTTTGCCTGTCCCTTCCACCCAACCTCCCCAGTGGTCAACATAATCCCTCCCTTCCCTTCCCAAACCTGAGCAATGAAAGAGCTGGCTTTGCTCTGCTCACAGCATGTGTTTTGTAGTTGTTTTGTTTCTGTTTCATTTGTGCATGCCACCTCCATGCCACACCTAGCTCAGGGCACTGAGAACCTCAGACTTGTTTCACGCACACACACTCGTTTAGCAGACACAACCTCCAAATATGGTGCTCACACAGAGGCAGAGACGCAAATGAGCCTTTGCCCAGATTATTCTACTGCTAATGAGGGGAGACCCCACCATCCCACCCAACCATGTAATTTCTCTGGTTATTAATAGAGATTCTATTAATTTGTATGGGGAGGGGGGGAATGGAAAATAAGTCTTTTGTAGAAAAAGAAATCCAAGGGTGGAAGGTGCCCAATTTCCCACCTAATTATTCAGATTTTCAAGAAATGTTTCATTTTTGACATTTTCTTTCCTGGCTAATAATAATAATAATAATAATAATAATAATAATAATACAACTTACTTGCTGTATCTTGTTTTTGAGCTCCCAGACTTCTAAGTGTTTGCAGCCCTTCCCTCTGGGCCTGTATGGTGATATGACAGCAACTATATATGCCTCTAGCTGTAATCAAAATCAAATTTTTAAGTGGGTGGGAATGGAGTGAATTCCCCTGAATTGCTCTCTTTTAGCACAGTACAGTAGACCTGTGATTGTTTTGATTTTAGCTCCCTCCTATGGTGGGACCTTTCAGTCGAAGTCCGTTGACCTAGTCTTAAGCTAGCAAAGATGCCCAAGGACTTTGCCATTTGAGCTGAATTCAAAAGCACCCATTCCAACACTTTTACAGCAGATCTGTCCCTATGCCAGGAGCTTTCCATTGAGTGTCTGACCTGAAAGCGTCAGGTTACCTAGTTCTGCTTAACAAAAGTTTCTCTTTCTTCCCAATATCTCCCGTGCTCCACCACAGAAGGAAACCATGCTGCTTAGCAACCCAGTGTGCTGAAGCAACAGAACTGGTCACTACAGCCCTGACTGTGCAGCACAAAGCCAGGCTTTGCTCTGCCACAGTGTGGTGTCCACTTCTTTAAGACAGTAGCAACCTGTCTTTGCTTGTTTTCCAGACTTTTGGCACCGTTGTTTTTGTATGAGAAGCACCTGGCAGTGGCTTGATTCACTAATTAGAGTTCCTGTACTTAGCAAAGACGTAATGCTGTCTGAGTGCTAGACATGGTTATTTCGAGCTTCTCCACTGTCTCCAAGGCACAGTTATACACAAACAGTTGCAAAATTCCAGTTGGCAGAGGCCTACAAAATGTTTAATCCTAGCATTTCCACAGTTGACCTGATTTCACAAAGCAGATCCTGTTGATGTTCACTAAGAGGTGGTAGGAGCAAACTGAATCATAAACACCAAGAAGATGCATATTCAGGGCTTAAGTCTTTTAGTGTACTTATCCTATGAGGCACTCCCTAGTCCAGGCAGGGCTATCCCCCCATTCCACAGACAGGAAATGATAGCATAGGGAGGCAAAAGAACAAATCCCATTTCGCCTTTATGCACCAAAATGCTACTTACGCCTAAAGATGCTGACAGAAATGAAACTCTTCATGTAACTCATAGCACTCTCCAGAAAGTGCTGTGAGTTACAGCAATCCCCTGAACCCAACCAGTGTTCACTGTTGGGTGCCAGGGGTTGGGGGA
>NW_017728980.1:2479091-2492372 GCF_001723915.1 Gavialis gangeticus | reverse complement strand
AATTCTGGTCAGCAATGATCAGCACAGGAAGTGTTGAGGAAAGGCAATAACAGCAGCACATTCAGCATTAAAGGAGATTTGTAAACAGGAGTCCCCAACGACATCTACCTGGTAGCTGGAGACCTGAGGAAAAATGGGAGGAAAGTAGTAACAGGTCAAATACTCAGCAAGACTAGAAGGATCAGGGAGCACCCGAACTAAATAAGTACAAGAAACAATCAGTGTATTAAAAATATTATATGGCAAACATTATAACTGTATTAGGTCTTTGGACGTTTTCTACCTTGCCAGGGCTTGGGGGATTAAGCTGGAATTTGGAGTGGCTTTGAGTCTACAGCTGCTCTCCCCTGGCACCCCTCTCCACTCCCAGCCCTGACTCTGTCTTCAGGATGGGAGGGGGGGGAAGGGAGCAGAGAGAGTTCAGTCTGGGGTTTTCTCAGCTGGCGCTGGAGGGTAGGGTAGGTGGATTGGAGCTCCCACCCCACCTTGGGGGAGCTCCAATCCACCTGCCCTACCCTCCGGCACCAGCTAGGCAACCCCCAGAACAAAGTCCCTCTGCTCCCTTTCCCCAGTCCCGTTCTGAAAACAGTGCTGGGAGGAGTGCTGCTCAGCCCTGCTCCCAGCAAGCACAGACACAAGTTAATGAAGCCCTTCCACTTTGGAGCATTTTCATCTGAACTATCATATAATGAGTGTTCAGATTGTCCTGGGATCAGCCTCTTTTAAAGTGCTCTGCAGCCACATACTTCTATTTGATCATGACTGTAGAGTGCCTGACCAGGTGAAAACTGTCACTTCTGTCTGCTTCTCTGGTGACTATTTTGGGGAAGGTTTTTTCTCTCTGTTTGGCACTGACCAGAAATCCATGTTGAACTTGAAAAACTTTCTCAATAGAAGGTTAGTCAAAACTGGCTCTTTCCTATGAAGAGTTAAAGTTTTGATGAAATGGCATTTTCTCACCAAAAAAAATTTCCAAACATTCATGACCAACTCTGGAAATCAGATAGGTGTGAAGTGGCAGAGCTGTGTCAATAGTCAGGGAGGAAAGGGACCTTGGCATCAAGAACCAAGCGTAGCTTTCAGAAAAGATGCCAGTCTGATAGCACTAAGGATTGCTGCTCCTTCCTTGTGCTAGTCCAAGTACAACTGCAAGCTTCTACCCATGACACACTAGCAATGTGTTAGTATCTCCAGAGCTGAGTTCATGGCGTGATCAGTCCCTGTTCTTTCTCCACAGGTTACCAATAAACAGGACAATGGTGTGAGTGGCTTTGTGTACGATGTGATCCCTGTATTATGCTAGGAACAAGCCTGTAGCTGCCAACCCATCCCATCAACCAGCCATGGCCGTCCTGGACCATGTTACAACCAGTAAACTCAGCTGCACTTCATGCAACGGCAAAATGCAGCCCCTTCTCAAATAGGACAAGGCAAACGTTCAACAGCAGACTCAATACAGCATCAGAGGACTGAAAGCAAAGAGCTTATCCCCTGGGAGCTGCAGTGATGAGCTTAAAAAGGGCCAAAATGTTGGAATGTAGCTAGGATAACAGGGTGCCCATGTGAACTGGTATGAAAACACCCCGAGGGATTTTAATAACCAAAGGTAGTCAGCATGTTGGCTTTATGACTCATCTTCCAGGAAAAAATAGCTCAGTACAAAAAAAAAGTCTAGGTTTGCACATTGGCATAGATCAATTGCAGCTGAGCCGATTTATGCCAGTGGAAGATCTGTCCCAGAATGTATTACGAAGTCCACCATCCTTAAGATGTTTTACTGTAACAAGATTTGGATCCTGAAAGAAAACTCTTCTTTTCCTTATCAATTCCCTTTCAAAAGATAGGGTGACTCGTGCTGTTAATGATATAAAGCTCAGTGTGTCTATCTCGGTATAATTCCCACTGCCTGGCAAACATACTGAGTTCATTAGAGCCAGCTTTGCTCAAGTCTACCTGACCTGATTCGCCTCCCAAAGAATCAAGTATCATCCCATTAATTTCTTAATTGTCTGGCGTTATTGAGAAGGTGCCTCCTCCAGGAAAGCTTCAATGTCACCCCGTGTAGATGGCAGCTGAGAACCTTAGCATGGAGCTTGCTAGATGGTTTCCTTTTCCTTTTCATTCACATGTATGAAAGCATATTTTAGACTGTTTTTAGAATCCACCCCATTTTCATTACCCTGCATTAATCAGTTGTAAAACGTCTCTCTGTAACCTTCATTACCTGCTTAAAAATGAATGCGAAGAGAAAACATAATTAGATGCCACTTCGGTTAAATAATACCTTGAGAAACTGAACAGTGACTTAAACAATAAGGAGAGAGGGGAAACAGCACAGTTTGAACTAATGACCCAAATTACCTCAGGTTAAGTTGGATTTTAAATCACGGCTTTTGGGGTTTTTGCTTTCCTTTGCAATGAATAATGACAAAAATAGAGGTCTGCGGGATGGATTAGATTTTTTCCAACTGCACTGAAAAATGAAATATGTCTATAATATTAAATCTGTCAAATTGATCAAAGTGCAGTGTCAAAAACAGTTGTAAGTGCTGCTTCTCATCCAGTCCCCTCAGTAGTTGCAAATTGGAGACCTTTTTATGTCCCTCTCCAGAAACAGTTGGAGGTTGCGTCCGCTAAATGAGTTTGTGTGTGAAATGAGTCTGAGGTTCTCAGTCAGACTCCTCAGACAGCGCCCTGAGCTAGTGATACAACTTGATGCAATACGTAACTTTTATTTAAGAGAGGCACGGACTTGCAGTACGGTGTTGTGTGTGCATGAGTGTGTACACATGTATGTAACCCACATTGGCACGGTGTGTCCCTTGATCCCTCCCGAGTAGCTACATCATGTAAAGAGTAGGTTCGACTGAAAAATGCTATACGTTTTCTACGGAAAATACATGCATGAAATGAAAAATGTTAATTTCCAGTATTTTGTTGTGTGGGGGTTGACTACTGGAAAAACTGGAAAAAATAATGGGTTTCTTTACATTTTTTCTTTTTTCTCTGTTTTTTCCCCCTCTCTTCTTTTTCTTCCTAGCCCTCCTTTTTCCATGGAAAAGGAGAGAGAGATGGAAAAGGAGGGAAAGAGGAAGCAGTTCTCAAACACCAAATACCTCAAACCTTATTGATTATTAGTTTCTCATTAAAAAAACCCATTTGTACTAAAATAGAATATATCCCCCCAAAATGTTCATTTTGGCCGAGAAGCCATTTTGTCTTTGAAAGCCAATTTTGTGATAAAAACTTTCAAACAGTTCAAGTATGCAGGTTGATGAGACTAATGCTGTATCCGAATTAACAGACATAGCACCATAGCTTAGGCAGTAGAAATTCATACCTTCAGAGCCAGAAATACTAGTTTTAATCCCAGAGAAAGAGGAAAAAGCCTGCCAGAGGCATCCATTATGTTTGGAATTCAATGAGTTGCTCTGGGGCAAATTCAATGTGGTTCAGAGAACCAGCAGAAGATTTAGGACTCATTTAAATCCCCTAATATGCATGGCCTCTTCTTTCATTAAGTTAATCCCTTGAGTGTTTTCTTGACATTCTCTTCATTCAGTTTCTAGCAAAACCATCTTTCTTGAAGAACATGTATCCCAGAATGGCTGGCTGTTTTAGGAGCAACTTTCTTCTAAGTAATTCTTCAGCTCTATTCAGTGCTCATGAAGCCATGTCTGGAATACTATTTTCAGCTTGCTTTAAGAAAGATACAGACAAACTGGAGAGAATCCAGAGGAGAGAAGCAAGATTGATCAGAGGTTTAGAAAATATGATCTATGAAGAACAGTTAAAGCAATTGGCTTGTTATAGCTTAGAAAGAGAGAACACTGATGAGGGGCATGATAGCTGTCTTCAAATATATAAAAGGTTGTCATGAAGGGATGGTGATCAATTGTTCTCCATGGCCATTGGGGGAAGGACAAGAAGAAATCATATTAATTTGCAGTAAAGTAGATTTAGGTTTGCTATTAGGAAAACTTTCTAACTGTGAAGGTGGTGAAACACTGGAACAGGCTGCCTAGGGATGCTGTGGAGTCGTCTTCAGTGGGAGATGGCTCAAGGATAGTCAAAATACAGATGTTCTTCCCTCTGTGGAGGCATTGGACTAGGTCACCTCTTGAGTTCCCTTCCCGTCTTGCTTTTCTGTAATTGTTTTAATTGCACTTGACCCCTAAATTCTTCTGTCACTGTGGACATGTGTCATATTCTGTCATACATGTGCTCCAGGGATGGTGGGGTGGGCAGCTCTGAGAGCCACTCTAATTAAAGTGCCTGGAGCATCTCATGTATCAGTGCTCCCATGCTTCAAAATGGCAGTGGGGGCACTTTGTCTGAAGTTCATTCGATGAGCTTCAGATAAAATGTCTCCACTGCTGTTTTGAAGCATGGGGATACTGATACACGAGATGTGGGGGCTGGCAGGAGCATGGTAATTACCACACTCCAGCAGACTCAATTAATTGAGCCTGCTCCGATGCACTGGAATTACAGCATGTTGGAGCAGCCTCCATGCTTGTGTATAGGCACCCGATATGTTTTTAATTCCTTTTGCTTTCAAATGAAAGTAAAGTATTTGGAGAAATGAGTCTGCAAATGCAGGCTGGAGAAGCCTGTTTTCTGAGAGTAGACTCCTCAACCTTGGAAGATATATTCACTCTAAGTTTGTGTCCATTTAAATAAGTGCTTTCAAGTGTCCCAAAGTGAGCAAGAGGAGCGTTGGTTTGGGTCAATCTCTGTACTGAATGTAGAACTTCCCAGGCATGGGACTAGGAGTCCTGTATTCTCTTACCAAACCACTTCCCTTCTCTGTGCTTCAGCTTCTCGGTCTGTAAAACGGGGCAACCAGAACCACTTTTGTGACCAATGTGAAATCTCTGAGTGCAAGCTCTAATGCTCTAAGTATTTATTATTCTACTTTGGAAGCTTAAAATTCTCCATGTTATTGATCTAGCCCTCCCATGACTAATGTGAGAAAGAGAAACGTGCTCCCAAGTTGCTCAAATGGGAAAACTGATGTAAAGAAATTAAGTGGTTTCCCAGCAAATCAGTGACAGATCAGCAATAGAAACCAGGAGTCCTAGTTCTTTGGCATGTGTTTCAACCAACAGACTGTATGTCCCTCCAGAGGAATAACTAGTAAAGTATATAAAAAAGTAGAAAGTATTTTGGATGGATGGATGGAGAGCAGCAAAGAATGGATTGCTACAACTTTACTGCTTACCAAATTAGAAACAATTTAAGGATTTAAGGCTTAAGTACCATTAATTACTGCCCAACAAATGCTGAACTACAATGGAGCACTTGTGGAAATAGAGAGAACTTCTGCATGAATACTAAATGGCTTCATTAATGCTCGGTGCAATTTCATTGAGCGGTAAATTAATTCATCCGATGCTCTAAGAATTACTGAACGGGATATTGGGCAAATGTACTGATGACAGAGCAAGGGCTCGGTCTGGTTTGCATGATCCAGAACAGGCCGTTCCGGGTCTGTGCGCCATATGCAGTGCTGAGCATGGACGAACCCAGGGGAGGGGAGGGGAGGGGAGAATCTTTTAAAAACACACCCACAGTTGGGCTTCTTTCCAAGGTGGCTAGAAAGAATAGGACAGAACACAGGAATGAAACACTGCCCTGCCTGTGTGGGAAGCTAGGAGGGCCTTAGAGATCAGGATGCGACCAATGCGGCATGGAGATTATCCCATGGCTGCTTCTGTAGGGTCTCTGTGGCTTCCCTTGGATAACATGGGTAAGGCATGATGACAGAAAGGGCCACCAGATGAGGTGGGATCTCAGGCCTGATTCCTGTGTCCTTACTGCCCTAATGAAAATCCATAGCTTAAGCAGAGCCTAATTGGAAGGCCGTTAAAATCTATAGGAATCTTTCCATTGACTTCAGTGGGCTTTATATCAGGCTTTGTACTGATAAGTATCAATGGTCCTTGTGATCCAGGTCAAAGGAGAGGACAGAGGTGAACGACAGGCCTCACTCCCAATAACTCTGGCACAGAAATGCCAGCTGCTTTGTTGGAAGTTTCAGTGCATGGAGTCAGGAGTCTGAAGGATGAAATAATCGAATGGTCTGCGAGATGGGCTTTCCAGAGTAGAGGTATAATGGTGGAAGGCAGCAGGTTTTGGGAAGTCTGCATTTCCATTACCCGTGTTGTTCTTGTTTTACTGGCACACAGGGGATTCAGTTCTCCATAGCTGTCTGGTTCACACCAAGTGTCAGATTGGTGAGGTGCCTTAGGCTGGGTACAGACATTCAAAAATCCCAAGGCAGAATCAATCTAACCGACATAGGTTTCTGTTAGTGGCATAGGTTAGATCAGGAGCAAACAAAACACTTGTTCACCCTTTGGAGGGGGTGGGGGGTATGCAGGCTGCCTGCACAAACCCCATGCACTTTGGGGGCACTCCCGTACCCCTTCCACCATGCCCTGTGGGCTCCCTCAGCTGCTGGAGGAAGCTGATCAGAGCAAGTGGCCAGGCCACCCCTAACTGGCTGCTGGGTGTAGGCAAGCATGCCCCCAACCTATCACTGTGGACCCTCCCGTGGCCTAGGCCTAGGCTTCCAGGATGGCCCCAGACCAGGAGGAGCCTGGGATGCTGGTGGACTGCAACGTAACTTGTTTCAATATGGGATCTAGTACAGAAGTTCGATGCACTGGACTAACTTAATTCAGTTTGAGTGCACATTGGTCCAGGACTATCTTAGACTGGGCTCTGCCATTTCTAATCCAGTCTGTGTGCCCCAAATTTCTGTACGGTTACAGGTTTGGTTTGATGTCCAATCACTAAGTTTGGATTATGTGTGACATCAGTACCTAGCCATAAATCCTAGATTCAAACTCTCCTGTTCTCCACTCTAGGTGGACTCTGTGTGGCAGAACGAGTTTAAATGTCACTTGGTTTCCTTGATACCTGCACCCTGTCTCTGTGTTTCAGGGTTCTCTGGCCCTGAAGCCACCAAGGACAGTAGCAGTGGTGATTAGCACTCCCTGTAAATGACTGCAGCTCAGGTCTTGCCTTGTAACAACCTCCTCTGTACAAGGGAATCCAACATAGTGTCTGAATCAATACAGACACCACTGCAATTATCATGCTTTTCCATTTGCATGGGAGTGGATTATGTTGGTTGGCAGATACCAGGTCTGTATCAGTTTTCCTTCTGACTTAGAAGCAATTTCCCCAGGAAAAAGGATATAAAGAGGTTAGGAAGTGCTATCTCCCCCAAGGATCTGAGTTCCAAGGTTTGGTTTCTCTGAATAACTTTAGTCAGACATCTTGCTCTCCTGGCATCTGACAGTTGCCTGTAATCTCCCTGAATAGAGCCTCTTCAATTCCCTTTAGTACATATTACCTGGAGTTCAGCATCATTTTGTCTATCCCATGAGACTTCTTAGCCTTCAGTTCCTTTACAGCATTATTGATTGCGTTACCGAGCAATAGTCCCGTGCCTGTATTAAGTGTGAACAAAGAGTCAACCGTGATAGGTCTGAGATATAGGGCAGGAACATTTAGCGACTCATTGAAGTGCTCTTGTCATTTTTCCCTTTATCTCTTTCCTGGTCTGTCATTTGTCTGCCTCCTCTGGCCTTTAATGTGCCTCTTCCCGGTGAAATTTGCTTTCACCATCTCATTTTGGTCATTCTTTGCTGTGCAGTGGCTAGACATTTCTGCCACAAGATCAAGGGTTCTGTGTGCCTGAGTCTGCTGAGTTTGCATTGCTAAGTCTCCTATTCAGAGAAGTGCTCTGGAATCAAAGTAGCAGCCAGATAGTGATACCCATGTCCACTCTGCACGTGGCATGATTCCTAGTTTTGCTACTTATGACCTGTAGAATAGAGGGCAAGTCACTTCACCTCTCTGTGTCTCTGTTTCCCTTCCCAACCTTTGTCTGGTCCGGGGACAGGGATGACATGGCTGTTTTATAGACTCTTAGGGTAGAATCCTGTTTCACTTTATGTGCCCAAGGTACACTTATCTAGCCACATTACTACCACTTTGCACACTTACATGTAATTTGCAATGCTAATGCACACTCAATGTACATGCATTAGCATCCCCACAGCTACTGGACATGCTTATAGGCTTTGTAGCCATGCATGCTTGTAACTAGGTATATATCCCAGAATTCTGCAGGAAGCCTTCCCAGGCATTATCCCAGTAGCCTGCAGACTGTGCCACACTCCCAAGAAGTAGGAAGCCCAGGTTTTAGGCTACCCTTGCCCAGAAAAGGTTTGAACCCACATCTCTTTTCTCAACACAGTGTGCTAACAACCAGGCTGTGGGGCAGGCATGAGCCAAGCCCTCTCAAAACTGAGCCAGTGCCCCTTGCATTTAGTAGTCACTGGATAAAGAGAATGCAGGAAGTTTCAGGGTCCTTGGGAGCAAGGCTTGAAGCTAGAGGCCGGGCCCCCTCCCTTCCCAAGCAGCAGCTGTCTCAGAGAGCCACATATCCTCTGGCTTTTGCCTGTCTTTCTGGCACAACATATCTCTTAAGTTTTGGTGGCCCAGGGGGTCAGCTTCAAGAGGAATGCTGAAGTGGGGGCTGGATAGTGCTAACCCATGGCCTGGTGTTCAGATCGCTGGGCGCCTATACACAAGCAAAGGAGTCTACTCTGACGTGCTTGAATTCCAGATTTAATTAGTTGAGTCTGCTGAAGTGTGGCAATGGCTGCGCTCCAGCTTTCTGCATCTCATGTATCAGCGCCCCATGCTTAAAAATGGCATTGGGGGGCTTGAACTAAAGCTCATTCAACAAGCTTTAGTTCAGGCACCCGTGCTGCCATTTTTAAGTGTGGGGATGCTGACACAGGAGATGCAGCAGCACTTTAATTAGAGCGGCATTCAGAGCTGCTATAATTAAAGTGCTGCCCCATCCCACAAACCCAGAGCATATGTAAAAGCACCCACTGTGTTAGGAAATAGATGCGGTATAAGCTTAAGCCACTTCTAGGAGAAGGGAGCCTAGAACTTGGGCATCCAGGTTACTGAGACTAACTAGTCTCTTGGGCCTAAACTTGGGAGGGCCCTATCCACCCCTGGCATCCAACACCTGCTGGTCACAGGCTTTTGCTGAGTAAAATCCTGTGGCTTATGCTCACCACATAATGGAGCTGTATATCTGCCTGGCCAGAGTGCAGCACACTGAATGCTCAGTAGCTGTGTGGATGCTTAGATGTCCACACTGCATATGGTATAGATTTGCAAACTGTATAAGGGCCAAAAATGGCAGCTCTATGGCTGTGTACACTGCATAGTCCATACAGTTAAAAAGGATTCTGCCCTAAATGGTTGCCTGAGATTGTAGGGACATGGATTCAGTGAGCCAGATGGTCCTTTCTAGTCCCATATTCCTACTAAATCAAACCTACATAGATCCAAGAAGAATAAATCTTTAGCCATTGGAGAGCCAAAGGAGAACATCTCATTAATGACCTTAACACTAGCAATATACAAAACCCAGGCCAAAGGTTTTCTATTGTAATAATCTGATAAAAGAATAGCCAGAGGGAGACATTTTCAGCGCACAAGTTTTGGGGGCTGACAAAGGCAGCATCTAAGCTGTGTATTCTTGGGTGCCATCTACTGGCATCTTCCCTATGAAGTGTTTACATGCATGCATAGTGCATCCATGGGACAGAGAGACACAGCCATGATGAAGGGATCAGAGGGTGTTTCCTCATGGCACTTTCTTCAAGGATGCTTTGAAACTGCATGCTTTTCTGTTGTCCTTTTCTAAAGCTCAGTTCATTCAGCCACCGTGGGTGTGCAGGAGGATCCGAGAGCCTCCATGTAAGGAACTGCCCGTAGGGCAGCCAGTTTCTGAGTTTCATCAACAGCAGCTCCCCACACCAGCTTGGTCAACAGCTGTTTACTGGTTTATTTATCCCCTTTGCAATCACCAGGGGAGGATAATCTCGGCAACATGCCACATCTCATTTACAACAAGCCCCTGAAAAGTTAGAAATGCAAGTTGCTGAGCAGAGAGGAGGTGGGGTAAAGATGCAGAATCCTGCACAATGGGAAAAGGAAGAGGAGTCAGGGAAATTCATAAAATATTAAATGACACAGTTTCAAGGCACAGATAGGGACAGAACAATAATTAAAGTAAACAGCACATCAAAAGCTTGGCTAAAACTATTATTCAAATTGAAAGTAAATGTAGAAACAGCTCATGTAGCCTTGTACAAATGTGTTTCCAAGAACCTTTTAAGAATATTAATCAAGATGGAAGCAGAATGGCAGAATATCAATGTTTTAGTCCAGTGGTGCCCAACCTTCTGGTCCTGTGGCCCCGGCAAGTGGCCTAAGATTATTCTGTGGGGTGGGTCCGCAGCTGCAATACAGCATACCAGCTTGGACCCATGCACTGGCCCAACCCTGCCCACTAGATTCAGCTGTGCCAGCCTTACCTTGCGTGCCAGATCCATCCACATGCTGGAGCAATCTAGCATGCAAGGCAGCATTATCCAACCTGCAGGGCTCCCTACGAATCTGGACATTTGGCGGTAAGGGAGTGGCAATTAATGCTGCTACCACTCCCCCACCACCAGATTTCCAGACCAGTGCAGCCTGGATGACACAGGTTCCCAGGCCAGATCTGACCCACAGGATGGAGGCTGAGCATCATTGTTATAGTCTACATAGTATGTGATAGTTCAGGAGGGGCCTAAACCCACTCTTGGCATGTGGAAACTGATAGGATGCTGACTCTTGCAAGAGGATAAAGTTTCCTTTCTGGGGAGAACTAGGGAGCAAGGCCACAGAAGAAACCAGATGGGAAAACTGAGGCATATAGAGCTGAAGCGATCTTGCTGAAAGTTACTCGTCAGAGCCAGGTCTTCTGAGTCCCAGAAGTTACACCTTTGTAGCCACAGAGTTCAGCACCACCAGTCCCTGCATTTTCTATTCTTCCTTCTGTCCCCTTCAGCTCCTGCTTTTATCTTTAGGCAGTTGCTACTTTGGGCCACCTAGTCTCTCTCCCTCTCTGGCACAGCCACCTCCAGTCCCCAGGTTAGATCAGCCTGCTTCTTAGGGCATAATGAACACCCTTATCTACCACTCCGATAGAAAGGGTTATTCTTGTTACAGCTGCACTGAATGAAATTCCTTATCAGCTGTTCCTTTCCAAAGGAGCTTGCTTGTAGGCCGGGGCAGCAAAGCGGCAGCTTGCAGTCCCGAGGTGCTATCTCTCATGCTGCATGGACATCCAAACAATTTCCAACTACACTGAATTCTCGATATTCTTGTCACTTCTGGGCAATTTGCAGCGCTGGCAGCCCCACAATTATTTGTCCCTGTAAGAGTGAGAGTGGCTGCACCAAGTTTCAAGACAGCCAGAGCCAACAAGGAAGGGCCTAGGCCGGTCCTCTGCCTTGCTGCCGTCACCAACCAGCACAAACAACACACCCAGATTGGCGGCAGGCTCTGCTACACAAGACTTCCTCCATTCCTCATTCTGTCTTTGTCCTTCCTAGGCAGGCTCCACAGGCTGTCAGCTAGTGTCCATCCCACTCCTCCATGTCCTCAGCCATACTTCAAAGATGACAACTGTGACCTCATTATTTATATAAATAATCCCTTGCGCAAATGAGCATTAATCACTCCCTGATGCAGCAGCAGGTAAGCCCTTATTGATTGATCTATTCCCTGCTGATGATCAGCAACAAGCGTCTGATTAGCGTTCCATCAGAGGCATGATACGAGGCATGGACTTCAGCAGAAGTTAGTCATTTCTCCAAAGGACAAGCAATATCATTGCAGTGAGCAAAGGAAGAGGAAAGTCTTCCCAGAAGGCTGCACATTAGGACTTTGCAGGGAACTTTTGTATTTTTGGCGAGGCCCTGCCTCTGCTATGGCTCTGCGGTAGTTGGCTGGGACCGATGCTCATGGTATGCTGAAGGATCACTGCTCCACCAGAACCACCAGGGAGGTATTGTCTGGTGGGGAGTGCGCAGAACTGCTCTTGCTCACCCTTACTTCTTCCTGCCTTTTGTTTGCTATGTTCAAGGCATGTACTTTTAGAGTTGGAAGATCTGTGTAGCTTCCTCCCCACCACAGTGGAGTGATGGGTGCTCATAGTAAGTAGTGAAGTCATGTCAGTGATGTGTCAGGTGGCAATGAATTTGTGATTTGGTGTAGGCCATACCTCCAGCTTATATTGAATTCCCCAGGTCGAGACCCAGAGAGTTTCTAGCACATTAAAACACAGTGTCTGACAGAAACTGCAGTTAAGCCCAGTTGCATGCCATGAGAAATAACAAAGCCTATTGAGTGCCTTGTGCAGAAGCATAGGTGGCACAGGGAGAGGGAGTTCACCACCCTTCCACGAGCCTCTTGTTTAAATT
Organism: Gavialis gangeticus; assembly: GCF_001723915.1. Taxonomy (NCBI): domain Eukaryota; kingdom Metazoa; phylum Chordata; order Crocodylia; family Gavialidae; genus Gavialis; species Gavialis gangeticus. Next base: position 2,480,013 of record NW_017728980.1, on the reverse strand, counting down.
TCTCAACATAATCTTTCCAAGGAAAAAATTCGACTTTTTTCTTGAAGAACTGAAAACTGAAATATTTGGAGTTCCTGACCAACAGACATTTTTTACGGGGGGAGGTGGGGGATAGGGACGAGGATAATGTGAGGTCATGTTTTCCGTGGGAGGCAACATTGTTTTCTGACCAAGTTTAGAATTAATTGGCCCTTCACTGGTTAGATTAAAATACAACATACAATATACATAACATAGAAGCAATCACAGGGCCCAGTGCTCTCTATTTCTTTCTCGCAACATAAGAGGCCAGAAAGTTATCTCAGCCCACCATTGTTGGTTTGACCGAGATGCTTAAGCATTGGTTTACTGCGGAAGGTTTGGGTTTAGAAGTCTTAAGAGTTTGCATCCTAGGCTGACTGGAAAGGACTGAAAAGGGAAAAATATCGAGGGCAGCTTGTAAGTTAGATAGGAAAACTGATTTGACATTGTTATGCCTTCATTTATTGGCAGTCCACAATACGATGTAAAGAAATGTCAAAAAACCCCACGTGCACATTGGTTCTGTTCAGGAAAAATTGCTGTTTGCCTCTGCCCTGGGGCTACAAGTCACTCTGCTAATACACGAGGCACAAAAATGACCCCTTTGTTTTTCTTCTGATCATTTCTGATAGCACGCTCTGCCAGAGAGATCATATCTTTGATCTCTCTGCACTGATGTTAAGTCTCTCTTGAGTTCAATAGTATCTCCTTGAGATTAATACTTCATGGCATTCTCAGCACCAAGCTGTCTTAACCCATACATCACAAGATGTCATGCCTAGCACTAGCCTCCTGCCTCAATGACTTCATGCTGGCACGATAAATAACCCTTGGCCGGCTCTATTCGTCCCCGTTTGTTGTATACAAATAGTTTAACAAGGTACATGGAAACTCTCCATGA
>NW_017728980.1:2442268-2474091 GCF_001723915.1 Gavialis gangeticus | reverse complement strand
CTTCCTGAAGTCTAGGAAAACTATATCCACTGCCACCCCTGCATCCAATGACTTCATGCTGGCACGATAAATAACCCTTGGCCGGCTCTATTCGTCCCCGTTTGTTGTATACAAATAGTTTAACAAGGTACATGGAAACTCTCCATGAGAAAAGAAAAAGGGAAGTTTCTTCAGAAAGGCAACAATGAGCAACACAGTCTGCAAAGCAGCTAGGAGGTGAAATCATCTTATTTTCTATTGCCTGCTTCTTTCTTTAAGTAATGAGAATATTTAGCTGCTGATAGAAATTTGCAAAGCTTTATTTTTTTTTTCTTTTCTTGGGCAGAAGGAGTGAAGTCATGCAGTGGTTTCTCTGAGACGCCTTATAGGGACTGACAAACCGATGCACCTCTAGGGTACCCATCTGCCAACTAACTCATTTCGGATCTTGTCCATTAAGCGAATGAGTTATGAAAATCACTTTCTGCTTTAGCTTCTATTTTGGCTTGCATTTCTTTGTTTGTTTGCTTGCTTGTTTTCCAAAGGGCCGGCGATTATTAGCTGCTTTCTTTGCAGGACCGACTAGGTGTTAAAACACTTCCCTGGTTTTTCAGTAGGGTGAGTTATGTAGCCCTTATGTCTATATTTTGGGGTCTTTCTCAAGCCACTGTGCCCACTTTTTACACTGTGTGTAAAAAGAGTAAATAACCACAAGCTTGGCATTTTCTTAAGAGGAATTTTGAGCGCTATCACAAACAGATGTTCATGTCTCTTCCCTGGAGCAGTCTATGTAGAGGGCAGAGGATTGGAATAATTTAGAGGAAATCCTTCAATTCTGTCCTTAGGAAAATTTAGAGGTCAGTACTAGATCCTTTTTTACCTCCCATGGTTGTAGCTGCAACTCAGCATTGATCTGGCTGGATTTCATAAATGAATCATGTTTGGGAGATGAACGGGAGGCCTACAAAAAAAGCAAAGCTTGAGAACTAAAAGCCAAATCAAAGCCAGTTGAACCTCTCCACTGATTTCAGTGGACTTCAGGTCAGGCTCTGAGCAGCGCTGCCGTGAATGCATGTACAGTGCTTTCAGATCAGACGTATGCACCCAATACCAGGACCGGGTTTGAACAATTTATGGTGAGTCCCATGCTGCTGTGGCTTCACCATTACTAATACTTGCGCCAGCCGGATTAAAGGTAGCTCAGGGGTGTCGGCACATGATGCAATCATACACCCTGCTATCAGTATAGACAGAGTGTGGGATAGAGGAGCTGTAAGAGCCTTAGCATTTGAGATGCTTGAAACTGCTGTCTGGAAAACATTCCCCATAGGAAACAATCCAGCACCATGTCGGCATGGTGTCACTAGTTTTTAGGTGAATAGGTCTTTTCCACTCTTGGGTAGTATCACCCAAATGTACTGTCCAACACCCAAAAGGTGGCCCTGTGGGGAGCCTTGGGGGAATTGATCTGTACATAGCCAGCAAAGCACCTGGCCCTTCTGGATGAAAGGCACCCTACAAACACAAAGGGAATATCACTGTGGGAAAAATGTCCTCTGCTAACTCACACCAGCGCAACCCACCTCTGTGAGTCTGGCAGCAGGGAAATCAACCTGAAGGACTTATTCAAGCATCGTGCTAATGAATTTGCCTCAGCGTGTTGCTTGTGTGATATGACATTACACCACATCCAATGTGTCAGCCTGCATAACACAATGCACTGAGCGATGACTGAGTTGCACAATGTCCTTGTTTTCCAACCTGATGGATTCGGACAGATACGCATCCTGAGAGTGGGGAATTCATCATTTCTGCAGAGAAGGGAGTAACTAGGGGAAAATCCCTTTACTTACTTATTACATCTTTCACTGAGATAATGGAGAGAATGGAACAGCCTCACAAGGGAGAGGAGAAAACCCCAGGAACCAGAAAATCAAAAATAATCTGGACTAGAGTACAGGTATCCATCTGAGAGGAGCAAGCCTGCACTGGCCGTCAGACTGACTGCATCCCTTAACAGACCTTTCCCGTTGTCTCACTGAAGAGTCTGTGTAGGTTAGTGCCCACCGATGCTTGCTGACATGGGGGACAACCCAGATGGAGCCTCCTTCATAATAGTGCACTTGCACCAGAAAGGGACTGCTGTGTATCTGTTTTGAGGGGTACTGGCCTGGGAGGGCAGATAGTAGTGCTGTAGCTAAAAAAGAAGGAACATTTAAGCTGAAGTGGGAGCCAAGCCTCACCACCCCGTGTGACCTATAGGAAGCCCTGACTAAATTTCTTCTGGGTACTTCAAGTCCCATTATATCAAGTTAATCACTTAGACCCCAGGGATCTTATCTAGACCTAAATGCTTCCAGGGACTTCTAGCAAGAGGTTGCACTTCCCCCCTAGCATGCCACTGCTATGTCAGAGGCATAGTTTTGCCCACCGAGACCACATTCTCCTCTTATCTAACTAGACACAACCCCCACAGGGTTCAGCGTTGCTGTGACACTGTACGTGGAGGAAGGGAATCCAGCCACCAGGCAGGCAGGGTCTGCTGCTTGAAGCCAACCCCAGTGCATGGCAGACCCCAACTCCTTGCAAGTGGGTGCTAGGGATCTGAGATCAGGGCCCCTTATCTAGGACACCACGCAAGACCTACCCCAAAGAGCTTACTTTCTAGGCACAAAGAAAGGATTTATTTCTGGTGGTGAAGTGGTAAAGTATCCATCACCCCGTGTAGGCATCAGGAACTCTGAGTGTGACTTCTGGTGAATCACAGAATCATAGAAAATGAGCATTGGAAGGGACCTCAAGAGGTCATCTAGGCCAACCCCCTGGTCAAAGCAGGACCAGCCCCAACTAGATCATCCTGGCCAAGGCTTTGTCTAGCCAGGTCTTCAAAACCTCCGAAGATGGAGATTCCACGGTCTTTCTGCTTAACCTTTTCCAGTGCTTTATGATTTTTCCCTTGAGAAAGCTTTTCCTAATATCTAACCTAAACTTCCCCTGCTGGAACTTGAGCCCATTGCTCCTTGTTCTGCAATCTGCCACCACTGAGAACCATCCAGCTCCATCCTCTCTGGAACCGCCTATCAGGTAGTTGAAGGTTGCTATTAAATCCCCTCTTGGTCCTCTCTTCTCCAGACAACATGTTTTAGTAACGGGTAATGAGTTTTGAGGGCTGAGGTCAGAGTGCAGGGATCTGCACATGGTGCAGTTATTTAAGGGGTCGCTGTCCAGTGCCCATCTACTCTTCCAGGCAGGCACCATCCCATTTCCTTATAAAGAGGGAGGAGCTCTTGAACTCCTTCCCCTCCCTACCCATTAGACACCCACATTCATTTTGAACAGCAGTAGTGAGAACTAGGTGTTAATGCAGTAGCCAGCTGCTTCTGGAGCTCTGCTTTCAAACCTACTTATAGGTTCCAAGTGAGGCAATTATTCCTGGTATTAACCTCTCCTTGGTGTTTAGAAAGCACAACACAATTAGCAGTAGAAGCACCGATTCCCAGTGAGATCTGGTGCAAATCACAACCAGATTTGTAAATGGCCTCATATTGGGGTGTCTTATTTTTTAAATGCCCAGGTTAAGCATGCTCTTTAGAGACACTGAGCATCATCAGCTCCCACCAAGTCTGGCTGGAGGAGAGGATGAGCTGGCCTTTTAACAACTAGGCCCAGAGATTCTTAATTTGGATGCGCAGAAGTGTACACTCCCCAAGTGTACACGCTCATCAGGATCTGGGGGAAATCTGTTCATCAGAGCACCCCAAGGGATGACAAGATCGAACGGTCACAAACTCCGCTGCGACCGATTCAGGCTGGACATAAGAACGAACTTCTTCACTGTCCAAGCCCCCAGGGTTTGGAACAGACTGCCGCCAGAGGCTGTTCAAGCACCCGCTTTGAACGCCTTCAAGACACATTTGGACGCTTATCTTGCTGGGATCCTATGATCCCTGCTGACTTCCTGCCCCTGGGGCGGAGGGGCTGGACTCGGTGGGGTCCCTTCCAGCCCAAACGTCTATGAAATCTATGAAATAAGCCCAGTTCTCTGCCTTACCAAAAAGCCATCAATCCTCTCACAACTTGTCTTCTAATGGCAGTGCAGTAGCGATAGGTCCAACAGTCTGGGAAGCTCAGGTAGGATGTACGTGTAGTTAACTGGGAGCCTGATAATGAGAAGGGACGATGCAATTATAGAAGAGCGCTCTCTCTCTCTCTCTCTCTCTTTTTTAACTTCCATTCACTGGCCTCTGGGGAAAAGGGCTTCAATTTTTAAAGTTCTGTCACAACAGGTTAGAGTATTAGCAATCATGGTTCACTGCCATCTGTATTTGTTCCATTTGTGGCATTTATGATGGTTTTCCACATTAATTATTTTGCTGCTAAAGTCCCTTCTAATTTCAGAACACTGTTATTTCTAAGAAAGATGGATATTAAATATGCCACACATCAGCGCAGGGTGGCATTACACCATGCTATTAAGTTCTGATGCGAAGGCTTGGCAAAAAATAACTTTGCTATTTGTAATCACCGTGAAGTGTTTTAGTGTTGCAGTTGGAATAAGAAATAAAGATGATGACAGGAACTGATTTCTTATTAGGACGCTGTGCAGGAGTTTACATAAATCAGAAAGGCAATAATAATGTAACCCTTGGCTAGCCAGATCTACTTAGGTGTCTGTTGGGTCAGGGCAAGGCAGTGAGTGAGCTTGTAGTGTGAGACGAAGGTTCACAGGATATTCCAGTCCGTGCGAGAAGCTCGGGTTGAGGCTGGGCAGTAAGAAAAGGGCTAGAAGATCAAGCTTCAGTCCAGCATTTGGATAACATGAGGCCTCATTCCCCTGGCTTTCCAAAGCAAAGCCAAGGAAGTTATTGCGGAAGTGAGTGGTAATGGCGCTTTACTTTAAACTCTGTGTGTTCCCACACCAAGCCCTGCACTTGCCCAGAAGAGGTAGCACTTTACTTCAACCCAGCTCTGCAGCGTCTGTAAAGATCAGGCACTTTAGTAGGGCTTTTTTGGTGCTTTTATATAATAGATGCTTGAATCAGCTTTAGCTAAAAGCACCAAAAAGCCCCACTAGAGTGCCTGGTCTCTACAGATGCTGCAGAGCCAGGCTGAACACAGTGCTTCTTCCAGTAAAGCGCGTTGTGGGTTTTTTGGTTTATTTTTTTTATTGGCTCCAAGCAGCCATGCCTGTGGGTCATAGGTAGTTAGCACCCACTATTTTTTTTGAGCCCCAAAGCACCCATGAGTCGGCACCTATGGTAGCATAAGACTTCTGCCATTGAAATGCAGTCACTCCAGACCAGTGGTGCTCATCCTTTCTGGCAAATGAGCCAGCTAGGTGATGCCCAAGCCATCTGCTGGCCAGATCAGGCTGGTAGTCCCAATCCAGCATGAGGCAGTCACAGTAGGGCTACATGCAGCCACATGGAGGGGAGCAAGGGGCATCCCTGCTGCAACCTGGCCCTGAGGAAGAGGGAGGGAGTGCCTCATGGGCAGAAGGGGCATAGCTCAGCCCCAACCCAGCTCCATGGGGGAAAGGGAGCTTGAGCCAGGCCTGCAAGGGGAGGGAGGGAAGTAGCTTGAGCTGGCCCCAACCCAGACCCACAGGGAAAAGGGGCGTGGCCCAGCTCCATCCAGCCCAGAGGAAGGGGTGTGGCCTGACATCACCCAGTGGTGGGGGTGGGGGGCGTGGCCTAATTCCAACCTGCTGCACGGGGCTCGGGGTTTGGGAATTTGGTAGCAGGGCTGAAGTGGAGCACGCCTGCTCTAGACAGTAGGCTGACTCTTACCCAAGATAACTGGTGTACGAGAGGTGGTCTTGCAACAAGGTTTCCTGGCAGGGGGGATATGGTTGTCTGTTGACCAGGAAGTCTCATGGCAAAGGGGACCAACAAGTTGTCAAAGGGCAGGAGCTGCTCTGTTCAGGATGTGGGCACCTTGCTCACCAGCTCAAGTAGAGAAGCGCTTCAGGGGGTGAAGCAGAGGGAACTGTGCCTCTTGAACAAAGGCAGAAGACCCCCTGCACACTCCCCAGGGAAGAGTAACCCGGGCTGGTGGGCATTGCCTTCAGATAGTCCACTCTCCACATGGTCTGTACTCATTCGCTATGCAGTATGCAAAGCATGATTGCATTTTAGAGTCCTGTGCAAAGTCCCTTGTGTGTATTAGTGCCCTGAAGAAGGCCTCTCTTCCTCTCTGTCTCAGCTGAGTCTTTTGGGGGATGGGTTTTGTGACCCCACTGTTTAATTAGCAGGGCAGACTGCAGCCTTTTACTCCTCACTGCAAAGCACTCTTAACCCTCTGGACTGTGCCTGGTGACCTTTCCTACCTCTTGGACACATGAGATCTCTGGTCCAGCTGCAGGGGAAGACTGTCTCTCTGGCCTACATGCTCATTTACTGTCTCTGTGTCCCATCTGGTTTCTGTCCTCATTTATCTTCTGTGGCCCAGGTGTCTGGAAAGCCTCTTTCATATGCATAAAGATCTGGCAGGAAGGACAGGAACTAGTGTTGTTCAATGGGATTCACCCGGCTGAACTAGAAATCAAAGCAGAAGGCATCCCCCGCCCCACCCTGATGTTCTTTGTCTCTCCTTCTCTCTGCCTCCTGTGTGATCCCAGCTCTCTGTCCCCATGACAGACTCTATCTCTTACTCTCTCTGCCTCCCTCTCCCCCCATTTCTGGATTGCAGAGTGGAGTGTATTGCTTTCCCATACAGCTGTGATTCCTCTTGCCTATTGCTGTTAAAAGCCTTTTCATCTGTCTTCAGAGCCATTCCTCAGGATAATTTCTTCCTTTCAGATCATTTGGTGATGCTATGAGGTCTTTTGCTGCCAGCCACTCTCAATGAGTCACCCACAAGCTCCACACTTGCCTCTGGCATTTCAGAGACTCTCCAAGGCATGGCTGTGGAGATGACCTGGTGACCCGAGATCAGCCCTTGGGACCATATACCTATTGCTGGAGCCTGAGCACTGCCATATTTGTACCTGAAGCCAGTGGTTTCTTCATCCTCTTCACTCAGTTGTACCCTTCAGAGCTGCTGGAGGGGTTGCCTGTTCAGTACCAAGGCAGGGAGCGTGGTAACCAGTAGGGCTGTGCACAGCTTTGGTAGCCAATTTGATTCAGAGGAGATTTGGCCCGATTCAGCGGCTGACTGTCCGAATCAAATCAGGAGACCAGTTAACAGCTCTGAATTGAATTGGAAGCCTCCAAATCGATTTGGAAAAGATTCAGCCCAATTCGGAGATTCAGCTATAGACTAAACAGGGAGCAGTCCTTGAGGACGCTGGACACAGGTGCCTCCAGCCGGTAAGTCTGTTGTGGAGCGGGGAGGGAAGGGGCATGCAGGGCAGGCAGATCAACATCCCCACAGCGAGGGAGGGACTGGGGCTGGGACAAGCTGTCTGGCCAGGATGGGAGGATGCAGGACCTGGGGAGGAGGGCTCCCACCACTGTGTGCCGCCATGCACCGCATTGGCCCTGCTCCACTGCACTCTGGAGCGAGGGCTATAGTGGGCACCGCAACCACCCTAAAATTCCCCATAGCCCCTGCTGCCAGGCCAGGCCCAATCCAGGTGCACATGCCTGCCCTCATGCCCTGCCGCTGCTTGCCCAGCCAGAGTGAGGCCGTGGCGTGTCCAGGAGGCACAGAGAGGCTAGGTGAGGGGCAGGAGGGCATAGTCCCCGCTCCCAGCACCTTCCATCGTCGGGCCACGTTGCAGCCCGGCCCAGCCCACCCATGCAGATCTGGGGGCACACAAGTGCTCCTATGCCCTCCTGGACCGGTGGCGCACAATGGTGGGATCCCCCCTCCCGGAGTCCTGCACCCAGGGCAGTCCAGCTCTGCCACACGCTGCTGGCTCCAGCTGCTCACCAGCCCCGCCTCGGCACTGCATAGATGCCCCCACACCCCTAGGAATGGCTCTGCCCACACGTACTGGGCAGCTTGTCCCAGCCGCATTCCCTCCATCACTGTGGGGGTGTTGATCTGCCCCCCACCCCACCATGTCCCTTCCCTCCCCCCTCCACCCACCACAACAGACTTACTAGCTGGAGGCATCTGTGTCCAGCATCCTCGAGGACTCCTGCCTGTTCAGTCTATGGCTGAATCTCTGAATCGGCACCAAATCTTCGGATCCAAATTGGCCGAATTGAATCGGGACAGTGATTCAAATCACCGAATCGAATCACTGTCCCTCTGAATCGTCCGAATCCGAAGCAAATACTTGCTGCTTTGCGCAGGCCTAGTAGCCAGGCCTTCCTTCAGCATTTGTGAGGCCAAACAGAGCTGTAAATCATTAGCCAAACATAGAGACCCAAATGCTGGTTCCTTTTCAGTGTTTTGGGGTTTGGAAATGAAGCTTAAGGATCTGACTCCATAGCTTCAGCAGGACAAGGATTTGACCCAGAAAATTCTCCGAAGGAAGTGCTCCCAGGCTTTCAGTAACAGTGCAAGGTTAGAGGAAGTCAGGGAGTAGCAACCCTGGGCCAGGAAGCTAAGGACAGCAATAAGTTCCCAGGGGTGAGAAAAGGCAGAGAGAGCCAGTGCGATATTGCCTCCAGAGTCAGAGAGAGCCAGTTGTCTACAAACTCCTTGCTGTGCTGCATGTACCTCAGCTCCACATGCATACTGCCACATGCCAAATACCCTGCATGCACTTAGGCTGCACTGCCCCTGCTCTAATCCTGCACCCTCCCTGTACAGCACTGCCTCCCAGACCCACACCCCACTGCACCCCAGCCCTATATGCTACTACACCACCCCCAGCCCAGTTTTATCCCCAGCCCAGTTTTACCCCAGCACACAGATTCCCAAACCTGGGCTGCAGTTGCAGCTCCTCTGCTGCCTGGATACCATACAGCTGCATGCATATTATCCCCTGCGCCACCCCACCTCTAGTCACTTCATACATGCAACTGCCATGCCCCTATCCAGGAAACTGCCTCCCATGCCACGTGCTTCTTCTAGCACTGCACTGCCCCTACTTTCTGCCTCTCCACTGCCCCTGTGCAGGTAGCCACACATGCCTCTGCATAGGGCTGTTTTCACCCCAATGTCATGCCACAGCCCTTGCAGCAACCCCTAGGTCCTGCTCTCCCATCCAAGCCTCTCCCCTCCAGTGACACCCTGCACCCCAGTCCTTTCCAGCCCAGCCAGATTTTTTGGCCCACCCGCATTCCCTCTCCCACCTGCACCCAGATTCCAGGCCTTGCCACCAGCTCGACACCACACCCACATCTGCACTGCGCTTGCAGTTTGGCTTAATTACTAATTAACAGACTCACTACAGCTTTCCACTTAAAACAAATTCCTTACAATTTGTTCCTTGATTCAGGAGCTCCATTTGTATTACCATCTGCCAGATCTCAGGCAGCGGCACCCAACACCAAAACCCACCCGAGTGACAGCTGACAACAGCCCCCTCCCTCCTGAGGGGACTGTGAGGCATGCACACAGCGCAGGATGATAACAGGGTAGGACCTCTTGCTCCATGAATATTCACAGACATCTCAGCCCTCCAAGTGCCACCTCACTGTCTATCTATCCTATGCATCCCAGTAAAGCTTAGTTCTCTCCCTCCCAGCCTGAGAACTGTAGCAGGAAGCAGAATGCAATGCTGATGACAGGAGAGATCCCAACACAAGTGGCACCCCCATCTCTACTTGCCCCCCCACAGCTGTCAAATGGAAGGTAATAGATTGCTTTCATTCCAGCGATACAATTTCCTAGGCACTTCTTATGCATATGCTACCTTCTTATCAGCTGATGCACTTTCCCACTACCACCCAGCACAGGAGGAAGCCTAGCAGCTGATCAGATTAATCAGCCCTAATTGCAGTTGAAGGTTTGTGATGTCTGATGTGGCTGCATGAGGGGGCTGGATAGTGGAGGTGACAGCACTTCCCAGTCATTAGCACAGCTGTCTCTGGGACACGTGGTGGCGTGGCTGCACAAGCAGCCGAGACTTTCAGGGTGGGATTTTCCCTTTTTTGCCACTGCTGTCTTCCTTCTCATTGGGATCAAAGACATCCACCCCCTCAGACCCTTTTCAACAGCATGCTTAATGATTTGCCTCTGGCTTTCACCAACCTAGAGTCAGCCCTCCTCTTCCTCCAAAATTGAGGGAGTTCAGAATCTGCCCCGGACATGGATCTAGGTTTCAGGATCATGCTGGGTCAGCATCTGCTGTGTATGTGCCCATTAAACAGCATCTTAGCAAGGAGTTCCTTTGCATACAAAGGGACAGCTGCAGAAAAAGGGACTGCTCAGAACAAGGGCCGGGGGCAAAATGTGACTTCTAATGGTCAGAAACTGAACCCAGGAACAGACTCCTCTGAAGATATGTAGCAGGTTTAATCTCAATATGACAGCTCTGGGCACTAAATCTGGTGTCTGGGCTATAGCTGGTAGGAAGGTGTTCACCCATCTCACATGTGTTTTTGTGATTGCAAATATTTTCCCGTTCTTCATCAGGACACAATCTTTGATGAGTTTTCATGAAAACAAGGCGAGTCACCTTGCCTTGGGTTAGTCCATTGCTGTGAGGATTAGGGCAGGAGAGACAGGGTGAGTGAGATCCGATTCAAGTTAATGTGCTTCTTCATCCTGACGAGAGGCTTGAACCTTACCCAGGGTGCCTGTAGACGTGCCAAGAGACTGCTCCAATGAGCTGTGACTACATTGCATCAGAGAAGAGTCAATTAATTGAGTCTGCTGGAGTGCACTAATTAGTGCGCTCCAGCTGGGCTCTGTGTCTCATGTATCAGCATCCCAGCACTTCAAAATGGTGGCAAGGGTGCTTTAACTAAATCACATTCAACTTTTTATAAAAGTATAAAAATGCCCCCTGAGTCTGTTATGCCACCAATGAACACCCCAGTCCCTGGACTGTTAGCTCATCTGCGATGGGTCTTGCTCACTCTGTCTTCCTGGGCCAGTTCCATGTTATATAACTACAATATCCATTGGCCCAGAGAGAGAGACTCTGGAACCCAGTGCTTGGGGCATTCACCCCGGATGTGGAAGACTTGTTCAAGTCTCCACCTGCAGTTCAGATCAGGGCCTGGGGATGTGACATTGACTTTCCTGTATTCCTGGTGCATGCTTAACTTCTAGGCTGCTGGATATTTGGGGGCAAAATGCTTTTAACCAGATATTTCATCTTAAACATCTTGAAATTTTCCTGCCCCGACTGGCACAAACTGGCTTCTTTCAAAGAATTTCAGTTTCAGCAAGTTGATACTTTCTAATAAAAGAAACCAGAATCAATCATTTTGTTGGTTCTGTTCTGGCATACAGTGCACCAAACCCTGGAAAAAAGGCTCCCAGCGCAGCAGTATAGTTCCCCTGAACAATGTTTTGTCCTGAGAAAATCTTGCTGTAGGACAGGAGTGAGGTTGGGTGTCAGGGGCAATCTTGCTTTGATTTACTCTGAAGTAAAAAAAAAACAAACCTCATTGCTGGCTTTGGCTGGTGTTGTACTTAGATAATGAGGTTCTTAATAGTCAGTTGATAATCACTCCTTTCTTAGCCAGCGAACGGTTAGAATATACCTTAGTAGGCATAACCCACCCTGCTCGCTGGATCTCCAACCAAGCCTGAAGTGACCCCCACGACTGATCGAAGGGGGAGTCTGTACCACTTAGCCTTTGGCTTTTGTAGAAGGGGACAAGACAAAAGCACCAGTCTGTCCTTGCGCCTGGCAAAGCTAGGATGTCGCCACAGGAGACGCTGTATGAGGTGGGCTGAGCCCCCAGTATGACCCCTCCTAACCTTGCCAACATCTGCTGTTGAACGTCATCCAGGCTCCTCACTGTACACACTTGGTTGGAAGACGTTTTTATAATGTTGTCTGTTTATGTGAGGGCTTCCTAATTTTGAATCTTATTCCCGCAAAAGCAGGCAGCAGAAGGAGCTGCGAGGGAGCATGTGGGCTAAGGCAATACATTGGGATCCAGGAAAAGGAGATTTTACTCACGGCTTTGCCTCAGATTCCTTGGACAAATGACCAAGGACCTGGTTTTCAGAGAAGTCGATGCACCCTCTGCTGATTTCAGGTCATTGGTGCCCGGGGATGACACTGGTTTCACAAGTGCATTGTATGGATGCAGCTGCTGCTTCTTCTGAGGTGCTTGGATACAGTATTGGTGAGGGCCTTAAAAAAACCCAGTCAGGACCCAAATCCAGTCATGCTAACCCCTGTCTCTGAGACACATGAGGAGACTGTTGACACTGCTGGGACTTTTGAATGAACTTGTCCACTGCCCTACATCAGAGATGCCCTTGACACCCAAGCTCACGCCTGTCCCACAGCAGGCTAATGCCCTTTCTCCCTGCTCTAATGAACCGATCCTGAGAGATGCTGAGTGCCTCTGTCCATACTGACTTTAATGGAAGTGGACAGTGCCCAACAACTTGCAGACTAAGGCACTAAATCCAACTTTTCTGAGGCAGTCTGTGTCTTGTGTTGCTCCATGTAGCAGATATATCTGGCTGTCAGCAAGCGCCTCATGTGTAATATAGATTCATATGAAACCTGGGGAGAGGCACTGAGCTGCAACGGTTATTCTCTGTTAATTAAATGCTAATTAATTATTAAAAGGGGATTTATTGAGGTTTAACAACTCTGAAGTGAAACAAGAAACCTCATTGCTGGCTTTGGCAGGTGTTGTACTTAGATAATGAGGTTCTTAATAATCAATTGATATTTTTTTGACTTGGAATAACTTTCTTATTAAATCTAAATCAAATCTTTACTTGAGTCAGTTATAAGTTAGTCATTTTTGTCTTTCTCTCTCTCTCGGTATGCTGGGATTTCTGGGCTCCCAGGGGGAGTGGAGGATACCACGTTTCAGGGCACAAGCCTGCTCCTTGATAAATATGAAAGGCGATGGTTATTCAGAGAGTGCCACTTAAAGAGCTATTTCCCCAAGCTCCCATATGCACTCATGTTAACTGGAGCTTTAAGGACTCGTTCTCATTTCATTAGGAAAGTTGGCATTCTATGGAGAGCTATTTTATTGATATTGAACTGTCTCTGAAAGCTCCATTTCAGTCCTTTGTGTTGCAAGGCAGGAGCTGTCACTTAGGCTAGGGACAGAAATTATACATAAACTGGTATAAGTGATTGGAAATCAGTCTAGCCCTGTAACAGAATACAAGTTCAGGGCATATAGACTGGCTTAAAAATGGTGGCATCTGGTTTTAGACAGACCTGGATGAGTGTAGGATCAGACTGAATCACTATCTATCTATCGAAATTCTGTTCCTGATACCCTCCCAACCCAAGTTAGTTCACAGTCCCCTGGCATCCCAGGATGCATTGCAGCCCTCTGCTAACCCGCCTTCGCAAGGCAAACTCACCTCTGCCCCAGCTCCTCTGCTCCAGCAGAGCCAAGCAGCCCTGCCCCCCGGGCTGTCAGAGCTGAGGCAGATATGAAGCCTCTGCTCCCAGCCTGGCCGGTGGTGGAATGGGCAGTGGGTGAGGGGGGAGTGGACCCCTGCCCCAGCCCTGCCAGCCGGGGTCTGCATGGGGGGAAGCCCCTGAGGTGGCTTTCCTTCCCCACCCACTGTGCAGACCCAGGTCCATTTCTCCCCTGCCCAGTGCCCTGTGGCTGAGAAGCGGGGAGCTGGAGAGGGGCTGAGGTTGGAGCCTTCACTCCTTGCAGAGCTGGGAAGTGTGCGGAAGTGCCCCCAGCCTTCTGGCCTTGACCTGTCAGGCATCTGCCTGGCGTGGCTAATGGAAGAGTAAATGTGAGCTCTGTTCATTAACGTCCAGTCTACACAGCTTAGAGAAATCTGCATAGATTGGATCGATTCTGCTTTGGGCTTTTTGACTGTCTGTACTTAGCCTTAATGTCTTGCTGCTCCGTGGTAAGGAGAGACTCACTAGCTTTGCCCGTTCATCCTGCATTCCTTTGAGTAGGAAATGTACTGCTAGCAAAAGTTACCAGCAGGCTTTGCAGCACTGCTCAGTGGAACAGGGCTACTCCAAATGGTGGGACTAACGATGCCTGTGTATCACTGCCATTTGACTTGGAGGGAACAGTTCAAAAGAACAAAGACTTCAGTCTCCATGGCAAGGGAGTTAATTAGTATCTGTGATGAAGGAGGGTCTTGCATTGTTGAGAAGTTCACAGCTGGTTTTGGGTACATTGCTTTGGTTCATAGTCAATGAATTTCCATTATAACTGGCCTGAGTTGGGCTTGTTCAATTCCCCCCAGAGGGAAAAGGATCCATTTCCCATTTACCAAGATCCCCATCTTATTCAGTACTTTCAAGGTCATTTTTACCATTGTGTCTTTCTTTTGTATTTTTTTTTTTAATATTGCCAGGAAAAGAAAAGGTGGGCAGGAGAGATACTGATGGATTTAATCAAGGTTTATATCATTCTTGAGTTACACATTTTTTTAAAGAGAATAGGAATCCTGACTAGGTGCTCTTTTCAGCACAAATAGCAACAACAACAACAAATAAGAACAGCAAACATGCTGTGCTATTAGTAGATCATTATTCTGATATTATTTATTTCAGACTTTTTGATACTCTCCAATGCTTGACTTCACATGCTCATTTATTTCCTTTGAGAAACAATGCAGTGCTGCAATTTGCCAGGAAGGAAATGTGGTAAACATTACCAAGGAGAATGGGAAAGGGGGAAATAAATAAATACATATATGTATATATAGAGATATAGATATGTTTGTATGTGATGTATTCTGGCTGAGCATCTGTTCTATGGCTTCATATCTGCGGGCTACTGCTGAACAATCTAGGGCAATGGATCAGGAGGTTAAAGTGACAATTCTGTAGACAAAGGCCAAAAACATTAGCGGCCTTTTTTTTATAAACAAAACAACCCATTATCAACCCAGACTGATGACAAGAATGCCGAGATGGAAGCTCTTAAAGCACATGCCCAATTATATCCTTTAGTTTGGCTCGTCTGGGGAATGCAGCAGAGTAGAGGTCCCGAGATCTCTCACTTCAGCAAGGCTTGTCAAACATGTTGTCGCTGTCTTCAAACTGCATTGCAGATTGCTTAGTGCTAGGAGGGAGCACGTGCTCCTGCTTCTGCCCACTTGTTTGCATTAGTATAGATCTGGAGTAGCTCCCTTGATGTCCATGGGCCTGAGTCTGCCCTGCTCACACCTGCATTAAGGTGCAATTACAGAGCCAGGAGGGACAAAGTAGTTCTCTGCACCTCCCAGAAATGGACAGAGGACAGCCCCCCTCCCTAAATTTCTCACCATTGCTGTAAACCCTGGGGTAAAGTGGGTGTAAAACGACATGCAAGAGGCAAGAACTCTTGTGGGCGATATCGTTTATCAGTCCAAATGTATGGTTGGCATAGACATAGGCAAGCTTTTGGGTTTCAGAGTACTCGTAGCAAGTCGCCACCTCTGATTTGGTAGCATTTTATATTCACTGGAGTGAATGCAATGCAACCAGTGTGAGGTAAGGTTGATATCTGGCATGCATATAGGTACTCTGCATCCGTTTCCAACACTTAAATACATTGTTCCCATAACCCACAAAGCCCTGCAAGATTTAATGTGATCACATTTGACATGGGAGGGGAAACAATTATGTACTGGGGATGAGTGGGAGAAGAAGAATTGTGCATCTGGGAGCATATATCTTAGCTATATGTCTGGAGCAGCCTGTCCAGAGTTCTATTTAAAGCTCGGTGCATGGGGAACATCATTTGGGAATGAGCTCTGCAGGCGGAAATAGCCACCACTGCTGGGTTTGGATTGTTAAGGTTGTAAATAACAGAGAGGATACAATGGCTGTAGTCTCCTCTCTTTCATTTCCCAAGGACTTGTGTGGGAAGTCCCAAAGGAGGCTTGCAGCCCAGTCTGAGAAACGTGGCCACAGGATAATTGCAAGAATATGAGACCTCATGCACATTTCAACTCAGGATTTGGGGTCATGGTGTTTGGATCAGAAGGTGACATCAAAGTGATTTACCTGCCAGTGTTTTGTTCTTCAGTGCCTGCGTGTGCGGTGAAAGGATCTGAAGCTTGGGCTTTGCATTCTGCTGGGGTTATTTACAACTGTGCAAAGGGAATGTGAAACACAGTAAGGAATGGTGGCATTTCACTGTGACTTTGTATTTGCTTTACCCATGGATAAGCTAGGGGCAGAAGTGAGGAGTCTGATCTAGAGAATAGGGAAACTGGATTATCATTACACCGAAGCCACTTGAGGCCACTTTAGCAGTGGACAGTTTTTAATGTATACAACAATATTTGCCCCTAACTTGAAGGCCACTTTGCTCTGCTAGAGCAGTGTCACAAGGTCAGAGCATAAATGAAAAGTGCCTTGCATTTGGTGGAGCAGAGGAAGGAGAGTGACTCAAAGAGGGGATGGCCCCAACCGATCTAAGCAGCTGAATTTTAATCAACTTCCTTAGGCAGGTCAAAAAAGGTCAAAGGAAAAGCCTTCAGTCATTAAGGCACTGAACAGTGGTGCACGTGCTCTTGGAAATTACAATGTTATTGGGATTGTGTGTCCAGGGGATCAAACTTTGGGCTTCTGGATCTGAAAGTAGGAACTTCTACTGCTTGAACCAGATGTGCAATCTTCATGTTTTTGAAAGGGTTGCAGCTTTGTGTGTACCTATGAACAGACAGCTCACCAGCGGGACACAGAATATCGCTGTGACAGGGCATAAATGGGATTTCAGAGTTCTTGGCCCCTGCTGAATAGAATGAGGGAAAATTTTGCCTGGGGATCTGCTCCCATTCCCCAATGCTTTTCTGCTCTCAGCTGCCCCTTCTGATGATGCCTTTTATGTACAAACATGAACAGTAAGATTTCCTTCCTTCCTGGACCTTTCAAAACACAATTAGAAGTAGCCACCTCCAAGACATGCAGAGACATCTTGAGTCCCAAGCCAGCCTCAGCAAAAGCTCAGGTGCTGTGTCTCAGTCCAGACAGCATGAGTCTGCCATGGTGTCAAGGGAGCTTTGTATCCTCATGAACATCCTGTAATCCAGTGACAGGATACTTTGCAGTGTCCACACTCACCAGAATACATTCCCTGTGGCTTTGCAACCAGCTGATGGCCCAGCTCAGATCCTGCAAGAGCAACAGGATGAAGTAAACAGTGTAGCATCTGCAGGCTGGCCTCCAGAAGGCTTGTCTGGGTTCACTGAGCATGGAGGCATTGGCAGTCAAGCCCTCCAGTCCTCTGTTGGGCGTGGCCCTCAGTGGAAAAGTCATAGCACAAACAATGGTAATGCAAATAATGTAAACCCAGCTCTGTCCTGACCCCTCAGTAAAGGTACAATTCTGCTTTTAAACAGAAAAGGGTTGACTACTGTATCAGAACATTTGAAACTGTCCCCATGCCTTTAAACTTTGTGCAACAAGATGCTGCTACTTCAAAGAAAAAGTCTTGGCTTAGTGACCAGCAACTGCTGTCATCTGTTTTGGGTAAAGCCTGATATATTTTCACAGTTATTGACACACTCTTATCTGACATAGCAACAGTTAAACTAGGGACTTGCAGAGCTAAAAGCATAGCTTTCTGTTGAGGGCAGTAATAATTCACACGCTCCATGAATTGACTGAGAGAGGGTCCTTTAAAACACTCTCACTAGTGGGTTATAAATACCCTATGCATAACTGACCTAGGGAACTCATTGCCACATTTTTAGAGACAATGAGAAAACCCAGTTACATTAGCACCATTTGACTCAATGAAGAATGCCTTGCATTTGAAAGTTTATCTAGCTTTATCCCAAACACGCGCAGTTAGTCTAATAAAAGACTGCTGCCTCCCATATAATTCCTTGACCATCATGGCTACAGTATCACTGGAACATTGCCTTCTAATAGTACGCTGATCAACATAACTAATATCAGCTATATGTGGGTTGTTTTTCCTCTTATCCTTCCCATCTATTATTAATATTAATATTATTACAGTTAGATTGTGATCATGCCTAAGCCCTTCTACATGTGCAGGTAAAGGCACGATGCATAATGCCTGTAATGTGCAGAGAGGGCCTAATAATAATAACTGAGCTGGGCCCCATTGCAGTAGGCACTGTACATATTCATAACAAATGACAATCCATTTTCCAAGGAATTTAGATCCTAAGCACCTGATCCAAATCTGCTAGAATTACTGGAAAAACTGTTCTGCACTGGTGAGGTCACACCTGGAGTACTGTGTCCAGTTTTGCGCCCCCCCTGCCACGCACCCTGAAAAGATGTAGACAAGTTGGAGAGAGTTCAGCAGTGGGCAGTGAAAATGGTTAGAGGATAGAGGATTGGGGGCATGACTTCTGAGGAGAGGTTGAGGGAACAGGGCTTATTTGGTCTGGAGAAGAGAAGACTGAAGGAGGATTTGATAGTAGCCTTCAGTTACCTAAAGGGTGGTACCAAAGAGGATGGAGCTAGACTGTTCTCAATGTTGACAGATGACAGAACAAGGAGCAATGGTCTCAAGTTGCAGCAAGGGAGATTTAGGTTGGATATTAGGAAAAACTTTCTCACTACAAGAGTGGTGAAGCACTGGAACAAGTTACCTAGAGAGGTGGTGGAAACTCCATCCTTGGAGGTTTTCAAGGCTCATCTAGATCAAGCCTTGGCCAGGATGATCTAGTTGGGGATGGCCTTGCTCTGAGCAGGGGGTTGGACTAGATGTGACCCTAATTTTCTATGATTCTGTGGTTCTCTTCCACTCATGTTAATGGGCTTTAAATTAGTCCTGAAAAGACATGGATATAGCAAACAGATTGACTGGAGTAGAAACCAATGTGCCACATCTGGGACATGTGCAAAGGACTGTCTAATGGAACTTCAAGTCTAATGTTTAGGCTTGGTTATACTAATGCACAGCTGTAAGTCAGGAGCCACTGGGCTTGTCTTTTCACCGCCTTGCTACCTCTGTAGGCATGGACATATTTGAACATGTGTTTAAATAACAACACAAGAGGTGGGGCTGTGCAGGAAGGAAATCAGACCCAGTGGAATTCACGCTGGTTTAAATCTGCTGGAGGAGATAGGATACTCAGTTCCAGCATCTGCTACAGAAAGAGAGACCTTGAATAAGCTGATTTGAACAAACACATAGACACTGGTAAGAGAGAACTCAGCTTTGTTATTCCGTCAAGTGATGCTTGATAACATTACTCCAAACTCAATGTGAAAAGGCAGTGGGTCCAAACCAAAGGTGAGTCTGAATGTCTCCAGGGAACAGAAGTTGGTGTAATATCACATTTTCCTCCATTCAGTGAGCACAGTGCCCTAAATGAAACAATTTCTGGACTCCCTTAAACTGATTCCTACTCACACATGCTTGCTAAAATGTAACTTAGAGTGTGCCAACACACAGTTTTCACATTGATTTAGCTAATTCACTCTTAAGAAATGAGGTAGCTTAATCAGTGCAACCCTCTAGTGGGGACACATGCATGGATTGCAAATGTTTCTATCAGTTCAGTTTGCAATGGTAAATTTACTGTATGTAAAGAAGCCTTTCCTCCTGCTGCTTACACATCACCTCTGAGTTTGGCCTGAGGAAATGTGGCGTAAGGGAATACAGTTCAAGCAGTCACATGCTGAGGTGCTGAAAGGAAAGATCATAGTTAGAGAAGCATCTAAAACCTTGTAGTGAAGCTAGAACTGTTCTGCCATTTATACAGACACACCATACAAGTATGCTTGTCGCTGTATAGCTTGTGAAGTAGACACTTAGGGCCAGATTCTGTTCCCCCTATTAGGATTATAAGTAGATTCTGGGACACCTATACACATGCCGGACATCCGCTCTGACCCATGCCAATTAGCACGTTGGAGTGTGCACTGGGATCCTATAATCCCTGCTGACTTCCTGCCCCTAGGGCAGGGGGCTGGACTCGGTGATCCTCCGGGGTCCCTTCCTGCCTATATGTCTATGAAATGTCTATGAGTAGACTCGATTAATCGAGTTTGCTAATTAGCACACTTCAGTGACCTCCGCATCACATGTATTCAGGGTCCCCGTGCTACAAAATGGTGGCGGGCAGCACTTTAACTACAGCTTATCAAATACACTTTAGTTAAAGTACCCCTGCTGCCATTTTGAAGTGAGGGATGCTGAATACCTGTGATGCTGTGGGCGCTTTAATTAGGGTAGCTCTCAGAGCTGCTCTAATTAAAGTGCCCCCCCACCTCCAAGTGCATGTAAAGATGCCCTTTTAGATGCCTAAATGTGATTCTGTTCCACCCTGCTTGAATCCATGAAAACTTGTTAATGCAAAAGGTGATAGGTCTTCCTCTTGCTTGCTGTTTTTTAGTGAAATAAAGCTGTATGACAGAAGTAGATTTATTAATGGATTTTTTGGGAATTAAGTAGGGTGGAATAGAATCATCTTTAGGTACCTTGGTCCACTTAGATGCCTAATGGGGGGAATAGTATCTGACCCTTACAATGCAATAATAGAAGGACAACAGGCTATAAGGTTATGCCAGGAAATATTTCTCATGATCCCAAGGCCCCTGACTCCTTTACATACCCTTAGGGGCTATAAGTTGATCAACGACTACTTAGGGAGTCTTTGAAAAGCATTTTGGAAGGTACCACACCTGAGTTTGACCCATTGACTCAGAATGACAGCAGTTTTCAGGCAAACTTTGGCCCCTGCACATAGTGTCTTTCCTACCTTCCCTCCACACCAATCTTGTTCTGGAACAAGTGAACAAATCTGAGAGGTCAGTGTTTTTTGCCATGACATCTTGATGCTTTGGGTTTTATGCCTATAGATGGATAGATGGACAGATCCTTTTTGACATGCCTTGTCAGAGAAATTCATCATGAAAGGGAGTTTTAAAAAAACAAAGCATGCAATTCATTTATTGTCAAAAGAACTGTGCTATTGAAAAATGAGCCTTGATGTTGAGAAATGATTGAAATGCATTGAGATAATTTAACTATAGCTACCTTGTTCAAACAGTTCTTTTATGCTCAGTGCAATGGGATTTTTTTTTTTTGCAAAGAGGTGCTGTGACATACCGGCGCTTTCAAAGACTATTTTGAGACAAATGTGGCTTTTGTGGGTTATCTTTAAATGCAATGAACCTGGAGTCCTCTCCTCTGTGTTTCGTCTGGGGTTTATGGAGAAGGATTGAAGAGCTAAGCTTAAAGGCAGCAAACGTAGAGCACCATCAGATTGGATGGCAATGAGGACGGCTGGGGAGTTTGTGGAACTTCTTTTCAGTTGGAGGCTAGCACTTCCTAGGGCAGAGGGCACAATTCATCTCTCATTCACATCCAGAGAAATCAGGGAAATCTCTTCTCCAGTCTTCTCATCTGGTATAAATCAGCACAGCTCCAGTGAAGTCAGTAGCACTATGTTGAATTACCAGTGGAAGTTTGGGCCCCAATAGAGCTACATGGGGATAAAGACATGTGGCAGGAGGCTCCCACTTAGCTTGCTCTCACAGTTATAACTAGGGGCTCTTACATGCCCTCATGCAACTGTGTCACCTGGCTGTGCCTCAGTTTCCACACACAGTACAGGATGAAAGGATTAGTTGTCAATTAAGTCCTTTGAAGATGCCAAGCAGTATATATATGAATTCTAATTATGACTGGGATTTTGCAAGGAAGTGAAGCCCTGCACAGACAAACACACATTCTGGTGTAATCTGCACTGGCTTTCTATACTGGTAGGAATTACAGTGGGATCAGAAGCAGATAGCCATGCAGCTATCTTGGGCTTGCTCACATAGCTGGGTCTACTGCTGCATCTGGCTGCTGGATAGTAGAAAAGTAGGTAATAGCACACTTGCCTTGAGAAAATAGCTGTCTGGGGATGGCAGTGGACAAATAAAACCTAAATTCATGTAATATAAACCACTGGAGTTTTACCCCTGATTTTTTCAGAAGTAAAGACCGTGGGGGTCTTTAAGAGAAGGCTGGGTAGGCATGTGGCTGGGGTCATCTGACCCCAGCACTCTTTCCTGTCTGGGCAGGGGGTCAGACTTGATGATCTGTTGGGGTCCCTTCTGACCCTAGCATCTATGAATTCATCTATGAATAAATTTTCACCAGACTGGGCAAAGTTACCACAGTACAGGGAAATGTATTTAGCCATACTTAGTATAGGGGTTTATCTCATCTGTCTGCCACTTTTTTACAATGATTTCAAGATTTCATAGACATTAAGGGCTGGAAGGGACCTCATGCGATCGTCAGGTCCAGCCCCAATGGTGTAGTGCTGATTAGTTTGGTACAAACATGTCTGCCCAGGCCCTTAGGCACTAACTCCCAATCCATTTCAGTGGATTTAGACTTCTTTGCCAATCCCAGCATAAAGCTTCTGACGCCGGCTGAATGGCTGGTTGTTCTGGTGTCCCGGTGAGAAACTATATCCCAAGCCCACCCGTAGCAGCCTCTTCCCACTTGCTTGCTTATTTTTGGTTTCAGTCCTCTCATAAGCTCAATACTCACAAGCTCAGTCTGGGGTGAGAGACTGACTGAGAAGGGCTAATTAATGCTCTTCACCCTCCCAGGGATGGGGTGCGTGTCAAGAGAGCTAGTGAGTAACACAAAAGCACTGTACCCTTATTCTCCTGCTGTCCCTTTTTTCTTTGGTTCCTCTCAAGCATCATGAATTTCCCATGAGCACCTCTGCCCACGTTTGCAGGAAGTCACACATCCAGTGCAGGGCTGCCCTGCCACTCGCCTGAACCCAGCCTTCTTTTCACGACTTTTCTTGTAGACATCTGTCACCTTCTGAGCCAGG
Source organism: Gavialis gangeticus (assembly GCF_001723915.1). Classification (NCBI taxonomy): domain Eukaryota; kingdom Metazoa; phylum Chordata; order Crocodylia; family Gavialidae; genus Gavialis; species Gavialis gangeticus. Next base: position 2,451,363 of record NW_017728980.1, on the reverse strand, counting down.
CCACCCACAGCTGCTTGCCTGGGATGTCAGGTAGAAATACTGAGGCACAGAACTACCAGATTAGAGCAATATCATTATCTTAGTCTAGGTCCACCCTGTACCTGAAAGATACAGTGGTAACATGAAAATAGCTGAGCTAGTTTTACACTCTCTTGCTTTGGAGCCATAACCAGTGAAGCTGCAGTGGCTTGGCCTTCTGTGTGGGAGGCACACTTGCACCAGGGACCCTGAGTAAGTACCAAGCAAAGGAAGCCCCTGCTGTCACAGCCATGAAGCTATTGGTAGTTTAAAAATGGCTCAAATTGCCTTTAAACTGAGGAAGGGGAGGAAGAGTCTTCCCAAACCAGCACTCCTTTACTCGCACATGAATCATGGCACTCCAGTTCCAGCGCAGATTACACGTTCTTCTTCCAGTTTTAGCTAGTCATTTTTGAGCTCATCTTTATGCAACTTTTGCAAGGAGATGTATTTTTGTGTATGTATATGCATGCGTGTGCATGTATGCAATGAACTGAACTGGAGAAAAAAGCCCTACCAGATCCTGGGCTGTTTGAACATACCTGTACTGCCCGCACTTTCATTGTGTATTCTTATCTTGGCACGAGTCAGCAACTGGTGCATGGCCCTTCATACCACTGTTTATCAGCCGGGTTTACTAGGACAAGTCAAAATGTTGGTAACGAAGAAGAAGAATAGGGACAAAAGAAGGGGTACAAAAACAGCCCCCTCCCCTTCTCCTATCTCCTGTTCTGCCACTGTAACAGAGCTCATAGAGATTATATGACTTTTTTTTTTTTTAACAGAGTCTTAGCAGGCCTAGGAGGGGGATTTGCCTCTCCCAAGAGCCTTGTCTTTGGGATGTGTGTCAGAAGCATTCTTAAATCTTCGAAAAACCTCGTCTGGCTGCGAGGATGAGAGCCTGGCAGCCGTAAGGAGCTGTAAAAAACCTGCTGATAGACAGATGGAATAGTGTAATTATACGCAGGAGGGGGAGAGGGGAGCGTTCTCTGAAATTATTAGTGTGGGCAGACAATTAGAGGCTTTTCCAGAAGATTACCCTTCTCCCTCCCATCTGCGCTCCATTTAGGAGTTTTTACGCTTGCAATGCTATTTCCTTTCTCAGCTGTGCCATTTGCCATTTTGCCCAAATTATTATTGTGCCTGACTTTGCGTTTGTTCAAACTTTACCAGCACCCCCCCCCACCTCCGCTCCTTTTTTTTTTTCATAACAAAGCTTCTAGCACGTCTGTCAGGTTTTACAGCTGCCTGGCGGTTTTTTCCCCACACACGCGCACACACGCACCATCCCTTCCTCTCCTCAGCCTGGGCAGGACACAATCTAATACAAAGGAAGTGGAAGAAGATAAATTTAATTGGTAGCTCTGCTCCCCGCCTGTGGGATTGGCAGTCAAGTCAGCATCCGAGGGGATGCTCTCAGGGAAGCCAGCTTGGCCAACCTTTTGCAGGAGCTTTTCTTTCTTTTTTATTTCTTCTTCTTCTTAACTTCCTTTATCAGAGCAAGAGAGAAAAGTGGACTTCCAGACTTCACCCGAGCCTAGACAACGTGAGACGAAAAGGGGATTACCCAGAGTTGGAAAGTCTAGGAGCCCAATACTGCTTTCTCAGAGCTTGTATTTGGAATAATGAATGTTTTTATCCTGGTGAGAGAGGAGCAATGGGATTCCTGTTATTTACTCCTCCTGACTGCAGCCTTTGGTGAAGGGTTTGATGAGGGCAGAGGGGTCTGTTCATTAGCTCCACGTTCAGCCATGGTTCACCAACATGGTGCTGAGCTCCACGAAGACACACGTATCTGCAAGCCTGTCTCTTCCTCATGCACATACACACAGACAGAGTGAAACACACTCACCCCCCGCCCCCATCCCTTCCTCAGGGAGGCACTTGCACCCGTGCTCCCACAGGTACAAATGCATTGCCTCTCCTATAGAGCCACAACCTCACCTTTGTAAAGGGTGGTACTCAATGTACACGGCCTCCATGCACACCCGCTGGGTTGCCAGCGCGTTGCAAGCAGGCACACTTGCTCTCTTTTGTGTGCAGACACATACAGATTAGCTCTAAGTCACATCTTCACACGCACACCGGTGCTGTTTAAGTTGCACAACACCCCTCCACACACACCCCATCTCTCACATACTGTCATAACCTCTCATGCACGCACTGAGCATAGTTGCCATCACATTCTGTCAGACACACACCCACGCAGTCTCTCACATGCAGTCATCAAGTCTCTCAGTTAGGCACACAGTGGGCACATCTACACATGCATTTAATGCTATTTGGCTTTACTGCACAGTAAATCTACTGCACAGTAGACGAATGCTATTTGGCATTCAGTAACCTGGAAAACATATATCCACAGATGCACATTTCCCCTGAAACGGTATATTCTTATGTACACGGACACAGAGTTACACGTTACATTAAGCACGTATACGAACATTTGTGCGCACATAATGATTCATGAGCTGATATCTAGGCAGGAGCATGGACCAATGGCTAGAGCAACAGCCTGGGATTCAGGACCTGGCCTACTCCTGGCTGTGACACTGGCTTGCTGCATGATGTCACTGAGCCTCAATTTCCCCATCTGTAAAATGAGGTAATAAGATTGCCCTTTCCCTTATTGTTACAAACACTTCACACCTCTACCAGCAATGGAAATCTTTCTAGGGTTCTCTTACTCCCCTGCTATTATTCCCTTTGGCTGGAAGACCTTTTCCATTCTTCACTGTCACACATTTTGAGGTCAACACAGTGCCCAGTTCCCCAAGCAGAAGCTGTAGTGGCAAAGGACCAGTATGAGAAGCACTGAGCAATTCCCTTTTTAAAAAGTTAGCATAGAAGCAGTTAAACAGGTAGGGTTGCTGCAGAGTGATTGTTTTAAAAGGTTCAGAGCTTGGATTTGAACTTTGAAAGAGCATGAAAACATTCCCCACCCCCAGAAAAAGTAGAATGTGTTACTAAGACTTTTTTGACCTCAGATGAGTCTGTACAAGATATGGATTTCTGTGCCCCTGCTTCCTCCCAAGGCTAACACCATTGCCTGCTTTGTTCTGTGCTAGCTACATAAACCTGCCTAGGTAGAATACATAAACTAAAAATAAGGATATAGGTGGAAGCTGTCAGCACGTGTGTAGGGAAATCTACCCTTTCATGACTAATACTGGTTTTGGCCCTGTGACTGCAAGGGCACCTCAGTCTTGTGGGGAAGGGGAGGGGTGGAAAGGGATATTTTGGAAATAGATTTAGGTGCCTACTGCTGGTGGCTGGGGTTGGTAGGTGGCACCCACTAGAATGATAGGTTTATCCCAAGAGGTGTGGGAAGAGAATCACAGAAACCAGACAACAACTAAGGAAGGTGAAGGGAAAAAAATGGAGATGGGGTGCAAGTTGTGCGGACAAAAGGAGTAAGAGGAGGCCAAGTCTCAAAGTGTCTCTTGTGTCACACTGACGTTGCTGAAGTCTGCTGGTTGGCCGTTGTAGGTGTAAACTATGGGTGTACAATGCCCCACCAGACAGTGAAGCCCCTAGTCTTTGGACTTGACCTGTAAGTAATCAGGTTGGAGTGCTGTTGTAGCTACAGTGGTCCAGGAAGTATGTGAGAAACAGTAGTTTTTTGGTGATACCTTGTACTGGACCGGCTGTATAGTTGGGAGAGAGATTAGACAACCTTGTGGGCATGAAGTGCCCTTCCTCAGGTTTCTTCCCTTCCTCAGGAAGAGCCTCTTGTCCCCAAAAGCCTGTCTAACACCTCATCCAGCTGTCCAGTTTGTCCAATAATAAATATCACAAAAAAATCCCTTGCTTTGTGACCTGCAAGGACATTTGGGTGGGGGAGCAGGGTTGACAGCAGAATTTACTTTATATTCCCACAGTTTGGTAATAGTCTCCTAAGTGAATGAGACAGCAGGGACACAGGCACCAGTTGTACTACTGGTTTCTCCAAGGTAGACACATTTTTAGGGTCATAGGACCATAGGAAAGTAGAGCTGGAAGGGACCTCACAAGGTTGTCTAGTCCAACCCCCTGCTCAAGGCAGGATCATCCCTGACAAATTGCCCCTCCTGCAGCTTGAGACTATTGTTCCTAGTCCTGTCTCCTACAGCCACAAAGAAAAACCCCTCTCCATCCTGTCTGTAAACAATCACCCTTAAGGTATTTGAAGATTGTTATCAAATCTGCCATCAGTCTTCTCTTCTCCAGGCTAAATAATGTTTTCCCATTTACAAAGACATGGACTGAGGACCACCCAACTCAGGTCACAAATGCCACTACATTTTTCTGGGCTGGAAACCAGGCATAACTAGGAAGGCAGTTCATTCAGTTTGGTACTGAAAATAATTATTTTTTATTATTATTTATTTTATAAAATTTCCAGGCCTTTAAAATCCCCCCTCCCCCACAATTGTCTTACATCAATCAAAATATCTTGTTCTGACAAAACCGAAAGTTTTAATTTCAATTTGGTAATTTCTGGTTCAGGTTGTTTTTAAAGTGTTGGGGGATTTTTTCATTAACATTGCAGGAAATGATTAAAAAATCCTTTCAAATCACAGAATCTAAGAGTTTCTTTCTCAAAGTGTGTTGAATATGGTGAATGTGTCTGAATTTTTTCCCCCCTGAAAGACAAATTTGGTGAAACTAATTGATACATATTCCTGAATATTTCAGTAACACTGAGCCTGTGTTCTTCACATAAAGCAGGGGGGGTTGTTTGAAAATGTTTTGCCCATCTCTAGAAAAATGGTCCCTTACTTTACTGCAGTGTTATGATGATAATGATAATTCAATTATGTCAGGGTACTTTAGATAGTAAGTAAAGCTGAATTTGAACCAGTGACCTAGCAATGAAAAGCCCGATACTTGCTGACCCTTGCACTTCACAGGTAATAATGACTCCACCTAACAAGCTTTTGTTCCATCTGCTATTTAGCTCTGCTTCTGTCTCAGAGGCCTGAGGAAGGCTACTGATACCCAAAAGCTTGGCTATGTCTGTACTAGCCATGCAATTGGTCCAGTAAAATATACCCACAAGAATGCTTACTTTTTGCATATCTCCTGGTCCATCCCAGCAACCTCATCACCTCAACACATGCAATGAAAGACTCCATAGCCAGCTCCTGAGCTCCTCTCTCTTGCTCTCTTGCTCTCTCCCTTGTTGTCTCTGGTTTTCAACCAAGCTCAATGTGATACACACACACACACGGAGATATATGAATAGAATAATTCAGTAAATTGTATGGTTTAAGTTGACATGAAAGTTTGCTGGCAGCACAATTCTAGGATGCAGAAGCAATAAATAATCCAGGATGTGGGGAGGGGATTCATCACTGATGAAGACTGATGAAGTTGCCCATAGAGAGAGCCTGTGTACAGAGAGGGGTGACCTTTTACCGCAGGCTTCTGGAAGCATGTATATTTTTATCAGCCTGAGTGACCTGTTTATCAGTAGTAGTGTGACTCCTAGAGATTCCTTCTCTGGAAGTCGGAGCTGCTGAATATTTCATATGGAAAAAAAAAAAAAACCACCAAAAGAGGGCATTTACAGTACAGCTGTCCTCTGGCAAGTGCTCATGCTTTACTTTCTTTAAAGTGAAAAAGAGTCCTTGCTAACCTCTTGCTCTTCAAATCTAGGGAGGGATGACAGTCACACCAGGCCATCCTGCCTTGTGGATTATCATCAACATGAATCGTTTTGCAAGCTAGGGTTTTTGCTAGTGACAGGTGAACACTCCCCCTGTCCTCATATCCTTGTGACAGTGACACCACTACACAGCCCCCCTGAGGACAGGGTAGTTGCAGAGGTGTTGCTAAGGTCAAGTCGTACATTGCCATTGTCATACTTGTGAGCCGGCTGCACTTTTAGGATCTGAGATGGTACTGAGGGTCCACACCCCACAGCATACCTCGTGGATGTGGGAGTTCTCTTTCTCCCCATATGAAATGAGCCTGTGTCTTTCTTTTCTAACATCCCTAAGCTGTTCCCACCTGCACTGTCTTTCTACACTTACTCCATCCTTCCAGAAATGATAGAAGCCAAAGTGGCAGCCCTGAGGAAAGGCCTTACAATTTGCATGTAATGCCAGATAGTTATAGCATGCTTGTCCAATTGCATAGCTAAAAGGAACAGTGACACAATATCTTAGGAGTAGCCGCTCTTCTTCCAGATTTTTGACCTGATATTTGGAATAGTCAGATGAGAGACTGCAGTCTTTCCCAGGAATTATTCGGAGCCAGGCGGTGAATGGCAGTGCTAGGATATGCTTTGTGGAGTTTAGTAAATGCCATATGGTTGCACATACAAGTTGGATGGGGCTATTAAGTCCTTGCCTGCACGAGGAAAGGTTTGCTGGCACAGGTATCTCACCCCTAGGGCCCTGACTTCACTTCAGCTGGAACTCAAGGTAGTTCACTCAAGTTACTTCGCGTGAGCCAGGATTGCTGGAGCAGTCACACTGCAGAACAGCACTGGGGCTATTCATTCATAACACTTGCTGCAGCAGCACCAGGCCGCTGCCTTCCTTCAACACAACTGACTTCAGTACCCACAGCACTCCAGTGTCAAATCCACTCCAGTCCCAACAGACCAGCTCGCTGGAACTTGAAGGACCGCTTTACTCGAGCTAGTGACGTAGCTCAAGTAAAGCGTGTGGATGAGTCCTGGGTTAGCAGCAAAACCTGAGGTGTTGCTCAAGTGACAATGAACACAAGCCCCTGATACAGACACAGCTTAAATAAGCCCCAAATGCTGATACACAATAGTGAGATGTGCTAGATTGGCAGAAGCACTCACATGGCAGTATAGCTTGCTCTACCCTAGGGATTTTGCTGCTATAGTCATGTTTTTAAAAAATCAGTGCCCTGAATCAATATTACTTTCTTGTAAAAAGTTCCTGAGTGTAGGTCTGGCTTAACCCTCATCGCCTGGACTCAGGGCTTGGACTCAGCCAAGAATGGCTGCCTCTCGGACTCTGCTCCCTCTGGGAGGAGGGAGCAAATGTCTGAATGAGCCATTTTTTTTGGTCTGTGTCTGTGATGTCTGTGAGTTGCAAAATCAGTTTGGGATGCCGAGCCTCCCAAGCGGGCAGGATGGCTTCTTTCTGTGCTTGTGCCGAAGGCTGGCCAGGGGGACCCCCACAGAGTCCTGAGCTGGTAGTGGGACCCAGACTCCTGGTGAGCTCCTCTGCCACCCAGTCCATTGGCCTGGTGCTCTATGGCACGCTTGCAGGTAGGTCTGTACCACACTGGGAGGTGTAACTGCAGACAGATAGGCATTCCCCAGCTAGCTTGAGTAGCAACACTGTGAGGACACAGCAGCACAGGCTTCAAGGGGATCTGCACAATCCCATCTGAGACTTTCCTTACACAGGCACTGGCCTGTACTGAAGCCTGTTGCGCTGCAGCCCCACTGGCACTGTTACCCATGCTAGCTACATTATAGCCAGCTTGCCTCTGCTGACCTGTATTGTGGTCACACTTTGAGAACAGTGCACACATGCCATCAATACACAACAGTGCTGGGCTCTGCCCACTGCACTGGGGCAGACCCTCACAGTGGTGTGGGTGCCTGGGCTCTGACCTTCCCTTTTCTCCCAAGCTCTACATGGCAGAAAGGTACAGAGAAGGGTTAAACAAGCCCATCTCTTCCATCCTCTGTCTCACTCACTAACTTTCTAAGGTGCTTCTTGCCATTTGCAGTTAACAACAAAATGTCTTTCTCTGTTTATTCATTCTACCTGTCAAGGGGGTAAGTATTCCAAGTGCAATGGTGTGAAATCTAGCTACCAGATTATGCCTTTGGTGCTTAGCTGTCATTCCCAAGTTATGCACCATGCAGGCCCTAGTGATTGCAAAAATGACAGACGGATAGGTAGATAGTTGCACTGATTCATAGCTCAACTAACTAGAAGCAATGGGCACTTCTAATAGAGGCACTAAGGCATCTCTTCCACTCTGGGTGCTGTGTTTTGATGGGATGATTAGATGTGTTTAGATCACTTTGAGGCCAGGACAAACACATACCACTAGATCTGACATTTCAGAAAACATAGCAGTAGCAAGGACTCCATCAGCCTTCAGAGCTGGGAAAGAAATACATGTCTCCTTTCCCCAAAGACAGAGGAGGCTTTATTAAACCCTTAAATTGAAGACGAGCTGGGAAATGATATCCAAATATTATTTAAGACTAGGCTTCTTTTGGAATGATTTTATCTGGCAACATTTAGTTTTCTTTTGTTTCCAAGATGTAGAGCAGATATGTAGGAGGGTTCATTTATTTATTTACATGCAGTGTTATAAATGACAGTCTGGAGCCTACTGCCATATTCCAGGAAAGAGAGACTCACAAACACACATACAGACCCTGCTGCTCCTTAAAGCAGTAGCCCAAGTTTCTCCTCTTCATTTCATTTCCTCCTTCCTTTCTTTGGGGCCAGCAGTGCTTTGTAGTTGCTCCCCATTTAATTTTCTTCACTAGAAATCTTGCCATTGTCCATAACATTTCAGAGACTTTTGACCCAGCAAATGACCATAACTCGTAATAAAACTTCCTATTGCAGATTACCCAATTTGCTGGAGAAAGAAGATATTTTTAAATCTTCCCATTGGTTGATTTATTTCAGGGCAGGGTACAAGAAATCTCTGCAATTTAATTATGATTAGATGCATGGATAAGATGCATGGTACTCCTGGATAAGACTTGGTAAACACTAGTCAAGGGTACACGCTTAGCTCTGATCACTCCAACCGAACCTTATTCTTTTCCCTGGTTTTGTTTGCTGTTCTTTCCGTAGCTCCACAGTAAATGTGGTATTGACATATACCACCCCAAGGGGGAACAAAATTCCCACAACATTGCTAGTTCCAGTTGGTTAAATCCACGAGGCTGTAGGGGTTTTTTTATTTATGTTTTCTCTCCCCCACTATCACCACATCTTTTCCTTAACATTTCCACCGAGGCTTGTCTGCCACTCAGCTGCATATTAGCAATCAATACCCTTTATGTTATGGCATGCGCATGATCATGGTAGAAATGGGGAAAGGGAAGAGGATTTATTGAAAGTGCTTGATGG
>NW_017728980.1:2427309-2437268 GCF_001723915.1 Gavialis gangeticus | reverse complement strand
ATAAGGGCTATGGGGGTGCACCGAATTGTATTTTGGAGAAGTATTTATTTAACTGCTTCAGCTGTGGCATGTTGGGAGTAGAGGACTGATTGGAGCATGTGTTTAGGCGAAGTTTGACAAGAGAGCTTGGGGGGTGGAGAGCAGGGTACAAAATGATCTCTTCCCACTAACCTAATTTATGACGCTGACAATATGATACCGTTAGGGCGCATCTATCTTAAAGTGAAAAAAAAATCATTACCAGCCTTTCAGCATTGACCAGCCTGGGGAGACAGGAGTTATTCTTAAGAAAGTCATGTATCTTCTTTACCTTGGCATCACTATAAATAAAATTATTTATACCTCAAATTTAAATGCACTGCACCTTTAGCACGCCGTAAATCCTTCTCTTCCTTCCTGTTATTTATTTATTTACTGTGGCATCTGTAGTAAGTGAAGAGCTGCATGTGAAATTCATAACCGCACCCCTCTCTCTGTCTCATGCAGGGCACAGAATGCACACGCACGCACGCACACGCATACACGCACGCACACACACAAGCTCACATAAGCACACCCACATATACAGAGTTCAGAAGCAGTAGGTACATCTGCTTATTTCAAGTAAAGACAGGTTGTGACCAGTGACCAAGGAGAAGAAATGCAAAGTATGTCCCACTGCTCCTTTACCGGTAACAAGATCCAGGGAAGCTTAATCTGTGAACTTCAGTTTTAGAGACAAATGTTTCCTAAAGTTTTTGCAGGATGCTTAGATTTGGTGAGTTTGGGCTGGGACCACCTTCTCATTGCATTGAAAAGGGCATTCATTATAAACATGCTGCTTACAGATGAGCAAGCCCTTTGTTGGAGGAAAACATCTAGGAACCTGACTGACAAACCAAATGGTCTGTCCAATCAATAGATTTTGTGCAGTGTAAAGAAAATGCACTTAGATCTCTGCAATAACAGCCTTTGGAAGGGCCAGAACTGCAGGATAAAGAACAGGTCAGCCCCCCTAGGTCTCTGTTTTGTCATTAGCAAATGTCTCCTGCTGAGCAACCAGTTGCTCTCACACCCCCTCTTGCTCTGACACAGTATGGGATGGACAGGATGGTTTAGACTCGACTGGACAAGGTGTTGGGAGAGTTGGGTTCTGTTGCTGACTCAACTACTGACCGCCAGCCAGGTAGCTTACCTCTCTCGCTGCCTCTCATCCCTGTCTACTATGGTTTGTAGGCTTTGGGAAGGTGCTGTCTATTATCGTGTGTGTGTGCAGTGCCTGAGGCCTGTCGGTACTACGATGAAATAAATACCATTGGTTGGACTTGCTCTGCACCCTGCCAGCAGCTGGGGACAAAGAGGACAGCAGCTGCTCCTTGAGCCTGGGGTATTTGAAGGGTTAGCCACATACACCAAAGCGAAGTTGCCTGTGCCCCAAGCAGACCCCAGCAAACCTTGGTGTGATTGGGGCTTAGTTATCCAGATGTTTGTCTCAAAAAATATTGTCTCAGCAGATTTGAAGAGTGAAGGTGTTATCCTCCATTTTACAATGGGCTTTCAGCTAAGCCTTGACACAGTTCCAAATGAAAGTCTTTTCCATGGACGCAGCTGGCTACTTGCCCACTGGGTCTCCAGTGAACAATCCTTGATGTGACTAGGTCATTACAACGCATACAGAATGCTGTTTAACACAGCCATAGACACCTTGCCTGGGCTTTGGAGGCTGAGTGCTCAGTGCAAATTATTAGGGATGGAAGCATCAGTCTGGGCTGAGGAAGAACTGGATCTTTGTCTGGAACTCACATTTGTGATACACAAAACTTTAATGCTTTGCACATTCATGAGCTAATTAATCTGCATTGCCTGTAAATATCACCACCCCCATTATATACTCAGCACAGCAGAGAGACAAAAAGGTTAAGCAACTTGCCTGGGGTCATACACAGAGAGAGCTGGGACTAATACCCACATCTGACTCCCGATCTAACATTGTATCCACTGCTTCATATTGCTTCCCAAGGAGCACCCCCCGCAGTTCATCAGCTTTTGGATCCCTAGCCTGTAGACAAGCCAATCTGCCTTCTTTTTGGGGGGCAGGGGGTATAGTATCATATAAATTTGTTTTTCTGTTCTCCTTATTACTGGTTCTACCCAAGAGTGGAAGAGCCCACAGACCCAGCAAGTGTCACTGACACCAAGAAGCGCTGGAGATGTTATGACCAGATCCCCTGCAACCTCTTGTCAGATTAAGATCCCAGTTTCAATAATGAAATAGGATAAACTCTGGATTTTTGGCTGTGGATATATCTGTGGTTGCTGGGACCTCCTCAGCTGGAGCCACAGAATCCCAATACTGAAGTCCTAATTATGAGCTTTATTGACATCCACACTTCCTGGGTATCTACCCACAACAAACTGCCCTAGCATACACTGGGCTCAGTGTAAGAGAGGGAATAATTTTTTCAGGCAGGTGGTGGTCTCCTTTGTGGTCATTTCTAAATCCTGGTGAGAAATCTGAAATGCCTGTTCCTCACAACATGACCACTGACAAGTCTAGACAGGGCCTTCTGGCTCTGGGACAGAAGTTGAATACACCGATTTAACCTAAATCAGTTAAGTCAAATACTACATCCATCCAGGTCTATCTTAAATAGGTTTCAGCCATTTAGCAAGTGGTTTATGTGCAATGAACTTGTGTTGTGTTACAGATTTGAACTAGTTTCTGTTCACTTATACCAGTTTATGTGTAATGTCTGTCCCTAGCCCTGAAGTTCATTTCTTACCACCAATATTATTACTACTGAGTTGTAACTTGTCAAAGCACTTCTTCACCAAGAATCCCAGGGCCTAACACCCTGGTACCATTTTAGGCACGCTGGTAGGTTCCTCAAATTGATTCATTGAAGTGAGGCATAGGCACAGCTTGGTCCTCCAGACTCATACCCCTGACCTGCCCCTCCCCCCTTGCCCCGTTCAGATACTTCTAGACTTTGTGGGATTTTGACTGAAGTTTCTTGTCTGGTCTGTATTTCTCTACTGGGCTACTTCTAGGCCCCCACAAATGTTGATCAGGTGCTGGTCCCAGATTGACTTTTTTGGCATCCAACCTCCTTTAAGAAGCAGGAAGCCATTAATGCTATCAGTGTCTGTTTTCTTCCTATAAGTGTTTGTCCTTCTTACATCTTCTGTGCATCTTCTCAGTGAATCCAGAAAGAAAGTTGGATGTGCAGTGAGTCCCTTCAGTGCTTATCACCTGCTGCACACTGCAGCTCCAGAACTTCAGGGGTTTGCCTATTGCTACTTACTGTCCACTAGGGCTGTGCGAAGCTTCAGATGGTGATTCAATTTGGAGGAGATTCGGCCTGATTTGGTGGCCAAATCTCCAAATCTACATCAAATCAGGGGACCAATTTAAAGGTCCAAATCAATTCAAAGCTCTCCGAATCTTCGGAAAAGATTCGGAGAGCTTTGATGACTCAAGCTGTCCCCAGTGGCCCTAGCAGGGAGCTGCAGCTGGACTCCTAGCTCGTAAGTACCAGGGACGGGGAAGCGGGGGCTGGGGAAAGGGGTAGGGGACCATGGGAGGACCCCTGCCAGGCCCCCCTGCTCCCTCCCGCTGCCCCAGCCCCCCCGACCCCTGCCTGCTCCCCCAGCCCTCCATAGCTGCCCCGCCCACCCCAGCAGGGTACGTTAAAAAAACCCCCCAGTGCTCACTGGGAGCTGCCGGGTGGGGGGAGTGATTCCCGCTGCCCCCCACTGCCGCACACTTCATGGGGGCTCTACCACAAGCCCCTTGCTCACCCCCACACACAGCTGCCCTGCCCACCCCAGCTCCAGCCCTTTAAGGAAAAAAAAAGCTGAGAAAAGCCCCTGCACTCACCACTCCTGCAGCAGCCTAGGGGTTTCAGGGGGGCCATGCAAAGCCCCCCATGTGGCACAGGGCAGCAGGGGGCAGCAGGGATTTCCCCCCTCCAGCAGGAGTGGTGAGTCTGGGGATCGGGATTGGGGGGGTTTTTTCTTAAAGGGCCAGAGCTGGGGCACCCGTGGGGGGTCTGGGGGAACAGAGGGGGCAGTTAAGGGGCTCGTGCAGAGCCCCCATGCCATGTGGGGATCACCCCCCCACCCGGCAGCACCTGGTGAGTTGGGGCTTTTTTTTCCCAAAAAGCCGACAGCTGGGGAGGGCGGGGCAGCCATTGCCAGGGTGGGGTTGTGGGGGAGGTGAGCCTGGCTGATTCGGAGATTCGACCAGATCAAATTGGGACAATGATTCAAATCACCGACTTGTATCACTGTCCTCCAAATTGGCTGAATCTGAATCCAAAGCGAATAGTAGCTGCTGCGCATAGCCCTGCTGTCCACGGGAAGAGTTCTGTTCCTGGAACATCCCACAGTCTCCCCTGTAGTGTTGCCCTCTGAACACATGTCCACCTTGCCAGTGATGCCAATGGGTGCACAAAGTATCAGGACACAGAATGGATCAGAATTTTGTCTTTGTTTCTTTGGTCTACGCACACAGCCTTGAAATGAGGTCTCTTGGGTTCTTATCACTACTATCTCTACACAGAAGCTTTATCCTATCTCTGTACTGCATTTTCTCCATCAGTAAACAGGGTTAATAATACATTCAATGCCAAGTTTTTCCAGCAATTCACCACAAGGGTATCTGAGATTGCCACCTTTCTCCTACAAACCAGGAGCTATTCCTCTGTCCATTTTAGGGCCAAGATGCTGCTCTACAGTGCTTATCATTTTGATATCACATGGTAACAGCTAACAAATCTGAGTTTTATTTTCCCACCTCACTGCAATGTTGCAGGGCCTAGTGTGTATTTGCATAGTGTTTTGAAACCCTGGGATGCAAATTTCCATCTGAATGGCAAAAGGTTAGCACCAACACTAGAGTCCCTCATGTTCACATCTCCCTTTGCCAGTCTGATACTTTGTATAACATTTTCCAAGCTCCTTCAACGTGGGCAATGCCACATGTTCCTTTCCCTCTTGCTTTCTGAGAGCAGCTATCAAATGCCGCTGCTCAGTTCCTTCCCCCAGTGCCCTAGCCTCTACTTCCTGACATCCGTAAGTCCCCTCCCTCTGAAATCCAGACTGACAGAATTGTTAACTTCCCCACGCTCCTGGTGATCCGTGACATTTTATCATTTGTGTATTAATTGCTGCTTGAGATGGCAGCTGACGGCGTGTGATGCCTGAGCAGGGGGCCCTGTGTGATGCTGTGCTCTGGATAGTCCTGGTCTGCCGTAAGCACTTTTCTTATGCTTGGCGGCTGCAATCAAAAGGGCTGCTGGATTGCTTGGGCTGACAGGGAAAAGGAATAGAAAACAAGGACCAAAAAAAGCCCTCACAAATATTGCATCTAATCTTTCTTTCTTACTCCTTGGTGCTTTCTGCTTTTCTGCTCTTTTTTCTCTTGTGGCTTTAACAAAGGAAAACAACCTGCAAATCAATTTATTTTCCTGAAAGGGCAAAACTGTAAAGATTGTAATGGTGACCTCTGGATAGGGGGGTGTTGTAATTACCATCTGGCTTGTGTAGTGCTGTGAATTATTGTTACTAACATCCTTATTGGCACAAGAGAATATGCAGTTGAATGGTTAACACACCAGCTTGAGACATGGGAAACTGTTCAATTCCCTGCTCTGATGTAGATGCCTTGTGTAATCCTGGGCAGGTCCATATCACTAGGGTCTAAAGCAGGGGAAGCAAAATATATCCTGCAGGCAAGATCTGGTCTGCCAGGCTGTTCTACCCAGCCCGTGAGTCCCCTAAATTTTTGAGAAAAAATTTAGAAAATTAATATTTATCCACTCCTGGCTACCTGTCAAAGATGACAGGAGCCATGGGCAGTAGGACCCTGGGGAAGCTGGCAACAGGACCATGGAGCCCAGCAGCAAGGCCCCCCATGACCTGCCTCACTCCAGCCCCCACCCTAGCAGAAGCTTCTGGCCTGGGACTGTGGGCCTGTTCCCTGCCTCCCTCCGCCAGAGAGGGAATCTCAGGTAAGAGTGGCAGGGAGGCAGGGGAGGACCACAGGCAATTGTCCCATTCCTCAGGGTTGGGCTGGGCTGGCTCCTGCTGAGTCCTGTGGTCGTGGCCAGGTGGCAAGGAACCACAAGTTGCAAGAGTGCTGCAGCAGTGGGTAGGAAAGTGGGGAAAGCAGTGGCAGATGGGTGGGAGTGGTAGCAAGATGGCATGCGAGAGCACAGTGACAGCTGGGCAGGAGTGCAGGGCCTATGCCAGTGTCCCAGGGCCAGCGCCAGCAGGGCCCAGAGCAGGGCAGCAGGAGTGTGGGTTCTAGCATCAGCTGTGATGGAGGGGGGCAGGGGCCCCACACTCCTGCCCAGCTGTCACTGCATTCCTGTGCGCCACCTCACTAGCAGCGCCCCCTGCCTGCCACTGCTTTCACCTCTTCCCTGCCTGTGTTCGTGGTGCTCCAGCCAACCAGGAGAAGTGTGTGTATGTGTGTGTGTGCGCGCGCAAATGCAGTGAAGGAGGGAGAGAGTGTATGTGTGTTCATAGGGTGGGTCCCACATGCACACTCCGGATACACATGCACCCACACTCCACCTTGCACTGCCACACACATAGACCCCTACACCCACACCTCCTCACACAATCCAGCCACCCTCCCCCCACACGCACTTCCCAAATATCACATACCCACACACACACTCCCCTACTCTCTCACCCCACACCCCCACACCTATCCACCCCCACAGACACACCCACATCCTCCCCCACAACCCACACATCACACCCCACATACCCACACACCTACAGCCCCCTACAAACCTATACCTACCCCCCACCCACAATATACAGGAGTGTGACTTCATGTTAAGCTATTGTGCAATCACCTCTGTTTACACTACGCAAACACAGGTAAATCAGGAAAAAATGTTTTATTCGAAATTCAGTTAATGAATGCTGTAGATGCTCAATTTTTAGAATATAATTTGGTATTTTTCTGGTTCCAAGATGGCAAAACCCCTTGTTGAAAGAAGTACTTCTGGGGACAAGGGGAGGGACTTCTGATGGCAAAAGTCAGGGGTTAGTTGGCGGGACTTCCGGTCACAAGATGGCAACTAGGGGTGGGGCCCTTGTCAAGGGGCGGAGCTACCCATAGGGACCTCCACAGCTTGCCAAAACTCAATAAGCTTAAACAGGCCCTCCGATGCATGCTACAAGGATCTGGATTTGAGTCCTTTTCTGGGTCTCACCTTCACATGTGTACCGTGGGGATAACAGGGTTGTTGGTTGTAGCCGTGTTGATCTAAGGACATAGGCAGGCAAGGTTCTTTGCGTAGATGTGATATATTTTATTAGACCAACTGTTCAGTTGGCAACTACATCTATTAAGTTGGTCTAATAAAAGATATCACGTCTACCCAAAGAACCTTGCCTGCCATTGGGGATAACAGCACTGCCCTACCTCAGTGGGTGTGGGAGGACAAACGCATTAAGGACCATGAAGCACTGAGATGCTTTGACAATGGGAGCCATATAAGTAGTATGAATAAATACTATAGTATACTTCAGAGTGTCAGAGGTGCCTGAGGGGAACGAGGCATGAGTAGTAGTCAAGGTGAAGGTATGTAAGTGCTATTTCTTTCAAAATTGCTATTATTGTCATGATGATGACCCTGGTATTAAACATCCCAGGTAAGTCTCTGATTCAGTAAACATCAGAGCAATCCCACCAGACTAATGTGCTTAAAATTAGGCATGTGCTTATATAATTTGCTCACTCAGGAGCTCAGCCTAGAGCTCTGGCTTCTGCTAGTCACCCTCATTTTTGTGCAGAGCCAAGGAGTGTCTTGTATTTGCCATCCTCAGCAGCGAGCTCAGAGGGACAACAGCTTTGCAAACTGTACCATTTTCTGCATATGTATGAAACCTGCATTCTGCGTTTTTGCCTATCTCTTGCTTACAGCGTCTGGGTGCCTCAGCCCCGCATCTCAGTCTGTGTCTGCTTCATTAATCTCCTGCGGAAAACCCTCCTAGAGCCATTAAGACTGTGTGTGTGTTTATGCAAAAGAAATAGAATAAATGACAAACTCATTGCTATGTGTAAGCAGACTGAAGCACAGCCAGGGTTTAGATCCTTCCCTTGTCTTCTTTGCCCTAATAATCGGACCAGGCCTATCTGATTAAAGCTAATGAGCCCGTTACTTGTAGATATAAAATCCAGCCCTGCCAGCACAAGAGCACAGCACCTCATCCTGCTGAGCTGAGACAGTGACTGTGCTCACTGTGTCATCGTTCAGCACAATCCTGAACAATCCCATCTGGAATTCAGCGAGTGCTTAGCTAGGGTCTCTGAGTGCAGCAGCGAGAAAAAAGGCGTGAAGTGATGACTGAGTAGTGGATGTCCATCAGAACACCCACAAACTGTGAGGAAGCTAATGATCTGCACCTGTTCCTTATCTCCTAATAGGCAAAAATAAAAATGGTTGGAAAATCCAAAAATTTCCCAGCAGAAATTTTAAATGAAAAATCTTGTTTGCATTTTTTTTTTAATTGAAAAAAATTGGTTGGAAGTTTTGCAAAGATGCTAAGCCAGCCCTTTTCCTTGAGATTGACACATGAGAATGAAACCAAAAAAAAAGAAAAATCTTATTTTGACTCATGGTATCATTTCATGTCAGTTTCTTGGTTTCCAAAGCAATGTAATGACATTTTAAATAGAAATGTTTGTTTTGCGTTGACATTTTGACTTGCAGTGTTTTATTCTGGGTTCTTTTTTAAGACAGAAAGAAACAACAAAATAATAGCATGGGCTGAAATAAAAGAATTTTTTTGTCTTGAAAAATGGCCAAGATTCTTCTTAGCATGCATGTCTTAGCAAGAGGAGGGGGCGCTATAGAGAGTCTAAAAGCATAGAGTCTAGTGTGGGGACCTACCCAGTATATGAGACTGGAAACATGGATCTCCTAATCAACAACTCCCATGGGGCATTGTGCTGAATGTAGAATATAGAAATGCACGTAAAGGTCCCATTTTATAGCCCCCTTTGTAAGTCCATCTGCCACTCTAGAGTCTATAATGTCATTTGTATGACCTACCACCGTTGAAGGAATTGTCTGTTTGGTTCTGTAAGATGATAGCCTACTCCTTGTCACCTTCCATTTTATCAGTTGTACTGGTGTTTATTTACAGATAGTTCCCTGTCATTAATTATTGTTAATGATCAGCTCACTGCAGTTTCCTCAGTACGGCAGTAGTGCATTTATCTTGAAAGTATCTTCAAACAGTTTACTTGACAACAACATAGTAAATCTGTTTCCATCTAGAACCCTTTACCTACCTAACATTATATTTACCTACTGTCAGGTGCCTTCTCCTACTTGTAATTACAGTGGATTGCTATAGTTCATACGTTTGTCAGAATTTTAAAAGTGGGGGGAGGAAGTTCACTCTGTTTTCCCAATTTTTCTACAAATGTTTAGAAATTTTGAAAACTGTTCAAATGTCCAAATGTCAACAGCCCTGCCCCCCAAATCCAGTAAAGTTTTCCCCACTTTTTTCACAGTTTGATCCTGTTTTTCTCCAGTTTTGTTGGTCTGATTTTGAGGCAATTATAAGGAAGTGTGTGATGTTGCCCTCTAGTGGCTGATGCGTAGTAGGCATCTGCTAATATCACTAATGAAGAGATGGGCAACATATGGCCCATGGTCAGGATCCAGGCCACCAGCCCATTATATCTGGCCTGCAGGGCCCTTAAAAAATTTAGAAAATTAAAATGTATCTGTCCCTAGCTGTCTGTCAAAGATGTGACCCCAGGGGAGCTGGTGGTAGAACTAAACAGCCACAACAGCAACTCTGGCATGGCAGGAGAAGGGCAGCAGTGGCAGATGGAGGGCAAGTGGCAGCAAGCAGGAGCACAGGGCCCATGGCAGTGCCTCCCATGGGGGTGGGGTTAGGGAGGGGGCAGGCTGTGGGCAAACCCTCCCCCTCCACACAAG
>NW_017728980.1:2423167-2426977 GCF_001723915.1 Gavialis gangeticus | reverse complement strand
CCCCACACACCCCCACACCCCTCACACCTATCCACCCCCCACAAATCCCACACACATTCCCTCCCCCACACTCCATGTTCCCACAAGAGGTGGGGCTACCTGTCAAGGGGTGGGGCTGCCCATGCGGCCCTTGATGGCTTGCCAAATCTCGGTAAGCAGCCCTCCACTCTAAATAGTTGCTCGCCCCTGCACTAATGCTAGCTCAAAGCAGCCTCCCTTGGCTGATGCAGAAGAGATCTGGCTTTGAGGAGTGGAAGGACCTGAGCTGTAGCCTCTACTTTGCCCAGGTATCCGTGGTTTATCTATTTGGTGGATACTTTGTAAAGTGGGGCAGGAGCTGAAACGCACAGGTTGTGTCTACATGTTCATTAATGCACCATAATTACAGCTCATTAAGTTTAGTACCTGTGGGTGCCTGCACACAAGTGCAGAGGCCAGGGGCAACACATAGGGAGTGCACACGGGTGTACATGCAACCCCTGAGCGTGGCGGTGCACCCCCTGGAAAAAGGTGCCACTGACCGCTCGCCGCACCACCACTGACACTGCCGGTGGCATCTGCGGGCAGTCAGCAATCTCCGGTGGCTGCTGCCAATGCTGCCAGTGATGCCTGTGGGAGGTTGCCGACCCCTGGTTGGTGTTCACCCCCCTCCGCTTCCGCCACTGCCACCGTGCTTCTGCCACCACCAGGGCAGCCATGCCCCCCCCAGCTGCTGGGGACACGCACCATTCATGGCAGAGGCTGCTCCAACATGCTGGAATTCCAGCACAATGGAGCAGACTCAATTAATCAAGTCTGCTGTAGTGTAGCAATTGCCACACTCCAGCAGCTTTCTGCGTCTCATGTGTCGGTGTCCCCCCACTTAAAATGGTGGCAGCGGGGCCTCAACTAAAGCTCGTTACCTTTTAAGTTTGGAGATGCTGATACATGAGACGTGGTGGTGCTTCAGTTAGAGTAGCTCTTAGAGCTGCAAAAGCACTGCCCTCCCCACCCCTGGAGCATGTGTAAAAGTGCCCTGTATTGTCAGGTACTAACTTAATGCACCATAATCGGTGCTACTGTGCATTGGCGCAGATTAATGTTTTTTTTTGTGATGCTACTGCACATTAGACTAAATCTACTGAGTATTAACACATTAGCACAGGCTTTGCCTGCCGTGCTAATGCACAGTAGAACAAGTCTTCTTATTCTAGATGCACCCACTGTGTATCTTCTTGCCCTCCCTCTATTTGCCTGATATTGTATCAGTAGTGTTTAATTTTTTCCAAACCCAAAACTACACCCCCATTTTTCTGGCACTTGCAAAACCTGGATTGTTTTTTTCCATGATACAGGAGATCCCTTAGAGACCTGAGCAGATGGCTCGCCAGCATCAGCACCCGCGAGATGGGAACTCCTTTAGTCATTTTTTTTCCTAAGTGAAAACATTTTGACATGAACTTTCATACATAATAATGAGGGTTAGTTACCCAAATGCACACATTTTCCTTAGTCAGTTTCATTTACTACTCTTTTAAATTATTTCACAGCCTTGCAAATCTCCTTATGACAGACAGAGCCAGGCAGAGAAAGAAAAAGAGAGAAAGAGAAAAAAAAACTACTAAGTGTTCATTTTTCATATAATATATTCCAATCCTGTTAGGTCGTGCTAGTGAAGGTAATATTTCTGGCATTCATTTAATGAAATTGACATTGATGAATGGTTAATTATACAAATTACATTCTTATTAAATCCCCTGGAATCAGTGCCTTATAAAGTCTTAGCTGTGGGCTCCTCTTGCTATATACATACTTTTAAAGGAGCATCTTCACTGCTGGCTGCTGCAAAACCTTGAAAAGCATTAAAAATCCCCTAGTTAAGTCAATTACTGCAGATAAGTTAATCTTAATGGGATGTTTAAACCTCTGTCCTTGCATATGTTTACTTTTTTATCCCTCTCTCTCAGCCCTAAGGAGCAGGGGAGAAAAGTTTTGCTGTCGTTGTTGAGAAGAATAGATTATGAATGAATGGAAATGAGGTCTGCCTAAAAATTTTCTACTAAAAATGTTTTCGAGCAAAAAAAAAAAATCAATGAAAAGTGTTCATTTTCCACTGAAAATTCTTATTTTTGTCAAAAACAGAATGAGTGAAAATTTAAGTGTTTGAATTCTGAATTGTAGTTCAGAGGTATCATACTCCATCTCTCCAAGGGGCAAACTCTCCAGTAAGCACTACAGTCATGTAACCACCATGAGTAACCACCTTCTCTCAGCAAGAGGGGAGACTGATGCATTCTGGGACGTGCAGTCTGGGAGCATTGCCTGATATTGCTAGCACACTGGGAGGTGCTTGGGCATCAGTTATGGTGGACTGTGACCTAGGGTACCTGCTCTCCAGTGACTTGCCCAAAATCACACCATTAGCCAGGGTTGGATCCATAAGTCCTGTCTGACTCCACTACATGACAATGATTCCTGTGGGGGGGTTTGTAATACACTTTGCTTTATGTGTTCGCCCCTGGCAATACCTAGCCTGCAGTCTGCCTCAAGCCAACCTGTGTTTGCTGCTTTGTGAAGACAGAACCGTCTTTCACAACCTATAGCACAAGTCTGGCAATGCTGATGCAAAGGAAGAAATGGATCGATTCCTGAGTCATAGCTACAGCCTAGCCCCTTCCTGTAAGATGCTTTCATTAGATAGGGATCTGCAGCTCTAACATGTTTTTTCTGCAAAACTCTCCTACTCTTCCAAGCTGATATCAGCTGCCAGACTACTCGTGATACTCTGACCTCTTCCCTTATCTGTGTGGCTTTTCCTCTCATAAAAGTGGAAAATATCTGAGTCCCTATACGCTATAATGCCCATCAATTACAGTAATAACTCTTCAGCAATTTCATACCACCTTGATATCATACCACCTTGATTTCATACCACCTATCTATGCTACTGTTATGGCCTGCTTTGCCATAATGTCTGAGCACCTCAACATCTCCAACATCTTTATTCTCACAGCACCTCTGGGAGGTAGGGAAGTGTTATTAAACCCTGTTTCATAGATGGAAAACTGATGCATCCACTTCAAGAGACTTAAAATCAGTGGAAGGGAGGCACCTAAATCCCTTCAAGGATCTTCACCTAAGGGACTTCCCAAAGTCACAGGAGGAGCATGGGGCAGGGCAGAAAATTGGCTTGAGTCTCTTGGCAGTACTGTAATAACTGGAGAATCTCACCCTACTGTAGGGGGTAGCACAGTGAAAAAATAACAGTGATCTTTAGCTCTTCTTCAAGACACATCCTGAAAGAGGAGCTAGCATTGGACCTGATGAGGCAAGTGAGCCACAGAGAGCAGAACTGACTTGTCCGTGGACACATAGTAGCTGAGAGTGAAAGCAGGGAACAGAACCAGTGCCATCCGTATCTGTGTTACTATCGAGACTATCACTATTAAACTTAAACTAGTAAACTCTCACCAAGTCTTATTGAAATCTGTGCAAATGCTTCGAGTCTGCCTCACTCCTTCCTCCTACCTGCTGCCCAACACAGCATCCAAGTGCGTGGCTGGCTGTCCGTTCTGACACAGCCTGTCGTCTGTTTTGCAGAAGAATCATTTAGCCCCTGCCGCTTTCCCTCCTAGTAAGCCCTGCTCCCAGCCACACCAACGCCGCCTTGTACAAAGGCATTTTGCTGGCTTTAATTTTACAGCATGGGACAAGCTGGAAGGTATTAATCGGGCCATGTATGCTCAGGGAATAAATGTAATAAATAGACTATTAAGTTAAGCAAGTTTTCAGCTTCGGCAGTGAAAGCACCCATCTATCTTGCGTGCCTTT
>NW_017728980.1:2416105-2418167 GCF_001723915.1 Gavialis gangeticus | reverse complement strand
TGCTCAGGGAATAAATGTAATAAATAGACTATTAAGTTAAGCAAGTTTTCAGCTTCGGCAGTGAAAGCACCCATCTATCTTGCGCGCCTTTCTGCATGCTTCATTACCGCATGTAACCACACTGAAAAAATATGCTTTATCCTTTCTAATTAGAAGATAAGTTCCGTAAGATATATGTTAGTGCTGCCAACCACCTGATACTCCACAGCAGCTCCACATCCCCACTTTCCAGCAGCTTCTAATGAAATTTATTAGGAAGCGTCATATTAAGCTACGTTAACATCACTTAATCGTCTTCCTTGACAGGGGTACTCATGAGGCACACAGGGATATATTGTCCTGAATTTAAGGACTGTGAAAAGGGTGAGACATGCCAGCAGTTATGCTGGCACTGTTTGGGGGGGAATCTTGCTTCCAAATGAATGCTCTAACAGGTGATCAGACACTTTCATTATCGCTGTTGCAGTAGTAAGTAGTAAGCACACAGTCCCATACATTTACAGAATGAGAGAGTCTCTGTCCCAAAGAACTTGCAATTTAAATAGGCAAGATCAGGAAAGGGCAGGAAGGAAAACAGAAGCCAAGAGTAGGAAAATGATGTGTCTAACATTATATGGTAAATCCATGGTGGAGTTGGGAGCAGAACTTAGATCTTCTGTTCTGGGATCTGCGTACGCTTTCCTATTAGTACTGGTCTCATGAACACCCACAGGTAGTTCTCAAGAGCCCCCTCCCTCAACCCATCACTATCCTTTTATTCCCATTATTCTTTTGAGACGGTCCTTTTATGCCAGCACAAAGTTAGAGCTGCAAGAGAGGACAAAGTCTACTAGGTGCGGGAGAACATATTCCAAAGAGAACAGCACTGTGGGCACAGGCAAAAGTGACAGTGGTTGCCCGATCTGGCCTCAGAAAGCAGTTTATAGCCCTGACCAAACACAAGTGCATGGCTGCAGACAGCTTCAAAAATGGCCAGTCAGGTGAAAGTCTGATCCCTCACTGCATGAGGGGTCAGATGAAGACGTTTCAAAATAGAGCATCTTCCATGCTAGTGTCTGCGCTGCCTGCCACCTCCAGCTGTTTTCAGAATGGGAGTGGGGAATGGGAGCAGTGGGCATTTGGTCTGGAGGGTGGGGCAGGTGTATTGGAGCCTCTCCGAGGTGGAGGGGCTCCAATTCACCCACTCCACCCAGCACAGACTGGGAAATCCCTAGAATGAGCTCCCTCTGCTCCCTTTCCTTCTCCCATTTTGAAACAGGGACAGGGGAAAGCTAGGGGAAAGCAGCTGCAGCAACTAGTTCCTCCCCCCCGGGCACCAACAGCGAACTTCTGTTTGTTCCAGGAGATTGTTGTAACTCAGAACGCTTCCTGCAAAACGTTATCAGTTACAGCCGGGAGCTGCACTTCTGTCTGCGCCCTGTGTGTTTTGGTGTGGTACTTCTGCAGTGAATGTATGCAAATGCTTGGACTGGACTAGATCCTGCAAGATGATGATAGAGGAAGAAAGGAAGAATTTTTTCTTCCAAATGCCACTGCAAGGAGTTCAGGCAGGGTCTTCCTGTTGATGAATGTGTTTTTGTTATAACTGCAGTCTGAGATTGCCTTGCTTAATACAGCTAGCCACAGCAATTAATAATTAAAAAAGAATCACCATGACCTCTTCAGAGGGAGGGAAGAACCCCAGTCATTATTTATTGTAGGTAGAGTGTCACAGACAATAAGAAATATTTTTTCTGATGATGTAAACTCAGGGAGTCAGAGCCTGGTCCACTTGGGCAGCATCCTGGGATTATCAGAACTGTTGATGCCTTTCTGGTGTGTGTGTGTGCATGTGCATGGGTGTGTGGGTGTGGGAATGTGTGGAGGGGATGAGTGAGGGGTGCCAGGTGCCTGCCGATGCTGGGGAAAACTGTCTGGGCACTGGGGCTACAGCAGGGCAGGGGAGGTACCTACTTCTCCATTGGGGGAAGGGGATGGGGAAGGGGCTGGTGCCTGTGCTCTCAGGGGCAGGGCAGCCAGGAGGTGCTGCAGGGCTGGGAGGAGCAGTGGGCTGCGGGTCAGG
>NW_017728980.1:2410202-2411105 GCF_001723915.1 Gavialis gangeticus | reverse complement strand
GAGAGGACCCTGGCACGGTGTGGAGCTTAGGGCAAATCAGCCTGTGCAGGACCCAGACACAAAGAAGCTGGCTGGAGAGAGGGGGGCTGTGGCTTGGGAGTGAGAGGCACCAGAGGGGCAGGAGCACAGGGCACAGGCAGTGCCAGGGGGCTGCGAGTCGGGAGCAAGAGGTATCAGCAGGGATGGGGGGCTGCAGGTTGGGAGTGAGGGGCACCAGCATGGTCTGGGGAATGGGATAATGTGGCTTGGAAGTGAGGGGCAGGGACAAGACATAGGCATATCACTGCCTCCCCCGCCCCCACAATCATATTACCCCGCCACACCCTGACAGGTGTCCTCTTTTTTGAAACTGGAAATATGGTAACCCTGCTCTGTGCTCTGGCATTATCAGCCTCTGTGTACTCAGCCCTGGTTCAGGTCTGCAGATGAAAGGTGAGTTGCTTTAGCAAAATATTACATGTTTCTAGAAGAAAATAATCCAATCTTTTTGTCTCTTTGTTTCATTCCAAATTTTTCTCCAAATGTTTTACTTTTACAAAATGAAACCAACTTGTTTAGTTTTCAAACAATAGAAAGGTTCAGACTTTGGATTAAGGGTTTTCTTTCCATTCTCCTCCCCCCGACACCGTTTGACTGTATCTTCCAGAGTTTCAAGCACAGCCAAGTCAGATAAAGCGACTTGGCTGAGTTCGTTGACCCAGACTGTGACAGAGACAGGAATAGGCCCCACAAGTCCTGGAGAGACCTGGGTGAGAATTTGCCTTCTCTCAGATCCTCTCACAAATGTGCAGCTAATTCCAGGTACAAGGAGCATCAAGGGACCAGCCTACATTCTCCTTGCATAGCTACTCTGCGGTTTCATACCACAAATTGCCCTGTCCTCCATCTTGTTGTTCTACTCAT
>NW_017728980.1:2404738-2405202 GCF_001723915.1 Gavialis gangeticus | reverse complement strand
AGTCCGACCCCCTGCCATGGCAGGAAAGAGTACTGGGGTCAAACGACCCCGGCAAGGTGTTCATCTAACCTCCTCTTCAAGACCCCCAGGGTAGGAGCCTGCACCCCTTCTCTTGTAAATTGGTTCCAGATCCTAGCCGCCCTGACCGTGAAGTTGCGCCTCCTAATATCTAGCCTAAATCTACCCTCTGCCAGCTTGTGACTGTTATTTCTAGTCACTCCTGGCAGTGCTCAGGGGAACAGGGACTCCCCCAATGCCTGCTGGTCCCCCCTGACTAGTTTAACAGGCCACTAGATCCCCCCTCAGCCTTCTCTTGTGGAGGCTGAACCAGGTTCAGGTCCTGTAGCCTCTCCTCGTAGGGCCTGCCCTGCTGCCCCCTCATCATGCGAGTGGCCCTCCTCTGGACCCTCTCCATGTTGTCCACATCCCTCTTGAAGTGTGGTGCCCAGAACTGGACGCAGTGC
>NW_017728980.1:2386414-2399738 GCF_001723915.1 Gavialis gangeticus | reverse complement strand
CTGCGGCCTGACCAGTGCCGCATAGAGGGGGAGCATCACCTCCCTGGACCTGCTCGAGATGCATCTGTGGATGCATGACAAGGTACGGTTGGCCTTCCTGACTGCGTCCCCACACTCCCTGCCCATGTTCATCTTGGAGTCAATGATGACTCCAAGATCCTTTTCCGCCTCTGTACTGACGAGAAGAGAGTTCTCCAACCTGTAGGTATGGTGCTGGTTGTTCCTCCCCAGGTGCATCACTTTGCACTTGTCGGTGTTGAATCCCATCCTATTCTCATCCGCCCACCCCTGTAACCTGTCTAGGTCTGATTGCAGCCTATTCCTCCCTTCTAGCATGCCCACATCCCCCCATATCTTAGTATACTTCATATTCTTATCATTACCTTCTTGGAAGCTTAAGAAGAGCAGGGGGGGACTGTATGATCCAGTTAGAGCAGGAGACTCCATCACCAGCCTAGACTGTTGTAAAATAGTCTGGAAGTTAACTCAATAAAAAAATAATAATGAGAGGAACCCTCTCTGCCTTTGTTTATAGCTTCTTTAAGTGTATAAATGAGCGCGGGGGGTGATTAATGAGTGTGCTTGGAGAGAGGAAGATTTGCAAGCACAGTGCCTGAATTATTTCCTTATTGCATGGGCTTCCCGGTCTCACTGTTTATTGTGCTGCTCCATACAATTTAATACAAGATGACTAAAGTTATGAGGACCTATTTATTCTACCCAGTGTTGTCCCCTCTGCCAGCACAACCTCTGGATAGATAGTGCATGCACGATGAATTCTGGAAATATATTAAAAATCAATTATAAACCCTATGCCTTTGGTGTCCTGGCCTCATTCTTCATGGTGCACCCAAGAATTAGCATAATGTCTAGGGGCTCTCAAGAAGTTATCAAAACATGATCAGTCTGTATCTAATTTTCAGAGCTGATGGATCTGAAAGCCTCACAATGCCAAAGGTCTATGCATATGTTCTTCCCTTCCCTCGCCTCCCTCGCCTGTAATGCAAGCTTCCTATATTATCAGTGATGCCTTTTGACTCAAACCAGCTTGTCACTCAGACACAATGGATGGCGACAGGCTAAATTTTACTGACTCAGCCTGTGTTTCTTGCATTAAGAAACTTCCTTTGCACTTCTCTCTGCACACGGTTTATTATGAGATTTTGATTATGCTCCTGGCATATTTTAGCTATCAAATTCTGGTTTATAGACTTCTAAAAACCTCTCAAAGAAAAGGACAAGAACTCAGAGAGAGAGAGAGAGAGAGAGAGAGCGAGCATGTGCAAGAGAGTGCACAATTTCTGAGACGCCAGTAAGTTTTCCTTGCCTTAGAGCCAGTTCCAACACCTACTGAACTCAGTGGAAAGAGCCCCATTGACTTAAATGAGCACTATTGAGGGTCCCCAATGTCTGATATCTTTCCCCTGTAAAATGTTTCATATGTGATTGATTTCTGTCAGATCCAGATTCTGGACACATCTGCTTAGGGTCTCACCAAATGTTTGATGTGTTTTGAAACAAGTAAAATAATAGCCAGAGTGCTTTATGTGATATTGGTGTGTGTATGTTTAACCTGACAAGGTCCATTGTATTGTATACATCTAGGTTCTGGATGTAATAACACATATGCACTAGC
This sequence comes from Gavialis gangeticus, assembly GCF_001723915.1. NCBI lineage: Eukaryota > Metazoa > Chordata > Crocodylia > Gavialidae > Gavialis > Gavialis gangeticus. Next base: position 2,398,102 of record NW_017728980.1, on the reverse strand, counting down.
TGCATCTGGGTAGGGATCAATGGTGGTGGGATCCAGTTGACCATTTATGGCAGGGCTGTCCAACTTCCAAGTGGCTGAGGGCAGCATGGCTTGTAAGCCGCAGCAGCAAGGGCCACATGCCATACAGGCCTCATGAGCATGAGCCATGAGACCCCTAGGTTGTACCTTGTGTGGTACCCTAGGCCACGAGCTACCCAAGTACTATGGGTTGTGCCATGCAAGCCCATCCCATGGGGCAGGATGTGGAAGCCAGAGGAGGGAGGGGGAGCCTGGAGTCCCTGGCTGCTGCTGCAGCGGGAGTGATAGAGGGAGAAGTAGCTGGTGGGAGCCCAGCAGCTACAGAGTAACCCCTGATGGGCTGCACATGGCCCCCAGGCTGCCAGTTGGACAGCTCGTATGTAGAGCATGGACATACCCTGTATATATACTTTTGTGTTGTACATCAATTTTGTACACTGATGTAAATGACACAAAGAACCAATGAGCAACTACTCCAGGTAGCTGCACACAGTGGCTGTTACAGTGCCCCAGCAGTAAGTGGCAGGAGAATGGATGATAATAACCTGTTTTATGTGAGCAAAAGGCTACCCAGGGATAAGCTGCAGATACACAACACATAGACAGGGGTAGCTTACCCAAGTGTGTTTTACTCCTGGTTTCTACTAGGATAATTCTGCAAGTAATTTATACTGGCTTAGGGCTCTGTGTTGTGTTCCCACTCCTTCTTTACACCATTGTAATGGCTGATTATGCTGGCATAAATATGTTGTGGGTACAATATTCCCCAGCCACTCAGCAGGGAAGGCTTTACCCCTTGAATGCTTTTTCAAGCCTTTGCCTGGTTTGGGGCCTCCCTCTCCTCCCTCCCAGGGAGACCATTCCACAGGCTAATACTGACTCTACCTTTCAGATGGTCTTCCCGATGTTCAGTCCAACAAAATACCCTTGCTTTGCAAATCTTTTTCAGCAGACCATTGCTGCTCCCTCTTCCCCCACCAAAATAGTGACAGTCTGATGGGATGGGTGGTCTGTCTCCAGCCGCAGTGTAAGGACATGAGGAGTGGGGTGGGGGAGGGCAGGGAGTTACAATTGAATGTTGCAGTGGCAATAAACAATTTTGAGGTTTAAAACTGGTTCAAGAACATCCTTTCCTTTTACTCTTTCCTCTCCCTCTTGCCTTTTTCCTAACTCCTCATTGAATGCAGTATGCATACTCAATCCAGTATGAAGCCAGGTACAGAGAGGCAGGGGGAAAGAGTCTGTCATCTCTTGAAGCAAAAGATCTGTATGCAGCAACACAAACCACTTAGAAAGCAAGGAGTCCCTTTCCTAAGGCTGCTGGGGCAGCAAACATTTTCAGAGGCAACAGGCTCCAAGGAAGATACGTGAAGATCTGTCTTGAGTAACAGATCATATTCTAGCATGGTGGAGGGGTTCAGAGCTGAGGTGGGTCAGTGTGAGATGTAGGAGTGCGGGAGAAAAATGCACATGAATCCTTCCAGCCCAGAGATTACCCACTTTTCCATACAGTGATCCTCTCCAGACAGCTTCCCCCGCCCTTCCATCCAGGGACGGTCTCAGTAACCAGGCCCAACTAGCTCAGATTCTCTTGCTATTTCTGCTAAGTACAGGATAATCATAACTTCTGAGACCTGCTCATGATTCCTGAGAGAAGAATTTCTTTCCAGGCAAAGAGACAAACTAAGTGAGCAAGGGCATGTATAGATGAAACAGGGGCCCTTAATTGAAGCTGTGGGTTTTTAAAAACACCGCTTCAATTCAGGGCCAAGCAAACCCCTGTCGTGCACACACCCATGCACTTACCTGCCTCTCCAGTGGCAGGGAAGGGAAGGGAAGGAAAGTTGCTGGCGGGTGGAGCGGTCCCTAGGCTTCGGTGCAGGCTGGTGCTTCCCTCTGCGGTAGTGGCACTACCCACCTACAGGCACCAGGTTTGGGCAGTCCTGGGGGGTATCACAGCCGCAGAGGGAAGCACCAGGCCCCCACACAACTCAGGCAGACAGGCAGGCTCCAGGGGGGAAAAAAAAGATCAGGCTCACCGGGTTTTTTTTATTATTATTCTTGTGTGGAGCCTGTCTTCCCAGGCTGCTGCCAGGCTGCCTGCACAGGCTCCCTGCAGAGCATCTGAGCTCCACGACTGCTCAGAGGAGTTTTAGCTTGCTGCACCCCAAGTCATTTAAGGTGCATTATGCCGCCAAATTTGCTACAGCAGCTGGAATTACTGCACAATATGCCACCAACATGTGCAAACACCAGCACCATTAAAGTGGTGCAAAAGCATTTAACCTGCCTCAAAGTGTCGTGCACACATGTTCCTCGTTTCATCTACACATGGCCCAACTGATTAGAGATTTTCTAGCACCTCTTATTTTTTCTTTCTTTCTTTCTTCCACTGCTGGGAGCAATTCTGCACTAGGGCTGTGCAAAACAGCACCATTCCATTTCAACTTGCATTTCAAGGTTTCAGCTGAACAGCATTTTGTTTCAAATTTTGTTTCAGTTCAAAACTGCTGTTCCATTTTGTTTCATTGAAACAGTGATACTGTTTCAAAGCTGTTTCGACATTTCACCCATAGGCTATAATGGGGAAGCTCAAAACAGCCTCTCTCATCCGGCAGGCAGATCAGGGCCCAACCCTAGGAGGGTTGCGGGAGCTGTGCCAGTCCTCCCGGGGTTGCCGGCCCCCATCTGCCTGCTAGATGAGGGAGGGATGCCTCCTGGGACCAGGGAGTTGGGGAAGAGAACTGAGTCCCATCCCTCAGTTCCCCTTCCCAGTGCTGGGATCGATCGGGGAAGGGAACTGGGACTGAGCTGAGTGCTTACCATTGGGCTGGAGAAAGGAACCATCAGGGCTGGGGAGGGAAACTGAGCGATTGGGCTCAGTTCCCTTCTCCAAACCAATTGCAGTGCTGGGGAGGAGAACTGAGCTGGGGATCAGTTCCCTTCCCCTGCGCTGTGATCAGCTTCCTGCAGCCCAGCCGCGGCAGGCAGGGGAGAGCCATGGCTGCGCTCCCCACCTGGCTGAGCCTGGAGCCGCTGGGAGCACATCCCTGGTTCTCCCCTGTCTCCCACCACCTGGCTGCTGGCTTCTTTGAAACACGAAACATTTCAAAACTTTCAAAACGTTTCAGCTAGCCTCGTTTTGCTTCGAGGCTGTTTTGAAGCCCTTTGTTTCGTTTTGATTTTGCTGTTTCGAGCTTGAAATGAATCAAAACAGTCTCGAAACAGAAGAGCTGATAAAATTTCGCGCAGCCCTAGTCTGAGCATCTTGAATATGAGCATCTCCTAAGAACAACACTGCTTTCTCCTTTTCTGTGCCCCTTTTTATTTTTTTTCCCCAGGTAGGGATAATGAGGCAAGATGAGTGAATTGCAATGCCTAAGGGAGTGGGAAGACTTTGAACAGGATCCAGTAATCCTGTCTCTCAAACCCATGTGCCAACCATCAGAAAACCCAGCCTCAGAAGCCTTGTGACACCTAGAGTAACAAGAAGCACAGTTGTCCTAAGTAGTGCTGAAGAGGTTAAAGCAATAGTGTGTACTAGCTTAAACCCAATAAGCAAAGTTTTCCAGCTTTTAGCAACAAAATAGGTCAAGTCAGATGGACTCAATCCAGTTCTTCGCCATTCGGGGACTGTAGTCTGGAGTAACTCAGACTGCAGATAATGTAAGACTGCAGATAAACAGTATGAGTGAGTTAATTATGAAAAGAAGAAGCTGCTCCACTCCTTTTTAAAGATCACGCCCGGGCTGGCCTGTTGTTGCCTCGCATCCCCCCTAATGAAGATCTGCAGCAGAGATTTCCTTTGTTCTGCATGTAAATCAAACCCTAGGCTGTAGCAACACATGTTGAACACATCCAATTTGACCTTCTGCACAGGAGCCCACAAAGGCTTTGAGCAGTGATGGCAGCTTCCAAGCACCACAGAGCCTCACAAAGGGGAGGGAAGTCCCTTTCATAAATATATCTTTCATGTTGCTTGTTATAAGAGTTATTAGTAGGTGGTTCTTAAAATACACTGCATATTATTGAGCATCATTGCTATTAACTCCCCCACAATTAAATGCAAAGTATTCGTTTCTAAGGAGACCTCCCTCCCTTCCTCACACACATACCATGAAATTGTGACTTCTGAATGGCTTGTTAAAAAATGTATCACTGCACTACTTGCATAAGATGCACCAGCCTCCCTCATCACTGCTCCTAACTAGCGCTTGTTTAAATCCTTGATTCACAAGAGTACTTGCTGAACTTGAATGCACTCCAAGTTCAGAGCATGAAACAGCAGGTCTTTCTCCAAGTTCCTGTATGGAGGTACATCTTTCCCTTAGCCATTCTTCTCAACTCCTGAATGCCCCCTGGCAGAACAAGGAGCAACGGTCTCAAGTTGCAGCAAGCAAAGTTTAGGTTAGATATTAGGAATAATTTTCTTACTAGGAGGGTAGTAGAACACTGGAATAGGCTATGCAGAGAGGTTGTGGACTGTCCGTCCTTGGAGGTTTTTAAGACCTGGCCAGATAAAGCTGTGGCTGGGATGATCTAGTTGAGGATGGTCCTGCTTTGGGCAGGGGCTTGGACTAGATGACCTCCTCAGGTCCCTTCCAACCTCCATTGTCTATGATTCTATGATTTGATTGTGCATAGAGCTGCTCAGGACATGGGCTTTTTCCTCAGTGAAATATGGTTAACAAAATGGAACAATTTTTTTTTCGGATTTTTTCGGATTTTTGAGGTTTCCGTTGAAAAAAATCAGTTTGGGCATCCAGAAGTTGACAAATTTCATCCAGCTGAAAAAGACCCAGAAATCAGGTGAAAAATGTCAGTAGCAAAACGTTCTGCTGAAGCACCCAAAGATGTTGCTTTTTTTTAACAAGCTCCCCTAAAATGTGATCAAAACAGGTATTTATTCTGGGTGGTGATGATGTACATGACTGTTAGCTCACTTAAAAACTCTTTCAATGTGAACAGTCAACTAGCTCCACGTTTGAAATTTCCTTTAGAAAGCCTGCATGGCCAGAGTCTTTCTGCTTTGAGTTATATTAGAAACTTTACTTTTAGGGTGCTTTCTCACTCTAAGGCAAAAACCGCATCTGTTTGGAAAAAAAAACATGAGCAATTCCATGATAGCTTCTAGCAGGCAGGCTCCTGACCAGTTTTGGGATCCCAGTACTCAATCAGGCCACCTCAACATGCATGAGATTCCCTTAGAAATGATACTTCATCGCAGCGAAAGCACATGCTGCATGTTATGGGCTGGTTGTTACCTTACAGTGCAGCCTGGTGCAAGGGGTAACATGTAACTTTGCTCCTCCACAGTGAGGACGAGACCCAGGACATGCCTAAGAAACAGATTCCACTCTTGTGCCATAGGAATGGGACCCACTGCAGCACTTTTGCTGTCATGACTCTCCCCATCCTAGAGAGTACTCTAGATGGCATGGTATGGAGGGCACAGAGCCAAGGCTGCCCACTCCCCAGTCCTACCTGGCCACTTCCCACACACCTGTGAAGAATATGAGCTAAGCAGTCCCCTGGCAGTTGCCCTCTTACCCATTTGGACTTGCAAGTAATGCTCAAGGAGAACTCAGAAGTCCCTTCTACTTCTTGACTCCTCTGCACGGGCACACATCTAGCCCATGACTGAGCCTATAATTACAGAGTGCATTCACAGTCAGATCCTCAGCTTGTGACAACTTGCGTAGCTCCAGCAGGATCGGTGGAATTGTGCCAGGTTATGCCAGCTGAGCACCTAGCCTGAATATCTCCCTCTCATATCAACACCTTGTTCAATGCTCAGTAATAAAATATGGGTTGCAAGTATAAGGTACTTTTCAGCCAGCTAGCACTTTGTGTCTCCCTTTAATTATATACAGTCTTTTCAAAGTTATTCTAACTGCACTATAATTCTCTTCTTCAAACCTCACTTAAGCATTTAGCCCACTCCCAGCACAAGTAGTTCATCTCCTTTAAGCACACACATGTGCACACTCACACAGACAAATATATTAGAGTTTCAGGGAGGACTTGAAGGCTTTCACAGCCGCTCTCGTTTCTGAAGCATCTTTATACAGAGCCCTGTGTGTACTTCAAAATATATTTACACTGTAAATTGCTTACAGAAATGCCAACAGAAGAAATCGCTTTACTGCCATTAGTAGCAGACAGCTTGATTACTTTTATTCCCTTCAACTTTCTAGTCCATATTGTACTTGCTTCAACTATTTCATGATACCTTGCTGGTGTTCAGTGGACTTGATTCTGCTCTCAATTAAAACGGGAGAGATCAGAAACTGTTTCCATCAGAATTATGTCAGCATGAACGAGGTCCAAGAATCCCGCACTCCTGCTATATTTTACCCCATAACCCCCTTTTGTTTGAATTGGAGGGGGTGGGAAATAAAAGAAGACGCTGACAAATTAAATGATCTTGTTTATCTCATCTTGGTCTGTTCCAAGTGCTCACAGAAGAGCTACAATCCTCTGGCCATCTCTGCTCCCTGGTTTCCACCTTAGAGCAAAGAGCCATATTTGTTTTTAAATTCAGCACCGGAGGGCCCTCGATCATGCCTCTGTCAAGTGAATCAGAACTTCAAAGAATTGCTCTGCAGCTATTTAGCAACTATAAAAAACATCCATGCTGAAATAAATTCATGCCTAATGCAAGAAGTGAGTGATCAACGAGTTTCACATAGACTTTCTCCCACACGGAAGCCGACCTATCCCTCCTCCTCCTCTGTTGAGAGGCTGTGCTGTAAACAACAATGAAATAGGACACTGGAGAGGACCCTGACCTGCCCTCTGTGTTGATGCTACACATCAAGGCATAATAACACCAGCGGAGAGCATGACAGCAGGCATAGCAAAGGAAAGACTCCTTTGCAGCAAGGAAAGTCCAGGCTTTGGAAAGCATTTCATAGAATCATAGAAAATGAGAGTGAGAAGGGACCTCAGGAGGTCACATCTAGTCCAAGCCCCCTGATTAAAGTAGGACCAGCCCCAACTACATCAACCTAGCCAAGGCTTTGTCTAGATGGGGCTTAAATACCTTCAAGGATGGAGATTCCACATCCAGGAATGATTTCATGTTGGCCAAAGTGTATCCTGCCACCCAACGCAGCTGCCTTCTCCCCTGGGCAAGGAGCATGGCCACTTTGACCATGGATAGGCGGGAGGAAGGATGTTTCAGTAGTTCAGGCACCAGCAGTGGACTTGAGAGACTTGTTCAGATCCCAGTTCTTCGACAAGTGCCCTTTGTGAGCTTCAGCAAGGCGTTCAGCTTCTTTGTATGGTGGTTCCCCATCTGTCATGTAGAGATAATAGCGCTGCTTTCTCACAGAAGGATGCTTGTAAGGTAGTATCAGCAGCATAACTAGGGCAGGGTGACAGGAGCACTAGCCTAGGGTGCTGATTTAGAAGAAGCCCCCTGTATGGCCTCCTCCCCCAAGGGTCTTTGCACAGCATGCAGAGCCCTGCACAGCCTGGCATAGAGAGCCAGGCAGCCGCAGCTGGGCTGGAGCAGTGCTATGCCTAGCAGTATATCTGGGAGTGGACGAGAGGGAATGCTCCCCCCCACCCCACTCTCCAGTGGTCAGTATAGTTCCTTCTGCCACCCTGGCTCCAAGCACTAAAAAGCTTGTGACACCTCTGGGTGGTCTGGTACTAGGTGACAGGGACGTTATATCTATAGGCTCATAGGAAAGTAGGGCTGGAAGGGATCTTACAAGGTGCTTCCCAGTCCAGTGGGATCTTTGTAAGTCTCAGCACGCAACTTTTCCACTGAACCTGAGCAAAACTAGATGGCAGACTTAACAATACCCTTATGGAGTGACCAACCCCGTAGTCTGAAGGATGAGACCAGCTGCAGTTTACAGACTGATCTCTGAGCAATTACTCTGTGAATATGGTGTGACCCACAGGTGACATGATGCCCGCAGATTCTTGTGGCTCCCATGGCTCCTCTCATTGAACACTCTGCTGCAGCTGCTCGGTCTTTTTATGGCATACTCAAAAAGGTCTGAGAAGGGGCTTGTAAAGAATTAATTTGGCCAAATGTGTATTTCCTTGCATCAGTCAGATAGGGCCATTGCTGGATAACAAATCAACACTGAAATTACAGGCAGTTCTGAAAGAGCAAAGCAGCGAGTCAGCCACTCTCCAGCAACGGCTGTGATGTGCCGATCTAAATTGCCCTAAACAACTCGGATATTAATGGAAAATTTAATGAAAAACTAAGCTGTGATTTGATTTCATTGCAGACTGGCCTTGGAATTCCCTCAGCATGCCCAGCCTTATTAATTTCCCCAGTCACCTTGTCACACATGCAGACATATATTCAAAGCAGCATTTGCATAGAGGCTTCGAACTGAAAACCCGGATTATTTTCCTACCTGGTCATCCCAAGACAATTTTTATACTGGGTTTAGTGCTGGGAGGGGGTGGCTGCACTGAAAGGCTTATACCTCTAAACCTTTGGGTTATTCATCACTGCACCCGGAAGAGCTTCCATCCAGCCCTGCTCACATGCACAGGACTGTCTCTTAGACACTATGGCCAGAGACCTCTTGTTGCCAGGTTAGTAACCTTGAAAGCTCCCCTGGCAAAGCATTCCTTCTTGTGGCTTAAGAGGGGTGAGTTGAGCCATAGGTTCAGGTGTGAGTTCCTTTCTCAAACCTTTTACCGTCTTGTCAGGCTGGGTCTATGTTGTGTTCCCCAGAGAGAAAATGACCAGGAGGTACAGATGGGTGCTGAGGGCCTTTGCAAATCTAGGAGATGTGGGTGCTTGGATATTATATGACCCAACATCTTTCTCTGTCTCTGTTAGGCTCTCACATAAAACTGAACTGCAAAGTATGGATGTGTTTATTAGGTGTCAAATAAGCCCAGTAACCCATTCTAGCATGTGAACAACCCTGGGCTCCCAGTTCTCTTCACAGATATTTATGTGGTGTATCCTGCTAAAAGGCAGTCCTTGCCTTCTATTAGGGTGGTTATTAGGATCCCATTATTCCCAGTGATAAAGGGTCGACAAGGTTTTCTGTGTGTAAGTCTTTAAAGTTTGGCTGCTTATTCCAGCTTCTTGATTCTACAGAACTGGGAAGGTATTAGAATGGCTTCTTTCAGCTGGGCTGGAAATATGCTCAGAGTAGCCTTTCTTGTAGTATTTTGGGATCTTTAGTCCCCTAAAGCTACAGACGTTTGTTACAACTTTAGGTTTGTGTCTCCAGTCAAATGTTATCTTTTCAGAGCCAGTTGAATGGTCTCTTCCCCCCTCCCTTACCATGAAGACACACATTTCTCTTTTACGGGAAGGGATCGTATCCTTGTTTGATGTCTTTTTCGTGTTGCATGGGATGATTTCACCCTGTGAAATACTCATCACTTACCCCATGCCGTTGAGCTAATGTTTTCTTTGTCATAGACTGACATGCTCTTTTTGATCGCTCTATGATGTACATCTTTCATCACACTTGGTATTGCTTACCTATGCTATGCATATAAATAAAGAGTTTTAAGAGAAGATCGATGGCTTTGTGTCTGGGAGTCTGAGCGAGGCTTTCACCTCTGGGAGCTACAGAGCAAAGTACCTGCAAAGTCAATCAATCAATCGCTCTCTCTCTCCCTTCCCCATGTACTTACTCTTTATTCTCTCCTCCGAGGCATCAGGGTTAGGTTTTATAGCACCAATGAATAGAATATATATTTTAAATTGTAAAATGCTTTATTGTGTAAAAGTTGAAATGCTGTAGGACCAAGAAGAGATGGGGCTTGGTGGCAGCTAGGGCCATACACGTGATAAGTAAGTTAACACAAATTACAGAGGAACAGGCAGACACCGTAAATCTGATGTCTTCCACCAAAGAAATGGAGTCTTCTGGAAACCAGGACCCCAGAACCTAGTCCTCCACAGCCTCTTACCTTCCTCCATCATTTTCAGTCATGCAAGCAAGTGTGAAATGCAGCCCTTCTCAAGTACTACTGTCTGTAAATGGCTGTGTAAAGTGCCAGGCATTTCCAGACTCTCAGGGTATACACCATGCAAGGAATTCTCCCATATCGTCCTTGTGAAGTTCCAGCACCCCTCACATGAATGGGGCTGGTCTGCTGCATTTGTGCCAGTTCTTCATTAACCCCTGTGCTGATCTGGGCTACACTAGGGATCAGTAGTAAGATTGTTCTTTTCTTGCCATAGTTAAACTTTTTTCCCTGCCATTTCCGTCTTCTAATCATGACTGTTGATTTCCTGACTGGCTCTTTATCGTTTGCAGATAGGACATCTTTCCAACAACCAGGTTTTATTTGCCAGGGGTCCTGCAGTCCCCCGTCCCCCACCTTTCCCACTGCTCAGGGTGTGAGGATTTGCCACACTATTACTTTCTTCTTAGGGCACTTTGCAGGCCTTGCTGGGATTTCATATGTTCTGCAGAGTTAGGGCCTGTGTGTGTATGTGGTCCAGTGTCAGACAGAGGAGGTTACTGAACACACATCACAGGGGTAGGCATCTTTCTTTTCAGGCAGGATTTGGAATCCAGAGACCTGACTTTTTTATCACCTTTTCTTTGCCAAGTTACAGAAATTGAAGATGCTGCCCCAGCTACATGGAGCTCTGGCTTCAGCTGTCTTCTGACCAGGAGCACAAACAAACACCTCCAAACATTGCCCATCACTTAGGGACAGCCTGACCTCCTCCATATATTAAGCTTAGAGGAGCAGCCTAAAGCTAAACAGGTACACATCTAAGGCTCTACATCTCATATGCCTAGGGCTGTCTAACTTTGGGGTCCTCAGCAGAAGAGACCTTTGGGGTCCCTCATACACACACATACTCTCTCTTCTTTTCTCTAACTGCAGAAAGTAAGTCTGCCCTTCCTATTAAGATGAGTCCCATCCCTAGCCCTTCTGCCCCGTTCTGTTTCTGCTCTGCTCCCTCAGGGGCACCCCTCCTCTTCTAGCTCCGGCTGCAGTAGTATCTCCTCTGAAACACTGATGGAGTTGGTGCCATGAATTCTTGGGTGTGTTTGGCACCAGGGATAAAAATGGCAGAAGGACTTTGTGATAGATTAACTCCATCTGTGCTGATGCTGTTATGTTTGAAGGACTGAACAGAAATGCACTCAATTTGTCTGTAAAATGCATACCAGTGATACTGGTCTGAGCCAGAACTCCCTAAAGTCAGTGAGGATCTTTCCATTGACTCTGATAAGCTTTGGAGCAGGCCCTAGAATCTTACCCAAGCATCCAGATTGCTAATTTCCTATTAGGGCTGTGCAAAGTGACTAGTATTTGCTTTGGATTCGGATTTGGCTGATTTGGGGGACGGGGATTCGATTTGGTGATTCAAATCACTGTCCCGAATCAATTCGGCTGAATCTGATTCGGAGATTTGGCCACCACCAAATTGGCTGAATCTCCGAATCGGATAAGCCCCGTCTCCCGTCCACTCTCCCAGCCCCATCAATGGCTACCCCACCCAGCCCAGCTCCAGCTCTTTAAAAAAACAAAAAAAAAAAGCTCGGCACTCACTGGCTGCTGCCAGGCGGGGGTGCGATCCCAGCTGCTCCCCACTCTGTGCTGCGTGCGGGGCTCTGTCACGAGCCTCCGTCCCCTACCCACTATCCAAGCCCCCATCATGGCTGCTCTGCCTGGCCCCAGCTCCTGATTTTTTTTTTTTTA
>NW_017728980.1:2385822-2386138 GCF_001723915.1 Gavialis gangeticus | reverse complement strand
TCCCCCCATGGTCCCCTTCCCCCTCCTCCAGCCCCTCCTCCCCCACCCCTTACTTACCAGCATGGAGTGAGTCTGGGTCCAGCTCCCTGCAGCAGCAAGCAGGAACTGCACAAATCTCCAAAACTCTCTGAATCTTTTCCAGATTGATTCGGAGAGCTTCAAACTGTTGGACCTTTTTATCGGTCTCCTGATTCAATTCAGAAATTCGGGTGCCGAATCAGGCCAAGTCTCCTCCAAATCAAATCGGCGCCTGAAGCTTCACACAGCCCTGTTTGCTATGTATTAATGCAAAATTGATTCTCCCCTGAACAGAGGA
>NW_017728980.1:2380594-2380822 GCF_001723915.1 Gavialis gangeticus | reverse complement strand
CTATCCAAGCCCCCATCATGGCTGCTCTGCCTGGCCCCAGCTCCTGATTTTTTTTTTTTAATTTAAAGCCCCGCACTCACTAGCTCCTGCTGGGGGGGTGGGCAATCCCCACTGCCCCCCACTTACCCATGCTGCATGGGGGCCTTTGCCATGAGCCCCTAGAAGCCCTGAGGCCACTGCAGCAGCCGGTGAGTGTGGGGCTTATTTTATTTTTTTTAAGAACTGGGA
>NW_017728980.1:2373373-2375594 GCF_001723915.1 Gavialis gangeticus | reverse complement strand
TCCCTGCAGCAGCAAGCAGGAACTGCACAAATCTCCAAAAGTCTCTGAATCTTTTCCAGATTGATTCGGAGAGCTTCAAACTGTTGGACCTTTTTATCGGTCTCCTGATTCAATTCAGAAATTCGGGTGCCGAATCAGGCCAAGTCTCCTCCAAATCAAATCGGCGCCTGAAGCTTCACACAGCCCTGTTTGCTATGTATTAATGCAAAATTGATTCTCCCCTGAACAGAGGAAGAAAGAGACTGTGAAATGAGTGCTGTTTTCTGTCAGTGCAAATGCCTCAAAAATCAGCAAACCTAACAAGATGTAAATGCCTTTTAGGAAAACACACAGGCAGGTAATTAAAGTGTGTATGGAAACGAGAGAAAGAGAAAGGCTGGTAAAGTGTGAGGGATCAATAGGTTAAGTACTGGATTTTGCTCAGTCTACTACTTAGCTCAAAAATCAAATGTTCCACCTCCACTGTGTTGAGGAAGAAGGCGGGTCTGCCAGGAAGGGGAGGGGACTTAGCTGCCACGGCTGGGTGCCAGGCTAAAGGACAAAGGAAGAGTTTGGCCAGTTACAGAGCCAAGCAGACAGTCTCTAGAAGAGATGCCCCTCAAAGTATAGGCTAACTCAACCATCACCTTTAACCAGGTTTTTTTTTTTATTAAAAAGTGATGGTTGAGCAAGGAGAACGTTTTGAACAAGGCACTCAGCATGGCTGGGTCATGTGACTTGTCTTCATTTCTTTATTTTTTAATTTCTCTCTTTTCCTATCTCTTTTCTTCCTACCTGTCTTTGAGGTACCGTCTAAAGGAAGTGCCACTTTCTCTCCCATTGGAGTGAATTGTTTTTTAAGATAGGACAGGGTAGGCCAAACTGGCATTGGGAGAGCTCAAGCCAGTAAGAAAATGCTGAGCTGTGTAGATCAAATGTGAAAGAACTGTTCTTCCTGAAATCAGTTGTGTTGCAAAGGTGGTGAGTTCCCTTTTTTTTTTTCTCTGCACACAAAATTTCATACAGACCCATAAAAATTTTCATATAATCATGCATACTTCCCCAGAATTGCATGCCACACACCTGATGATACATATGTGCCCTATACATGCACACACACACACCCACAGATATAGCCTCGCCCTTAGTCCTACTGACAATACAGTATCAATCCTCCCATCACAATCAATGTCATGAGGAGAGGGTGCCTGCAATTTGAAGGCTAAGGCATGAACATTTTAATCTCTCTCTCACCTTCCTGCAAAATCAAAACTGCAGAGCTGGGAAACAAGACCAGAGCGGCAGCACTAGCACCAGCCGTGTGCAATAGAAGAAGAAAAAAGGGGATTGAATTTTATAGGGAGTCAAAGTTTGCTTGAAAACAAACACGGTGTGTGCCAAAGCATGAGCATCTGGTGAATTGAGGCATTTAGCATTTGGCATGACTCAGGAAGGTGCTGAGTGACCCAGGTTTGAGTGCTGCAGCCCATAGTATTTTTTTTCAGATAAAGGAGAATGAAAGCAGAGAAGAGAAAAGAAAAAAGACTGGGAGAATGAAAGAAAACCTCGCCTTGGATGGAGCTTTGACACCAGGAAAAAATTATTCCAGTGGAAGTGACTGATTTCTTCCGTTACAAAACCTGTGGTGCACCTGCCAAATCTTTGTAGCTCTAAAGAGAGAAATGAATGGAGTGTCTCCACCTGTCTATTGTTTTGTTGCTCTGGCTTTTTTTTCCCCTTCATTCAGCCTGGTAAAAGCTTTCAAGGTATTTTTTCTTGTCTTCTTTCTTCATTCAAATCCTTGAATTCCCTGAGCTGATCAGAGCTTTAGCTGGAAACTAACATTGGAGCTATATAATGTAGCATGTGTGAGGAAACCTCTATACAGACCAGTCTGCCAGCTGTCTGGGCTGTGGCAGTCATCCAAACAGAGGGCCTGAAGGGAAAGAATCCAAGAATCGTTCACGAAGGCAAGATGGAAAGAGCTATGACAAGACGTAGAGAGAGAGTGAGGAAGGGCTTAGGGCCATAAACGGCTGCCACTCTGCACAGTGACAATCAATTGACCTATAGCCTGGTGGCCAAACCGCAGCTCACGAGCCGCATGTGGCTCACCGGCACTGTATTTGCAGCTCTCCAGAAACTGCCCTGCCCACTTCTCCCTGAGGCAGATCCAGGGCTGCAGCCACACTGCTTACCCCAGGGCGCGCTCCCCACGGGGAAAGCCAGAGCGGCTTGGTGG
>NW_017728980.1:2366214-2373142 GCF_001723915.1 Gavialis gangeticus | reverse complement strand
TGAAGGGGAACCCTAAGCAAGAAGTTACTGTACAGGCAAAGACAGTTCGCAGATTTGTGCCTTGCTTGAAGAATCAGGGCAAAATTCAGACACATGCCATGCAGCACTGCAAAATACTGATGGTGAATCTGTCCCCTGGAAATCATTAGATTGTTTTAAAAATCACAAAAGTGTGTGAAAATAAAGAATGTTGGAGTTTGGGAAGAATTTTTCACCCTCTGGCTTTGGAGATATTAAAGTGCCATAGTCTTTTCCCTGCAACCCTAACGGCTAGAAATAACATTTTTTTACAGGAAGCCAAGCTGCAATCCTCTCATATTTATTTCTCTCTAGGAGCTGACACTTGAAGTAGAACATCATTTGATTTACAGTAAAATTGTGAGCGCTGGCAACACTGGGTGTGTCTGCACATGGCGCTACAATGCCGTAGTAATGTGCTACAGTGACGTAGCATCCGCGGGCAAATATCATGATGCCACTGCTATGTCACCATAGCAATGCGCTCCTTCGGTATAGCGTGTGGCTACGGCAACATCATGGCTAATAATAACCATGTGTCATCAGTATGGCGCAGTATGGGCTGTTACTGCACTGCCATTTAGTACTTCCAAAAGGAAATACTAAATGACAGTGCAGTAACAAAAGTGCCATAGCAGCACATGTAGACATGCCCACTGTGGATAAAAGTTAGTGTGGAAGGCACCCATTAGTAAGTAGGCATGAGTCCAAGTTAGCAAGTCTGAGGTTACTGAGGTCAACACGGGCTGAGGTAGGGGAGCTTGATTCCAGGGTGAGTTCCTGGAATTGGCATTGAGAAAATAGACCATTTTTTACTCATATGAACCTCCAGCTGAAAGGTATTGGTATGCAGATGGTCAGCATTTAGATTTAAAGTAGCACCTAATCTTTGTGCTGATCCTCTGCACACAGGTGGATTCCCCCTCAATGGGCGCGTCTACATGTGCATTTACTGTGCAGTATGCAGTTTTTAGGGCAGTGTCTACATGCGTGGCCATTAAAGTGCAGTAACGCTGTGTGTGGACTGACTTGGGACTTTGACATGGTCCACACACAGAGTGTTACTGCACAGTAATGCGTCTACACATGTGTTACTGCACAATAACTAATTTGCACTGTCAAATGACTACTGTAGGGAATATGACAGTGAACAAACTAAAGGTATCCTCAGGGTACTGAAGGTATCCTTTGGTGGCAAAGACAACCCAAAAATCCAGCCTTTAGTAGAAGAAGCTCCTTTTTATTTCTCTGCTGAGAATAATATACTGGGGGTTTTTTTCTTTTCTTCCTCCCTTTTATTTGCTGAACTAAAGTTTGGCGGAAGTTCCTGAAAGAAATGGCCTTGTTTTCTGTAGGCAGGAGGCAGAACGTTCTCCTCGGCTCAACTTCAAAGGCAAGCACTGAGCCTGTAAGATATTCATTTTAGTAATTCATGTGCAGCTGCATTAGTTAGGGACTTCACATTGTTTTATCCACTTGTCATGATTAGACTTATTATTATTACTGAAAACAGAGATGGGTGAGAGATATTAATTCTTTATGAACCTTCTGCCACAATTAATGTAGGCGCCATACTCTCTCATTTATTGAGTTATAAGCTAATCATTCCTTATATGTGTTTCAAGCCTTTAGCCAAGTACAAATAATTTGGACTAATTAGCTTATTAAAGAAAAGGGGGGAATGAAAACAAATGGCACATGAATGAATTGTGGGATTTCATATGGAATTAATATCTCTCTAATACACACAGATTTCGTCAATTCATTATGCATTCATAATCAGACCTGATGAATCACCTAGCTAATTCAGGAGTAATTAGGCATGAACTACTGACACTTACTTTAAAGTGTGACCAAAATAGTTGGATTTATCCTAAAGACTCAATTATGGTCTCCAAGGCACAAGGGAACACTATCGTATATCTTGTAAAACTGGTCACTGTGGAACTGAACTCCAGCAAAACCCACTGGAATTTGTCACTGTCCCTGGGAAATTAGGGAGGCACCCACTCACATTTCTAATCCACTGATGTGCAGAGATACGTGGGACCCTGTTGCACAGGTGAATGGTTGTTCACGAGATTGTGAGGTCAATTTTCACAGATGTAAGTGCTCACCATAACGTGTCCCGCACAGCCAGGTCCAGTATTAGTTTTTTTACAGTTGATGGCTACTTTGAATTAATTATTATTATAGTTATTGACTATAAGTATTGCTGTACAATACTGGGGTGTTATGAACCAGGACACCAATATGTTTGGCCCTGTACAAACACAGAACAAAAAGACCCCTCTAATAGGTAAGCATAAGACAAGAGATGACAGCAGGATTCAGACAGGGAAGGACAAGGAAACAATGAGAGAGAACGGGTAAGTATGAAATACAGTAATCATAATGCATTAGTAGCCTAACTATTGTCAAGTTTTTGTAAGAGTTACAGCAAAAGAGAGTTTTAATGAGGGATCTGAAGGAGGACAATGAGATAGTTTTGCGGATGTTTACAGGGAGCACCTTCCCTACGTGAAGGGAAGCAGGCATGCCATCATGAGGTGAGATTCAACCTCTGTCTGAATAAAAGAAGCTAAGTGGAAGGGATAAGCGAAGCCAAGAGTTTAAGTCCTGTTTCACTTTATGTGCCTACATGCCGCCTACATAGCCATATCACAGCAGTTTTTGATACTTAGCAGTTTGGGTTTCTATTTCTCCCCTGTGCTGACACAGAATTACCTTGTGTGTTTACCCTCTAGAAGTAAAATGGAGAAGGGTGACTTACTGCCTCTTAGCCTAATAGTTCAGTAACTTGGGCACTTGCTCAGGGGCAAGACACCCAGGATCTAAGCTCCCCTCACCTAGGGAGGGCTTGAACCTGCATTTTCTGCTTCCAAGAAAAGTGCTGTAACTACCAGGCATTACTGAGACCCTCCTCCTGAAGCTGCCTACTACACCTTGCACTGGAAAATGTGTTGGATGAACAGCACTAGGAAAGTTCCTGTCCCATTGGGATCATGGACCCGGACTAGAACTAATGGTCCCCTCCTTGAGCTGTATCCCATGGTCTTGTACTTACTCTTCCTCCTGACTTCACAATGTCTCCTTTCTCTTGGCTGCCAAGCTTCAGGAAGAGGGCTGGATACGGGCTTGGACAGTGCCTGGTCCCTGGCCAGGTGGCTAGACCACTGCTGGAAAGCAGGAGATGCAGGTTCAACCCCTTTCCAGGCAAGGGGGACCAAGAACACAAGTTCCTTACTCCCTGGGCAAATACCCTAAGGCTTTTGGGCCTTATGCATATACCTGGATGATTCTGTTTACCTGTGCAGCTGCCTGACCAGAGTACGGTGCTACTCAGCGTGCTCTGTCAGCTAGTGCGGGTAATGCCAAACCACAGACTGTGCGTAAGTGCCAGAAACTGCAGTTACATGGCTGTACACATGCCATTTAGACATGCAAAGTCAAATAGGATTTCGCCCAAGGAGCTGATGTCTGAAGTGCTAGAGACAGAGGAGCCATGGAGAGCTGCAGGGAGAAGTGAATGAATCAAAGCCAACATCTAGGAAAATGATCTTTTCAGGAGCAGTCTCAATGGATTGTAGCAGGGCAAGGCTGCATTTGACAAAGCCAGAGAATAGGATGTTGCAGTAATCAAAGAGATGAGATGAAGAGGGCCTGGAGGAGAGATCAAGCTGTGCGGGTGGAGAGACCCACACAGCCATTTGCAAAAGGAGTCTGAAAGACTTAGACCCAACCTGAATGTGAGGACTTTATGAGAGTTTCTGGTTGAAGGTGATGGGCAGGTAAGGGGCCTGAGTGGGAGGGAGGGTGACGGTTGTGTCCACTGTGATTGAGAAGAGGGAGAGGAGAGGGCTTGGAGGGTGGGTGGTATTGAAGAACTCTGAAGTAGCTATAATGGCTAGACATCTATAAGGATAAGTCAGAGTGGTGACATACCTACAAAGAACAGTCAGAGGATCTGGGATTCGAGTTTTCACGGGAAGAGGCAGGTCTGGTGCACAGGGGTAGATCTGCGAGACACCTGCCTAAAGATGGCAGTTGAATTTGTGGTTAAGAGTTGGTTAGTATAGTCTCTTCTTTAGCATAGACAGACATCAACAGCACCAAAAATTATCTTTATAGTGTTGCTTCTCATCTGAATGCCTTCTACAACACCCAGCTTAATTGCAAAAATAATTGATGTCACAAAAATTTAAAACCATAGAAGTCTCATAATTGAAGCAATCAGGATTCAGGCCCAATGGGAAATTCTATGCCTCCTGAAGTCAATGGGAGTCTTCTTATTAAAGACTTTGAATCAGGTCCACAGAACAGGGCTTCATGAACTGAAGCAGATGTATTAGTCTTATCTTATCAAGTCTCCCCTCTTGGTGAAGTTAGTGGAGTGGGATTAACTGGAGCCTCATACTCTAAAAATTAATGCATAGTTCCATTTGATGGTTGCCCTATACACACAGAGAACAGGATGGGGGGCAGGGGGCAAGGGTGACAATCTGGTCTTTCCTTAGGATGGTCTGAATAACAGAAGGGAGTAAAATGTACGTGTAGAATACTATTCTCAACCATTTTAGCGTTCCACCTTGCATGTCTGCCTGTGTGGATCTGTCCAGGAACAGGATTGGGACTTTGCATTACCTCCTCTAGACAGCTGCAAAGCTGTGTGCAAATCTAAAGTGCGGGCCAATCACAAGAATAAGCAGCAGCAATTACTTAATACTTTATGGGGATGGAATACTGAAAATTAGCACAAGAGTTAAAGGGCTAATAAGAAACACTCTGTAGGCCTGTAGAATTTTATATAGCAGAATGAAGGGTAAATAAAACTACAATTTAAACAAAGGCAGATAATTAAATTATCTTGTAGGCACTGTACTAAAATTCAAAATAACTGGCTAATCAATAGACTATTACAAAATGCAACAATTCCATGCACCTGTAAGGTTATGGGAAATGGGTAGTTTTACAGACAGAAAGAGCAGCTATGCAGGCTCTTAGGTACAGCTCACTCAAAAGGCATCATTAACATTCAAATGATATTTGTTGCAGTAGTGATGAGACAAGCTCCAGTGGTTTTGGATTCAAGGCCTGTTAGGACAGGTAGCATTGTACACTTTCCTGATTACCTTTGTTCAGTTTTGACTCTCAAACTGAAGTGATTAGCTGGATTTGTCTTCTCAATTGCATTTCTGAAGAAGGAATAAAATAAGGCACACTGGCAAACCCTAGAATTAGTAGAACAAATATAAATATTAGCATCAAGGAATTTGCCAATTACTAATATCCATATAAGGATGCAATCAAATAGACTCTGTATTAGAAATGCCTCACAGCAACTCAAACCCAGCCCAGCATAGCAAAAATAAATCCAGGCAGGCAGCAAGCAGCAAAAATGTATCTGAAATCTATTGCTTAGGAAATCTCCAAAGACTTTGGTTCAGATAAGCATCCAAAGTTCAGGAATTTGTCCATTATCTAAAGCTTTGGACTTTTCCGTTCCCATGTGGTCACAACCAAGAAGTCTTTTATTAGGCATTCACTTCTTATGGGCAGGCCTAGTGCTCTGCTTCACATCGCAGTTATCTTCCAGAGGTGGAACAGGGAATTCAGATTTGTCAAGGTCATACCATGTCCTGCCCATAGCATCCTTAGATTTCAACCCAGGGCCCCTACAAGGATGCTTCTTAGGAGACTATCACCTTTACAAAAGGCAACTTCCCCTGATGGTATGTAGTGGCACAGCTCTAGAAGAGTTCGGTTTCCTTCATTGCTCAAAGGAGACCTTGGCTCTTCTGTAACTTCTTGCACGGGCAACACTGCACAGATGAAGCCCTCAGTTGGTGGAAACTAGCCTAGCTCTTTTTATTTCAGTGGATCCATGCCAAGCTAACCCCCAGAGGATCTGGCCTGTGCCTAAAAGAGTTGTGACAAGCTGCTGTATCCCAGTATGGAGTGCCTGCCTTTGACTCAGTGCTGATGCTAATCTTCCTGGGAAAAGAAGATCTTTCCACACCATTGTATTTCACTAATTTAATTTTATTGTGTGTGTCAAATCACATTATATTTTCACAATGAGGAAAGATTTGTTTTTTCTTTATTATTATTAAGACATTTCTTTGTCATTTTTAGCCAAATTGAAAAATCAAAAACTCATTTTCTGCAAAGCAGCATCTTGGTGTGTATATTTTGGTATGACTGGCTCTGTATGCATCTTGGGCAACAGATTTGTATTTTTGAAGGCTGTTTTCTTTTCCCTTAAAAAGCCACGTTCCAAGGAGTTTAGCTTGGTGGATCCCCTGTGCTAGAGGGCGAGAGACTCAGACATTGAAATACAGCCAAGGGGTGTTGTGTACTGCGCCACCTGGAGTGCAAAGGTTGTTTTGCCATGCTGTGGCTATGGCCGTCTATAGGGCTGTGCGTGGCTTCAGACCCTGCTTTGGATCCGGAGAAGCTTCGGATGCTTCGGCGTCCAAAGCAGCATGTCCAGATCAAAGCGCTGGCTTTGTTAGGCTTTCTGAAGCGGTTTGGAGCTTCTAAAGCACTTTGGAAAAGCTTCAGAGCCGCTTCAGAGCTCCGGCCATAGGGTATAATGGGGAATCAATGAAATATCTATAACTCTGTTGTTTTACGTCTGATTTGGATGAAATTTGCAGGGATGGTAGCCTCTGCAAAGAGTATGAAGCCTGCTAAGTTTCGGGAAGATCAGTGCAGGGGTTCGGGGGGAGCTGCACCCCAAATTCTTGAAAGGGGTCATCGTGGAGCCCTGGGCCTGACTATATGAGCATTCGTGGTCATTTGGCGAGGTGCTGGGGGATTGGAAACTGGCTAATGTGGTCCGAATTTTCAAGAAAGGGAGGAAGGATGACCCAAGTAACTATAGGCCTGTAAGCCTCACCTCAGTGCT
>NW_017728980.1:2358921-2365098 GCF_001723915.1 Gavialis gangeticus | reverse complement strand
AGGGTGGCCAATATCTGGAACCAGCTTCCCAGGGAAGTGGTTCTCACCCCTACCTTGGGCAATTTCAAGAGGTGGTTGGATGATCACCTGTCTGAGGTCTTGTAAACCCTGCCTGTGGCAGGGGGTCAGGCTAGATGATCTATTCAGGTCCCTCCTGACCCTAGCTACTCTGAAACTGTGAAAGAAAACTCGTGTCACGTCTATGAGTTACAACACAGGGGAGTGAAAACTGCAGGGGTGGTAGCCCCCGCTGAGGCCACAAAGCCTGCCAAGTTTCAAGAAGATTGGTGCAGGGGTTTGGGGGGAACTGCACCTCAAGCTGCTGACAGGCAAAACTCGTGACACAGATGACCCTGTGTGTGTTAAGGCGCAGTGGGGTGAAAACTGCCGGGCTGGTAACCCCTGGTCAGGCCACGAAGCTTACCAAGTTTCAAGGAGATAAGTTTGGGGGAAACTGCACTTCAAGCTGCGGACAAGCAAAACTCGTGACATGGGTGACACTGCGTGTGTTAAGGCGCAGCAGGGTGAAAGCTGCAGGGATGGTAGCCCCTGCTGAGGACACAAAGCCTGCCAGCTGCTGAGGAGATTGGTGCAGGGGGGTTCTGGGTCCCTGCACCTCTAGCTGTTGATAGACAAAACTTGTGACATGGGTGCTTGTGCAACTGTGTCTGTCTTGGGACAGTTGATTGTCTGTATTGATTCTTTCCTCTCCTTAGTCCGTGGTTTTGTAGGTGTTACTTGTTGCTAATTAATTGGTTACGTTAAGACATGGTATGCAGCCAGAGATCATCTAAGGCACTGCCCAGCCAATGCCTGTCCTTGTTCTTGTCCTTTTTCTAGTGTTGTTATCAGAAGCAGTGGGAATCAATTAGAGAGAGAAAAATGCAGACCGAATATGATGGTGAGATTTGCAAACAATGAGATGGTTTCTTCAAGGAATGGAAGGCCCATTGGTAGAGGGAGAGACTCCTAGCCTCAAATAAGCGATGTTCTGGAAGATATGTTGTACCTGCCCTGCTTATAGTTTCTTGGATCTTTGTTAGTGTGAAATGAGAATGAGGCAGTACAATATGGAAAAATCCTACAGTGACCTTGGCATGGAGCAGATAACATTTCTGACTTCTGCAAAACAGTTTTAATGGTGTCCCAGGCAGAGGATTATGAGTTCAGTTGGAGAACAATTAGAAAATTCCTTGTTTTATTACAGATCCCATTTTCATACAAATGTCCTTTGCTTAGTGACTCTTGGAAGGTCTTTAGAAGTTCTCAGGGCTCCAACCATTGGATACCCTTTTCCAGGGTTTCTGTAGACTTCCAGCAAGTTTTCTCTCACTGTGTTGGAAACAAGCACTTCTTCCCTCTGCAGAGCTCAAAATAAAGAGGTATCTGTGCTTTTGGGTTTCTGCCTTAAGGGCAAGAACTGGGATACTTTTCTGTGTAATTCAAGGCCTCTTCTGTTATTAGAAGGCATAGCCTGTGAATGTACTGGGCTCCCAAATCTGATAGCAAGTAGAGCCAGCCAATATCTGGGATTTCCAAATTTCATTTAAAAAAAAATTACATCTGCTCTTGAGCATTCACCCCGTGTCCCGGAGCTCTGTCTTCTATTGGAATGGTCACATAATGTATATATATTGGACACTCTGATTGCACAGGGAGGTAAATGATACTCACTACTGAATTGCTGTGGTATACAAAGCAGATCCGTCCAGCTCTGCCAGCCACTCCAGAGATACCAGGCAGAAAGCACTGTTGTACTGCAGAGCAGTTGAAATAAATCCAGGTAGAACATGTGAGGCCTGATGAGAGTGTCCCTTGGGCAGCCATCTGCTTCCCTCTCATGGTGAACATAGGGGTTAACTTGGCCTGGAGACAGAAAGAAAGAGCCAAGGGGTTTTTGGAAAGGATAAAAGGTGGGTGGATCCCATGAGACTAAAACCATTAATCCCTTAGCTGAGGTCCAAATGTCAGGACTCATTCACCTCCTTATTTTTTTCTGTTTCCATTATCTCTGACCTGGAGATCCCATCACTGTGAATTAAATCTGCTTGATACTAGAAGGGCAATGGTGGTGAGGAAGTGAATTTGCAGTTACATGGATATCAGAAATGTCTTCCTGAGAGCCTTACAGTTATTCTAAGCCAGGTGAGAACCACAGAACATTCATACAGAGAGAAAGGCAGACCTCAGCTGATCCCCCCCCATGCCTGGAGAATGATACTACACTGCACTGAAAGCATCATTGACTTTATGAGGTTTACTTCAAGCACATGTAACTAAAACAGGAGAAAGTATGTTGACAGGGAAGACAACTGGGTCCAGTGCCTAGAAAAGCAACATTTATGGTAGCACCTAAAAGTTTTAGTCAAGGATCATGACCCTGCCATGCTGGGCACTATAGATACAGTTATCAACTACAGCCACTTTCACAAAGGAAGCTACTAGTTGGGACCTTGGACAGGCTGGTTAAGCTTTTTTGCTTGAGCTTTCCATCTGTGAAATGGGGATAACTACTTCCCTAATTCATGAAGGCTTAGTAAAATGAATCAACAGACAGTTGAGTGGTGATCAAATCCATCAAATATAAATGAAGATCAAACAAGCATCTCAATGAATTGATCCCTGATATAAATTCTAGAAACTTTTTGTCAAGGCATACTTAGCCTGTAGAACTGAAGTGACTATCCAAGTTCATCTAGAAATCCCAAGACTAGAAAGCAAATCTTCTGGCTAATAGGACTCTTATGTACTAATCATTAGACAACTGTTCATCCTGAGCAAATGCCTAAGAAGCAAGGCGGTGTGAATACCTGCTTTTTTATTCAGTGACTAAAACAAAGAATCAGTTGGGGAGAAAGACCAGTTTGGAATCATCCCAAGCTGAAATTTACTGGTAGTTATTTTTTCTCAACAAAATGAAAAAAAACCAAACCTCTCACATTGTTTGAGTTCAAGCCATATATTACATTCTACCTAAAATTAAGCTTTTTGCTTTCTGTCTGAATGTATCACACTATATTTTAAAATTAAACCAATCTAAATTTTGAAAAGGAATATCACTTTGAAATGACAAGTCAAAATATTTTGTTTATATAAATCCTGAAATGAAACCTCTCAACTTGCCACCTCATCCCCTTTTTTGTCCAAAACTAGTTTTGTGCAATTTTTAGCAAATAAACTGTCCCAATTTTTTTCCCAGCTTTACTCAAAAGAGCCAGCCGGTTTTCAGCGTTGTCATATGTAAAGTAGAATGGCATCAAATAACTCCTCTTCCTAATGCAGTTTGCATATATTAGCAGAAGGGGGCTTTGTCATCGGTCACACAAATTAATGCCTTGCTTTGTTACTCCTGGATAAACACCATAGAAGAGCAGGGTATTGTTTTGTTGTTTGGATTTTCTTTTTCAGAGTTTCAGCTAGAAATCACCATCAGAGCAATCGTCAAGCTTTCCAGTGAGGGGTCTAATAAAAAGAACTGGGAACACACGGACATATGCTCCCTTATTGAACTGTGTTTCACTGACATGAAGTTGCTTGATATAAGTCCAGAGTGGGACTTTGCCAGATTTGAACCATGGGGCATGTCCCAATGAGTGCACACATGCAGGGGTGTTTTTTTCCTTCAGGACAAATAGCAGTGGCACATATTCGTGCCAACAGCCAGAGCTTGGCTCTGGCCAGCCAGGCTCTGTTTCTGGTGGCTCACACTGCTGCTACGTGCACTGTGCCGCTTTTTTTAATGGCATGTTTTTTAGCACATGCATCTCCCCGTGTCAGAAAAAACCACCCTACTGCAAATTAGCAGTGCGGTAAATGGGTACACGTGTGCCACATGCAGTTTGCAGTGCCTCAAATGGCTTTGAGGTGCTCCAACCACATGTACGCATTCATTGGGATGCGTCCTAGAAGTTCAAAAAGAAGCCTCAGCATGCATAATGACAGGAGGTCAGATCTAACTGAAGTGTGGTCCCTCCCTTCTTGAATTCCCACACTGGTTTAAACACAAATCATCTCAGGTGATGTTGGCCCCCTGCCATGAATTTCTGGCTTAATCACCATGGCAAGAATAAGAGCTGAGCAATTAAAAAACAGGTTGTCAAGAAATACAGTAGTCCTATCCATGCAGAATAAATTTCCACCATCAAGTATGACTCCTCTCTGGTGAGTCCGTATAGCCCACACCTCAGTTAGTGTGGTGCTCTGTTGTACTAGGGGCCAAGCTGACTGAACCTTTGACTGATAGAGAATAAGAATGTAGGCATATGATATGATTGTTCCAGAGTAATTTGCCCCAGATTTTACTCCATAGTGTGTCTACATGTTCATTAATGCACTTTTGCTAATGTGCATTAAATTTAGTACCTCTGGGCTCCTATACATGTGCAGAGAGGCTGCTCTGACGTGCTGTAATTCCAGAGCATTGGAGCAGACTTGATTAATTGAATCTGCTGGAGTGTGGTAACTGCCGCATTCCAGGCACTGAAAAATGGTGGTAAGGTGCTTTAAACTAAAGCTTGTGTGACATGTGATGGTTGACTGGTGCCAGTCAACATGTCACAGTCAACATGTGATGGTTGACTGGTGCCCGCATAGGCGACTGGTGCCTCCTGATCCTGGGGGGCACCAGGAGCCGATCGCCAACTGTGGCGGGGGGGGAGGGCCCAGCGGAAGTGTTGGCAGCAAACCTGGAAGTGCCACCAGTGCTTCTCTTGGTGCCCTCACAATCTCGGGGGGGGGGGGGGCACTGGCCATCGCCCCTGACTCCCCAGCCAGCAATGGCTAATCTCAGGGGGACACATGACCCCCTGTGCCCCCCTGTTACTCGCCTATGTGATGCCTATGTGCTCTGGGCACTTTTAATTAGCAGGGCTCTTGGAGCTATGCTAATTAAACTGTCCCCTCCCAGCTCCGAGATCATCTATATAAATGCCCTGTATTCTGAGGTACTAGAAAAAGACGTATTAGATTATTTTAATGCACATTAGTGAAAGTGCACAGGTTTTTTTGACACTTTAATGCACATTAAAATATGCTAAAATATGCTAAAATATGCACATCAAAGCGCACATGTAGATGGACCCAGTAAGGAGCAGACACACAGCCAGTTCTCCTAAAACTGGTTACATGAAGTGCCTAGTTTCTAGGTTTTGAGGGAGCAAGTTTGCAAACAGCTCTATGGATGAAATTGGTAATATTTAGATCATATTAAGTCACACAAGGGTAAAATTAATAGTTTTTTCACAGGTTAATGTGTACCCCAGGAATCAGGTATACCATATTGTTGGCACTGGATTTATGACCTAGGTACCTTGCTCCAGGCAGACCCAAACCCTCAGACCAACCATGACCTCTCCATTCGATAATAGGCAAATTTTATGATACACACAGTGATAGCAGATAAGAATAATGCAGGCAAGGCAAGCAATTCTATATCTACCAGTCCTAGGGATGTCATAAAGGAAAGGTACATCTGGCCAGTATGCAAGCTTCACTCTGAGGTTCTGAATGGAAAGTCAGATGTGAGCAGCCTAGAGTTCATGGGACGAGACCCACCCCACACAGTGGGGTGGATGAGATGGCTTGGTGGTGTGCCCTCTGCCCATGGCGGCCTCGAGTTCCCCCCTTGGTGACCCTTTGCTGCTCTGAAATGCCGCCTTTTGTATTCTTTCCCTTCTCTGGTGACTCTTTATTCCTGGGCATCATTGATTGGTTTCCCTGTGGTCATCTTACCATCTACATTCTGTCCTGTCAGCATATTCTTTTGTTCCAACAAACCCATCACATGCACACATCTTAATTTGGGTATTTACTAGTCCTTGTAATTTGGTCTGTTCACCAAAGCCAGAAATCCCAAGAACTCTGCAGTTTGGCACTGTGACCTAATGCTACCTTATCTCATGTTATGGAATAGTGTGGTACATGTCTTCAGTTTCCCAACCTGTGTGTCTTCTGGCCTTCAAGGAAACTTTGTCACAAACAGGCTTTTAGAAACCAATGAACCCTTGCTATTCCCCTGGACCATTGTTCTAATGCAATATCTACTTTACCTACAAGCCAATTCCCAAAAGCAAACCTTTAAATACCATTTTCTAGCCATCACCCAGAGTAAGGTTGTGCATCACAGCCCCACTCCATTGTTACTATAAAGTCAATTTAATATGTAGCAGCATGACATGG
>NW_017728980.1:2348317-2353921 GCF_001723915.1 Gavialis gangeticus | reverse complement strand
TCACCCAGAGTAAGGTTGTGCATCACACGCCCACTCCATTGTTACTATAAAGTCAATTTAATATGTAGCAGCATGACATGGGTCTGCACCAGGGCTGTACGAAGCTTTGGTCGCTGATTTGATTCAGCAGAGATTTGACCCAATTCGGTGGCTGAATCTCTGAATCTAAATCAAATCAAGAGACCCTTTAATCTCTCCAAATCAAATCAGAACTCTCTGAATCGATTCAGAGAGATTCGGAAAGATTCAACAATTCGGACATAGGCACAGCTTTAAAAGTTTTTTCAACATACCTCAAAGTACCAGGCAGTTCCTGAATGCTGAAATGGTGGGGCAGATGGAGCGTCCCACAGGAGGGTCCCCAGTCCACTCAGCAGCAGACCTGGAAGTGGACCAGAAGCACTTCCAGTCCACTTTGGGGTCCACTAAGCTCCCCCCCGAACCTCTCCTAGCTCAACGACTGGTGCCTCTTGGGTCTGGGGGAGCACCCAGGGTCCCCCCATGGCCAATTGCCGAGCTGGGGGGTACAGGGCGCCCCCCCTGCGCACTCCCTGGTGGACCTGAAAGTGGACTGGATGTACTTCTGGTCCACTTCTGGGTTTGCCGCTGAGCACACAGGGGGCCTCCCGCAGTCCTGTGGGATCCTCCTTCCACCCAAGCATTGCAGCTTTCATGAGCCATGCTTGGTACTTCAAGGTATGTAGAAAAACTTTTAAAGCTGTGTCTGTAGCTGAATCACTGATTCTCTGAATCAGCATCAAATCTTCAGATTCGGATTCGGCCAAATCAAATCAGGGACAGTGATCCAAATCAACGAATCGTATCACTGTTCCCGATTCAGGACGAATCCAAATTGAGTATGGCCCATTTCGCACACCTCTAGTCTGCACCCTGTGTCTACATTGCAGTCACAGTAGTGATTGCATTGTTGTGACTGGATGCCCAAGCTAGCTTTAAACTGGCTCGCTTCAGTACCAGTGGTAATCTAGATGTGGCAGCACAAACTTCAGCATGGGCTAATTCACCTTGCTTCTTGCACAGTACTTTCAATCTATGCTGAGCTCCTTCCTGCTGTAGCTAAGCTACTACAGGTACCCCAGCTAGTAGGTTTAAAGCTTGGATGTGTTTTTCAACTCATGCAGTAGAGGCTCATTCTCTAAAGTGCAAGGACTGGAGTTACAGTGCCTGCCACAATAATCCATCCTTGTCAGGGGTTGCTGTAAGCCAAGTACTCATGGGACAGCACTTTGGGAGTTTAATCAGTGCAGTGTAGTGCACCTACGTGATCAAGGGAGCTCGTAGCCATGTCCTTCATCATCCAATCTCAGTGCTTGATTTAGTGAAACTCATGTAACCTGTGACTTGACAAGCAACCTTTTGGCTTTTCACTTGCTTAGGCTTTGTTTTGCAAGAAGTCCTGTGATCCCTAGAATGGCATTTGTGCCACCAAATTGGTGCTTCAGTTCCCAAAGCTTGCTTTCTTCTTGACAGAAAGACCAGCCATTTGGAAAAGGTGCAGTTACTTCCCAGCTCATTTCCTTACTGCCAATTTCTTCCTAGCTTCCCTACTTGTTTGTGGATTCACCCACCAGCTGTGCACACCAGAAGGAAACCAAAACTTGTTTTTCTTGTCTTGGAGCTCAACTGACCACCCAGAAGGAAGGCAGTTACATTTTTCTTAATTTCTAGTGATTTCTCTATTGAACCAGCTACACTATCAAGAGGCATTTGCAACATTACAATTTCTTGAGCCCTGTAAGTCAGATCAGTGGGAAGCTGCTGAAAATGTAGTGCCATACCACAGTGGCTTAACAGGCTATATGTAAACCTTACTATTTATTAAAGAAGCTTGGAACAAATGAAACCTCACCAGCCTCAAGACAGGGAGTGGGGGGAGCCAGCAATGAATGCTCCAGGGGACAGCCACGGCAGCACCCTTGGGATTCAGCAGCACTACCCAGCAGTCGTCTTACATGCCCCATACATATTGTTTCAAGAATGTATGTCTTCACAGTTCGATTTAGCTAGGGGATTCTGGCTCACAGCCAGACCCAGTCAGACACTTGAATTCTCTTTACTCTGGGAAATTCTGATATTTCAAACTTTTAACATTTTAACTGCCCAGAGCAGATTTGTCAGTATGGCTCTTTGTGCTTTGGCAAGTGAAATAACTATACCAGCTGAAACACTGTTATACTACAACACATTGCACAACACAGGTTTTACTAACATCATTATGTCACAGCCCCCGCTGATCCAGCTATGCTGTCAAGACATTTCCGTCTCCAGCGTGTTTGACATTTGAGGATTATAATAGATGTCTTCATATCTATATTACCCAGTTGGGGGAGGGAGGAGATTTTCAAAATCAAAACCAGCAGTTAAATACTTAGGGCAGAATCCGTTTTCATTTATGTTCCCAAATGGCACTTACCCAGTCATTTTGGCACTCAAGTTCGTGATCCTATTCCACATACAGTGTGGATGCACAAGTGCGCACAGAGCTACTGAGTGGGCACCTATGCAAATATATGGGTCTGTACACAGGGACTGGAGCAGTAATCCCAGAACTGTAGCCTTGCAAAAAGTAGGATGCAATAGAGTTGTCCTGATAGTTAAGGCACTCCCCCAGGAAATAGAAAACCCCGTTCTAGCCCCCGTTCACTCAGAGAGGATTAAAGTCTGCGTGTCTATAGCTTCTCAGGGCATGCTCCAACCACGAGACAACAGATTAGGAACCAAGCTTGCCCCTTTCTAGTGCTCCTCTTGAAACCACCCCCTTGGGCATCCAAGCGAGGTATATATGTGGGGTCTGGAGGAGATTTTATAGCCAGGGGGTGCAGGATTCAATGAAACTCTTGCTCCTCTAGCAGGGTGGGTTACTATTTTTGTTCTAACTGGGGTAGAAGCTTCCTCTGTCAGTGCTTCTATCTAGCTTATCCAGGGAATATTAAATGCAAGATGCAGTGGTAGCTTCAATGGGGGTCTGGATAATGCCTCACTGGTATGCCAGGTAAGCTGCTGATCTTGGAAATAGGAAAGAGATATGTTCAACCCCCATCCGTATGAGGACAGCCTAGAACCTAGGTCTCTGCTTCCTGGGCAAGTGCCATAAGTATTGGCACTAAAATATGAGCGGTTCTGCTGTTTTTCTCTGTTATGTAACAGTTGCCAGTCATGTTTTTTTTTACCTGGCTACAATTTCAGGACTTGGGGTTGGTCAAAAATACGCATACAGAGGCACATACCTACCCAGGCAGAGCACAGCCTGCTGTGCATGCTCAGTAGCCATGCAGGTGTTTGTGTCTCTGCACTGCACATGAAACAGGATCACAGATTGTAATCGTGTCCTGAAAATGGCAATTATCTGGATTCTAGTCCATTCTGATCAGCAGGGATCCTAGTTTTCCTTTTGCCACAGAAAACCACAGAATCTGTGTTTTTCTGTGATCTACTGAAAGCATGGTGGCATGCTGCAGTGAGTGGCACCATTTCTGCCCCCTTTTATTTTTGCTGTGGTTTTTGCCTCTCAGCCAATCAGCAGGGGCGGGGGCAGCACGTGCTGCTGATTGGCCAAGAGGCAAAAACAATGGCAAAAATAAAAGACACCAGAAATGGTGCTGCTTGCTGTGGGACACTGCTGCACTTTCAGCAGCTTGTAGAAAATGTGGATTTGTGTGGTTTTTAAACAAAGATATTTTGCTTTTTTCCTGAGGAAAACTAGGATCTCTGATCATCAGTCCCCCCCAGAATAGTACCCTGGCTACTTAGACTTTAGACTAAATCACCAAAGGCAGTGATCATTTACAGTTCCTTTTTTTCAACTACTTGTCTAGGGTTTAAAATAAATGCACATTTAGGTACCTAAGTTCCCTTAGGCACCAAATACTGATAGATGGAATGGGATTGGGTCCCTAAATTGCATTGAAAGCTGCTGAGTTTTAGGCCCTGACCTACTGTTTGCACCTGTGAATGCCTCCCCCATGCAATTGCCTCTATAGTGAAAAACCTGGTCATGTATATGTTAGGGAAGAAATAGGCTGATTTTGCTGAGCTGCTTTCTTTAGGTTCATGGCATTCATTAATTATATGTCTACAGATCACTGCTGGGCATTCATAACAATGTCCACAAATCCCATATGCTTCATAAATCCTGATGTGAATGATTGGTAATTCAAAAAGTGCATGATTAATTGTTGGCCATCCAGTATTCGTTTAAAAAAAGTTTCACATAGCCAATCAGGAAACAGAAGCAATACCAAGAGAGTGAGATGAACAATGGCACACCACAACTAGCGCATGTGAATGAACTATGTAAGAAATTGCTGAATGACCCCCCCCAGTGAAGTTTATTAATCCAACTATTCAGTAAATCATGCACGCAGTCAGCACATTCTCATTGGAACTGGCTTTGTATCTAAAATACATGTAAATGGCTCTAGCTATGCATCTAGATGTAGCTAGTATAAGTAGTGCTTGGCCACTTGAGAGCTGGATTTGGGACTTAGACTTTTCTGAGTTTTTTCATCCAAAATTATTTACTTGCTGCATTTTGCACAAATTTGCCAGTAGTGTTGAGCAATTTAATCTGCAGTTTTCAGCAAGTGAAATATTTGACTGAAATATTTTGCTTGGCTCTAGGCTATTATTTGTATTAACAATTCATTACTCTCTGTTATACATGCATGCACATAGGTGAAGACACACCTGTCATCTCTCTCTCAGCAGTACCGAGCGAAGTGGGGCACATTCAGTTTTACTACAAAACGTATAGCCCTTTCAATAGGCTATATCCCTGAAAATTAATTTACTTCCAGAAAATCAGCCTTCATGCTCTACTTTTGTTTGTCTCTATATTATCTGTGGGGAGATTATTAATATCATGTAACATTCAGTTAATAGGTCAAATGTGAGACCTTATTACAAATCTAGGATAAATTGCCTCTCCAGTAGTATGTGTCGTAACCTTCACAGACTAGGAGTTCAAAATTCAACCTTCATACATTCAGAATGCCCTAATTACTGTATACACATACGCATGCATTAGAACTGCCATACCAGTAAAGTATCCATTTAGCTTAGTATCAGGCTCGCATAGTCTATTTTACTGCACAGGATTATACCAGGGAGGGATACTTCAACCTGATCTCCATACAGGCCATTTAGACCTGCCTTCTGATGCTTTAGGATTCATCAGTTGTAGCATTTTCCCTTGGCTAATACAAACCCTGATCTTATTTATATGCGTATTATTATCTGATTCTTTTTCTGAACAGAAATGTGAGGTCAGCAGGAGCTGAGGGTGCACAGCACCCCACAGTGCTGGGCCATAAGTTATTAGTTCCACAGCCTGAATATGGTGCAGCCCTGAAACAATAAATGTCAGTTAATCCAAAAATCCTGGCTAAATATGTGTTGCCCATGTAGCCGTTTTGCTCCATTCACTTCCTCTTATGCACTTTTATGCAGAGCTGTAAGGGCCCAGAGTTGTCTGACTCCTTGCCTTCCCCAAAGCCAAACAGCTAGGGAAGGCTAGTAATAGCAACTGCTATAAGGTATGGGTCCTGCTGAGTCCAGCTGCCGTTCCAGTGTAATGGGAGGACC
>NW_017728980.1:2317992-2343317 GCF_001723915.1 Gavialis gangeticus | reverse complement strand
CGTTTTGCTCCATTCACTTCCTCTTATGCACTTTTATGCAGAGCTGTAAGGGCCCAGAGTTGTCTGACTCCTTGCCTTCCCCAAAGCCAAACAGCTAGGGAAGGCTAGTAATAGCAACTGCTATAAGGTATGGGTCCTGCTGAGTCCAGCTGCCGTTCCAGTGTAATGGGAGGACCCTGGTCAACTGAACCCTGATTTCAGGTTTGGTTTGTAATTAAACAGAAATGGCAGATGCAGTATTTGATTGGCCAAGAAACATGATCACAGAGATAAACTGAAACAAATGGGACCCTCTGACCCTACTGGGTTGGAGCTGAGGGGAGGGTCAGATTCTCAGCATCTCTATTAGCAGATTTCAGAAAAGCCTTGTCCATACCAATTAGAGACTTCAGTAGCCATGATTAACTTGATCAACCATTTATTCAAGTCAATGGAAAGCATTCCATTAACTTCAGTAGGCTTTGGGTCAGTGAAAATGGATTTTACTGGGTGTTTTGGACTAGTTAAGCATTCTACCACAATTCAGCAGGTCATGGTGCAATGGTAAAACACCACTTATATAGCTAGGAAACCACCATTTAGGCACACAAAGGGAAACACAATCCTGGCCTCGGTGTCAGTGTCTATTTTTAAATTCTCTTCATTTTTGGCAAGCTCCATTAACTTCACTGGGTGAAATTTTATAGCCTGTGCTATGAGTGAAACCGGATAATCATAATATTCATGTCAAGCCTTAAAAATTGACGAATTTATGAAGATTTTATTAGTAACAGATTTTAAAAAATAGTACTTAGTATTTATCATGGCACTTTCCTCAAAAAAGTCTATTAAAACTCATATCCAAAATCCTTCCATTATTCTGCATCAGCAAGATTAATTAATTAATATTTGGAAAGCATTGAGCATTTTAGTCATTTTTTACTATTTTATACATGTACTTACTAGAAAGAAGGAGGACTGAATCAAAACCATTTTAATAGCTGCATTAGTAAACTTTAAGGCTAGAGACAGACATTCAAAAAACCTGAGTCTGAATTGATTCAATCTTTTCAGGTTAGTCTAACCTGCCTAGGCTGAACTAGTTTGTAACTGGACAGACATTCTTTCTGGACTAAGGAAATTCAGGCACATGCCTGCAGTGCCTCAGGCTAGAAGCCAGGGGGTGCTAGAACAGCCCTCCCTTCCCTTTCTCAGTGCTGAGCTTAGGGGTGGACATGGTCAAGCCCTGGCAGGATGCTTTGCTTAGGGAGGTCTGCCTACACGGACCCAGGCTTTTCCCCGCTGGCTGCTCAAGGGGCAGGAGTGTTGCCAGACTCCATTTCCCTGCTAGCACTCTGAGGCAAGGTAGGGTGTGCAGTGTTGATGATACAGAGCTTTTCGATCTCCCTCCTTCCTTTGTCATACTGTCTGAAGCAAACTCACAGGCAAGCAAGCCAGCAGGGGGCTGCTAACAGTGTGTATCATCCCATCAGCAAAACAGTAGCCTCTCTCCATTAGTTCAAACTCTTCTTAAACAGCTTACCAGCTGACCTGTTGATTAGGTCCAAAAAACCCTAAGTGGTTACTGTTTTGTCTGCCTGTCCCAGTGAAATTGGAGACACATACACACAGACACCTCTCAGCATTAGCTAGCATATGACATGCCTAGGGTCCATGCTGTGGGAAATGGGAGGGAGGGAGGAGAGGATCTCTGCTTGAGCATTGAGCAGCAAGGTAGAGTAGGGTAAGGGGAAGCCAGGCAGACCCTGCTGTGCCTGCAGTCTCTGCCAGAGCTCTAGCGGGGGAGCAGAGGGGCAGGGTGAGCCCTGCTGTGGAGCAGAGAGCCCCAACCAGCCCAGAGTGCATGTGGGATCCTGGGGGAGTCTGGTTTGTCTTAAACCAGAGGGATGGGGCCAGCCTGTGCTTTGTGGCAAAGAGCACAGCCTAGCCCAGCCCAAGGATGCCAAGCATTTGGGATGCTGAGGGACTCAGGTTTAATTTAAACCAGGAAGGGGTCTGGGACAGACATTGCATAAACTGGTCTGACCCAGATCAGTTAAGTATGATACTACATTCAACCAGATTTATCTCAAACCGGTTTCAGCCATTTTCAGACTGGTTTATGTGCACTGAACATCTGTTTTGTTACAGGTTTAAACCAGTTTCTGATCAGTTAAACCAGTTTATGTATAAGGTCTGTCCCTAGCCTAAAGGAAAAGAATGGGAACAACCTGATTTGCTTAAAAACTATCGCTTGGTGCTTTTATTTTAAATGGCATTGGAAAGGCAATAAAACAATAGTGTATGTCATCAAAAGGCATTGGGAAATAGCAGATAAAATGTCATTTTAGGATTTCATTTCAGATTCATTGTCACAGTGCAAATTGTAATGAATTTATTTAGCATTCATGCAGATGTTATTTCATGTTCCCTCCATAGATGTTTTACTGTAATTTAGCATAAGTTAATGGACATCTATATTAAAGTGTTTGCAGTTAAGCAAGCGGCCTTTCGATTCTACAGGCCAGACTTGAACGGATGGCCATGAAGAGTTAGTAAACTATTCTCTTAAATAGACAGCCAGGGAGGTCAAACCTGAAATGAGTTTAGTTCCTTCCTGCGCCTCTTTCCTAAGAATACTACTGATTCGAAAATAAGTTTGTAATTGACTGCTCCAGACAGATGAGTTAGGGAAGTGAGTGATTGATGTCTGTAATATATTTGAACAGAATCAACGCAGCTGAGAATACTAATTATACAGGCCGATTCAGTGCACACATCCATTGCTAAAATACACCCTGGATCAGTTGATCAAATTCCCAGTTTCCAAGCTGCTGATATAGTCAAAATATTGCCCTGGGCTTATGCTTATTGATGCCTTCTGAAGCACTGCAGAATTGGGATTTGCTGAGTTAGACATGATTTATTGGAGGCTGAACTGAGGTTCTGTAAAAAGGCCTAGATTCACCAAAGCTTTTACTTCTGTGCTTAACTTTAGGCTTGTGAGTATTCCCATTGATTTCAGAAGAAGTAACAAATGCATAATGAAAGCACATGTAGGAGTGCAGTGCTAAATAGGGATGTAATAACAGTTTTCTTTATGTTTTGGTCAAGTGATAGCCCTTTTCTTTAACCCCCATCGTTATATAGCAAAGAGACAAACCTCAGGATTTTCACTTAGGTCATTATCAGTAGCAGAGCACAAGTTGCCATTGTACCCTTATAAAATGAAGTCAGGAGTAGTAACTTTTTGGTACTGAAGCAGCATGCTACTGGAGCTCTGTCAGCAGTATCTAAACCTGCAGGTCCTAAGCCTTCCATTCAGTTATCAGTGAAATGTCACTCTTGATGCGCTACTGGGTTGCAGCATCTACTCCAGGCTTGAGAAGCGTCCAAAAAGCCAAGCTTGGTCAATGAAACCAACTCCTTGAACTACTCTGGGTCTGGGAGGGAGGGAGTGACATTCATAGGATGGATGAATGGGCAAATCCATGTCTCACTGCTCCTGCACTTTTCACGACCTTGACGGTACTTCAGGCAAAATCATGTTTTAGTTCCTTTGCTGCAAGACTAAAATTAAATGCTGTGGTTCTTCACCTTGAGGAGCTCTGCAAAGGAGCCTTTTCCCCTTACGTTTTCTGGATAATTAGATTAATGGTGCACTCTGGGTGCGTTTTGCTATATTAAGGCCATTTTAGTTCACAGTAATTCATTGCTGTATTAGATGATGTTCTGAGGCTGGTGTGTGCGCGCCTGTATGTGAATTATGCAGAGTTATGTAGGTTCTGTCCTGAATTTTTTTGGCTAAAATCCTTATGTATCTGGCTAAATGATGCATAGACACTAGGGGTGTCACCTAGAGTTATTCACCTGCTAGGATAAAATTAGTTGAATTGCAGCCTGGTGAAGATATGTCATCCTTTCATGGTGCGATGCAAAATCGTTGTGACAAAACATCATTGGCTTGCATAAACTTCATCAAGTCACATGGCAGTACCACAGTGCCCAAGAGTTGTGTTGGCCCACATTTCTTCATGATCCTACAGTGGAAGACAGAGGGGTGGCCTGTTGAAGTAAGGATGCTCCCACCAAATGTGGGATCGATTGAACCTGCAGCTCTGTATTGCCAGCTGAGTAATACAAATGCATATGATCTGGATTGAAGCTGAAATCACTGGTGATGCTTACATGGACTTGACTGTTATTAGCAGAGTGGGCATTTTGCCAGGAAACTATAATGAATTTCCTTATTATTGTGAAAAATGCCATGGGATCTTTAAAGACCAAGAATCGTCAGTACTTAGCTGTTATACCTCATCTAAAAACAATTTGTCTAGCATAACAGCACTGGTGCCGTCTGCTAAGGCAGTGGTTCAACACTGATCTAGAGATAAGAGCATCCCCTACTGGATCACAAGCACAGTTTATGCAGTATCTTGCATTTTCATTTGTGGTATCCTGAGGGGGATTTATTTTGTTTTCCATCCTTAATAAGTAAGTAGCAGGTCCTACAGCAAGGGGCTGAGCTGTTCAGAAGCAGGCAGAGAATTCACTGCTCACCTTCTGTTGAAATTGAGCAGAGTTCCCTTGCATGCTTTGAAAATCTCAGCTTCTACCTTTATTCAATTATTACTTTATCTAATGCCTGTAGAGCTAATTACGGACCAGCCAAGTTACTAGAACGCTGGCACACACAAGAGAGGAATGTTTAATTGGGGCATTACAAAACACTGCTTTTTTTGTATAAATATACAAGTTCGGTGACTGGCAGCAGATGCAACCCAGCAGAGTGGTTTTGTAGAAGGGGATGCTGACAACTTGAGATCTAGTCGGAAGCCAAAACCAAGCCCAGTTTCTGGGACTGGGTTCCCCTGATAACTCTTGTGGGTTTCCACTGGTTCAAACAGGACGGAGTGCAGGGTAGCCCCATGTCCTGTGTGATGCTGGAGGTCAGCTTACATGATCGCAGTCCTTCCTTCTAGCCTTATCAACTATGAATCCCTTAAACCTTCTTTCTTCTTCCATTTGCCACGTGAAAGAACCACTCCGTGACCTGTCAATGTGCCTTTGGGCAGGATCTTTTGGCAGCACTGCTGTTGGAAGACATGATTGCCTTTCCTTATTTTTTTGTAAAATATTTCTTTCTAAATGTTCGGGTGATTTTGGACCTTCAGGTTACTAACTTACGTGCCCATTTGTTCCCTTCTCCTCTAGCCTCCTTTGCTTTTGCCCATTCCCCTGGCCCCTTGCCCCCAATGTATTTATTGCATCATGTTTCAGACTTTGATTGTAAGCTCTTTGGGATACATTTCTTCAGTGTTCATCACAGAAGGGGCTCAGTGAGGCCTTCAAGCACTACCACAGTATAAATGAGCAGTATTTCTGCAGTTTGGCTTAGTTAGTGCAACCTCGCTGCCTTAGACAGGCATGTAGTTTGGTTATGCCTTGTTGAACAGCTGCTGTGGCCCCATTTTCCTTATCCCCTCACTCCCAGAAGTGGTTGCACTTCTGCAGAGAGCAGTGGAAATAATCCCTTGCATATGATTTGCAAAGAGCTTTGGAATGACAGGCACAAATTGTAAGGCATTATTATCATAATTACCCAGCCATCTCAGACATGTACTTTCCATCTGAAATGTGTTCTACACTCTGGCAAGAATGGGAGCTGACCTTTCCAGGAGATAATTACCATCACGGATACAGGTGGCATTTTCAGTCTCCTGCCCTTCCTCTCCTCCACAGCTCTGCAAACAGTGCAGGTGCCTCCCGCTTTTGCTCCTACCTCTCTGTTCTCAAATATGCCACGTAGTTTGCAGTCACTTCCAGACCCATCTCCACTTAAAGGCATAGCCCCTGCCTTCATCTCTCCAACACTTTAACTCTTCACTTTGATGCCTTGTTTCATGATATAAAAAAGCCACAATCCCATTTTGAGAGGGATTTTTTTCCTCCTTCTTTCCCCCTTGAAAAGGTGCTTCATACACTGCTTATTAGATGATAAGTGAATTTAGAAAAACTTTTAAATGAAGGTAATTCCTGCCATGAGGAAGTGGGCTGCAGAGCCGTCTGCACATTTCTGAATGCAAACAAGGTTGGGTATCCTGTGGGGATGCTTTGTCAGTCCTCTTATCTCCAAAACCAAAGTTCATACTGTCTTCCTGAGTCAAGAATCATAAAATTATTTTGCTTAAAGAATTCTCAAATGCCATCCGTGGAGTGGGATACCTTCATTTATCAGCCTCTGAACTGGTCCAGGCATGCGCAGGAGGAAATGAAAGAGCCCTGATTATCAGGGTCCTATTCAGCTTGGTGCTCTCCTAGCATAACTGATAGAATATATTACAATATGCTCCAAAGGGGAAAGTCCCTGAGACTCAGATGGAAATCCATAATAAATAATAATAGCTCAGTGTGTTTCTATAGTCCATTTCATCTTCAGATCTCAAAGCACTTTGAAAACAATTAACTAAGACTCACAAAAATCCCTGCGAGACTCGGAAGTATTTAACATGTGACTTGTCTTCGCTGCAAAGTTAATTTGAGTCACAACTTGAATGCTGCCCCAAATTTGACTCCTATCCACACACACAATAAATCCCTGAATTCAAGCATTAGGAGGCTTTTAATATAGGCTGTGTGGCCTGTCAAGGGATACAGGCTAACTCTCATGCAAATGCAATTTGTCAACTGCTAATATGGTTGCTCATTAATGCGGACCCAAGCTAGTGCTACAAAGGTGCTGCTAGTCTTTAGTGCTTTCCTGCAATTCCTGTGTGCCTTGAAAGGGCCAAAGCATTCTCCCATTCTCTTCTCATTGGACAAGAACGCAAAGAACGTCTCCCTCTCCTGAGCGCACAGAACGATGGGCTATGTCCTAAATGTCTTAATTCCACACGAGTGAGTGTACCACCAGTGTGGACACAGTGGCTCAAGCACTATTTGCTGGTGTGACTAGTCTCCCTCAAGGTAAGCTAACTTGAGTTAATGTACCCATCAGGAAGCAATAAAGTCCAAAGACATTAATCGCTTGATTTTCAATATGGATCAATATCAGGTGAGAAGTGATAAGGTCACAGAGAAAGTAATTAGCAAAATTAGGATGAGAACAATACCCTGCTAACTCACAGACTGCTGCTGTAGCAATAAGCTCATGCTGCTGCCTTTGGAGAATCTGTCTCTCAAAACTCCAGCCCATAATACTCAAAGTAATCCAGTTATTCATGTGATGACCCCTTTATTACAAGAGTAACATGCGGGCTGCAGTGATTACTGAGTTCAGTAAACAAAGGCATACATGAATGAGAAGAACTACACAACAGGGTTTATTCTGGTGCAGTAAGCTACCCCTGCAGATCATATGTCTGTCTGTGACTAAATAAGTGGCTATTAGGGCTGTGCGAAATGGCTGTGTTTCGATTGGGTTTCGGATTCAGCCGTTTTGAAGGACAGTGATTTGTTTTGGTGTAGTGCCAGGATCTCCTCCCTGCCACTAACCGCCCCGTGCAGACCTAGATCTCTGCTCCCTGTGGAGCCAAGTTGCGCGGTAGGACAGCAGCATACAGCTGTTTCCCTGCAAGCCCAACTCAGACACTCCAAAATTTTCCAAAGCATCCCCAAAACATTTTGGATGCCTCGTTTTGTTTTGGAGATGTTTCTGAGCCTTCTGTTTCAATTCTGATTTGGTGTTTCAGGTGCCGAAATGGACTGAAACACCTCTGAAATGAAACACCTGCTGAAATTTCACACAGCCCTACTGGCTAGCTACTTAAGGGACCATCTCCCAATTACCAACTCAATCTCCTTAGTTAAGGATCATCTTTAAATGATAAGTTCTCTCATTATGGGGGTAGGGGTCTTTGGAAGCAAGGCCAGCCCCTTTGCAAGCGATTCATGCAAAGTCACATGAAAGGGGTGGAACTTACACCCTGAAGGGACCAGCACAATGCCCAGGCACTGCTCACATCATATTTAGGTTTCAAAGTAGGGCTGAAATGGGACATCTGTGGAGCAGCAAGTTTCACCGGCTGTGAGCCGCACATTAGAGGCAATTACCACAGCACTAAACAGAGCAAAAAAAATGAGCAGAGAAGAGGATCCATAAGCCCTATCAGTTTGTGCCTCACTCACAAGTCTATTCACCCTCTGATTCACTTGTGATTTGCTGTATCTGGAGGGTGTCCCTCTGCCAATTCTTCCCCTTTTTGTTGTGCCACAAATGAGCAGTCAGCCTGGTGGGTTTATCAGACAGAAGATAATTTCCTCTCCTCTACTGCCATGTTACAGAAGAGTAAAACTGCAGCATAGAATTATTAAGTGACTTGCCCAGTCACAGCAAGCCCTTGGTACAATCCAGTCCTACTGACTCGCATTCACTGCACAACCCACCTTGCTTCCCTAAAATTATTGTGCTGGAAAGCTGTCATGAATGAACTAATTTCATAGCTGATTCATGATCTGCTTGGTATCTGCTATCCCAGATCTGTGTTATTCAGTATCCTGGCCTCAAAGAACAATTATAATGTTCCCTTAGATGGTTTAAGTCGCATCACTTACCAGACAGACCTTCTCATAGCTGCCAGTGTAACGCAGTGGGAATGCCCACTGTGTGGGTGAGAGAGACAGCTACTGTTTTACACTTGGGAAGGGAATAGGAGTAGCCAACTCTGCCAGATGGTTGCCTACGTATCATGCAAGAGTCTGCATGCTACACATATTTGGGCTGGCGGCTTCACCCATTTCCATGCCATGCAGCTGGTGGGAGCGTATGGAAAGGCACATAATGTTTGGAGGATGCCTGTGCTGTATTTACTGCATGCAGGTGCAGGTGGGTGGGTGCTGTAGTGCTCATTAAAGTTCCACCAGAGCTCTGAAAGAGATTACCCCTTGTATAACCCTGAGAGAGAGGCTGGCCTTTCTTCCAAAGCCCCCCTCCATCCCCACAGTGAGAGAAGTTATAGTTTAAAAATGATCCTTAACTAAGGAGACTGAGTTGGTAATTGGGAGATGTAGCTAGCCATTTAGTCAGAGACAGACATATGATCTGCAGGGGTTGCTTACTGCCCCAGAATAAAACCTGTTGTGTAGTTCTTCTCATTCTACGCCTTTGTTTATTGAACGCAGTGATCGCTACAGCCCCCATGTTACTCTTGTACTAAAGTGGTCATCACATGAATACCTGGGTTACTTTGAGTATTATGGGATGCATCTTTGAGCCAATTCCCCTCTACTTCCTGTTCAGCCAGTGAAAGTTCCCACCCAACTCCTTTATGATGCCACTGAATAAGGCGGTAAGTTTCCAGCTTGCAGGTCTGTGAGTGAAGCATTGCACTGATTGGTCCCTTTGCAAATGTTCTCTTGACAGTTTTCCTGGCTTAGCAGGGTAGGATGTAGCTGGTATTTGCATGGGAGACAAGAATTAATAACCAAACAGGCTGTAGGAAGTGATGCTGTGCTTTGAGGAAGGAGAACAGGATTTTTTTTTTGGAGTGGTTCCTGAACTCAGCTCTGCCATGTTGTGTGGAAGAAGGGACAGTATATGCATATGACCTGATTTTTAATAAATGAAGCCACACACATAATAAAGTAGAAGGTGGTTGTGATTAACCAGTTGAAGACCAGTCGCAATTATTTTTCACAGGAAAGGCAAGGTTCCTGATATTTCTGACTCTATCAGGAACAAGAAATACTAGGAAATCCCCTGAGAAACCTTGGCAGACAAGGTTCTTTGGGTAAATCTGATATCTTTTGCTAAACCAACTAAAAGCCATGGGGCTCTTTAGCCTGGAAAAGCTCAGGCTCAGGGATGACCTGATGGCCACCTATAAGTTTATCAGGGGTGACCACCAGTGTCTGGGGGAATGTTTGTTCACCAGACCACCCCAAGGGATGACGAGGTCAAATGGTCATAAACTACTACAAGACTGTTTCCGGCTGGACATAAGGAAGAATTTCTTTACTGTCCGAGCCCCCAAGGTCTGGAACAGCCTGCCATCGGAGGTGGTTCAAGCACCTACATTGAACACCTTCAAGAGCAAATTGGATGCTTATCTTGCTGAGATCCTATGACCCCAGCTGACGTCCTGCCCTTTGGGGGGGGCTGGACTCAATGATCATCCACGGTCCCTTCCAGCCCTAATGTCTATGAAATCTATGAAATAGTTGGAAAAATGAATCTTAGCAAGCTTTTGGGTTTATATACCTTTCATCAGGCTGAGGAAGCATCTGCAGTTGGTGTGTGCTCTTCCTGGATGGAATGAATAGTAAAGAAGCCAGAGGCTGGTATGCATGCAAGAAAGCCAGTCCATGAAGATGTAAATTGAGGAGTCAGTGGGTGAGAGACAGGCTGAGGGAGCAGGGCAGGGGAAACAGATGAATCTAGCAGGTAAATAGTGGAGAAGTACCTGGGGAGTCAGATGTCAGGCAGATTATAATGTGTCATAAATCCAATGTCTTTTATTTAGTCCATGATTATTTGTATCCAGGAGGTTGATGAAGTGAAGTTTGTAGGCTCATCTCTGAAAGGTGTTTTGTAAATTCCCTTTGACGATTGGAACTGAGAGGCTGCAGAAAGAGCGGTTTTCTTGTGAGAAATGTGCCCCCACAGATAATTGGGTATTTTTGTCTTCAACAGATTTCCATCATGCATTCATTCTGGTGCACAGTTGTTGTTTGGGCTCTCCTACATATTTTCCATCAAGGCATTTGGTGCACTGGATGAGATGCATTACATTTCTGGCGGTGCAGGTGTAAGATCCAGGAATGCTGATGGCTCTGTTGTGGGGTGTAGCGGGGGTGGGGGAATGGAGATATGTTGGCAGGTTTTGCATTTCTTGTCATGGCATGGTCTGGATCCATTTGGTGTGTTTTGGGCCGTAGGAAGTTTGCTTTTGGTAATGACGTTAGCACGGTTCGGTGCTTGTTTGAAGGCTAGGATGGGTGGTTCTGGGAAGATCTCTTTAGGAATTGGTCTAATAAAATATATCACATTTACCCATAAAACCTTGTCAGCTGATGTCCTTGACCAACATGGCTACAACCTACACCCCTGGGAAACCTTCGCATTTTCTGTTTTCCAGCCCCCAAAATTAGAACATAGA
This sequence comes from Gavialis gangeticus, assembly GCF_001723915.1. Lineage (NCBI taxonomy): Eukaryota > Metazoa > Chordata > Crocodylia > Gavialidae > Gavialis > Gavialis gangeticus. The sequence goes on along the minus strand of NW_017728980.1, from coordinate 2,332,242 downwards.
ATGGGAGTTTGATTCAAAGCCTATTGAAATCAATGGGAGTCTTTCCAATAACTTCATTAGAACACCTGGATTATGCAGATAAACCTGGCAAAAGGTTTGAGGTGTCTCCCTAACTGAAGGCTGCCCATTTCTGCTAGCACAAGTTCAGGCTTTTAGAAATGCTTAAGCAGAAATATCAAAATGTAGTAGAAAGAAATAGAGGGAGCCACATGGAGGGGAACTGTGAAGAGTATTCAGCACTGACAAGAAGGGAAAAGGGAGGAATATAACTTGTAAAATTGCCAATGCATCTATCCCAGTTCCCCCCCGCCACCAAAGACAACTAACACCACTGCATTGTTAACGCTTTACTTGTTCTGAGTCACTCTGTGCCAAATATTGTGAATGTTCTGGATAGTTTCATTCAACTGAGTAACAAATTAAGAGTCTATTTTGCAGGCATGTTGGTGATATTTTTAATTTAAAAAGACATTTTACACTCGTTCTTTTTTAGTCGCCTGTCCAATGGGTGCTCATTACTGTTGTTCTGGAGATAGCACTGTTGTAGAGTAATGAATATGAAACAGTTGTGAATGCCCCTAACTAAGAAGGTTTGACTTGTTGGTTGGTTTCTGACCTGTGTGACAGCAAGGGCACTTTTCCCCGGGAAGTTCACAGCATGATTGGAAAATTTACTGAAGTCAGTGGGGAGACTGTTCTTGACTTCAGTAGGCTTCAGATCAGGCCTTTAATAGAAAAAGAATCTCCACATGGTCCAGAACCAAAAAGCCTTGTGCTCCAGCAGGAGAGGAGACCACAGTAAGCATGTGACCGTTCAGCACAGTGCCCCCCGTGAAAGTCTCATCCTTTAGCAGGGAGGGCCCCTCTGGGCATGAAAGGGAACCGTAGTTTTGAGTTCCCTTCAGTCCTTGGCATCTGTACTGTGACTGCCAGCCAAGGGGTCGGTTAGTGCCAGCCACAGTGGTGAACTAAGCAACACAAACTCTTGCCTACTGAAGACAAAACTGTGATCCCCAGCTTAGTTCATAAAAGTCCCCCAGAACCTTTGGGAGTCATTTGGTCACTACTGAGCAGGTCCTAGTTTGAATCTAGAGCCAGAAGTTTCTCTTGTCATTGTCCCCCATCATGCAGTGCCCTCTTCTGCTCTGAGAATAGCAGGACATTTTTGTTAATGAGTAATGAGAATCAAAGTATGATTGCTACAAACATTGGCTAATTGAGAAAAGAGCCACTGCAAATGGGAAATGCCATTAATTTACAATAATGCAATCAAATTACAGCTACTTATTATCTCCTCGAATGAGCCTGACCCTCTGCCTTGTGCCATCCATTTAAACCTTTGTGCTATATGGTAAGTTTTGTAGAGGACAATATAGGAAAAGGCAAATGAGACAGGCAAACAGTGAAGAAGACGGATACCAGCACTAGAGGTCTGACTCTCTTCTCTGTTACACCAATCTAACCATTTGGGCTTCTGCTTTGCCCCAGTGAAAAGAAGACAAGAATCAGGTTTAGAATTGGAAAGGGGCACCTAAAGTTTCATAGGCCATGTGATTGCCTTGGGTGTTCCCTTCTCTCCATGCATTGCATCCCACACCATGTTCCTGCACTTTGCCTGGCTGCTCACAGGGGTCCCTTGCTTTAAATCTTAACAAAGATTCTACAGTGGCAGGACCCAGAAGAAGAAGAAATATCCCACTTAATCAGAGAGAATATTAAAGCTGGGCTTTTTGTACAACATGGGCCTCAGATTGAGAAATCCCCTTCATTAGGGAAAAAAAGAGAGTGAAGGAGATAAAACAACGCCAGAGTTTTAATTAAAAAGCACATCCCACCTTTGCTTGCAGCTTGTTTCTGGATCCCTTCATTAGGCTTCGCCCTTTAAATGCTCGTTATCAAAGATTTACAAATTCCGCTGATTCAGTGCGCACAAACACTTGAAAAGTCCCCACTTTGTCCTCTGTTTGTCTGATTGTTTTCCAATATGCTAAGCAAGCCCTGCTTGATAATAGGGCAGCCACTGATTGGGCAAGAGAAAAGCAGAAAGTGAATGAGGCTGATGAAGAGGAGGACAAATCCACCCAGTATATTACTGCTGTGATACATTTCTGTAGTGCCTATATAGGCTGAGCAAGGTCAAGGCATCCTTGTGTTAGACAGCTTAGCCAGTGGCTGTTACATGTGATGTGCATTAACCATCATTGAAGGCCAAGAAGTGTTTGCATTTCTCTGGTTGACAAAGTTAGCCCTGTGCACCCCTTATCGACTATATAGGGTCTTATTGAGCAATATTACATAGAAGCATGACAGAAAAAGAAGGGGGTAAGGGGCCAAATTCTCTTCCACTTGAAATGCACATAAGTGGATTTAGATGCTCAAATGCAATTCTGTTCCACCTGTTAATACAAAAGATGTGTGGGTCCACCTCCTAACTTTTTTCTGTGATTCAGTCTTAAGGGTAACAAGAAGCTGTGTTATAGATTAAGTAATAGATCTTCAGGGGCTCGACGAAGATGGAATAGAATTGCACTGTGGCATCAAAGTACAATAGGCGGAAGAGGATCTGGCCCATTGTTTCTAAAAGGAATATAGAGAAGCAGAATGCACATTGACCTGTTCCTAGCACTGTTCTTCTTATGGAAAGTGCCAAGGGATGTTTAGTGATGACTGGTCCATGACTCTGCTTCAATTTAGCTGATAATTATCCTATTACAAGTTAAACCATAAAGAAATTTAGCCTTTTTCAGCAAATTGGTCCCATTTTTAAATTCAAAATTAAGAGAGGGGAAAAAACCCTCATTTCCTGCAGTGTCTTGTTAGCTGTGAATGGCCCAAGACTAACTGTAGCACAGCCTAGGAGTTAACACAGGGAATTGCCAACCACAGCCCCTGGGTTCTGTGCTTGCCTGGGCAGGCAGTGGCTCCTGGTGGTTAAAGCAGATAACTAGCAGTCAAGGTCATTCTGTGTCATACACCAGGAGGTGTTTAAACATAAGGTCCATTTGCAGTATCTGGCCAGTGGTGCCATTTCCTTGGACTCATGGGATTCCTGGTGGGCCTGCGAATTCAGGGCAGGGCCTACCCAGAATTCAGACCTTTGGGGCGATGAGCTGCAGTGGCAAGGGGGTCAGCGATATAGCTGTACTGGCACAGCACTGCTTGCCCTATCGCTTCTGCCACTTCTCCGCTGCAGCTTGTCCTGCAGTCGCCAGGTCTGGATCCAGCCTGTGAGACACCCCGCAGTCTGGCTGTGGCCCAGCAGCATGGGATGAGTTTGATACCCCTGTTCTATACCATAGCTATGGGGGGGCATTGCTGTTTAATAGTTGGAACAAGTGAAAATGAGCCAGGACACCTGCTTCTATTCTCGAATTTATCAGGCAGTTTTGCCTAATGCTGAGAACAGGTGACTGTGAGATTACCCTCATTGTGCCTTACTCTCTGTGATACTCCTTGTACCAGAAATTCAGGGAGGTATAATCATTGCTGTTTTCCATGTGCTATGCAGATTCTGGTGCTGTTATCCACAACGTATTATTATGGAACGCATCTGCTCGCTGGGCGGAGAGAGGCGCCTTTGGATCATTACTGTGGAAGCGGCTACAAAACTTGCTTTGTTCTGTCACAGTGTCCTTGCTCTAGGAGTGAGCATGACCACTGGGGTCAGAGAAGTGGCTGCCTTAGATCCCCTGATTAGGACAATGCGTCGTCTCTGTTCCCTTAAATAAAATCACCAATATAGCTACTCATTGCTTAACTAGGCAGCCCAGGTCCCTGTGCTGGGTCCCAGTGACAGCTGCTAGAAACATGTTACTGAAGCCAACTGCTGGACCTGACAAGATGTGTTAATTAGGATATGATGTACCACGATATGACACATCTAAAGCGCAGCAGAATTGGCAACGTCAGTCACAGAGGAGGGAAAGGGGCATGCATGACATTTTTAATTAAAGAGAAGTATGTTCTGACAGTCAGGTGTCGGTGCCAACATCGTAGTGCCACTGTCTTGAGCAATGGCCTGAATTGTTCAAGGTCTGTTTCTGATGTCCCCAAGCTGCTCCAAAAGACACTGGGTTTTGTTTTTGTGTTTTGGTTTTTGTGGGGTTTTTTGCCTGGAAGAAAATCCAGACATCAGGTTTCTGCCTTCTGTCTCCCCTGAAGGAAGAATACAGCTGGGGGCCTGCCTTTTGTCACCTTCAAATTGGGATTGCCCAGTGCTTCTTGAGCTGAAAAAAGTTCATCCAATCTGCCCTCTCGTGTCAGGCTTACAATGCCCAACTCAAGGTCATTTGGTGCTGGTTCAGCTCCTTCATTCCTACCTTTATTGTTCCTGTCATGCCTCCCAGGCAAGGGATGTCTATGTGCACAAACATACAGGACACAGACTACTCTGAGCCTGGCTGCACACTCTGCTTGAGGTGCTGGAATGGGAAAGGGATCACCTGTGGGCCAGATGCTTCTCTGGTGTAAATCAGTAGAGTTCCATGGATTTCAGTGGGGCTGTTCCAGTTTACATCAGCTGAAGATTTACCCCCATCCCTTATTGCCACCTAGTTCTACTCCAGATATTTATAGTGCATTGAGTCTGGTAGCCTGCAGGATGGGGATGTCCGCACTTCTGCCACTAACTCACTCTGTGGCCTTGGCCAAAGCATTTCCCTCCCTTGTAACTCAGTGGGGATAATGGAACATATCTGCTTACAGAATGACATTATTTGTGAGGTTCTTTGTGATCTTCGGGTGAAAGCTGCTGCAACAGCCTGAGATGCTGAGTTGCAAGATGGGATCTCCAGTCTTTTCAATCTGGACGTGTGTACAGTGATTAGCATCTGTCCCGGCTGTGATGCCTGTGTTCTAATTTGTCCTGTTCCTTCTCATCTTCCTATTTGCCAACACTGCACGTCAGCTTCCTCATTAATTCCTTATGGTACACTTGCATTGAACACTGCCAGCTGATGTCTGCTTATAGCACTGACTACATTGAAAGTAGGCACTTCCAAAGGATCTCTAGAAAGCCTGGGCCAGAGACCACAAGATGCTGCATGCCTATAACACCACTTAGTGTGAATCAGAAGACAGTTAACAAAGAAGTGGCTATACACTTAGAGGGACCTGTCCTCTAAGTTAGTTTCAGCATCTGTTTCCACAAATGGCAGGAATATTTGTGGTGCTGGGTGCCAGGGCTATACCATATTCTGAATTAAATTAACAGAAGGCAGGTTATGATTTTTTTTAAACAATAGCAGCATGGTGTATCACAGCCTCATATGGAGCCAAATCACATTGCAATAGAAAGCACTTCAGGGCCCCAGAATAAAACTGGGGATTTGTGGAATAGAGACAAACTCTGGTAAAGATAACGCTGTCTCATAAACACTTGAGAGAAGGAGAACCGTATCCATTTCACTCTCACGCACATATACACCATGCAGTGCTGTGTCCTGAGACCCTTAACCTAAGCAGGAAGTCCGCTGATACTATAAAGCATGAGGTTCAATTACCCATTTAGTCTTCAGGCTAAATTCTGATCTCAGCTATGTCAGTGCTATTCCACTGACTTCAACACAGACACATCCATGAAACTCAGGGGAAGAATTTGGCCCTTAGTCTGCATGGTTACAGAACAATATTATTGGCCATCATTTCACCCAGCTATTTTTATAATCCTGCCACAGAATTAGTCTTCCTGCAGCAGTACGCCAGTGAATCAATGAGACTTATTTACTGATCCACAACATACGGAGCACAGGGCTTCAGTTAGGTGAATGCAACACGACCATAGGAAATTAGGGCTGGAAGGAACCTCACAAGGTCATTGAACCCAGCCTCCCAGGATCTTCCCTGACTAAGTGATCCCAGCCAAGTGTCTGTCCAGCCTGCTCTTGAAAATTTCCAGGGATGCAGATTCCAAGAAGGCAACATATTGGGAGAGTGCACTTGTCATTGTCATTGCTCTGCAAGAAGCTTTTTTTGACATCAAGTGGCAATAATACCCCTACTTTACATCTTGTAGAAATGCAGAAATAGATCTTTATTTCCAAGAAGAACAGAACAGCTTTTCCTGAGACACTTATGTGTATTTATATCTCTGTGAAACATTTGGGGGGTTAAAAAGAAAAACAGAAGGAAAGTCCAAGACAAGACTTTTCAGGAGTGACTAGTGGTTTTGGAAACCTGCTCTGAGACACCTTGAAGGGCCTGGTTTGGCGTACCATGGGCTGGCATACCATGCTTTGTGAAAATCAGGCTCCTTAAATTGAGCACCCAGGATAATCATGTGATCTTCAGGTGAAAAACCTCCTGGCCACCAGTCTGGGCAGAGGAGACAGGATGGGAGAGTTCCCTGTGATAATTGACCCTTTGTTCCAGTCCTTTGTCCGTCCATACATCCAGACAGGATCATGTGAAACCCTTGGCCAAAAGTATTAGAGATGGAAAAGGAGTTCTCTCTGTTATTTATGATTTGCATGACAGGAGAGACCCCAACTGAGATCAACATCCCATTGTGCTAGGCCCTGGTAATAGACATTGTACAAGATGGTCTCAGCCCTAAAGAGCTAACCATTTGAAGAGAAACGACAGATAATAGGTGAAACATGCCTCCATTTAACAGGGGCAGAGTTAAGGCACAACGAGACAAAGGGCCAAATTCACAAGGGTATTTAGGTAACTAACACCCATTGATTTCAATAGGAGTGACGCCCTTTGATATTTTTCCACATTTGTCCTCAGGTGACTTGCCCAAGGTCATATTAGAAAGTGGTGGGAGAGCTGGGAACTTGAGTCCTTCTCTAGTGCCATAACAACAAAACCAGTCTTCCCTGCTTCACCAGTGACCCAGTGAGATCCTGATGCAGCTCAAGGACCGGCATCTGGGGACGTTCCATTCTAGCACACAGATTCAGCCCCTTCCCTTTGGGCAACCAAACTCTCCTTACAGATGACCTCGTACAAAGTCGTAGACTCGGATGTCATTTCTCTGGCTGTAACCAGTGGTAATGTTTATGCCTGCAGCGTGCTTCAGTTTCCTTACTGGAGCTATGCAACAGCCAGTAAGGAGGCCCCCCGTGGGGACCTCATCCTGTGTTTTGCAGTGAGCCCAGCCTGTCCTGGCACAGGATCTTAGGTGTTTAGTCATAGCTCGGAGGATGCCACCCCTAAGTGTATCCAAACAACCTACCTTGTCACCTCTCCTATTCATAACAACAGCAAAGGAATGTGATACCGGAAGCTCCTCGTTCTACCCACTTCCTTCCACCCTAAGCAATCAGAACAGCCTGTCTGATTTCCCTGCTGTTTCTACTCTGGCTTTCTTTTCTTTTGGAGAGGAGCCCTGGAAGCTTTATTATAAAAACCCACTGGCGTCTGTATCTGCATTGCTAACCACCAGCTTGGTCCTCCATGCAGCACCCAGGCTAGGAACAAATGTTGATTTGTCCCTGGATAAATTGTGTCTTTGTTTGTCCTGGAACAGAAATGTCCCCAGGATTGGCATGTACACACAATGCCCTTCCAATCAGGTTTAGTGAGCAGCTGCATGCACTTTCTGAATGCACCATTTCTTCAATGATGCAATCCCAGTTCAGACACACCTTGCAATGTCCCAGGATAAACTGTTAGTACTCCTTATCCCATGAACCTTTTTAGGATTTATCCCCCAACAACAGACATGAACTTCAGAATGATTGCACTTTGTTTGTCCTCGGATAAAATAATTTGTTCCAGGAAAATCTGAAAACTGTTTGTAGCCCCAGAGGCAATTCCACCGTGGTTGCAGATGGCTGATTTCTGCCTTACTGGCACGCCTGTCATCTCATGAGGATCAAAAAGTTCAGTGGAGGGTGAAATGTCACTGTTTCCAGGAACTGGTAGAAATGATGAGTGTGTCTTACGGGGTAGAACCAGGATAGGTCATGGGCTTAGTGAAGGACAGTAGAAGCACTTCAACTTCCTCACCAGCAGCACCAGCACAGCGGGTCTCCTTGAGGACATTTTGTGTGGCCTGTAGAATAAGACTCAGTCTTAGAGTTGAAGCAGGTTGGTAAAGCAGTGCAGGCCATGTTCACCATGCTGCTGCTCATTCTGCCTCCGTTCCACAGGAGAACAGTCTGAAGGGCTGCTAAGCTTCCTTGTCTGTGGCCCACAAAGTCACAGAAAGCTCCCTGCCAACCTCCTGGCCACCAGTCTGGGCAGAGGAAGCAAGATGGGAGAGTTCCCTGTGAAAATGGAGCCTTTGTTCCAGTCCTTTGTCCATCCATACGTCCACACAGAGGTCTTCTGGGCAGCTTCCACTAACAGACTGGATTCCTTCCCCATGTAGTGTTGGGCTTTGTTCAGGTGGCCCCTTTCTGGATCCCTTGCTTTAACCCAAAGGCATAACAAGGAGTGCTGGTGTCTGGGCAGGGAGGCACATGGGTTCCAAGAGCGGGAGGTGGATGGTTGTTAGAGGGAAAGGGGGATAGTCGTCTCATCCAAGCCAGGAACTCCTAAGAAGTCCATGACTGAGCGGCTGCTGCTGCTGCATGCTGTGACCACTGCTACATGCAGAGCTGACACTTGGAGCAAATCCTTAAAGCAGCGTTGCTCTTAAAACAGCAAGAGGCAGCAGGGACTGTTTGGAGTCCCTGGGCATGGCGGTGCTGCTGGGCCACGGACTCTGCGAGGGCAGGGGAAGATTCCAGTGCCTCCATAACTTGGCGTCCGGGGTGGGTGCCCCTTCTGCCCACCCCTAGTTACATTACTGCTTTAATTTATTGACTTCCCCTATTTTTCATTATTCTTTTTCATTTCCAGGCATATTCTGCATTCTGTGTCTCCTTCCCCCATCGAAGGACACAGGATCTTTTTCTTTCATGGTGTGCTCAGCACCTCACTTCCCACTCCAGAAGTTAAGCAAACAGCCCCACAGAACTTACACAGGATTGCATTGTGTTATGCCCTTATGCAGGCAGGCTTGTGAAAAATGTTGTTTTATAATATTTTCCTTATTTTGCTGCTGGCAACAAGGAAGCCATTTTTTTTTCCCTCCCTCCCAGTAATTCCACCTCCAGTGTGACTCCATCAGCTTCAGGAGACTAACTCCTAATTTAGACTACATTCCCCTAGGCCCAAATATCTTTGTGTCAACTCTATTCCACACCATACGTAAAATACACTATCCCCCTGCTCCTCTCCACCCTCCCTTACCCAATGATTTATGGACCATAGTCTGTTAAACAAAAGAGGAGTATGGTGCTAACTTGTGTTCATTCTTTCACCAAAAAAGGAAAAGAAAACCCCCCCCCTGTGATTTGGGTAAGGAAGAACATATTGAAGGGGAAAAATGTATTTTTCAACGTTATGAAAACACAAATGGACAAGATAATTATCTTCATAAGGGTTTGGATCCATGACAATTCAACTCATTTTATAAAGCCCATTAGAGTTTGAATTTTATGCAAAACACTAAAAGAATTCTAAAAATATAAGGCAATATAGTCAAAGAAATAGGCATTATTAAAGGGGGGTGAGTGGTATATTGGAGGTAATAAAATCTCAGAGAACCAGGAAAACAATGTTCTAGTAAAACCATAATAAATGATTGTGATTTAATCACTTGGTAAATAACTAAGATATTTCTGTAGGTTTTATAGTGTCACTATAGGAAAAAAAAGCCTTGAACATTAAGGATTCCACGGGGATGATTCCTGTAGAGACAGAATAGCAGAATAGTGTCATTTTGGCAATTTAGTTTTTTAAATAATAGTATATTATTTTCTACATGGATCCACTTTTTCAACCTCTCCCATGCTTTTAAGATATCACTTACCATTAGTTGTTTTTTTCACTTTTACCACTCAGTGCACTCTCAAGTCTTTGAACACACAAAATGATATTATTCTGGGCAATCTTCCCCCATGACAGCCAAAGGGAAACACTTTACTGAAACTCCTGGAGCGGCTCAATTTTAATAATGATTTTTCATCAGCTTGGACCCTAATTGCAAGGTATTAAGTGGATGGTTTAGAAAATATAAGCACATTTTGTATGACATTCTTCTCACCTTTTTGCCAATCCAAATCAAAAAGGTGCATTTTAAGAAATTTGTGTGTCCAGTATGTCTCTGCTAAGATGTAGTGTCTTAATTTAATAAACATCCTCTTAATCAATTCAGTGCACAAGAATACCAGAGACAGGTATAAGTTCCTGGGGGAGATACTGAGTAAAGACTTGTAGAAACCTGAGCGATGTGCTTATTCCACTCAAAAGTACATTGTAGACAGCCTCACGGTGTATGTTTTCAGGGTTGCCACCTCAAGAAAAATGTTTCCTGCCAATCTGCAAACATTTTACTAACAACCAGGTTTTTTACTGACACGTTTTTATTGGTAGATTTTACATAACATAAATGAAGCTCTTCTGCCAGGCCCTGTCCTGCTGCCAGGCCGCAGTTAGACGGGCCACATTCAAATTTAGGGATTTAACACCAACCATGGTAAAAAAAAGTTTGGTAATCAGTCAAAAGTTTGAAGTAAAAAAATGCTCTTGGGTTGGAAACTGCTTAACTGCAACAATGATGCCCCCAACTGCACTAAATAGTATGCTGCCCTCCGAGTCTACACCCCAGTCTTATCCTCCCATCCCAGCATAGACCCCCAAAGAAGCCTAGCTGTCACCCAGCAGTATTGCAGGCAGCCAGTGGGACTCAATAGCAGCAGTAGCACATGAGTGGGGGAAGGGGTCTATAAAGCCCTGTGAGAAGGGTCCCTGTAGGGTACAGTGGTCCCATTCAGACAGCAGGTGGCACTGCTGTGCTCTGTCATCGGCTTGCCACCAGCTACTTTCCAGCGAGGGATCTTAAAACAAGCTCTAGTTGCTTAGTGCTTTCATGGACAGCTGAATATTTTTAGGGATTTTATAAACAGGTGTTTTAGCCTGACTTTTAACTGAATGTCCATAAATTTATGGACAGTTGTCAACCCTGAGTGTCATGTTCTTCTGTTGTGGTTTGGTCATTATAAGATAACAAACTACTACTGCTACTGGCTAATGGAATTATATTCTCAGGTCCAGATGCTAAGATTAGTGTTGAGGGCCTTGAATTCAGATATTGCATATGACCCATCTACATAGGTCCTCACTCAAGATGTGGCAACATGCTGGCCCTCAGGCACATCTTCTGAGAGCCTTGTATCCTTGAAATGAACCCCTCTGTAGTTCTGTTCCTCATGCCCTCTGCAGTTGAGTGATGTACCATTTCTTCCCTCTTCTGTGGGGAAGATTCATGTAAGAGAGAGTATGGCTTTGTGGTTACATCAGGCTAAGACAGGAGGAGGAGCTGTTACAGTGCCAGGCAAGGAGGATGGGACAGATCTCGGGGGCAAAGCTTGTCCAAACTGAACATGGAAAGGGGAGTTGCCTTCTTCTTTTATCCGCATCTTTAAGGTCAAGCCTCTTATCTATTCTAGAAGAGTCCATCTCAGTAGGCTCTAATCCAGTGGGCCAACACTACTGTTTTTTGGTGGCTCAGAATATGTCCCCTCCATTCCTAAACTGGAGGGAGAGGGTCCAGCCAGTGGGGAGTATTATTCTATTCAGTTCATCAGCCAACCAGTAAAAGTTTCCATATTACACAGAATGTAGGGCAAGGCAGAAGCCTCCTCAATTTGAGGAGGCTTTACCCTGGGGAAGAAGTTACAGAGAGATACAGTTACCTTCCTATCTTGGACTTGGTGGCACATAGAGGCTGGGTCAAGGACTGTTGGTTGATCTGGCCCCAGCTCCCCAACCCTCTGTCCGCTCCCTGGCGCAGCTTTGGAATCATGGCAGCGCTCCCCCATGCTTGGAGCACTCTAATTGGCTGTTTCCATCAGTCAATCAGAGTGCAAATAAAGTGTTATGGACAGACAGACAGACAGACTTAGTCTTTTATAATATTAGAACTAGCCAATTCTCAGTCAAGAATGATGGGGAGGGGGTGGCCGGGGGGAGGGAATCTCCTTGGGCCAGGGCTGGGCCCGGGGCTGTTCCCCCTCTCCCCTCCCCACTGCATCGGGCAGGAGCTGGGGCCTGGGCTGTTCACCCCCAGCCCCCACCACTTTGGGCTGGGGCCAGGGCCGGGGCCCATGACCATGGCGGCATTCACGACAGCAGTAGGGCACAGCCACCAGTAACCCCTGCCACCCCTTCCTGCTCCCTTCCCTCCTCTATTCCCTGCCACCTCCCCTCCCTGCTAGCTGTTGTTTGGGGGAGGGGGGGGTGTCGGTCCCTGGCTCCAAGAAGCAGACCCCCCCACTCTATCACCTCTATTATGGCAGCACCGCAGTCCCCGTCGTCCCCCTCTGCCCCCAAGGAGCAGGCCTCACCCCCTCCCCTCCTGACCCTCAGTCCCTACTGTCCTGGCAGCGCTCCGCTGTCTGTCTGTCTGTGTGGGGCACTCTGATTGGCTACCGAGACAGTCAATCAAAGCGCACATAAACCATTACAGACAGACAGACTTAGGCTTTTATAATATTAGAATGATTGCAGTACCTGTGCCTGAGGTATTTGCTTCTTGGAAACCATAGTAGAGGCATCTTCTGTTATATATCACCCCAGCCACTGAGAACAATATGTATATACACACACTGAATTGACCAAAATATCTACGTTAGCATTAGTTTTAAATCATAATTTTTATAAAATACAAGCAAATTCCTAAATAAATAGCATCTCAAATTGAAAGGTGGAAACATTTCATGATATAAATGTTGAAAAGAAACATCTTGACCTTAGTAATTTTTTAAGGGTTTTTTTGGCAGGTTGGGAAAATCAACAACATTTGACAAAACCAACGGGAGTTTGTAGACTGCTTAGGCCAACCCAAATTCCCTTTCTCATTTTTAATTTTAGGGGAAAATTCCCACCTCTGTTATCTGGGTGCTTGCCTCCCAGCTTCTGGTACCAAGAGCATTCAGCCAGGTATCTTGGCACTCAGCCATCCCCTGCAGTTGGACCAAAGACCCTATTTGTCTTGAGTCTCCAGCAGGAGAGAGGGGATGTTTCCTTTTTTTATAAAGCACGGAAGTGTACGTATCCACACAACAAACATTTCATCAGGGTGGAGTGGAATTCAGTCCCAGGCAAGGCCCAGCATAAAACCTTGGCATTATCTAAATGCTGTGTCTTAAATGTTGTTACCTAAGCCCTGGACTCTGTCTGCACTGGACCATTTGATTCAAGCTAAACACTTCTGGCCTAACTTATTGGCTAGCATCCCTTTAATATTCCCTGTAATATTTCATCAGCTTTTAGCACACAATTCACTGTAATGAAAGCGTTGATCAAAAGCCCCCATGCTGCATTTGCTAAACACCACTGCTAATGCAGTAAAAATGTGACAGGGTGTAGCAACAGAAAACAGCAAGGCTACGTTCATCCAGAAAACCAGCCATGCATTTTACTCCCTCTCTTATTCATTTTACATCTCATAGCAAGTAGGCTCTTTGTTGTGCCTTTTTTTAAAATCCATCAGACAATGTGTGTATCCTTTCAATTCATGCACACAACTTCCATTAGCATTAATAGGAGTTACAGTGGGGGAGCTCCTGGAATAGAGAACACACATCAATAAATCAATGAGAAAGTCGACCCCACCCCCACAAATTCCCGATGCACTGCATGAAGGATTATTATTTATCGTTAATGAAGGAGTCTTTTGCCTGCCCCCACATTGCCACAGGCAGTTTGACCTTGTGAGTTCTCAGAAACTAAAATGATTTGTACTTGGAGGAGAACCTTGCCAAGGAAAACCCAGCTACTGTAGGAGGTGGCTTTGATTCATTCAGTGGCCTTTTTTAGTTCACTTACATATGTATGCCGAACTTTGCCCCACTGAGTTAGAACTACTCATTTCTTCAAATTAAGCAGATGCTTAAATACACTGCCAACCTGGGACCTCAGTGAGCATGGCAGCAATGCCCTGAGTCAGTACCACAGGGAGCTGTGCCACTGAAGGTGCTGCCAGTGGGATGCAGTGTACCTGTTGGATACAGCAGATCTGACTACTTCTCTATTTGAGATCCTTTGGACTGATTCACAAGATCATAGGAAAGTGAGTGTGGAAGGGACCTCAGGAGGTCACATCTAGTCCAGACTTTTGCTTAAGGTAGGACAATCCCTGACTACACCATCACGGCCAAGTTTAGGTCTGTACAACCTGCACTTGAAAATTTCCAAGGGTGGAGATTTCATAACTTCTCCAGGTAGCCTGAAAGCTTGTCTCTGTCCCTC
>NW_017728980.1:2308729-2312992 GCF_001723915.1 Gavialis gangeticus | reverse complement strand
GCACTTGAAAATTTCCAAGGGTGGAGATTTCATAACTTCTCCAGGTAGCCTGTTCCAATGCTTGACCACCCTCATGGTCAGAAAGCTCCTCCTGATCTCCAAGCTAAATTTCCTCTGCTGAAGCTTGAGTTCATGGGTCCTAATCTTGTGCCGTAGAGCCACAGAGAAAAACCCATCTCTATCATCCCTATAATTGCCCTTCAGGTATTTGAAGACTGTTATCAAAGGGCCCCCTCGGTCTTCTCTTCACAAACTAAGTAACACTAGTTCTTTCAGCCTTTTCTCATAAATTATGCTTCCCAGGCCCCAATCATTTTTGTCATTCTGAACTTAACTGTTTCAGGTTTCTTGAAATGTATGGCCCAACACTGGGCACAGTACTCCAGGTGAGTCTCCACCAGTGCTGAATAGAGCAGAAGAATCATTTCTTCTGATTTGCAAATGATACTCCTGTTAATAAAACATAGTTTGTTGCTAGCCTTTTTTGCAAGAAGAGCATACTACTGGCTCATATTCAGCTTACAATATACTGTAACCACCAGGTCCTTCTCCACAGTACTGCCGCCAAGTCAGTTGTTCCCCATCCTATATTTGCGCATGCAGTTATTACATCCCAAGTGCAGGATTTGACATTTGTCCTTACTGAATCTGATAGGGTTGATTGCAGACCATTTCTCCTGTCTGCCCATGTCATTCTAGATCCCAGCCCTCCCTACTCTCCAGAGCGTCTGCAATTCCACTCAACTTGGTGCCATCTACAATTTTGCTAAGCACTCCCTTCATCCAAATCATTAATGGTGTTGAACAATACAAGACGCAGGATAGACCCCTGGGGAACCCTACTAGATACCTCTTCCTAAGCAGACATTGAGCTATTGATGACTACTCATTGAGCATGATGATTCAACCAGTCTGTACTTCCTTAGCTTGTTAATGACAATATTGTGGTAGACTGTGTAAAGAGCCTTGCTAAAGTCAAAATATAGTACATCCACTATTCTACCCCCATCCACAAAGTGTGTCACCTTGTCATAGAAGGAAAGTTAGTGGGTCAGGCATGATTTCCTCTTGATGAAAACCAGCTTGCTGTTCCTGATCTCCTTGTTCTCCTCTAGGTGCTTCTTAAGTTCCTTGAGGACCAGCTCCATGATCTTTCCAGGTATCAAGGTCAGACTGACTAGGAGTCATATTCCCAGCATCTTGTGATAATTTATTATGATTCCTTAAATTTCCCTCTGCATTTTAATGTCTGTCCAGGATTTTTTTGTCTTCAGTGCCTGTTCTACCTGTGGTGTAGCATTGTCAGCATCTTCCCCAAAGAAGGCAGTGTTTTAGCAGTGAGTAAAGTGATACAGTTCAGAGTTTGTAAAGGAAGTTCCCTGTATAAATATGTGGCAAAGTTACAGGACAGTAATTGCACTGATTGGGTTTCAGAATAACAAGGTTAATTTGCCTATATGGCGCATGCATTTGCCTGGAGCTAGCTCAGCTTATGGAAATGTATCAACACCAAAAAGCATCTTGGGATCAGCACGCTCATTATTTTTCCTGCATTCATCTATTATCCTTTCCCAGCATGCTGACCCAGGGGGACTGTGTATATTATAGATATCCCAAAGAAGCAGTGTTTGGACTGAAGGAAGTCTCACAGCTAGGCACCAAGTCTGATGGCTCAGAGAACTTGATAGTGCCTCAGGCAATGCCACAAACCCTTTCTTTGGGGATTTTCTAATCCCAGCAGTACTCAGAAGCTTTGGGCTTCACTAAAGCTGGAACAAAAAATAGGCTGTTTCTCTGTTTTGATCCAATCTGGAACCACATTCATAGGAGTTAAACTTATTTCAAGAGATTCATATCCAAAATCATGCACGCAGAGAATCTAAAGAGGTTGGAATCCGATTCAGAGATGTAGCTTTGATTCAGAAACATATTGTAAATCAGCCCATGGCTACTCACCTGCCGCCTCCTAAACAGAGTGATCACAGAGCTCTGAGGGACTAGATACAGACCATCCTGTTCCATAAATCTAGGCCCCTGTTGTTTTACATAAAAGAGAATCTCAGTCAACTGCACATCATATAAGGCATATGACACACATTGAGCACCTCTGAGTCTATCAACAGGTATCTCCCTCTCTTCTCTCTCTGTCTCTCTCTCACAGACATGCACACACACACACACACACCCTGTTCATGCCAATATGCCAACAGGTTTAACTGCATAACAAAAGAGGAAAGGGAAAAGTACTTGGTGTTAAGGGACCTTTCCTCTTCTAGGCTAGGGACAGATATTCAAGAAGCCTGAGCCTGAATTGATTCAATCTTTGCAGGTTAGTCTAACTTGGCTAGGCTAAATCAGTTTTGTAATGGCACAGACATCCCAGAAATGCAGACGCATGCCTGCAGTGGCTCACGCTAGAAACTGGGGAGCACTAGAGCAGCCCTCTCTTCCTTCCACAGCATGGAGCTGAGGGGGTGTGGCCAGGCAGGATGCTGTGATTAGCCCAGCAGGCAATTGATAACAGTGTTTATCACCCAGTTAAGAAAACAACTGAGGGACATTACCAGCTACTTGTTGATTCTGCCTGTTGATTCTGCATGGACTGTAGCCAGCATGTGGTCTGCTAGTTAATACACAGACACCTCCTCAGCAAGGCAGAGGGGAGGTGGGGGGGAATTCCTGCTTAGCAGGGAGTAGGGATAGGGGGAGCTGCAGCCAGAGAGCAGAGGGGAGGGGCGAGCCCTGAAGAGAGCATGCCAGGATGCTGGGAGAGTCTGAATTATCTTAAACCAGCAAGGGGGCTGGGATAGACATTGCATAAACTGGTTTGAGCCAAATCAGTTAAGTCTGATACTACATTCAACCGGGTTTATCTCAGACTGGTTTTAGCCATTTTCAAGCTGGTTTATGTGTATTGAACATCTGTTCTGTTACAGGTTTAAACCAGTTTCTGATCACTTAAACCAGTTTATGTGTAATGCCTGTCCTTAGCCCTACAGACTGTCAGACTGTGGGCAGTGCAGTCACCCTCTCTATGCCCCTAGCATGCCCATCTGTAAAATAATGCTTAGAGCACTGCCCATTCTCCTGGAGCACTGTGAGATCTTCTGATGTCACATTAGTGGAAGCCAAATAAGTTTCAAGAGTTGGTAATAGAATTCTTAGTCGCATTATCTATTTCTTCTGGTGCTGCCAGTTCTTGTAATTGTATTGCAAGCCTTCCTATAGCAAGTGTTACACTAAAGCCACAGCTCCAGGAGTCATATTTATACAAGAGTCTCACTTTTTTTTTTTTTTTTTTAAGAGCGAGTTTCAAGCTCTCAGGGTAGCAAAGTAAAGCTTGAGAAGAGTAATCCTTAAAAGGTATGGAACCCACCAGGCACATAAACAAATCCCACATTTACTTTTAAAAGAAATCTTGTGGTTTTTGGTAAATTTCCTGATTTTTGAGGCCTAACTCATGATTTTCAAATGTCTGCTTTTGGCAATACTGATTTTTCTGTATCCTTATAGCTGTGAAGAACTAGATGATTCAGATGTTCTAAAGCTCCTTAAAAAAATGCTTCTTGCCTCTGCCAGTAAGCCACAAACACTCCAGATCCAGGCATCCCACAGGAATCCAAAGCAAAGCTGGTGTACCCATCATTTTCTGCCTTTCCCCTGGGAGTGCTGCACCCCATTGCCAGTTCCTTCTCCTCCAGTGGGAAGATATGCTGTGTTTCCTGCCTGGAAATTATTCAGCAAAAAGGAACCTTGTCGTAAATCATGAGCCAAAAGCAATTCCTAAAATGAAATTAAAGTCCTGAACACATTGCTTTAAAAATAAAACCCTCCAGGTTCACTCCCTTGCTAGCAAGCAAGATAAATAAATAAATAAATCCAGGCAGGCATTCAAATTCCAGCTAAGTAATCTGAAATAAATAAGTGATATTTTTTACAGGCCAAAATAGTGCAACCCTCCCCCCACCTTTTTCCCTGCCAATACGGTCAGACTGCTTTACATTTTAATAAATGCATATTTTGAAGGGAATGCTATTATTGCTCTGAAATGGCAGAAATTATTTGATCAAATAATATATTAGAAGTTGTCAAGGCGGTATTATTGGAAGAAAAGGATGTTTGTTTGTTTCTTTGTTTCTTTGCTGCCTTCTTCCCTCTAATGGGAGATGATTGCAAACAAATAATTATGTGCTGAAATAAATGGGGAAAATTAAGGTTATTTGGCACAGAACAGCAAAAAAAAATCAAATAAAGTAACAATAA
>NW_017728980.1:2284943-2303729 GCF_001723915.1 Gavialis gangeticus | reverse complement strand
ATGTTTGTTTCTTTGTTTCTTTGCTGCCTTCTTCCCTCTAATGGGAGATGATTGCAAACAAATAATTATGTGCTGAAATAAATGGGGAAAATTAAGGTTATTTGGCACAGAACAGCAAAAAAAAATCAAATAAAGTAACAATAAGGGAATAATGGACAGCAAAGTATTTTGGAGATAATTACATATCAATTGGATGATTGCAGAGAGGGTTGAAAAACTAAGATGGCTGATTGTCTGTCTGATGAGTGCTCTGTCCTCTTGTTTGGATGATGAAAGTACTCAGTCAAATTCAGCAGGCTGAACTGACTGAACTCGTTAGAGGCTTATTAGAATGAGTCCTAAGAGCCTGATCCAACTTCAGAGAGCCCTTCCATTGACTGAAGGCGTAGTCAGATTGGATCCTCTACCAGAGGTGTAAATGGAGAGTACTGTACCCTGGGTGGCAGCAGTTCACAGGGCAGTGGCCACTGCTGATCTGCTGTCACTAATGCAGTGGCTAGGAGAGCAGCAGCAGTGGCTGGTATTTCTTCAGTCTCTTTAAGTTGTCACGTGGAGCTAATGTCCCAGTCAGGGCCAGATTAGGCAAACTAGGCACATGCCCAGGGCCCTTAGCTTCAGGGGGCTCCAGTTCTTCCCTCCGTGGCGGCAGTGCATCTACCTCCCTTACCTTTCCCTCCCCTCCTCTGGTCTTGCTGCCATGGCAGCTGCTTCCTAGTGGCAGCTCCGAGCCCTGCTCCCTGCAGGCCACAGTGCCGGGGTGGAGTGGGGGTTCTCGACTGGCTCAGGACCCATGAGTTTGCCTAGGGGCCACTAAAGGGTTAATCCAGCCCTGGCCCCAGTTGCCTTCCCCCGCTATGCTATGCTATTGCCCTCTACCTTTGTCCATGAAACATAATGATCACGAATGCAACCAGGAGTTTAATACCCCAGGGAGGTCCAGTGTAATCTAGGAGTAGGGAGAAATCCTGGGCTGGATTCTGCCACCACGCATAACATTTAATACAAGATGGCTGAGCACGGAAGCTTCTTTGAAGTTTACTGCTACTCAGGGTGAGTAAGAGTGGCAAAATCAGTCAGACAGTAAGAAACAGAGGTACCTGAATGATAAACTAATTCACAAATGCTGTTGTGATCCAAAGAGCTGATTTATGACTGAGGCTGTTATGTTATTCCCAAGTATTGGGATAAGGCTTTTTGAATCTTAGCACCAATTATCCAGTCAAAGAACCCTAATGAAACAGAACTGTTATGATTTCGTTATAGTATTGTAGTGCCTCGGAGTCCAGTAATGGACCAAGACCCTACCATGCTAAGGTTTATACAGATTCAGAGAAAAATGACATTTGCTGCCACAAGAAGCATGTGATCTGACTATAAGACAGCAGAAAACAAATAGACATAGAGAGGGGACCACAAGGAAAGTGTCAATATGGGTTAACATGATTGGTGTTGTGTCAGAAGTTATTCACGTTTTGTTATTTTCTTGTCCAATCAGGGAGCAAAAATGAAACCATTATGACTTATCTGATGTTCAGCCATGAACAGCAAGCAATGCATACTTTGTAAATTTTCTGTTTGAACTATCTGGCAGATACTTAGAGATAACAAATACTTCTGAAAATCAGGTACAGGTAGGAAGGAAAAATATCATAATTAATATTAAATATAATGAATTGTCTGAGTAGGTTTTGTAAGAAGTAAAACAGAAATTAATTATTCAAATTGCTCTTCATCTGTGTTCTGGAGGCATGAAAATTGGTTTTGCACTTTGGTCCCTGTATGAACTTAACACTTGTAAATAGTACTGATGAAACTGCCAGTTTTACAGCTTACTTGATTTCACTCTTCAAGAGCAGCCGACGAAAGAAAAATAAATGTTCTGAAATGACTAGAAACTATCTGTTCTAAAAAGTTAGAAGGGGGTCCAGATACTTAGCTGGAGTAAAAAGATGTAGCTGTACTGAAGCCAGTGCCAGTGAAGTTGAGGAACCTACAGCCACTGGCCGTCTTTCCCCTGGGATCCACCACACCCTAGGATGTTTCACTCTGTCTGAGCATCTGCAGCTGCCTAAACCCCCCTCAAAACCCCACTAACAGTGGTAGGACAAATGACCAGCTGCCTCCATCAGTGCTCTGCCTCCCTGTGCACTGACTCTGACCTGGAGAGGACCAGCTGCAGAAATATGAAGGGCCTCGGGCTGGCTCAGTTCCTTTCCCTCATTGACAGCCAGTAGTCAGCTAGCACCAACGGCACCGGTGAGTATACTGCCTATGTTCTAGACCAGGGGTGCTCTCCCTCCAGCCTGTGGGCCAAAAGAGGCCCATACAGCCACCTCGTCAGGTCCACAGGGCTCCCCGTGGGGCAGAAAATTTGGCAGCTGGACAGCAGTGGCCATTAATATGGTCACCCTCCCCCTGTCGAATTCCCAACCCTGCAGCCCCACACTTCTGGCCACAGCTGGGCCACGCCGCCTCCTCCACATCTGGATCAGGGACTGGGCCATGCCCACTTTCTCTCTATGGGACCGGGCCACACCCTTTTTCCCCTGTGGGGCCAGGTCAAGCCCCCTTTTTCCTGTGGGGCCAGGTTTGGGGCTGGGTCACTCACCCTTTTTCCCCGTAGGGCCAGGTCAGGACCAGGCTACTTCCCTTCTCCATCTGCCCCACCTGCCATTAGGTCAGGCCACCCCCCATTTCCCTCGCAGGGCCAGATTGTGGCCGGGCTGCCCTATGTCCCCCTCCACGTGGTCAGATGGTGCCCACCAGCCAGCCCCAGTCATAGGACCACCAGTGGGATCTGTCCCACAGGCGGACAGGGCACTACCCATCCAGCCTGCTGGGGATAAAGGTTGAGCACTATTATTCTCAGCCCATCCTACATAGAAATAAAACCCAGGAGTCACCAACCTGTGAACTCACCAACCTTGTACGCTCATCACCAGTCACTACCACTCAGACTAGGATTTGAACCCGTGACCTAGTGATGAAAAGCACCATCTCCTACCAGCAGGCAATTGCTTATTTGTAATCATTGTAAATTAAAACAAACAACAATCCCATCTGGGCAGACAGCGCTTGTTTGATTATGTCTCTCAGCATCCTGAAATAGCTGAATTATAATGAAATTCATGAAAGAAAAGGCTTTATAGTTGAAAACACCAACAGGCCTTTATCTGTAGCTGAGCTGCCATCATCGCACTATCCATAATACTGTAATTACTGGGCATCGTATACGTTGCCTCATGAAGAGCTGAGGTAATTAACAAAGCTGTTGAGACCGAGGAAGGTAGCTGCACCTGTTTGCAGTCACAGTCAGCAACGATGCAGGACTCGTTATCAAGCAGAGGTGGAAACAGCCAACCCAAGACCAAAGTTAGAGCAGGCTTTGCTGATTTTAATGAAGTCACTTGTATGTTGATAGTGATGGGTTAGCAGGACCAGCTGCAAATGTAGAGGCTAAAACATATAGGTTCAGGGCTTACAACTTGTTTAACTATCCTGTATCATGTGCTTTGTAGACAGGAAGGCCGCCCCATGGCAGGGAGTCGGACTTGATCTGCTCAGGTCCCTTCTGACCCTACTAACTATGAAACTATCAGATTCTGGACCCAAGTGATTTAGGAAATCCTGGTGTTCCCTGGTTTATTAGTTGTAGTATTGGGGTACTGCATAGCAATCCTGGTCAGGAACAAGGACATCATTCTGCTAAGTCCTGTGCTTACAGGACTAAAATAGCCCCCGCCCGAGCACTTACAACTGGCTTCACTGCTCCCATGCCCTCATGTCCTCCACCCATTACCTGCAACAACAACAAAAAAACTACCAGATTTGTTATTCATTTTAGGGCCAATAGGTGCCAGGTGAGGCACATCCTGTCACTGCTTCTGTACTTTTTCCCCACAAATCAGGGTGGAGTGAATGAGGGTCTTCCCCAGACAGGGGACCAGCTGCCTCTTTTAGTTACGCTCTGATAACTGCTTTGAATTGCTCCGCTGATCCTCAGCAAGTCTCAGGGTATGTGGTGTCACCTGTTGTGGCACAAGTAGGTGCCTATAGATCAGAAGTCAGTGGGACTTGAATCAAGTTGTTACACGTTTGCAGGATCAGAGTCCCAGGCTGTAAACTCTTCAGGGCAGAATCTGTCTCTATGTATGTAACTAGCCCAGTTTTGCCCTGAATTTGGCTGTGGGCTCCAGCATAATTGTAACATTTACAAATAGCATCAGTAATTGCATTGGCTGACTTTGGTGAACACTTTTTTTGCTGTTGAGGTTAATTACCGAAGGGTTGCCCGGAAAACAAGCCTCAGGATATCCCCTTAACGTTAACAAAACCTGTTGCTACAGCTCACTCCCTCCACAGCCATTTGGAAATGTACCTCCAGACTTCTAATACACCTGCACTCCTGGCTGCCTTTACATTAATGAGTGCTCTTAACTCTAGCAGGGCCCTCTCCATCGTGGAGCTGAGCCTGCCCAGTGTTGCCTGAAGATAAGTCCCATGTTAGCAAGATTGATGGCTTACAAGTGCATTGTATTTATTAAGTGAAATGTACCATTTGCATTAACACAAGTTGACATTATTAAAGCCCATTGGATGTCTTTCGAAGATGAAGTGCCCGGTGCAGTGGTTGTTTAGTACAGTATGTTCTCCCTTAGCTGGATCCACTTTGGCTGGCACTTCTGAATTCCACCCATCAGCCCTTGACTCATATGGGCTTGTTTTTTTCTGCCTGTAATCCCCCAGCTGGTGAGCTTCATTTGGACAGTTCGACTCTCTTCTAGGTTTAATATGGTTCCAGTGACTCAGGTGGTTTGGGATCTGGGGACAGAGGGAGCTTCATTATTCACATTCCGTGCACCTGAAAATTGCATTTCCTGCTGGCTTCCAAATTGAGTACATTAAATGCAATGCATTCAACCTCAGAAATATGGAAATGTCTAGGGAGGGCCTCAGATTTCAGACTCTGCTTGGTGGAGTCCCAATTTCAGACGCTGCTGAATTAAGCTAATTGATAAGAATATCTTTGGAATGGAGCTACAGGGAAACTGGCTTGGCCCAGAGAGAAATGAAGAGCCAGATGGGGTGAGGCCTAAGGAGGGGAAATGTAATGGAGGTATGTGGAAAAAATAGAAAAAGATTGGAACTGATACAGTACAAAATCAGGATTCCCACTATGTCCAGCTATATATCAGCCATGCTTACATTACATATGGCCTGTTTTGTTAACCACTGCAGCCAGGATTGTCAGGTATTTTGTGTTTGTGCAGCTTCCAGCGCAACGGGGCCCTCATCTTGATTGGTCTGTAGACCCTACCATGATAATAATAATAATAATAATAATAATAATAATAATAATAATAATAATAGTAAAATGCTCCACGCCTAGGGGTAGAATACCAGATTGGCAATCATGAAACCTTCAGCTCTGCCACTTATGCCTATGTGACTTTGGGCATGTCACCTGTCTCCTCTTTACCTCATTCTCCCCATCTGTAAAATGGGGGCAGTGGCAATTACCTACCCTGTAAATAGATCTGTGCATGACAAGTACCATGACAGCACTAAAGATTACTATATTACTCCTTCCCTCTGACAGCACTTTCCAGGAATTAAACTAATGGTGAAGTTGAGAGGCATTACTGTTCCCTTTGTGCTGGCGGGGAACCAGAGGCTCAGAGAGGGGAAGTGCCTTACTTAAGGCCATAATAACCCACGACAGAGCTAGGAACACAACCTGGGTGTCCCACTTTCCTGCTTGTTAGGATCAGTCTTTTTGGCTTTGTAGCTACTGCTTTCCTGACCTGGTTGCTTCATGTTATAGAGTTTATTACTAATAATACCCCGTAACACAGTTTTCCCAATAAGTCTGATGAAAATGAACCAAAACTCCCCCAGATTAGGTTGGAGATGCAAAGGATTATCCAAATGATGCAGCAGATTTCACTCCTTTCTGACAAACCACCCCATGATTCAGAGCATTGCCAACTGTTTGCACGAACACCGTTTCCCACACCTAGACACATTTCCACTGTTGTATTGCAGCGGCATGTGGGGAAGGGAACGCATCAGTTGCAAAATGGTGGGCAGCAATTCTCCGCAGCCATTTATGCAAGGAAATTAAGACAATCTCATTTAGTTAAAACTGGCAGAGAGGTTTATTAACTCAGATATAGCCAGGACACTGAATGATACAGACCAATTCATTCGAAGTTGCTATGAGATCTTATACAACTGATGGTGGTCAGGGCATTGATTTAAGGTCTCACCGTGGCACCCTTTGATAAGCATCAAGTTCATACTTAGTAAATCATCAGCTGCAGCCTCCATGAGTGGGACGGAGGTTTCCCATCCAACAGTTAATGCCATGAGAGTCTACTGAGCTGCCATGAAGCTGACCAAACCCTCACCAGGACGCTGAACAAAGGAAAAAGAAACTTTTGTTTGCAAGCGAGCCCAGCCCTTTCTCGCTGAAAGAGCGAGTATTTTCGCTTCCCCTCTCCCTATCCTGCCACGTCTCTGTGGTTCTGTGTTAATTGAATAATAGTATATTTTAGTCCCAGGCCTAGCATCTCATTCAGAGTGACTGGAAATGGGGATGGGTCCATTAAATTAAAAGAAGAGAACAGGGAGACGAGAAACATAAGATGTTATGGCCTAATATTGACAATTAGAGAGTGAGAGGCTCAGATGTGTTTTGGAGCAAAGAGTCCTGAATCATTGCAGTGCCTCTGTCTTAAAGAGGCTGCTTAGTTTTCAAGGTATCTCAAGAGAGAACTGCCTCACGTAGCTACATTCATCCCTCCTCCCCACGCCCCTATTTCTCGCTGTCCATGCTGTGGTTGGCGTCATTCCCTTGTCCAGCACAAAGCCGTCTGAGGGATGCCGAGGAGGGGCAGGTGGCTCCACACAGAGCACACCTGGCTGGAAGGGAGAGCTGCCTCTGTGCAAGCGGCCTGGCCTGGCCTGCTGCAGCAGAGGCTGCTGGGAGGTTGGCAGGAGCAGGCGAGTGGCAGCAGATGTGGGCTGTCAAACAGAGCAGATGTCTCATTAGCTACCCTGCCGCACCGCAACAGCACAGCTGTGAGGAGGGGAGCAGCCCCAGCTCAGCCTCATTTGCAAAATGAAGCTGTTGAGCTGCCTTGCTTGCTTGGTCTCTTTCTCTTTCCCTCTCGTCTGCCTCACTGTCTTTCTCTCGCTCTCGCCTTCCACTCCCTATTCCTTTTTCTTTCCCTCTCTGTGCGCCTGCCTTCACGTCTCTTATTCTCTCTCTCTTCTTTCCGTCTCCATCTCCCTCTTTCTGTCATGTTTTGTCTTGTTCGCACCAGGAAGCCTGCATATTACCTCTGCCAATCCCCCGATAACGCTTACCAACGCCACTGACACATCACCAAACCCCACAAAGAACCCAGCCTCAGTGAAACCAGTCAAGCTGCTCTCTAAGCAATGAAGCAATGATATCTCCATTTGGTGCTGGATTGGGACAGGGGAATAAGGGGAAGATGGGACTGTGGAGCCGAAGTATGTATGCACTGAATCTGTCAGACATAAAAGAGAAAGCCCAGAGGATGGCAGCACCCTCTCCCTCACACTGATGTCCAAAAATCCAGAGTTGAGCAGATAAGGAATTTTCCCCAGTTTATGAATTCCCATCAAGCATCCCCATAGCGAGTATGGACTGTTTGCCTTTCTGAGAACAGAGAGTGGGAGTGCACCCAGACCCCCTGGGTAGGCCACCTGGCACAAGATGGGTTCACTGTGACCTTATTATACTGCAAATTGCATACTCAAGTGGGAGCCATAGCTCATCAGCTTGAACAAAGTCTAATACAAGGCAATTCAATTAACTGCCAGTGGGAGTCAATAGCGCAGTTGGGTTTGAAGTCTACTTCCCAAGCCAGGGATGAGCCAGAGGGATCAAGCTCCTGCATTGGCTCCTGCCTGCCTCAAACTCTGTTCCGTTAACCCATTGGCTCACTGAGCTGGGGTTTGTGCCAGGGGCAATGTCTGGAGGTGACCCATGCACACAACACACAGATGTTGTATGGACCCATCCCACTGGATAAAATCAGTCTGGCTCCCTGTAGCATCCCTGCGGTAAGGCAATCACAGGGGATTCTCACAAACGCTGCTGGATATAGCCAGGCTTTGTGGCTCTACCCAGCTCTCTGGCTCCTGGACTGACTCACAGCACGTGGGCTACCTAGAAGCAGCACAGCAGACCTCTCTAGAATAAGTAATGGAAGAGACTATTGCCTACACTAAATGATGTAATTAATTAGCAACCACCTCCATTGTTGTCATTGGGAGGCTTGGAGAGAGGGTTGAAGCCCTAATTGTAAAGATGACTGCTGGAAATTTCTTTTCCCCAGAGGTCTGCATGTCTGATTTAAGGTACTCTGTAAAGAGGAGGCCAGGCATGGTAGGGATTGGGAAATGGGGACAGAGAGTGGGATTTTCAGGAGACATGTCTCTTCAGGTCAGCACAGCTTCCCCCAGGGCAGGCTTTACTGACATTTCAATCTTAGCCTCTATATGTTTACATGCTCATACATTTCCAAAATGCAAGTAGGTGAATAGGAAGAGAGCATGTATGGTGAGGGAGTGAGGGTGGAGGGGATTTATGAGGGGAGAGGAAGAAAGCCCCACTTGCAAGGCATGCCCCTACTGCCTCCACGCTGTGCCATGACTGCCATGGAGAAGCAAACCTTCCCCACCCATTCCTATTCCCTGAGCATCACATCCCTTAAGTGGGGCAGTGCAGCCCTTTACAGAGGCCCTGAGAACATGTGAAGGCAGGGAGACTGAGAGCAGCAGTGGGTGTATATCTGGACTGCTCTAAGCTGGCTACACAGCTCCAGTTCCTGGGCTTCATCTCATGCAGAGCAGGATGTGCTTCCTAGCAGCTCTCCCTGCTTTGTCATGGAGGCAGTGCAGACCTGCCCTGAGTCATTGCCCACCCAAGCTGAATCTGAAGGGGGACACGAGGGAAAACTCCACTTCCTATTACATGACTCCCAGCTGTTTAGTGAACCTTGTCTCCGAACACGTTGACCACTGCGAGCTGACAGACTCTGACTTCTAATTCTCTTTTATAGACCTAGTTTTCTTGTCAAACCTTTTCAAATACACAAAAAGTCTCAAATCTGACAACTCCCTCCTGAGCCCATTTTTTCCCCAGAATATTACTTGTCCACCAAGCCTTACCCCCCTTCCCATGCCCTTGTAATGCAAGCCCTGTTTCCTTACGTCTGTTTGTGCTTTACGAAAAGGCCTCATCATTCCAGATTTGTCTTGCGTGAGCTATCACAGGATTAGCCAACTGGAAAACTTTCTGAGTTTTCTTTCAGAAACCAGCCCCATGGGAGAGTTGCTTTAGTAAGTGATTTTTCTGTTCTAGCCCAAGGAATTGGATCCTCATCCAGTAGCCAAATTGAATTCATTCGGGCAAGGTTAAAAGCCATTTGATACAGTTTTAGATTAGGTGATGGCAGCCATATATATTTCATATTCTGTACTAACTGTTGCAATGCAACTAGGGATGGTCCAGCTTAGCGCTTACTGACTGCTCCCCAGTGAATGCACTGTTATAAATGGATGTTACTAAACAAGAGAATGGAAGCTAAATCTCTCCCTGGTGAAGGGAAGTGGAAGTAAGACAGAGTGAGGGCCAAGAAAATGGTTCGATGTTGAACAGAAGGTCTGTGTGTTCATAGAGAGGATGCTGGGCAGCCTCTGGGGCTTTTCTTATAATGAGTCTGACATTCTTTTGGATGAGTCTTGGTAGTTAATCTCATTTGTAAGGGGATATGCAAAATGGGCTGTACCCATATTTAAAAAAAAAAAAATACTGCAGTAATCTGCAGTACCACAATGTTACCATAGCAATAATATTGTCTTTGGGGCTTTTAGTGCAAAATACTGAAATTCATGGGCTCAGCTGATTTAAATTTACTTAGATCTGTTGACTGCAGTGCAGCTACACCAATTTAAGGCTGTTGAGATCTAACCACTTACTTTATTATAAGAGCAAATCATTATGGCTAGGGATAGACATTCAAAAAGCCTGAGCCTGAATTGATTCAATCTTTGCGGGTTTATTTAACCAGACCAGGCTGAACTGGTTTGACACTGGACAGACATTCTCTCTGGACTGAGGGAATTCAGGCACACACCTGCAGTGGCTCAAGCTAGAAGCCAGGGGGCACTAGAGTAGCCCTCCCTTCCCTTCTGCAGGGAGGTGAACTAAGAGGAGTGTGTCCAGGCCCCAGCAGGACTCTCTCATTAGGGATGTCTGCCTGCATGGTCCCAGGCTTTTCCCTGCTGGTTGCTGAAAGGGTGGGACTGTTGCCAGCCTCCAGCCCCAGGCTAGCGCTCTAAGGCAAGGCAGGGTGTACAGTCCATAGATCTGTTCATGAACGCTGCATGCTTCCGGAGGCTGATGGGACATGGTGAGCTCCCGCAGGTGGCACTGTTGGCGGGGAGTAGCAAGTGCCTACAGACACTGCCGGCAGTGTTGGCGGCAGCCAGCAGTGATCAGGGAACACCCGCAGACACCACCGGCGGTGGGGAGGTGGCGAGGGCAACCACCCGCAAGCACCACCAGCAGTGTCAGCAGCACCTTTTAGCAGGGGTACACCGCCAAGCTCAGGGGCTGCATATGCACCCATGTGCACCCTCTGCACGTCGCCAGTGGATCTGTTGATGATTCGGAGCTTTTCAATCTGCCTCCCTGCTTTGTCTTACTGTCTGCAGGAAAATGAGAGGTGAGCAAGCCAGCCGGGGGGCTAATAACAGTCTTTATCACTCGATTAGCAAAACAATAGCCTCTCTCCACATTACTTCAAACTTCTTAAGCAGCTTACTGGGTGACCTGTTGATTAGCTCCAAAAGCCCTAAGCAGTCACTCTTTTGTCTGCCTGTCCCAGTGAAATGGGAGAGAGACACACTCACAGACACCTCTCAGCATTAGCTAGCATACCACATGCTGGCTATGGTCCGCGCTGTGGCAGAGGAGGAAGGGATCTTTGCTTAAGCAGCAAGTGCTGAGACAGGGAGGAGAGGGGGGCAGGGAGAAGCCAGCAAACCCTGCTGTGCCTGCAAGTCTTTGGCCAGCTCCAGCCAGGGAGCAGAGGGGAAAGGGCAGCCCTGCTGTGGAGCAGAGAGCCCCACCCAGCCCAGAGAGCATACCAGGATGCTGGGGGACTCTGATTTAAGTTAAACATAAGGAAGAACTTCTTTACTGTCCAAACCCCCAGGGTCTGGAATAGCTCCCACTTTGAACACCTTCAAGACACTTTTGGATGTTTATCTTGCTGGGATCCTATGATCCCTGCTGACTTCCTACCCCTGAGCTCCTCCAGGGTCCCTTCCAGCCCGAATGTCTATGAAATCTATGAAACCAGGAAGGGGTCTGGGACAGACATTGCATAAACAAGTTTGAGCCAAATCAGTTAAGTCTGATACTGCATCCAACCAGGTTTATTTCAAATCAGTTTCAGCCATTTTCAGACTGGTTTATGTGCACTGAATATCTGTTCTGTTACAGGTTTAAACCAGTTTCTGATCACTTAAACTGGTTTACGTGTAATGTCTGTCCCTAGCCCTTATCTTTCTGTCTGGCTTCTTGTCATCATATCTGCCCATTATTAGAACAATACCTGAAAGAAAATAGTCGTAGGAAGTTCCCGTTTTCTTTTTCTGGGAGTACTAAGAATGCTGCTTCATCCTTTGCCCATCCTGAAAAATGGTCATGACAAAACTTCTTGAATTTTATGGCTACGTTCTGTTCTGGGTCTTTCCGAGGTGAAGATGAAAGTGTTTGAGTCTGATTCTCTCCTGTGTTGCATTTTGTACAGTCTTTGGTATCTGTGTCAAGTGGGATGAAAATCCTCTCAAATCAAGACAGTAGGGCTCAAGTTGTGTTATATTAAGGTCCTTTTACACTGGTGAAAAGGGGTCTCAAAATCCAGGCAAAGTCCTTTAAAGGAACCAGAGAGGAAATGAAAATAAGGCCAATAGAGATTTATATGCACTTTGCCAGCATTGCTAACTCTTGACAGATTTAAATATCAAATCTCACAATATCTGTTGCTTTTCTCAGGACCTCAGTGCCTGCAATCAGAGCATCAGCTTTTAACAAAAAGTGAGTTTCTACTCCTAAAAGTTAGCCATATCAGAATGCCTTTTCAGAGCTATTCAGGCTTGTCCGGGCAGTTTTTTTAGCTAGATTCTTAGAAGAGGGAAGCCTTAGATGGTATAGACTTTAGACTGTTTGCAGCCTAGACTGAAGCAGTGCTGCTTTCCACCCAGATAAACTGAGAGGTAACAGGTAGGCCTGTGCAAAGTGGCTAGTATTCACTTTGGATTTGGCCGATTCAGGGAACAATGATTCGATTTGGTGATGGGCCTGGGGGAGGGGGGTCCCCCCATGGTCCCCTCCCTCCTCCTCCAGCCCCTAGTTACCAGCTCCGAGTCCGGCTCCATGTCCCTGCTACAGTGGGTGGGGACTGCCCAAACCGTCAACGCTCTCCGAAGCTTTTCCAAAGATTCAGAGAGCTTCGAATCAATTTGGACCATTCTGTTGGTCCCCCGATTTGATTCAGATTTGGAGATTAGGCCACCAAATCAGGCCGAATCTCCTCCATATCGAATCACCACCTGAAGCTTTGCACAGCCCTAGTAACAGGCATGGGTTGTCACACAGGAAAGGGTAAACAACAAGTGTCGTAAGTCATAGAAAATTGGGGTTGGAAGGGACCTCAGGAGGTCATCTCATCCAACCACCTGCTCAAAGTAGGACAGTTCCCAATGATATCATCCCAGCCAAGACTTTGTCTATCCAGGTCTTAAAAACCTCCAAGGTTAGAGATTCTGCCACCTCTCTAGGTAATCCGTTCCAGTGCTTTACTACTCCTCGTGAGAAAGTTTTTCCTAATATCTAACCTAAACTTCCTTTGCTGCAACTTGAGACCATTGCTCCTTGTTCTGTCATTTGCCACCCCTGGGACAAGTCCGGTTCCATCCTCTTTCAAACCTCCCTTCAGGTAGTTGAAGCCTACTATTAAATCCCACCTCAGTCTTCTCTTCTCCAGACTAAATAAGCCCAGTTCCCTCAGCCTCTCCTCAGAAATGACTCCCAGCGCCCTAACCATTTTTTGTTGCCCTCCGCTGGATTATGTCTAATTTATCCACGTCCCTTCTGTAGTGGGGGACCCAAAACTGGAAACAGTACTCCAAATGTGGCCTCACCAGTGCCAAATAGAGGGGAATAATCACTTCCTATGATCTGCTGGCAACGCTCTTACTAATGCAACCCAGTACATTGTTAACCTTCATGACAACAAAGGTAGATTTTTGGCTCATATTCAGCTAATTGTGCATTGTAACACCCAGGTCCTTTTCTGCAAATCTGCTGCCCAGCCGGTCAGCCCCCAGCCTGTACCAGTGTATGGGATTGTTCCATCTGAAATGCAGGAGTTTGCACTTGTCCTTATTGAACCTCATGAGATTTCTTTGAGTCCAATCCTTCAATTTGTTGAGGTCTCTCTGAATCCTAGCCCTACCCTCCAGCATATTTACTACTCCTCCCAGCTTGGTGCCAGCCACAAGTTTGCTGAGGGTGTGCTCCATCCTATCTTCCAGGTCACTGATGAAGGTATTGAACAAAATTGGCCCCAGGACCAACCCCTGGGTCACTCAACTTTATACCAATTGCCAGCTAGACATCAGGTCATTGATTACTACCCTTTGAGCCCCACAAGCCAGCCAGTTTTCTATCCACCTTCAGTCCATTCATCCAACCCATACTTCCTTAGCTTACTTGCAATAATGTTGTGGGAGGCCATATCAAAAGCCTTGCTAAAGTCATGTTATATCACATCCACTGCTCTCCCTGCATCCACAGAGCCAGTCATCTCATCATAGAAGGCAATCACATTGGGCAGGCATGACTTACCCTTGGTGAATGCAAGATGACTTCCTAATCACCTGGCAGTCCCAGGGGAACTCATCTGTCAGTCAGGCAATCCTCTGAGGCCTTCCTGGACAGGATCACTTCTCACTACCTGACTGCCTGGGCTCAAACACTGGCTTTATATGCGTCCTAAGCAGTCCTGCCCCTTCCTAACAGGTGACCGTCCAGCTGCCACAGGAGTTTCCATTCTGGGCCTGATGACCAGGCTATCTTTAGGGCAGCTTACTCCTGTTACCCTTGCTGCTTTAGCAGTGTTCCTACTGCTGAAGCAGGGCTCTGCCCTATTGTGCTAATGCTGGGCAGCTGATCCTGCAATAGGCACTCTCAACCTATGAGTCCCTGACTTCCTATTCCCCTGAAGCCAGTCCAGATTATGTAGTCTCTGCCCTGCCCCACAGAACTGGGGATATCCCAGCTCCTGTCTTTCTCTGGCTCTCTGTTAGATTAATACAATGTCAGAGCCTCTTCCTTTGCTTCCAGGCACTTTTCTTGTCCTTCTTTCTATGTCTGTTGTTACTCCCTTGTGCCCTTCATCTGTCTACCCAACCTACATAACTAACTCTTCCTTTTATTTCCTTTTTCCAGAAATGTTTCCAGGTTTCCCTTCTGCCTAAAGTAGCCTCCCAGACTTTAATTGCTTCACTGTCCCCTTCCCCATTCACTTCTGTCATGTCCTCTCCAGTGACACCTTCATTTCCTAATCCTCCCTTCCATAGGCTGTGAGCAAACTAGCTGACAATACTATATGCTCATGTGAGACACAAAGAGGAAACGGATAGACAGGAAACACTGTGAGGTGTAGCAGAGACCCCTTTAATCTTCGGTAGGTGCGTCCACACGTCCTACAGCGACATAGTGACACACGTCTCTGTACAGTATCCAATGGCGACATAGAGATCATGCAGGTCTACACATGATTGCTAGCTACATCACTGTAGCAGTGCACTGCCCGCTTATAGCGTGCTGCTGTGGTGACATAGCAGGGTAATCTACACATGCACCACCTGTACTGTGCACTACAGGCAGTTACTGTGCCATGTTTTAGTACTTCCAAAAGGAAGTACTGAAACACGGCACTGTAGCAACATTGCCACATGGCAACATGTGGACACACCCATTATGTAGAAAAAGGAGAAGAGCCCTTTAGGAAGGATGAGAAGAAGCTGAGGCCCTGCCATTTAGAGGGATATAAAGGCAAGGTCTCAGCAGTAAGAAGCAGAAGGGTTCCATTAGTGGTGGAGAAGGGAGTTCCTAACAAAAGGACAGACCAGAGAAGTTGACTGTACATAGGACTGGGAAACCTGATTAAGGCCTGAGCAGACCAAAGGAGTGACTGGTATTAGCTGAGGTTTATCCAGAAGATAAAATAGAAGTTTAGCAAAAGAGCATTATAGAAGGGGGAAGACTATCTGTAGGAGACCTTGCACCAGGAGACCTTCAAGTGTCTCACCTGTAAGAGGAGCTACACCTGACCTGCAAGGCCCATTGCTCCAGGGCTTTGGCTACTGATGGAGCAAGGTGTGGCAGGTGAGTAAAGTGAGGAGCTGGGAGTGAGAGGAGGACATGTTTGGTGAGGGGACCGTGTGACTGTGTGCAGTATGTGCATGTCTTGAGTAGGGGACAGCCATGGCTGGGCACAAAAGAAAGGGAAGTGATGTGGAGAGGGAAGGTAGTTTTTATTTTTCAAGTTTTATTTTACTTTATATCCCCTCACCTGTAAAGCCTATTTTAAATGCATCCTGTAAAGTCCATTTTAAATGCATGGGACTGCAGCCACATGCCAGTGTGTACACAGAGTTAAGCATACTGAATTTCACTGTGTGCACGTCTACATCAGATACCCACTGCATGGTCAATACTGTGCAGTCATTTAGTACTTGCATAGCCAAGTACTAAATGACTGTGCAGTAACTGGCATTACTGCACAGTAATGTCCTGTCATGGTTGCGTGGTGACACTTACTGCACAGTAGCTCATTACCACTGCGCAGTAGCTCATTACTATTGCACAATAGCATCATGTCACGGTTTGTAACCAGCAACACTACTGCGCAGTAGTAATGAGCTACTGTGCAGTAAGCGTCTCATATAGACGTGCCCTGTGATAGCCAGCCCTGAAGGGATAATCTGGTTTGGTGTGAAGAACAATAGTACTATTCTGTCTTATTGGTACAGCAAGCAGAGGGTTAGTACCATTCATTACCAGTCCCTACCAGTGAAGAATGCTATTGATGGAGTTGAGTGGGTCCCTCACATGCAAGCTGAATGTACTGGAACTCACAAAAGCTTGCATTTGCTGTTTTCCAGGAGCCATCACTTATGAAGGGCCCCATTCCCATGATGTTTCAAATAACTAGATGCTTTTCTTAGAACTCTGACTTTAAATGTCTCCTTAGACCAGTCTTAGAGGGGACATGTCATCCATGACCTTTCAAAAGACCACAGGGGCTTAATTAAAAACTATACATGGGCACTTAATTCAGTAGAGAGACTCTTGGCTCCTCTGCTTTGATGGCAACTCAGGCTTGTCAGCTCACTTGTACTGCTGTAGTTCTGTGCTGTTGCATAGGAATTTTCAGCTGAAAGACAGGCCCTGGGCCAGCAGAGGCTGAGCCTTCTTTGATAATCCTACAGGCAGGAAAGAGCTTGTGAGGGTGACAGTTACATTTCTGTAAGGGCAGGGAGCAATCAATCAATGAGACTTCATTAAAAGAAGCATTCAAGGAAGCTGCTTGACAGTGCAGGTCTGAGGAGGTGACACGGACTTGACTTCAACACCTAATATACCAGGGAGAGAAAAAATCTGCGTTGGTTAATCATGCTGCTTTGGTCAAAAATCTCCTGCTTGGGAGCCTTTTACTTTTTAACAGATATTTTAATACAAATCACTACTTCCTACTGTTAATGATCCAATGGTGATGTTGAGGTATGCATGGAAATTTGGGGAATAGAAGAGAGGTTTGAACAAATCCAAATGAACATGGAGTCAAAGGGGGAGTGGGTGGCTCAAAAGTGATGTAGGCAATGCAGGATGTTAAATTAGTAACAGCTCATCATTCCCAGCTGTGTTAGAAAGTGAAACCTAAGAAATGTGTGTGCTTATGCATTTCTGTGATCTGATTCTTATACACACATGTATGTACATGTGTAGTATGGGTAACGTGTGAGTATGTGGACATAGGTGTATGCCTGTCCGTATGTCTGCATGGAAATTACAGACTGTGTGAATGTGCATGGTGTCCACAGTATGTCTGTACATATGTATCTGTGTGTTAGGAGTAATGCATGTGTACATTGTATGATCAGTATGGGCCAGATTCTGTTCTCCTTATTAGGCATCTTTGTGGATTTGACATCTAAGTGTAATTCTGTTTCACCTTGTTCAAGCCTCTGAAAAGCAATTCATGCAAAAGATGGGTGGGTCCTCCTCCTCCCTGCATGCTTGTGCTGCTGCAGTGACTCAATCATAAGGGTAAGATAACAGTGAAATATGAAAGTACATGCATTAATGGATTGTAAGGGTTTTAACACTATGGAATAGACTAGCACTGAGGCACGTAAGTCCAGTAAGACACGTAATAGGTGGAATAGAATCTCAGCCCACATGTCTGTCTGCCCAGTATATGTAATATGTGTATTAGTACATGTATGTACACATGGTCTGGTAGTATGTTTCTCACCGTGTCATATGGTAGCACATGCATACATGATATGGAGAGCCTCTTCTCACTCTCAAATATATGTGGGCACACCTTTATGATAAGAAAGAGCTTACACCTAATGCAAGAGCTTTTTTGTACTCGTGCATATTAGTGTGGCTGTATACCCTCTGTACATTGTTTCCACAAAAGTATGTGTATGTATGTGCCCTTGTGTATGCATGTATGTTGTGTGCGCTTGTATGTGGTGTGCCCCTAGATGCATTAATTTATGTGTGTCTGCATGCTTGTGCATGATACAGGTGTGCTGTATGCACACCTGTATTTCCTGTGCCTCTGCAGGTCCGATAGGTTGCATATAGCTATTGGCTGGATGTATGTGTGCGCCTGTCTATCTGGCATGGCCATTTGACCTAGTGATGATAAGATGTGATTATAGGAGAGATGGTTGTTGTCTGTCTTCTGAGAGAGAGCAAGCATCTTACCACCAGCCTCTCCCATAACCCAGTGATGGGCATACAGACACAGACATACTCCAGTACAGAATAGTCAAAGTCAAAAAAGACTCCAAGGTCTGCACAGGCAGAGGGGCCCCTCATGATAGTGTGGATGAGGTACACCAGTGTTTGGTGGACAACACATCCAGCTGCCTTAGACTCCCCAGCATGAATAACCAGGCACCCATTTCCACCTAGGTTGATTCAACACAGACTGCAATATAAATCCAGAGTAGCTGAAATCGTAGGCAATGTTGGGGGGTAGGGCACAGGGGGCATGTGCCCCCGCAAAAAATTTCTGCACCAATGGTTGCGCACGGAGCTGCAGCCTGGCCAGAGACAGCACCTGGCAGCAGCGGGGGTGGCAGCGGGGGTAGAGTTCTACCCCCCCCGTCAACACTTCTGCATTGTGTATGCCTGAAGCCATGCTGCTGGAGCAGTAGCAATCTGCGTCAGCTGCTCTGCCACTGCCTTTAAGTCATCTGCAGAATGCCACACTAGGAAATTTCCCCTTAAACTTCTCTTCATCCCACAACAAGACCTTTCATAGTTTCATAGTTTCTAGGGTCAGAAGGGACCTGAGTAGATCATCTAGTCCGACCCCCTGCCATGGCAGGAAAGAGTACTGGGGTCAAACGACGCCAGCAAGGTGTTCA
>NW_017728980.1:2281893-2284932 GCF_001723915.1 Gavialis gangeticus | reverse complement strand
AGCAGTCAGACCTGGCTGACTGCTCTTCCCAGCAGATCTTTGCATCCTTAGGTCTCACAGGCTTTCACAGACCCCTGCACAGAGATGGATAAAACCCCCTGTCTTTGCAAAGTTACTGTTGTTTTGCTGTGGTGACACTGCATCTCTACAAACCCTTCTCTTTAGAGGGCCCAGGGATGCAGAGGAAAAGAAATGCACAGGTAAGTCTGTGATTGCAACAGGGGTGTTTTGCTGTAGCACTAGTGTTCCAACAAGCAAGTGCTTCATCAGCACTTTGAACTCATCTCTCCTGACCTTGGCCTTAAATGTGAGCATTTACCTCCATTTGTCTAGCTTGCAATCTGAGCCAGAGGCTTTCTGTGAGACTGAGAAATTGCTCTAGCACTGGAGCCTGGAGGGGAAGGGAGAGATCAATACTCAAATCACTCCTGTCCAGATCTGCAGGTAGCATCAAGAGCAGATAGAGGGAGATGTCTCTGTGCTTCCAAGAGGCTACTGTGGGACTTGCCTCTCCTATGGCACCACATCAACAGCACTACATGCAGACAGGAATCTGTGGGAGTCATGCTATGGAGAGGGAGCCTGGTCCCTTCTTCAGAGAAGACAGGTTATGCTGTCTGCATTGGTGGGTCATTTATTTGCAAACTCCTGAGCCTGGAGGGAAGTGGGCAAAAGTCACTGAGCTAAGTATAAAGCTGTAACTAAAGTTAGACAGTCTGAGGGGGTTAAAAAAAAGGCATTGTGAAAGAATCGTCATCCTCAGAGAGAAGGAGGAGAGTTCAGCGAGAGAGAGACAGAAGAGGAGGGCTAGGAGCAGAGGGGCCAGGTGAGAGAATGAGACAGAAAGAGAGGTGAGGAGGGTCACTAGACAGAGAAAAACTGAGTGAGAGACAGTTTTATTCAGTCTGTGAAGGAGCTGAAGTGCCTCACAAGAGCTTTTGTGCAGTAAAACACTGTGCCCAGAGCTGGTTGTGTGTTCCCTCATGGGTTTCTGGAGGAGACAATCTGTCTGCTCCCTAGCCATTAGGCACCGGTGTCAGCCTGTGACCAAGCGCTGTATGGCTTTTCCTTAGTCTGCTTCATCCCTATGACTCAGAGCCAGAGGAGTCCTGGGGTACCCAGACCAGAGGCTGCGCTGTGGGTAACCCCATAGGGAGCAGCTCGCACAAGCCAGGACTGGAACTGACTGGCACTGACCGGGATATGCACAAGAGAGGAAACGTGGAAGAGCTCATGAGATATGTCCTCAAACACAAGGGGACCCGGTGCTGGCAAATATGATCTAGAGTTAACTAGGGCTGGAAATGCAGATGGAGCTGTGGTTCTGGGAGCTGTTGATGGCAAATGGATGAATTCCCTTCAAATGCCCAGGGAGAGGAAGCATGGCGGCTTCGGGGAACGTGGAGTGCCCTCGTGCTGGACAATGAGCAGTGGAGACAGTGCTCATAAACTTGGGAGAGAGGTTCAGGGACAGGGAGATTCAGACACTCGGAGTGCTTGCCCAGCATCAGCCCACATCGTGCTAGCCTCTGGAGTTGGCAGGATTGGGCAGAAGCTGGTTCCCCAAAGCGCATGCCAACAGGTCTGTGCTTCCTAGCAAGCCCCAGGCACCACAAGACGATGGCAGTCTTTCCCTTTGGTTTGATTGGCACTGGAAGAAGAGAGGGGTGTAAAACAGGTCTGACTCAGAGACAGCTCCCATTGCCAGTCACTGGGTGCATCTACATGTGCAGTTAATGTGCACAAATAAGTTCAATCTAGAGTCTGAATGTGCACCTAGGGGCAAAAAGCTCTGAAGCAAATTGTTCCAGAGATTATTTGTGCAGGGCAGCATCTACACGTGCACTGCTGTGCACGAAAAAATTCCACAGCGAGGTATTTCACAAGTACTATCCTGAGTTTATTAATTTCATCAGCCCTAAGAGGGGTGCATGTGTAGATACTGAGACATTTACTATGCAGTTAATTAGCCAAATGTGTAATAAACATCTCATGTAGATGCTCACACTGGCACCAAGCAACCTTCGGTTGCTACTCTGAGCCAGGCTGGAGCAGATGATTTTGAAAATGGAGTTTCCATCCTGCGAGCCACAACACTTGCTAGCAAAGAATGAAAACTGATGGCTTCCTAATTGCTCTGGTGCCTTCAAGGCCTGCTGCAAAGACTCCTAATATGCTAGAAGTTTCTTTCAGTGACTGCAGTGAGAGTGAGGGATCTGGAATTTTTTTCATAGTGAAGAGGGGCACAAATTAAAAAGAAATTATTGGTCTGTCTCACAGGTCATCTCCTCATCCCACTACTATCACCCAGTCTCTAGCTGCCCCGGTTTTTTCACTGCTGAACCTAAGCTATAGCTTTCCCTTTCATTCATGAACCCATGCACAAGCTCCTCTGCCATTTCCTGTCACATAATGTTCTCATGGCAATCAATTACCACAATTATTTACATGACAAGATGTATTGGAAAAGTAATTGGTGTATTCCTAGCTTTTTTAATACAATTTGTTATCTAGAATAAGTAGGAAAAATCATCTGATCAGCCAGTTCCCCATGACCCAGCCATAGAGCAAAGACTACAGTCTGAGCACTGCTTGGTGACAGCATTTGACCCTTTAAAAATTGGAGATGGACGAGAGAAACAGCCCTCTTTGCACCATTTCCTGTGTCATGACATGATTTGACTTCATTGAAATGTTTCCTGTGTTGCAGTGAGGATGCTCTGGTAAAGTCCAATACTGTGTGCTGGCTGATTTTATGGACTAGGTGGATCTTTAACAGATAAAAACAGCATTGTTCCTCTGCACTCAGTATGACCATACTCCTTTCCTCTAGCTGAGGGGCTAATCCTGCAGACTAAGGGCACTTGTACATGTAACAGGGGGTTTAGTCCCCTAAATTGAAATGGTGGGTTTTGCAATGATTAAAACCCCACTGTTTCAATTTAGGGGCTTCTGTCCCTCTTACAGTGAGGGAAGCGATCCTTTTTTTTAATTTTTTTTCTGGAGCTTGCCCATGTCTTCCATAGCCAGGAGGTCAGC
>NW_017728980.1:2264818-2276893 GCF_001723915.1 Gavialis gangeticus | reverse complement strand
AAATTTTTTTTCTGGAGCTTGCCCATGTCTTCCATAGCCAGGAGGTCAGCTGCTGGCAGGCCAGCAGGCCCCTGAGCTACAGGGGTCCCAGTCCTTCCCTCCACAATGGTGGAGATCCCTGGGGCAACCTGGGTGGGCTAGCAGGCTGGATGCTGCCCCAGCTCAGGTTCAGGGAATGGTTGGATTAGGCCTGGTGCTGCCTCTGAGCAGGGGCAGCACCTCCCCACTAGCCACCCACCCAGGTGGTCCTGGGGGGCACTGCCACCATGGAGGAAGGAACCGGGGCCCCCCACAACAAAAAGGGTGCTGGCAGCTGGCCCACCAGTCACGGGAGAGCTGGGCAGGCTCTGCAAAAAAAAAAAAAGGATTGGGCCACTTGCTTCTTTTTCTTTCCCCAGCAGAGCCTGCCCACACGAAGTGACAACGGGCGGCACATCCCCTGAGCTGTGGGAGCCCCCAGTCCTTCCTTCTGCAGCAGCAGTGCCCACCAGGGCTGCCTGGGCAGGGTGCTGGTGAGCAGGTGCTGCCCCAGCTCAGAGGCAGCAACCTGCCAGATCTTCCTCGAGCCTACCCACCGGAAGCCCACTGGACATTGCTCCCCAGGCAGGCTTGGAGAAGAGTTGGATCCAGCAAGGTGCTGCCTCCAAGCTGGGACAGTACCCTGCTCACTAGCACTGCACCCAGGTGGCCCTGGGGGGTGCCATTGCTGTGGAGGGAAGGACCAGGGGCCCCTGCAGCTCAGGGGCAGTTTGGCCCACCACAGCCGTTTGGCCCACCACAGCCATGGGAGATGCGGGCAGGCTCTGTGGGGAAAAAAAAAAGATTTTCTGCCTTCAGTCCACCTCTCCCGTGGCAGGGGCATTGGGGGGGGGGTGCGAGCTGTCAAAAGGCTGCAATGTTATAAATAGCTGCAAACTAAACTACATGCAGATGGGGTTTAGTTTGCAACATAACTCATTTAAATTGTAAGAAGAAAACCCACACTTGTACAGTGTGGCGCAATTAAACTGCAAAAATGGGCAGTTTTCGTCACGTGTACAAGCGTCCTAAATGGCAATCCCTGGATGAGGTTGTATACTACATCACCTACTAGTCACCTTTTCAGCCTCTTTGTGTAGCTCACCTGAACAGCCAAGTATTCCACATGATCCCTGGACCTGGAAGTAGACCAGCCAGAACCCAAAGTGATGGGCCGTATCCACCATAGCACAATGCTATGTCACTGCAAGGCAGCAACATGTCTGCCTGCCTGAGCTAGCTTTGGGCATGCCACCTCCCAAGTCAGGACCTCTATAGCCATGTTAGCCTGGTGCTGCCTCCTGGCTAATTAGCACTGCTTCTATCCATGCTCTGAGCAGATTAGACCTGCAGCAGTGCATGGAGGTGCCTTTTTTGCTTTCTGCCTGGGAGCTGGCATACCCAAAGCACAGCACCATTTAAGCCCCCCACAGGACTATTCGGATAGGTCAGTTGACTGCCCCTCGACTACCTGAGATCCACCCGTGCATGCCACATGCCGCACCTTGGATCACCGGTTGAGAACAGAGAAGATGCACAATCCTCCAGAGACTGCCAGGTTCTCTGTGCTGTAGTACACAGCAATTCCCCCCAGAAGTCGATCAATCGTATTGCTAGGGCTGTAGGAGCTTTATTTAGCCTGGTGTGTTCCTGTAGGCTGGAAGATGCAGCTCCTACAGCCCCAAAAGGATGCATCCTGCTAAGGCTCTCAGACCAGACAGGTCAGTTGATCTTTTTGCAGTTCCTGTCATGGACCTCACAGTCTTAGCAGCTGTCTGCATGCAGTCCCTTTACAATCTGCTGCTGTCTCAGAAGAGTGAAGCCAGACACACACACATACACACGTGCACGCACACGCACACACACACATACACTCCCCCTCACGCCTGCCGTTTAGTACTCTTCTCTTCTTCTCTCCAAGGAGATCCCAGCTGCTCTGAACACTCCATCTGCAACCTTCAAACAGTTGCTGTGCAAAAATATTGAGTTCTGGTGCAAAAAAAATCTGCTCTTCTGGCATCCAATAAATCTCAATTTATTCACCCCTTTCTCTTTATACAAGCGAGAGGGGGAGAACCCTCCTTGAAAGCAGAACGAGGCCTTGTCTCCGTGCTGAACATGGCATGTCAGCACCATTGCATTGTTCAAGGAGATTTAGAAAAATTACCCTGAGCTCCACTTTCCTTAATGCCTATAATTGTGAACTGGAGGCTAGGGGTAGCCCTGAGCCAGTGCCACATGACAAGTCAGCGCAGCCTTTCTCAAATGGCTGTTGACTTGGGACTTCAGCAACAGCTTGACAAGGCATGTGGCAGCACTTGATGGGTGAGGAAAATCCCCTCACTCTTCAGATGGGATAGGATGGCTGCCCTGAGGTCCATGACACAGCATCAGCTGGTTTTAACAAGCTGTGGTCTCGGGATCAAGGTAATGCTCTGATATTTGAGAGACCTGTGATCATTCCTGGCTCTGTCACTTTAAGGTGTGAGCTTGTATGAGTCGTTCCATCTCCTTGCCTCAATTCCTTGCCTGTAAAAAGCTTTCTTTCTCATCCTTTTCACTTAAATTGTAAAGTCTTCAAAGCTAGGGCTGACTCTCACAGAATACGTACAGTGCCTAGCAATCATCATCATGCCTCTGCACAGGTTATTTAAAACTCTGCTAGCTGCCTGCTCAGACAGACAGACAGACAGCTCTGCTGTTTCTGTCATTAAGAAATAAAGGTAGCCACTCATTTCATTCAAACTATGTTGTAGTAAGATCTAACAGGACCTTTAATGCAACAACAGGCCCCCAGAAGGTCAAACTTCCTACCTGACAGGTCATGCCTGCTGCAAAAAAAAAAAAAAAAGCCTGACTCTTACTCAAGTTCCCAAATAAGTACTGCATCTACTGGCCCTGTAGCAAGATGGGGCTAAGCCACAAGATGCTTGGCATGGGTAGGGAAAAGAGAGAAGTGCAGGTGTCATGGTATCTGGCTGCAAGGGTGTAGAAAAGGGACAGTGCAAGGCATGTATGGGTACTTTTATGCCTCCCAGAAGATATTGCTGCAGAGGTCTTGGACTATTGTGTCCCTGGAAATGTCTGCTTTGTGGGGGGGTAGACACAGGATCCTCACCCTCAGAAATAGGCAGTGCGATGACCTGCAAACTCCAGAGCTGATCTTCTAGTGGTGTGAAGAGCTGTGGCTTCCAGACTGGCAAAGGATCTGGCCTTTGGGGTGGATCTGTAGTGCTCTACAGTCCTGACAGCCCTACGCTCCCTTCACATCCCAGAGAATTTGGCACCAGCCCTTCCAGCTAGAGCAGAAAAGCACAAAGCGGCTGTAAGCTCTTCATGCATATTCAGCAGCCTCCCATAAATGAGTGTGACTAGAAACAGCCTGACAACTGCTGCTGCGGTGAAATTAAAACAAAAAACTTTGGTGGAAAGATGCCTCCTTGTTCCCTGGCACAATTACCGCAGATGTCTCCACTGCCACATGTTACAGCCATTTCCCAGCTAATTGAAATGGCAATAAAATGGCAGACGTTTCAGGATCCATTGCAGCAGGCCCCACAAGCATCAGAGCAGTTAAAAATCCATAAGTTTCCATTCAGCTGTCTCTGCTAGGGAGCACAGTGGCTTACAGGATGGGGCCTCCAGACTCAAAATCATCTGCTCCAGTCGAGTCCAAACTGGTGACTAAAGGGCTCCTGCTGACTGGCAAGCTGGAGACTTTGGTCCAGTCACTTGTGGAGTTGGTTACCTCACCAGAAAGGTCCCCACAGTCACTTGTGTCAGCAGAGAAACCA
This sequence comes from Gavialis gangeticus, assembly GCF_001723915.1. Lineage (NCBI taxonomy): Eukaryota > Metazoa > Chordata > Crocodylia > Gavialidae > Gavialis > Gavialis gangeticus. The sequence goes on along the minus strand of NW_017728980.1, from coordinate 2,273,081 downwards.
TGGAGCAAAGGGGACATGGATGGATGCATGACCAGAGAGCATCCCTTCAGTCTAACAGTGAGGACAAGTGAGAGGAAAGCTTTCACTGCTCTTCTGTTGCTGTCATTAAATAGTCTCACTGAGGATGGACACACATGCTTATCCTTGGGGGAAAATTCTGAGATACCACAATCCTAGGTACAATAAGGCAGCATAGACAAATGGATGTAGGATGGGTGTCTGCCTTGCCAAGCTCTCCACCTGACAAATAGAGAAGCAGCAATAGGCACCAGAGGGGCTGTTGTCATGGCAGGAAGTCTTAGAGGGTAAAAGGGATCAGAAAGGGGCAAAAAGCTCATTAAGTTCATAAGTCCTGCTGTCATCCCCTCTGACAACCTGTAATAGATGCTCATCATGGTCCTGGTCCCAAACCCCTAAATTTACTCTTGCAGACTTTGGTGGGTTTGAACTGGGACTCTCTGGAGCAGGGGTGGGTAATTACTTGAGCTGGAGGGCCACTTAGGGAGTTTTAGTGAGGTTATGTGCCAAGTCAGCCCCCCAACCCCTGGCACACAACAACTCACTAAAACACTTTAAGTTGTAGATTACTAGACTGGTCTGGGGTTGCTGGATGGCACGGGTGGGTAGGCTGTCCATGGAGACCAGCCAGGACCCCCATAGGCAGGGTGCACTCAGGCAGGGAGATGGGATGGGGCTGCAGGGGCAGCATCCAGGAGTGGGCAGGGCTGGGACAGGGATCACCGGGTGGTGACAGCAAGGGGCCAGGGCCAGCGCAGAACTGCAATCCACTCCCTCCACAATGGATCATTACCAGCCTGACCCAGGATGGGGATGGAGCACATATCTGTGACCTGTTCCCCACTGCCACTGCCTCAGCACATGCGCACACAGGCAGTACAGCGCAGCGGCAGAGCAGCACAGCCCAGCAGTGTGGGGCAGTCACAGTCCATTGGGGCCTCCCCGCACTGCCATACCGCATGCTCCACTGCTGCACTGCACCTGGACTGCCCATGCATGCCCATGCTGGGGCAGGGGCAGCAGGAGCCAGGTCACAAGCGTGCACAAGTGTGCACTCTGCCCCCCTCCAAGGCCAGGCTGGTCACAGTCTGTCATGCATGGAGTGAATCGTGGCTCTGCCTTGGCCCCAGCCCTACATTTTCACTGGCCCATCCCCAGGTTCATCCACCCGTCCCTCTTCTGGATGCTGTTCCCTGTCCTCCCACAGCCCCATCCCATCTGCCCAGGTCCATGGGGTCTCCATGGGTCCCAGATGGTCTCCATGGAGACCCCACCCACCTGCTCTGTCCAGCGCCCATGGTGGTGGGTGTGGGGCAGATGGGCCAGGGTGACCAAGCAACGGGGCTGGGTCCAGCGGTGGTGGAGGCATGAGCAGCCACACCCAGGAGCCACTGCTGCCAGGGCTGCCAGGATGCCGAGTCCAGTCACCATGCCATCTCGTCCCCACTATGTGCCTGGGGGGGAAACAGGACCAGCTGCAAGTGCCATGGCCCGGGATGCCCCCCAAGCCTGGATGGGGTGGGGCAGAAGTACCCACTGCAGGCCGGATAAAATTCTTCAGTGAGCCAGATCTGGCCTGCGGGCCATATTTTCCCCACCCCTGGAGCTTAACACGTGACCCACTGTGACTTACATTATTGCATTACTCAAGTATACGTGCAGCAGAGATTTTTTTACAGCCTGGGTCAGATATGAAGGAAGGACATGACAATATCCTCCCCAGCTCCTGCCCCAGAGGAGAATGTTTCTGTTTAAGTGATCAGCAGGACAATAGTTCATTCTTGTGACATTTGTATCACCATCATTAGGGCTCCGTGTAGTTACAGCATCTCTGTAGTGCAGACCCAGGGGGACTCATTGCCATTCAGGAGGGTTTTGTCATAAGCCTAAGTGCTAGAAACTGATATTTGAGGAATTTGTTCTTGTTTGCAATGGAGTAACTAGGGGTGCCGACTGGGGAGGGAACGGAAAACATACAGCTGTTGGCAGCTGTATGTTCAGGATGACAATCCGGACAGGAACCAGTACTTGCCTCTTGCCCTGTGGCCCAGGCACCTGGCCATGTCCCTGCACTACCGCTTGTTTGCATGGTCCTCTTCAGTGGATCCCTTGAGGGTATTTTAACAATTTTTCTGCCCTTGCAGTGGTAAAACATTGAGAGTACCTTCATCCCCCTGTTTTACCTGTGCCAAGTTAAAGGGTATTTTTGTGCTAGATAGGTGGGGACGGGGTGTTGTCCTCAAAATTATTAAGAACAGGCTAGACAAATATTTGCCTGGGGTGGTTCAGGCAGAGATAATCGTCCCTCGAGCTGGGATTTGGGCTACAATCTAGTAACTGGATGACCTCCTGAGGATCCTTTCATCCCTACTATCCTATGGTTCTGTGGTCCTTGGGAACTATTTTTAATGGAAATTTAAATGCTGCATAAAACTGATGCGTCTGTTGGACAAATACTATGATGGAGGAGGCATACCCAGGTTTGTTCTGAATCCCTGTGCTTTGGAAAAGTTGCTGTGTGTTTCAGCTGGTGGTTGCTCCCTTACTCACTAGGTTTTGCATCAGTAAATACTCTGCAGATGTGCTGCACAGTAAGACTCTAAATCCGTTTGCATGCTGTATGTAAGCAAGCACGCCTGTCAGCTAGCGTCGCAATGCAAATGTTAACACCGGCTGACAATAACATCGGTTTGCACCACTTCCCTCGCTGAGGCAGGAATGATTTGTGTAAGCTGCCCGTGCTTTGCAGGTTGGAAAATACTGCACAGGTAAGAAGGCTGTACATTAATTGCATTACATTCTTGTTAATTTGCAAACCCATAGATGCTGTTTCCCTGCACACGTAGCCTACAACTGATAGGGAAAGAAGTGTAGCACTTCTCAGCCCAAAGAAGCATCAGACACATCTCCAGGGCCCCAAAGGCCTGGGCAGAAGCCATGAGAAGGGCAGAAGGGCCCACCCAGCCAGCGTGCAGCTTCTGCATGGAGCTGCTGCTCCCACTGCTGCAGCCCCCAGGGACCTGCTCTGCTTCCCCGCTCTCCTGTGGGCTCCGGGCAGCAGGTACAGAAGCAGTGAGGAGGGGCTGGCGGCTGTGCAGAGCTGGGGTGGGCAGCATGTGGCTGTGAAGGGGAACTGGGGTGTGAGGGGTGGGGATCCCCCCTACCCTCTCCACACGGTGTGCAGCCCCAGCAGGCACTGGCAGCAGCAGCAGCAGGCAGGGCACTCAGGGTGCAGGTGCCCGGCAGGGCATGGCTCCAGCCAACACTGCACATCGCAGTGAGGGGCACAACCTCTGCTGGGCCATCTGTATTACTGACACATCCTGCCACTCACACGCAGCCCCCGAAGTCGCACAGCACAGGGGGGAAGCCCCACGTGCTGGAGCCGGCTGCCTTCCCCCAGGGCTTCACTGCACAGGAGGGAAGCCTCATGCTGGAGCCAGCTGCCGTCCTCGCCCACCAAGGGAAGGCACCTGGGGCTTCCCTCCCCTGCAGCGCAGCCCTGGCAGGGAAGGCAGCCAGCTCCAGCATGTGGGACTTCCCTCCTGTGCTGTGCAAGCACAAGGGCTGTGCGTGAGTGGCAGGGAGTGCCAGCAATACAGATGGCCCAGCAGAGGTTGCGCCCCTTGCTGCAATGTGCAGCTCTGCCCAGAGCTGCACCCCACCAGGCACTGGCGCTCTGAGCACCCCGCCTGCTGCTGCACCATGGGGGAAGTGTGGGGGGGTCCCCACACCACTCACCCTCCCTCACACTCATACCTTGCCCCCACCACCCCCCACATATACACAACTCCCCAATATACCCTATGCCCCCCCACACACAGCCACACACCCTCACAACCCCCCCTGACACCCCCTGACATTCTACCACACACACACCACATACACATACATACATGCACACACCACATGCACATACACATGCAGCACCCACACACAGACACAAATACCCACCCACACCTCCGCCCCACCATATATACACACACCCCGTATAAAACTAAGACTTTATTTTTGAGTCATGATGCAATCCCCTCTATATGCACTATGCAAACCAAATCCTGACAAAAATATTTTTTGTAATAAAATTAAAATATGTTATAGTAGGTGTTTGACTTTTAGAACCAGAAAAAAAAACAAATCACACACTAAAATGGCAACCCTGGATTATTTCAGGAGAGGGCAAGGGGAGGGACTTCTAGTGGCAAAGATTAGGGGTTAGGGGTGTGACTTCTCATCCCAAGATGAGACCCTGGAGGCTCCAGGGTCAAGCCATAGAGAGAGCCAAACCCTAGGCAAGTGGCTTGGAAATAAGCAGTCAGGCCTGTGGAGAGCCAGACCAGGGGAAGGACTGTGAGAGAGCAGGTGGGGAAGCCGTAAAGACTCTTTGGTGTTTGTCTGCTTGGGGGCTGTTGGTTATCAGCACCCTGCATAAAATGCTGAGACAGAAACATTTAGGAATTTAGTCTTCCTGAGGGAGGCTGAGCTGGAGACAGTTATTAGCTCAAGGAGCTAGACCCCGAGTGGAAGAATGGTGTCAGGCCACTGGAACAGACCAGGTCTCAAGGCAAACCAGCCAAGGTGAGGAGCTGCTAGTCCCTGGGGGGCTGTGATGCAAGGGTAATCAAAGGAAAGTTGGAAGAAAAGTCAGCAGAGGAGAGGCAGAGGAAAAGTGCTGATCTTGTACATTGCTTGGGAATTGGGCTATCTCAGGAGTGGAAATATGGTGCAGTTTAGCCAGAGGGCTGTGACACCACAGCACGGGATCCTGATAGATGTGGTAGCAGACCATGGAGGACCAGATGAGAAAATTAGGCAAGGTGTGCAGGGCCCTGCTGGGTTCGCTGAGGCTGACCTTGCTACAGGCTTGCTGACCCCCTTCTGCTGAATTGACCTAAACCAAGATGCAGGCTAGTTACTGTAAGTCACGCTGGCAGGTGGTAAGAATATCGATGGGCACTCATTCTGGACCTGTTGAGGGCTTCAGGACCCAGCCTCTTCACACTCTCTCCTAACTCAGTATGGGCACAAATAAAGTGGTTTGTGAAGGTGTTGTATTGCCCTGCAAAGGCTTGTAAACCTTCTGGGCTGCACTCCATAGCAGATACACTGAGAACACTATTGTGAATTCGTGAAGCTGTAAACCAGTTGCATTGTGCTGTAGCTGTGATCTTCAGCAGGCCCTATGGACCAGGAGTCAGAATTACCCATTAAGTGTGATGGGCAATAGGACCACTCTCCACAGGTGGGAAACTTTAAGGCAACACAACATCCCAATCAAGTCATCTGTTTGGCTCCATGAAACTAAGAGCCACTGAAGACAGCGGTGTTTTTGCCCCTTTGCACAGGCTGAGGGGTAGCTTGCTTTTCAGGAAAGCTGTGGTCACATTAGGACAAGAAGACAGAAACCTCTGCTACAAGAACATAATAGAGGAGCATACTCGAGGAGCAAGCAGTTGCACACTCAGCCAGCTTTGTGCACCACACCTGAGCGTGGCCTGTTCTCGTGACACCCCAAGTTGTTTTTCCTGGGAGACATGGGTTTCAGCATCACAGGCTGTTGCAATGTGCCTGCATCCCATGGTTTGACTGAATGCAACTGGAGTGGAAATTAGAAAGGTCCTGCGAGTGCCTGATAACAGAACTAAATAAAGGTAATTTTTGAGTCACCAGTTAACAACGGCTGAATAAGTCAGGTGGTGGCTGATGAGTCAGTCAATTACCAGGGAAACTGGTGGAGAGATGCTGTGATGAGAATCACAGGACACAATGAGGTTTCATTGAAAAGCCTGTAAATACTACGGCTTGGAGCCCAGCCTGCACCAGCTCTCAGCCCTTGCCCCATCAAAAAAGTGACAGGACCAATTTTCTAAACAAAGAGGTTTTGTGGCAAGCTTTTAAGCAACCTGTCTCTGCTTCAGCCTGTCTTGGTCTGCTGTGCTTACTTCCTCACAGACACTGCTCATTCCCTCTGTGCCAGGGCCATTCCTGGTGTAACACCACCATCTTCACCGTGGAGGAATTTATCTCTGTATCTCTCTCTCTCTCTCACACACACACACACGTGTGCAGTCTTGCACTATTACAAATTATAGGCCGCATTTTTTGCTGGTCTTACGTTTGCTTATGCTGATGGATTCTTGCCCATTTGTACCAGAAAAGAATTAATTGGCTCTGTGAATCTGCAAGCAGAGTAATAATCTTTCAGTCAGTTAAATGCTGTTGTGATTGTGTATATGTCCATAGTCGTGTCTTCTAGTGGGTAGTGAATGGTGAATAAGGGACATGCTGCAAGGAACAGCTCCAAGTGACTTCCTTTGGATCCAAAGGTAGTGGTTAGTGTTTGGAGTGCTTAAGGAAGGTCCTAGTTCTATTGTGGTTTGCCCTTTGTTTTTATCAGATGGCTTTGACACACCATGAAGCATTAGAAATGTGTTTGAGGTAATTTCTAACATCATGCCGAAGTGTTGCATACAGGAAAGCAGGGGCATTCAGGGGACTGAGGTTCATCTTTTCTTGCTTTGGGGGTATCTGCCAGCTAGCTACAGATATCTAATGCCAGCAGCACTGGAAGGGAGTTCCAGAAGAATGAATTTCTCTCTCACTGGCCAGGGACAACAATTACACTGGTTTAGAACAGAAACTGGTTTAAGCCTGTAACAGAACAGAAGCTCCATGCACATAAACTAGTTTCAAAATGACTGAAACTAGTTTAAGATAAACCTGGCTGAATGTAGTATCAGACTTAACTGATTTGAGTCAAACTGGTTTATGAAACTTCAGTCCCAGACCCCTTCCTGGTTCAAGTTAAATCACAGTCCCCCATCATGCTTTCCAATCCTGGGCTGTGCTGTCTGCTCCAAAGAGCAGGCCTGGCCCTGCCCCCCTGCTCACTAGCTGAAGCAGTGAGGGCTGGCTGACAAAGGGGTGGGGGGAAACCCAACTGGGGATGCAGCCCAGTCTACAGGGGGGACTGCCCCTGAGGCAAACCCCAGGTGGGGTCTGAGGTCTGGGGCCAGGGTTGGCGGTTAAACACCTCTTCCACTGCTCAAACTTACTGCTGGCTGCAACTATGGACTACAAATCCAAGAGGCACCTGAAAGCAGGAACAGGAAGTGTTGAGCAACCCTGCAGAGTCCTGCTGCTGCAATTCTGGATTGCATATCCCAGAGACCTTGGGGGCAGCAGGAAGAGGAAGTGAACACACAGCCAGAGAGCTGTCGTGCCTTTTGGCTTCTGACCTAAGCCACTGCAGGCATGTGGCTGCATTTCCTGAACCAAAATTAAATGTCTGTTCACCTCTGTTTTGATTTAATCTGTGCATTTTAGACTATCCTGCAAAGACTGAATCAATTCAGCCTCAGGCTTTTGACTGTCTGTACTTAGCCACTCTGTATCAAGCAGTAAGGGGCATGTTCCTGGCCTAAGTTGGAGCAAGTTTCCATCCCAAGCTGTCTCTCTCTTGCTGTCTTATTAAGAATGGATGGGGGATTCCATTTATGGTATATTGTTCACCTGTCCCACCTTTTAAGAGACTTGTAGCTGAAATAGCAGAGTGTTTTGCTGAGCAAAAACTGAGAGGCTTTGGATGAGCTATATTCCTGGCTTGAGCTCTGTCTGGTGTCCAGGACTGGCGTAGTGGGGTTGTTGCAGGATCTCAGTGAAGTGTGGTGGAGTGACCTAGAATAGCAAGGACTCCAAGGCTAGCGAAAGACATTCAAAAAGTCTGAGCCTGACTTGATTCAATCTTTGTAGGTTAGTCTAACCTGGCTAGGCTGAACCAGTTTGTAATTGGACAGACATTCTCTCTGGACTGAGGAAATTCAGGCACATGCCTGCAGTGGCTCAGGCTAGAAGCCAGGGGGTGCTAGAGCAGCCCTCCTTTCTATTGTGCAGTGCCAAGCTGAGGTGGGTGTGGGCAGGCCCCAGCAGCACACTTGGATTAGGGAGGTGTGCTGCACCATCCCAAGCTTTTCCCTGCTCACTGCTTTTCCCAGACCCCTGGTAGCACTAGGAGGCAAGGGGAGGGGGGTGCAATGCATGCATCTGTTGATGATACAGAGCTTTTCAATCTGCCTCCCTGATTCTTTATACTGTCTTCAGCAAACTGACAGGTGTGCAAGCCAGCAGGGGGCTCCTAACAGTGTTTATCACCCCATCAGAAAAACAGTAGCCCCTCTCCATTACTTCTAGCTCTTCTTAAACAGCTTACCAGCTGACTTGTTGATTAGCTCCAAACAGCCCTAAG
>NW_017728980.1:2263595-2264578 GCF_001723915.1 Gavialis gangeticus | reverse complement strand
AATACTTCTAACTCTTCTTAAACAGCTTACCAGCTGACTTGTTGATTAGCTCCATACAAACGTAAGTAGTCACTGTTCTGTCTGCCTGTCCCAGTGAAATTGGAGACACACATGTGTCTGCATTAGGTAGCATACCACTCGCCTAGGGTCCATGGGGCTGGGGTCCCTTCTGTGGGAGATGGGAGTGGTGGGGGAGAGATTCCCTACTTGAGCAGCAAGGGCGGGTGGGGGGAAGGGCAGGGGGAATCCAGGCAGACCCTGCTATACCTGCAAGTCTCTGCCAGAGCTCCAGCCAGGGAGCAGAGGGGTGGGACCAGCCCTGCTGCAGAGCAGAGAGCCCAGCCCAGAGAGCATTCTGGGATGCTGGGGGTGTCTGGTTTATCTTAAACCAGCAAGGGGTCTTTGAGCCAAATCAGTTAAGTCTGATACTACGGTCAACCAGGTTTATCTCATACCGGTTTTAGCCATTTACAAACTGGTTTATGTATACTGAACATCTGTTCTGTTACAGGTTTAAAACAGTTTCTGAACACTTCATCCAGTTTACGTGTAATATCTGTCCCTAGCCCAATGGATCAGTCTGAGGGGCTGGATTATGAGGGAACCTGGAGTATAGGAGGAATATGTGGGTTGTCTCAAGTCAGTCAGTTGTGTGACCACAGATAAAAGCAGAATTAACCCTTTTATTAAAGTTTCCTTTAATCAGCCAGATGAAACCTGGTAAAGCCACCATGAAGCTTCTTAGATGTGTCCTGTTATCTGGGCAACTGCACCCAGATAACCCTGTTCTCTGTACAGAAAGGCAGACCAGGAACCATCTGTTTGATGGCATTTCCCCCACATAGCCTTGGTGTGCGAGTCCTCATCTTCTTGAAGCTAGCATACTAGAAATGAGTGAATAATGCTATGGCAGCAGTGATACCCTCCATCACTTTCCCATCAAGACATAAATGACAGCGCATCTCAAAACATTGACACAGTTA
>NW_017728980.1:2247796-2258595 GCF_001723915.1 Gavialis gangeticus | reverse complement strand
CAGACCGGGAACCATCTGTTTGATGGCATTTCCCCCACATAGCCTTGGTGTGCGAGTCCTCATCTTCTTGAAGCTAGCATACTAGAAATGAGTGAATAATGCTATGGCAGCAGTGATACCCTCCATCACTTTCCCATCAAGACATAAATGACAGCGCATCTCAAAACATTGACACAGTTAGTTTAGCCCTAATTCAGCCCTAAATTTACCCAAAACTATGCTATTCCCTCATCCAGTGAAGTTCCAAATGTGTGGCTAATGAGAGGCAATTTCAGATACTAAGAGACACCAGTAAAAAGACCAGTGGACGAAATATTATTTGTGAATGAAGAGATAATCTGTGTGTGCATGTTTGTGTATATGTAAAAGGGTGTGCTCTGCACGTGTATAAAGGGTGCTATTGTGTGTATGGATATCTGTGATATTGTATGGAGGTGTACACTGTGTATATTTGCAATGGTAGGCATGTGTGTATGGCCCAGTATGTGTGGGGGGAGGCATGCTGTGTGCTGGTGTATGTGTGCTCGTGGAAGTTTGTACTTTGTGTATAGGTGAGGTAGCACATATGCATGTGTGTGTGTGTGTGTGTACTTATCTGAAGGAGTTCTTTGTGTGTGTATGTGTGGTGGTGAGGGGATGCCATGGTTGTGAGCATAGCATGAGGACTTCCTCAAGCTGCCAGCACAATGGGTAGGATGCATAGGTGAACACAACACAAGCTGAGCCAAAGCTTCTCCGTGCTTATTACCAGAATGAAGGCAGCACACTCAGGTGTAGCAATGCATATTGCTGACTTTTAAGTGTTGTGATGGATTTGGATAACCCGATTCTATGGGAGAGTGCAGCAAATCCCCTGTCAGCACCAGCCACGAGTGTTCACTTTGTTCTTGCCTTGAGCAGTCAAGGCCTGCATGGGGAGCTGCCCGTTCCCTTTGCCCTTCCAGGACCTGGTCCCAGACCCCTTTCTTCTAATCTGTTTAGTTCATTTTTAACTAACACCATAAACCCACCTCTATCCCAGGTCTAAAGCTCCCTGATTGCATGAACTGTAATCACCTTCAGCCCTTAGACTTTATCTATATGCTTGCTTATGAGGCATTAATGGTTTTGTAAGTAGTACTTTATTGGGGCCCCCTGAGGTCAGTCATTTATAGATCATTAAATCTGTGCGTTCCATTTTTTCAGCCCACTGGAGCTCTTACATTGCTCATTTCTCCCTGAAATGTCATCTTGGCCCAACGTGGTTCTACATCTCTTTTAAGATGTTCCCTAAGGCGCTGTGCCTGGCTTTGCTTTAGCAACATATATGTTCATATATGAACTGAAGGGAAATACCCCTAATAGGTGAAAATTCCTAATGGTGACAGCTCCCAGGGGATAGAATAGTCTGTCAGTGGGAAGAAGTGGCAAGTCTGTTCATCCTCTTGCCTCTAACCTATCTAATTTATTAATATGAGAGATAGCTGCAATAATGAGACCATTACAGACCACATCAACAGGTTTTATGGTTCCTATAAGACTCAGGAGCAAAGGTGCAAGTACACCTTATTTATTAACAATGTATATATGTACACATATAGAACATTCCTGTAATACAGTCCAGCTTGTTCCCAGTTAATTCTTCCCCCTATCACTAGGAAAGGCACACCAGAGTAGTACACTGCAATGAACTTCCATGGGTTGGTTTGAAGTCCATGGAAAGGTAAATATTTGATCAAGACATCCAAAATATAAAAGTTTGCTTAGCAACGGGAAAAGTTTGCTTAGTAACATGGCATTTCCACAAATGGCTGGGACCTGGAGTTAAACCAACTCTTTGATTCTCAGGTAGCAAAAGTTGCCTGTGTTTATCTTTTACAAGATCTTCAGACATATGAGCTTGCACAGACCTCAGCAAATCTGAGAGCAAGCTGTGAACTTTGCCTTTACTCCCTCTCCCATTCTACTCCAGGTAGAGGAACAAAGGGCACTAACAGAAGGGCACAGCTGCAGAGCACTTTAAAAGGGCCAAGCCTGCAACAATCTGAACCCTCATTATGTAAGTGTTCAGATGAAGGTGCTCTAAAGCAGAGCGCTTTCATTAACGTGTGTCAGCACACACTGGGAGCAGGCTGGGCTGGCACAGCTCAGCCCTGCTCTCCGTGGTGTCTTCAGAATGGGAGCAGGGAAGGGAGCAGAGAGAGTTCCATCTGGGGTTTGCCAAAGCTTCACTGGAAGGTGGGGCGGGTGGATTGGAAACCCCCATCCCAAATGGGGCTGTAAGGGGGGAGGGGGTGGGGCTAGGGGAGAGCTGTTGCAGACTCACAGCTGCTCCAAACTGCAACTCGATCCCCCAATTCCCCAGAAACAACAGGGAATATCTGTTGCTTTGGGAGGATCTCTGTAACTCATGGTGCTTCACTGGAAGTGACATGAGTTACAGCGGGGAGCTACATATCTGTCAGCACCCACAGGGCCTCATGTGTGGCTGATGGAATACCCAGCAAGCTTATTCAGACACCCGTGCTGCTCAGGGAGTCCATCTAGGTCTTGCTTCCCAACCAGCTCATCTGGTTCAGGTTTTGTTAAGCAGCCAGAGTTCAGTTTAAGTTGTAAGAATCTGAGAATCATTAAACCTTGCGGTAAAGCAAGGACAGGGACTTCAGCTTCATGATTTTGGGTGGAAACCATATGAAATTTGGTAACTTTAGACCGCTTTCTTTTCAAGACTAGATAGAGTGCAGCAATGGTATACCTTGGAGTTGGAAGGTAAAAGTCAAATTCAGAGATTGTGACTGAGCATGTCTACATGTGCATTAATGTGCTCTTCCTAACATTCATTAAATTTAGTATCTCCAATATGAGGTACTAAGTAAATGGACATTAGGCTGCGCTAATGCTTAGTAGCACAAGCGTATGCTTTTTATGTGCCACTTTAATGCCTAGTAGAATAGGTTACTGCCCACTGAAGTGTGTGTGTAGATGTGCCTGAGATAAAAATGGGAGAAAAATTTAGAGGTTCAGTGTCAGGATACCCGGGTTCCCTTCCTGGCTTTGCCTTGGACTTCCTATACAGCCTTTAGCAAGTCACTTCCTTTCTCTATGCACCAGCAAAATTAAAGGGGAAGGCAGTGGGATTAGATCAATGTGGAATGTGGCCTAGATTATTGAATTATTATTGCTGGTGAAAAAAAATACAGCATATGCCAGAGACCTCATCACAGCACTTTTTGTGTTATCCTCATTTTTCAGAGGAGTGAAATGGCTTCTGTCTGTAGTTGGCAGGGTGGTTTGGCATCACCCCGCTGGAAAAACCGTATATGAATAGAATGGGGTGTTATCTCTTGTTCATGTTTTAGTGGGGTCATTTTGAACTGCCCCCCTTCCCTCCCTCTGTTCTGATTCCTTTCTCAGAATCTCAGGGCATTTCCAGTGAGGGTATCTCTGGATATGCCATTTTGGAATAGGACAAAACAGCTATTTTCAGCCCAGAGTGGCACACTACTAGTTGGCTAGGAAATAAAGAAGAGCTCTATCCAGTTGAAGTTAAAGTGAGATCATACTGATTCAGCTTGGAAGTTAGTTAACAAGTCTGCAGTGCCTAAAAGCACTCAAGAGCTTTTGACCTTTAACCCAGGAGACAGCACCATCTATTTTAATTAGAGAATGGAGTGCTGTTTATTCCACCAGAAGCACCACTTCCTGAAGCACCTAGAATACTTACTACAGGTCTCCCTTCATCAACATGGCAACCCAGCTAACTCTTCTTAGCTTGCAAGACAGGATGAGAGCCTAGCTCAATGAAACAGCACTACCTGAAGTAATACTGGTGCTATTATTGTTCTTGCAAAGGTGAACAAGGTGGTAGGAGCATTCCCATTTCAATTCTCAAGGTCCTTTTCTAGTGGAAGTTGCTCATCTCCTGCACTGGGAGAACTGGACTCTGGTAGCTGCAATTGTCCTTCACATTTGTCCTCCTTGCTGAGCTCCCCACTCTTCCTCTTCACTCCATCTTGCATTACAAAAAGGAAGAAAGATAAATGGCAGCCAGAATTGTGTTCAGATATTGTACTTAAGTCATAATCATTCCTAATCTAAATTTGCAGGGACTGTATTGCAGAGCCTAATCAGTCACATATATTGTATTGCACTTTCAATTTAGTGAGAAGTAAAAGCCATTCAGAAGGCAGAAATATGTTAAATGAGCATCCCTTAGATTATGCTCCTTCAGACAGATAAAACATCACCAATAGTTTTAATCCTGAGACCTCTGCTGGCTGCCCCAGTTAGTGCTGTTTCCCAACTTTTCAGTCTGTGAAATGGGTATCAGAGGAAGGGGAGCAACTCATCCTGTCCCCACTGCAGGCAGAGTAAGGAGCTGCAAATATGGCATAGAAGTAGTTCCCGCTACCTGGCTAAGTTCTAACATAAGGCTGCCCTAGTGCTTAAAGCACCTCCTATGAAACACATATAGCTCGGAGCAGTCCTTGTTTCTTCTAAGTCAAAGGGTTCTAAACTTTGGTTTTCAGCCCACTGCTAGTTCATGCAGCTATGCTACATGGTCTGTGGATTGCATCAAACCTGACTCCTTTTCCATTAGAAGTTTGACGATAAGGGTGCATGACCATCCGCAAGAAATGCCGAGAGTTGGCAGCAGTCTGCTCCTACACAGGTTGGCAATTGATACCCTATAAATTACTCCAGGGGCCAGGCTGGGTATGCGGATCTTACAAAATTCCCTTTGCCCTAACACTATGCTCTCGGTGAGGTGTAACACAGAATCAGACCCACCAGTGTCTCAAGCACTGGTCTGGGAATCAGGACTCTAGGGTTCTGTGGCTGTGCCACTGACTCACTGCATGACCAAACTCAAGTCACTTCCCTTCTCTGTAGCTTGCTTATTGTCCACAATAAAGCAAGGTTAATGACACTCTACTGCTCGTCAGCTTTCTTCATCTATACTTTCTAAAGAGATCCCAGGGAGAGAGAAGTAGTCCTGTCAGACATGAAGGATCACCATTTTTAAGCAAATTGTTCCCACTACAGGATAATAGGTGACTCAACATTTAGTAGGCCAGGCGTCATGCTAGAAGCTCCCTTTCAGAAATGATATTCATTTAGCACCTTTCAGCCAAAGTGCTCTGTGTATATAACAATGCTGTACTCGTCCAAATGTTTTATCCAGGCCAGAGAGTGTCATTATCCCCATTTCACAGATGGTGAAGCTGAAGTACAGGTTGCAATGTGAGACAGAAGCAGAGCTGGGCTGTCTCGCCTAGTTCCCAAGACAGCGCCCTCCCTTCTAAAGCACATCTTTATGGATAGAAGATGAAGACTCTTTAGGCAGACCCCCTATGCTTCAGGGGGTTGAGATGAGCAAATGAAGAATCCTGGATCCATGTGAAATGACAGAGAGGGGAAGTATTCTATTAGGCAAACTGGAATCAGGCCAGGCTTTATGGTGCCACATTTATTTGCCAACTCCTCCCCCCGCCCCCCCCCCAAAAAAACCACAACTCCCTGATTTGTTTCAGCAAATAAGTGCTGTAAAGCAGATGCCCAACTTCCATAAAGTTCCATCCAGTAGGTTTAAAAGATGCAGAAGGCACTTAATGATGATGATCATCACTTACATTAATGGAGCGCCTTTACTACACGAGGATCGCAAAGCAGTTCTCAGGCATTACCCAACAGATTCGACTGATGCATCTGTCTGACAATGTTATTTATTGAGGCATTAACTTATTTCTGTTTCAGGATTCAATTCATTGCCGAATTGCAGGCAGCTCTGAGGTGTAACATGACAGCCTTTAACAGCGCACAGTAATGCTGTACAACTGCTTAACCCAGGAAATGAATAACAACGTCTCACACTTCCATGAAATTTCGGAGCATTTCACAAACACTAAAAAATTCAGTCTCTCTGATGAGATCAATAGTATTACAGCTGTTTTCCAGATGGTAAATCTGAGGAGCAGATAGGTGATATGTCCTAACTCCACTTTTAAAAGGATCTGTGGCAGAGCCAGGAAAAAAACTCTGTTCCTTGCTTATTGGTCTTACACAATGATTGCAAAACTGCCCTTCTTTTTTCTTCAAGCAGAATTGCTGGGAGAATTTAGAAAGGCAGAATATAATTACCTACACTGGAAATGAGTCAGCAGGCATGGGCTAGGTCTAGAATGCTACGCATGCTTAAATATCTAGCGATGGGCAGCTGCAGGTTTATACTGGCTGGCCGTGTCTAAACATGCACTTTACTGTGGAGTAATCTAATTAGCTGCCCAGTAAAGTGCCACTATCTACATGTGCAACAGAATTAGGCCACAGTAAACTAATTAACACCACAGTAAGATAGTACTGCTGGGTACAGTATTATCATGTGCTGGGATAATTTACTGTAATTAAATGCACAAGTAGATGGTGACCACGGGCATAAATTGCACCTGGTCAGTTCAGCTAGCTGGGGGTCAGACTCCTGCCTACTACACAGCCACATGACTCTGCACTTTCAGCACCCTCGTGCCCTATCCATCCCCTCCACCACCCGGCACCTGGGGCTGATGTCCCATATCCCCTGGCAGCCCAGGTCTGCTCTGCCTTGGCTTAAATTGCTGCTGTCCTGGGTGTACGTGTAAACGCTGTGCCTAGTAGTAGTTTACTCCTGCTCAAACTTCTCTGGAGCTTATTGCTTCACATTAATTGTACCCGCTAAGATATAAGGTTTATTCCTTGTACCTCCATGGGGCTCATATATGACCTCAAGCAAGTCACATTACTTCTGTAGACCCTGCTATCTGTAAATTTGAGATGAAGCTACTTACACATCTTTACAAAACACTTTGAGATCTATGGTGTGAAGGCTGCCATAGAAGGGCTAAATATCATTATTATTACTTCTGTGAAAAGTGTCATGAGACCTTTAATGGCTGCAGTCTGTCAAGAGCAGAGCACTGCAGATAATAGATTTTTTTTTCACTTGGCTGACCAAAGCAGTGGGGATAAAAAGACCTAAAAAAGACAAATTGTTTATGGGTCAAGCAAAGCATTTCCTGGTACCTGAACAACTTCGGGAGTTTTTTTCAAAATTCTTTTGCCCTCTCTTCAAAATAAATCTAGGCAACTTGCAAAAGAAAACAGGGATTCAAAATGCTTTTAAAAAACTTTCCTGCATTATTTCTGCCAAACTCATTTACCAAATTGGCCAAAAATTCACAGAGAGTTTTGACTGATTCAAAACTGCATGTTGTGCCAGGATAAATTATTCATCTTAAAAATGTTGCCCAGTTTTTGTCAGGAAAACAGGTTTACGTATGTTCAAATAGATGGGAGAGGGACAGAAGTTTTTTTTCTATGGCAAAGGTTGGGAGTAGTTGTTATGCTGTTCTGTCTCCAAGATAACACTCAGATAACTTTGTAGAGGTTCACAAATCCCTTTCAAGGAAGAGATGAGAGCTCCCCCTCCCCCTTCCCTTGGACCAACATTGCCATTTAAGGTTAGAGCAATATTTAACATTTCATTCACAATAATGTCTGCATTAAGCAATTTCCTCTGTTCTCTGCGCCGTTCACGCTTTTCCACTTTGATCCCTGTACCGTTGTGGTGGGTTTCTTTTTTTTTTCCTTCCATGACTCACTCAGGAGGACAGCTTTGTGGAAGAAGCATTGCCTCATTTCCCCAGATGCCTTGAGGGGGCAGGCACAGATCTTATGCTGCATGTTGGCTACATTAAACGAACACATTCAGATCACTGAAAATCCCCATTTACACATAATAAACATGAGGATATACAATACAAAGGAAATCATACATTATTGATTAAAACAATGGTGTGTAATGTTTTTTGAAAGGCAGGTTGTACCTGCTGGTCCATCAGCATTCCCAACACATCTCCTCTTGCTTCTTAGAAATGCAGTTCAAACCCATGAGAGGCTGATGAGGTGTAAGGAAAGGTAGCCTTGGTGAAAGACTGATTATGGGCTGACATTATTTCTGAAGCAGATCATAATAACTAGTGCTGGCATGAGGATTATCTTCATAGAAGGGCCAGTGATCCAACCTCTAGTGTACATATATTTATTTTTCCCAGCTAGCTGCCAAATCCTCTTGGGGAGGTTTTCCTAGTGGAAATCAAGCACACATTCCTATTGACTTTCAGTGTGAATCAGGCCACTGTCCCATCTTCTCACCTTGAGAAATCTGTTCTTTTATGTATGCTTGGCCCTCAAGAAGCAACTTCTGAACTGAGCCCGTATTCAGATGCATCTGTATAAGGAGAAGTGAAGTCTCAATGATAGAGAGAAAGAGCATTGCATTCATGCATGTGTATCTCTCCATCTGGCATCTACAGCAATCTGCACCGACCTGAGCACAAAACTGCTGCCTGTCTCTGAAGGCAGAGGAGTTGTAACGATTTAAAGGAGTAGCATGCTGAGAATCAAGCCATAATGGTTACATGGCTAAACACAGCACATGATCCAAAATAAAAATACCATGTCTCTTTTATTAAAAGGCACCTGCAATATTTAACTTTAAACTGGTCTTGAACCGCTCAAGTTTTAAACTTGAATATTTGAGGGACAAATTGTTAGCACAGCACAAGCACCGACCCCAAGTGACAACAGAATGCATTGTGATGGTGAATAGAAAGGCCAGGAGTGTAATGACGTGTGCTGCCTAAGCAGAGGGCTCCAGAATGAACCTAGGGGCATGCCTCACCCTCCTGCCCCTGTCACCATCCCCTCCACACCCTGCATCTTCCCTGCAGTGGCTTTGGCTCCAGCTTCAACAGTGGGGAGGCCTGAGTAGCAGTGGCAGTGCCTCATGCAGCAGTGGCTGGAAATTTGCTGCTGCAGGGGCAGATGTTTCCTCCTTTTTTGCTGCTACAAGTCAGTGTTTAAATGGCTGCTTGACACATGTTGGTAGCAAAAGAGATGACATCCCGCCCTTCCCCACAGCAGCGATCCCCTGCACCGTCTACCACCAGCACCGAGACCGTTGTACTGGCAAGCTGTGCCTTGAAAAAAAGCTCTATCTTTAGCCACAGCTGAAACCCCCTGTTTTCCCCTTTCCATAACCAGTGTTATCACCAGCCCAAATGCCACAGAGGAGACTTAGTCATGTGTGTCGCCTCAGGCATTTCCTAGACCCAGAAAACACAAAAAGATGAAGTCCTGCAGCCAAGCATTGATGGGTACTTGGATAAGGATTTGCTTTGATATGAATGGTAGAGTTATCAGCAAGTACCTAGCTATTTCCTGAAGCCCTGCATAGAGGATACAATACAGTCCAAAGCAGATCAACACAGGAGCTCAGGGTTTGTTTCCTGCAATGTGACCTCGCCTGAACCATTTCTCCCTGTTCTTCCCTCGGCAAACTGAGGATCTTGAAGCTGACTTATGCATAAAGTTGCTTGTCGTCTACCTGAGACCTAAGGGCCTGACCACCTGGTTTCAGTAAAATAGTTACTGAAAAATGTTGCTATAACCTAAATCCTGAGTGCCGTACCTCAGTCTTTGCTTAGACTTCCCCATTGACTTCCAAGGATGCGTGCTAGTAAGCCCTGTAGAGGCAATGTAAGAAGAGAGCCTTTTTCATGGGGTCTGTCTTGTCTTGCACCTGGAAGGTCCTTTCTGCATGCTTATTGTTAGAAATAGCCACTTGGCCTGGAAGTGCTTGGAGGTACCAAAAGATTTGTATGCAGGTCCCGGATTTGCTCCTTCCCCAAGACCTCCCCCAGATATACAGAGTAAGATTGGACCTATTTCAGACAGTCCAAATCATCCCATGCCCCAGTTTTCTTATTTTTAGAGGTGAAAGGGATCAGCTCAGTTTCCTGTTGCAGTTTTCCATCTGCTTTTCCTCTCTGGAGTTGTAGCCAGAACCAGTCATGAGAAAATGAAACAAGGAAAACCTGTTCCAGTATGCGTATTGCTCATTACAGAGTTGCACAGAGCCTTATGAGCACCTGAACTGACAGCTGCTTATCTGAAGCAAACCTGAACCTTTGACCATTCAGAGATCTGCAGTCAGTAGTTCAGAGACACCCCAACCTTTCTCTAAAATCCACTTGGCCCTTAACCAGCAGCTGTTTGGGAGTATTTGCAGTTGTCACATAGCAGTTTAATTTTGTCAGTGCTCTTTATGAAGATAGCAAAAGGAAAGGTCCAGAGTCAGGCTTATTGCATCTTATTGATTATAGATAAGATGCTTGTCCCTTTAAAGGATGTCTGACTATGTTCTTAATCCTAGCAGTCTGCACCGGGTTAATGCAACTTCTGATAAAACAGCCTCTTGAATAATACCTTTCAGGGTGCTTTTTTCCCCTTGCATGTGTAATATTTGCCTCTTCTTTTGTTTTAAGGTAATTGCAGCTAGCAAATTTACAAACAAGGATGCTTTGTGTCTCCACCACAACAAGTATGCTGGGAAATTGTCTACTTAAGAAAACAGAATCAGAACAGAAAGTTTCCACTCATACCCTTTTCATTGCCACTGTGGCTGGACAAGCATTTATTCTCCCATCCAAGATGATGATAAAACTAGGCCAGCTTTTACTTACAGGTGGCATGTATATGATCAACCTTGCTTGGCCCAAGATCACTGGCACAAGATAATTGGCACTGCTCTCTGCAGTATTTTCTCCCCTGTATAGTTTATCATCTTCATATAGGCATGTGATGATATGTGCCCCTCCCTCCCCCCCACGCACAACAGATAGAGTTAAAGAAGGAACTTCGGGCGCTGACAGATGTGATGGTTTGTCATGCAATCAGCTACTGAAAGTGCTCTACAGCACTGTACTGACAGAAGTGCACAG
>NW_017728980.1:2231301-2242796 GCF_001723915.1 Gavialis gangeticus | reverse complement strand
CCCCCCCAGGCACAACAGATAGAGTTAAAGAAGGAACTTCGGGCGCTGACAGATGTGATGGTTTGTCATGCAATCAGCTACTGAAAGTGCTCTACAGCACTGTACTGACAGAAGTGCACAGCTGCAGAGAGCTTTAAAAGCGCCCGATTGCGTGACAATCTGACCCCTCATTGCGTGAGGGCTCAAATGGAGGCGCTTCAAAGCAGAGTGCTTTCACTAGCATCTGTCAGCAAGCACGGGGAGCTCCCCCTTCTCTGACTCAGAAACAGTTGCTATAAGAAATTGCAGCTTAGGAAAAGTGGGGGCAGTTAGTGAAGAGTTTATAGGTTGCTCTGAAGAGACTTTAGGAAGACAGACTGAGAGAAGTTGTGCAAAAAAATATTGCGGGGAAGAGGAATCTCAGGTGGGGGAGGTTGGAAGCAACCCCGGGAAGCCATGTGGGATAGGGAAGAACAATCTTCTGCTGTTTTGCAAAGTCCCTGGGCTTAAACCTGGAGGGGAGGGTAGAGCTGGGCTCCCCTACAGAAAAGGAAGCGACAGCCCTGGCGTTAACGGGACTAACGACTGGTGAGCCCCATGCTGAGGTTATAGCCCCCCCAGATCTGAACTTCCTTTTAACCTAAGAAGGGTGAACCTTTAACAAGGGGTCATGGTGATGAGAGGACTGCTATGCCACACCTGGCCAGGCGGGTACCAAAGGCATGAGGGTTGGGGGGGACTCTTCATCCCTGGGTGA
This sequence comes from Gavialis gangeticus, assembly GCF_001723915.1. Taxonomy (NCBI): domain Eukaryota; kingdom Metazoa; phylum Chordata; order Crocodylia; family Gavialidae; genus Gavialis; species Gavialis gangeticus. The sequence goes on along the minus strand of NW_017728980.1, from coordinate 2,242,060 downwards.
AGTCGCTGATAATAGTATGATGCTGATCTATCTGACACCTCTTGTGGGGACAGAGTTTACAGGACTTCAGGCTGGGGATATTCATTGTGTCTTAGCTCAGAGGGAGACTGCTGGCTTGTTGCTGTAAGTTTAGTCTCTAGTGCGAGGCATTTTTAATGGTTTAATTCCTAGCCCAGGCATTTTTCATGCAGGTTAGACAAATGATTGCCTGGATAGTTTAGACAGATGATCCTGCCTGGAGTGGGGAGTTGGACAAGATGACCTCTAGCCTATTTTTCTTTGATTTCATGTTGCAACCAAGATCAGTAGGCAATAGAGAGACGGGTACACTGGGGAGGGATGGTGTCTTGTGCAGGCAGCACCAGCACCATAATAACAAATTGAGCTAGTGGAAACCTTTCCCAAAGCTACATAGCTGATTGCCTAGCAGGTCATCTCTCATTGCATAACAAATCACTTTTTAGCCAGGGGAGACGCATGTGTAGCTGGGATTGCTGTGGTTTAGTGGTAAAATAATCTCTTTGTGGGAAATGGTGAAACCCATCTTATCTCATTCACATGTGCAAATTCTGGTGTGCTCGCCATCTCATCAGCCATGTAGGATGAGCATTTCCAAGTATGGGAGCTCACAGTGAGGGATCTAGGCAAGTAGGAACATTTCCGTGTGCAGTACATGGCAATGCTCTGGGAGTCCCTGCAGCAGGATGTTATTGGTGTCGCTGAGTGCCCAAAGGAGTGGATAACTCTACGAGCACTAACTGGGTTTCATGCCGGGCTGAGGGCAATCAAGCCATAGTTTTCCTGACATAAGCTGATCTCCTCTAGCAATCTGGATCCTCTCGGTGGCACAGTACTACACATATGTTCAAAGGACACTTTATAGGGAGGATCCACCTTCCTCTGAATTGTTGCCACTGGCAGAGGCAGGACTAGACCGGTGTACGGATTCACTCCTGCAGCTCCTCTGCACTTGGCCCTGTTGTTTGTCACCTGGCATCCACAGGGAATTTCCACACTTTCTTAGAGGGCAGGGGGTATTAGCTGCAAGGCCAAAATTATCTGACATCTGGGTCAGGAGAAGTTCAAGGTTTAGCCACAGTAGACGGGAGGGAGGAAGAGGGAGTGTTTTTAAAATTTGAGTATCTTGAACTGGCACATGAGGAAAGGTCTTTCCAGGGGCCACCCTCACCTCAGCTGTAAGCTGTTTGCTTGCTCGTGTGAACTCTGCAGTGAAAAATATTACAGCTCCCTGTTCCCCCAGCTTTTTCCTCCAGGTATTTAATCTGAGTATACAACTGAAGTGTGCAGTGGAGAAAAAGATGCTAATCACACAGTTACTGCACTCTGCTCCAGCCACTAAAAAATTTATTACCTTCTGCCTTGGGTTGGACAGATGCGAGCTTCAGGACCTTCATGTCTTTGAAGCAGCTTTGAGTAACCCAGGCACAGCAGCAGGGGAAGCCATGAAGCAAATTCATGGTGTGAGTATCAAACCCACAAGGATTGTGAAAAGAGCCTCCTTGGTCTGATGCTCCGGAGAAGTGCTGCTTTATAGCCTGCTCCCAGCTAAGCCTGGAGCTGAGGGAAATCAGCAGCAGCTGCTCAGGATTGCCCTCAGAAAATACCTTTCCTCATACTGAATTATAATTGCAATTGCATTGTCCTTGTTCCTTTCCAATGGTGCTTGTGTCTTCTGGTTGAGGTCATTTAACAAGTTATATTTCATATTTCCAACACCTCTCCTGGCAGCTGTGTGCTGGGTGGTGGCTGTTGGCTTTTATGGCCAATGCACAGGTTACCCCTGGGGTGGGTAATATCATCTCCATCATGGACCCTTCAGACTGGGGAGAAGGGATGGAAGGCTGCATTACTCACCATGCAGACACAAACTCAAGCACACAGGTGTGTCCCACACTCAAAAAAAGGGTCAACCAGAGGTATATACCCTTGACATGCAGGTTCATGCACGCATATGTGCATGCTTACTCATATGTGTGCTAGACTTGCATGTGCAAACATGCCAGGACAAAATGCTTCTTCAGAGCTAGTGATTGTTCCTGTTGATGCTAGGAACAGTGCTAGGAATTTTACTGCCCATGAGTCCTGATATTTTCACATTTGTCTTGGTGTTGTATTTATGGGAAGCTCTGAAAACCATCACTTCAGAAACCTTTTGGTTAGAATCGGTTTGACATCAAGCTGTAACTGCCTATGGGGCCTTTTGGGAACTATAGTCCAAAGGTACCCAAATGACATCATCCCAACAAACCTGCAACAAATCAATTTGTTAGCTGCCTTGGTCACATTTGGACTTTGCATATACTGCATTTTTTGCAGGCCGCTCTGGCTTTGATGCTACATAGATGATTCTCTAAGCAGGCCCATCATTTTTGGCACATGTAGTGGCTTCTCAAAGTGCTTCCTTTCCAAATGTGTATATAGATTTTTCCCCTTTAAATGGAATTTGGCTATTTGAGGGGGAGGGAGGACAAAAAAACCCAAAACTCTTTCCCTGAAATTCCTTTAAATCAAAAAGGAAAAAAAATTGCTGAGCACAGAAATGTTTGTCAAAGGTGTAAAGAATATTTGTGCTTCTTCTGGAGCAATTAGCGAACTTGAATACAACCCCAGCTGTCTTTCCAATTAAACTCCGGCGAGATGGAGCGCATGGATGTGATAATGAAGCAGCGAGACTTGGAGCCACCACACTTGCTATTTTGAGGCTACAGGAGCTTTAGGCTGTCTGGCTGAAACTAAGCCATTGAAAGTAATGGGCTGGACAATCTCACTCCATTACTTTTAATGGGATTGAGTCTGTGTGCACTCAGTAGCCGTGCATTGACACTGAGAGAAGCAGGGGAGCTATTTTCACATATCATTCACATTATGGCCAACACTGGGAGAATGGCCCCCTGGCAATGGAAACCAAAGTACCTGCAATAAGTTATATGGTTTGGCAGCAGATGTGAGGCGAGGCAGGAAGGAAGACACATAAAGGCACTGGCTCTGAGCTGTGGCTTAACTCAATCCAGGCACGTAGTGAGGAGAGGAAATACAGTTTATAAAAGAGATATCCCCTGCTCCCCAAGCCCTGGTGTGTCATATGCATCAGTCTGGGCTGTAGCTGTCAAGGCATCTGCCTTCAGCTGAAGATCTCTACTTTTACCACTGAGCTTTTCCACCCCTGCTGAGCATGTGTTTACCAACGTAATTTTGTTCCTATTGCAGAGATCAGGGTGGGGCAAGGGGCTTGGGTATATTAATACAGTGCGCTATTTTGGCAGCTCCTTTTGGCAGCTCAGAATTCTTTGCAAAATGTCAGGCTGGATCCTCAGCTAGTGTAAAGCCACATAGTCTCCAGAAGGACATTAAACTTTGGGAATCATTTTGCCCTACCATTGAAATACATCTGGGGTGAGATGCTACAGCTGTTTAACAGCCAAGCTGCAGTGCAGTTTAAGAGAGGAACTGAAGAAGAACTCATCTCCAGTTAAAACTTCAGGGGCAACCGAGTAAGGCAGTCTAGATGATAGAGCCAATATCCTGATGCTAGTGGAAAGTGCCAGGGCATGACAGTGGGGCCAGTTTCTCCATAAGTCTCCCAGAAGAAAACACTCCTGGCAGTGACACCAAACAGCAGAATTGTGCTTCCTAATTCAACACCACTCCCTGCAGATCTCAAATTTCCTGATCAGGTATAGACCCAGCCAAATGCTGCTTATTATGTGATTGTTGATCAGCTCCCAGCTGGAGATAATATAACCCTATGAAACTGCATAGTGAAGTGTGTGCACATCCATGTTCCCACTTCATCAGCTAGCACAGCAATGAGAGCTACTACCTCTCACAGGGCACATCTACACATGCATTTACACCAGCTTAAATTTACTATGCAGTAAATTACTGTGCAGTAAACAGGAATAGGCTGGTGTCTACACATGCAAGCATTAAAGCGCATTAACACTGTGTGTGGACTGACTTGGGAGTAAAGTTAGTCCCAATTCAGTCTACACACACACTGTTACTGCGCCATAAGGCATCTACACGTGCATTACTGCGCAGTACTAATTGAATATAAATTTGATATCTACATGATGCAGGTATCAAATTTACACTGAAGTCGGCATAGGTCACCATATTTACTGTGCAGTATGGGTGTGCATGTGTAGATGCGCCCCCATACTGTGCAGTAATTTTGGTTACTACGCAGTAAATGTGCACATGTAGACATGCCCACAGGGTACTTTTCCAAGAACCATTCTGAATCATTCCAAGTCTGTCAGTCTCTCATTTCCACTCTCCAACCAGACTTATGCTCAATGGACAAAAGGTTTGCTACAGGGTCTGGTTAATGAGACAGGTGGGAGGTGGTGAGTACCAATATCAACATTCAGCAGAGAGACAAGTGGAGGCACGGTGACTTGTTCAAAGCTATGGTAATGGAACAGTTGAGATTCGGACCCTGGTCCACTGATTCCCACTGTTATGCCCTAATCATCAACCTATGCGACCTCCACTATGTGCCGATTCAGGGCTTGATCTTCCATTCTTGAAATTGGTGGGACCAGAAGATGGAGCTACACTGCACCCTGGCATGGGGCATGGCTAGGATAACACTGTTCTCCATCATGTTTTACCTAGCAAGAACAGCTTCCAACATCACTCCGTTCCTTACACTGAGCCTCTCCCACTACAAGACTGGTAAAGGTTTTCACCACCCTTGTTCCTTATAGGATCTGAAAGCACAGGAGCCAAGGCTCCTTTGGAAGAGCTGCTCTGTGGAGATCACAGGCCCATCAGGAATCTGAGAGCACAAATCGCAGTGAAAGGCAGGCATTCTCATGAACTCAAGCACGTTTTGAAGGCCAGAAAAGTTCAGTTAAGAAATTTTGGGCCTGATTTCCAGAGCTGCTGAGTGCTGTAGCTTCCAACTACATCAGCCAGACTTGTGGGTGTTCAGCACCTTTGTAAAGGAAGGCTGGGTTTATTTCAGCTGAAGCAGAAGGTCTTGAGTAGTGCTAATTGGGAGCCTGCCCCCCTGCACTACAGAGGGATTTCTATGGTCTGGTTGCCATGATGATGGGGTAATTTCATGTTGTGAGATAAGGTCTGCTATTGCTGGGGTGTCTGGGAAACTTTAGCTGTGCATCTCAGCAATCAGCATCCAGCAGAATGGGCTGTGCATGTTCACCAAACACTCGCTTTCCTGTTCTATTACTGCGGACTGTCAGAATGACCCCCCCTGCCAGCACACGGTAAAGCTTCAATACCTTAATCAAAGCAGTATTTCTGCAGGAAGGATGGAGCTGGAATGAGTAGAAAATCTCTTAGTTCTTGCAGCTTTCTCCCCTTGCCTGTAATTGGTGCCTTGTTCATTCCCAGTAGGGTGGAGCTATGGATTTGGGCTGCCCTTTCCATTATAGCTCTATAAATGGTTTGAGTGAATTTCAGTGAAAGTCAAAAAGCAAGAACAGGGATTGGAGTCACTGAGCTGAAAATGAGAAACCCTCAGCCTAGCCCCAGTGCTGCCTGTATGTGCACCCAAACCCTGCAACGATCCCAACAGCCTTCATGGGTAGCCCGACCTCTCAGGAGCTGTACCCCTGACACAGCTCCGCAGGATCACCTCTATCCTGCCTCACTCTGATGACTGGTCTCTCCTGGTCAAAGTTACCTCCTCTTGATAAACAGGGTAGCACAGATGACAATGCAGATACCACTGGATTTGTTTTGTTCTGCTTCAGCTCTAAAAGTGGAAAGCCTAGTAGCCTTATCTGATGAACCAGCCTCCATTTAGGGGTTGGTGGAATAGTTGAGGCATCTTGCTCCTAAACTAGAGGTGTTAGTGTGAGATATGGACCAAAGCCTGCTGCCCCTTGTACCTGATGTAAACTCAGAAATGGGTACCTGGTTGTTTGGGCTGGGAACTCACTCACATGTGGGCCATTGGCTGGAGATCCTAGTGATAGCCTGATGTTCAGGTGAGCCTTTACCCATTTTGGACTGCCCTCCACTGGTTTGTTCTTCAGTAGATCACCTAAAACTGAACGTCCATCTGAACCCCCTCAGAGTTTCATGAAATTGGTGAGAAAAGGGAGATCAGTCAAGTGCCTTCCCCTGATTTTTGCATAGCACAGACATTGTGTTATCTCTCCGAGCAAAAGGCGATTTAAGAAGTTTTGTGAAATTGCCGAGGGTTGGGAGGGGGGGGGAAAATAAAATGGAAGCTGAAGATCAAAAAAAAAAATCCTCAGATGAACAAGAATTGCAGCCATGCTGTGAGGTAACCGGCAAATACAATTTAATTATAAGATACAGAGAAGTAATGGCATTTGCGAGGCTGGAGCATGATTTTGCAGTAATAGAAGGACCACAGGGTTCCCGCCTCAGACCGCCATGTCATCTTCAAATGATAGACTGATCACACTTCAATGCTGTTGCTACTTTCTGATGGGCTGAAAGCACTGAGGGCAGTTGGCTTTGAATGAGTGAGGGTGTCTGGGTTTGAACGACTCAGGGCAATTGGTTGTCAAAGATGCAAAGCAATTGGATTTGACGGAATCAGGACAGCAGGAGTTAAAGGACCCCGGGAAACTGGGTGTGGAAGAGCCTAGGCAATTGGGTTTCAAGGTTCTGGGGCAGAGGCACTTGAAGGAGCCAGCAAACACAGACTAGTGTCCCCCATTTTCAGGATGGGGTCTATAATTCTGTGACCTGCTATAACCCGACACTCGCTTTCAGGGATTACTGCAAAGCACTTCTGGGCTGTGTCCAGATGAGCATGGCCATTTGTTTCCCAGGGGTAAAGTAGCAGCAGCACAGCTTGTGCCACTGCTATTTGTCCTCGGGGAACGCCCATGCCACGCGCACTCTGGAGCGTGGCAGATTACCCCAGGTGGGTAGGGGAGACTGGGGCCAGCAGCTGTGCTGGCCCTAGTAGGCTTTCTTGTGGGTCTTGGGAAGCTACATCCACAGCACTCGTGCAGCAGGGAGGCTGGCCGGCAGGTGAAGCATGGCTCTGGCAGGCCAGGCATGTACGCTGCCCTGCTTTTTTAAGGTGCAGGCTTTTTTGACCCCTGGATCTCCTGGGGCCCTGGTGTCCAGGCCTTTCCCCCCTGTGGGGGGGGTGGCAAACTGAGTAGGAGGAGGTTTTAGGACAATGTCATGGGAGGAGTGTAACAGCAGCGTGTTCTCTGCCTAGAGCTGTCAATAGGCAGATTTTCAAATACATTCAACTAAGTAATACATGTCCCAGTCCCTGTATCCTAGACTGTCTCACCAGGTATCTGGGTACTATAGTGCTATGGGCATTGCTAAAGCTGTAGACAAGACAAGGATACTCAGAGCCTCTGAAACTAAGGCTAGGATCTGGTGCAGTGCCTCTGAATGCAAAAAGACCCCACACTGCTTTCTGCATTCAGACTTGAATTTCATTGTTAGGTTTGAAAACATTTGGTTAAGATTTTCTCTACCCATTCATGTTTTTGCCCTAGGCTTTCTTGATCCAGTTGTATATTCTGTTCCTCAAGGAGGGGCGGGAAGAAGGTGACTGGCTCTAAATGTCTTGTTTTTAGTGTAAATGCTACCAGTGCAGGACTTTGAAGGTCCTGTTAGAGCTTGGGATCTTGTGTTGCTGCATTTGTAGCGCATTATTGTAGAAAGGTCTTAGGCCATTCCTTTCTGCCCCTGCAGAATTTCCCCACAGCAGTTTCTGTTTGGATACAGGTGTCCTCCTTTACATTACACCCTCATTTGCAGGGTAGAGGTGCTATGTGTTGAACATCTGCTGGGCTCTACTCCCGGCGTGGTTGCATTCCAAGCAGCATTTGAGGGGCTTTGCAACATACAGGCCCTGATCATGATAATTTGCTCATTAAACCTTGTTTATCAAAATGCTTTAAGATCACTCAGGTTTGAAGGTATTAGAGAATTCTAGGTTCAGGGTGTCTGAAACACCCTGTGGTTTCATAGAATCGCAGGCCTGGAAGGGACCCTGAAGGATCATCGGGCCCAGCCCCCTGCATGAGCAGGAAAGACATCTGGGGTCAGATGACCCCAGCCAGGAGACCGTCCAGTCTTCTCTTGTAAGCTTCTCCAATAGGGTAACACCTTTTCCCAATTCTGTAGTGACTTTTGGATACTTGCAGTCCTGTATGTGGGAAGCTAAGGCAGGGTGGGGGAAGAGGGATCAGCTAAGGAGACATCAGTAGTGCTGGCCTCATCATGCTACTCCCCAAGCAACAGTGAATTTGGGCCTGAGCTGAGGGGCTATCAGGGTCAAGAGACAGACAGCTCAGGGGCATCGAAGAATTCAGACACGCAAGCAGGATGCCCAAGCAAAGCAGAGCAGATGGACAAAGCAAGGAGACACGAAGCAAACTGTCTGTGGAGCCCATCTTGTCCTCTTTCTACCTTGATGGATCTGAAAAGTTTTCTAAGGTGGACACCAGTCATGTTGTCTGGTGTGGCATAGCGACTGGAGTGTGAAGGAGACAGATGTGACGATCACCTGGCTTCCTTCTGGTGACCCAGCCTGCACTGTCAGAGGCTTCTCTTTAAAGAGCCCATGAACTAGATCTCGGCAATCTGCATTCACTGCCATGGGGTGTGCAAAGCTTTGGTCGCCAATTCAATTCGGAGAAGATTGAGTCCGATTTGGAGGCCGAATCACCGAATCCCAATTGAATCGGGAGACAAAAAAAACCCTCCAAATTTATTCAGAGCCTCCGAGTTGATTTGGAAAAGATTCGGAAAAAGAATCAGTGCCAAATCTTCCAAAGCCAATTCAGCCAAATCGATTCGGGACAGTGATCCAAATCTCCAATTCGAATCACTGTCCTCCAAATCAGCTAAATCCAAATCAAATAATTCCCTGTTCACACAGGCCTAGTGTACGTGATACTCACAGGGGAGATGAAGGCACTGCACCGTTGCAGGGGCACTCTGCTGCCCCTGCGGAGTGCGTCTTACCTGGAACTGCTCTTGAAAGTGGCTGCAAGAAATACAAAGCCAAATTGGTCCCTGCTGTTGCTGAAGAAGGAAAAGGGTCATTTCTCCATCTAGCCACAGTGGACAATGCTTAAACTTCAAAAAAAGGCAAAGAGAAATAATCCTGCAGTTGGCCAGCTGCATTGCCCTTTACCCAGGTCTCAGGAGGCTTCTCTCCTGACCCTTACATAGTGAGGCTTGATTTGTGTATTGGATTTAGATTGGATACAATGAGCTTCAGTCAGACACCTAAAAGCCACAGGATGATCTTGGGTAAATTTGCTCTGGGTGTAAATTGCTGTAGTATCATTGCTCTGCAGTGATTTATATTTAAAGAGGATCCATCTCTGTGTCTGAAACAAGCAGAGCTTTAGAGGGTCCTTGCTGAACTAAACGAATGGGCAACACAACGAGAGTCAATCTTGCAAAGTGCAGTAACAATAATTCCAGTTGGGGAAAATGATTTGACCTCTTCTCACACACTGCAAGGTTTGAAATGAATAGTCACCACTCAGGAACAGAGTGAGGCGTCATTGTGGACAGTTCAGCGGAAACCTCTGATCCATGTAGTCTTCAGCGTGGGAATGGAAAACAAACTGGTTAGAAAACACCACTGCAATGTAAGGTCATTATATAAATCAGCATTACAGTATCAGGGCGAGTGAAGACTTCAGTTCTGATAAAGCATAAACACAGAGATATAGCAGAAAGGTCTTGCACCGAGAGGGACAATGAAAAATGATTCAAGGATCAGTTGGACTGTGAAAGACTGAAGGAGAACTGAGGTAAAGGCTTTACCCCTCCTGTTACTTTGACACTGAGCAAAAGAGTTAGAGGGCCATGAAAAAGCCTTGCAAGCAAGTACAGCTGGAGTAGGATTTGCCCACTGCAGAGCCATAACCATAAGAGTGTCCCCGAGTACCTCCTCACAAGTCCTGGCATTGGTAGCATTTCAGGACAGTGTGTGTTGCAGGCTTCAGGAGGCTGCCATAATTTAGATAAGCCCATGAGACTTCTCGGTTTAGAAAGAAGACAAATTAGCAAGGGCATAACAGACTTCTGTCACCAGCGAACGGAAACTATGCATTCGTGTTTATATTTTCTCATAACATAAAAACAAACAGAAATCCTATGAAAATGAATCCATTTGTACGATGTATCATGAAGCCAAGAATGTGGTAGAAATTTGACACTGACACGTGGGCACGTATTTCTCTGGCTCGGATGTAGGACATAGGCCTAAAAGGCGAGAGACAAAAAAATGACATATGCTGGAAAGCCAGAGCAGTATGGGGATCCTTGCTTTGGCATGAACAATTCCTTCAGTAGCCGCAGTTTCAGGATCCTTTATTTGTAAGGGAAAAGTTTCGCTACAGTAAAAGTTACACAGCCGCAGGTTTGTGCTGAATCTCCCTAACTTGGCTGAGGTGACTTAAAACAATATGTTTCAGAGGCATGTTCACATAGCGAATGGGACAATCCAGTTACCCCACAAAGGATAATGAATTGTAGGGTTTGTTGCATACCAACCCTGCAGGTCCAGAAACTTAGGGTTACCATACATCCAGGTTTTCCTGGACATGTTCCCTTTTTGTATCCTCCAATCTCTGTCCAGATGGGTTTTTTTTAAATATGATCAAATGTTTGGGATTTTGGTCAGCTCAGCTTTGAAGTTCTCCCCAGCACTTCCTGGCTTGCCCTAGCAAGGAGCTGCTTGGGACTGGGGGGGGGGGGGGGGGGGGGCTTGGGGGAGGGCGGGACAGCACAGTGG
>NW_017728980.1:2230101-2230953 GCF_001723915.1 Gavialis gangeticus | reverse complement strand
CAAGGTGGTGGCAGCAGCCCTAGCAGCTGCATGCAGATAAGTCGGGGGGGGTGGCGGCAGGGGTTGGAGGGCCAAGGCTTGTGGACTGTCTGATGCAGGGGGTGCTCATGCATGCACGTGTGTGTTTGGCAGGGGTGTGTGGAGGGGATGGGTGTGTGAGGGGGGTGGGTGTCTGCCAGTGTTGGGGGAAGCTGGGTGCTGGGGCTGCAGCAGGGCACAGAACGCAAGGTGGGGGACACGTCCTCCCCTCCAGCGAAGGAAGGAGGTAGGGGAAGGGGGTGAGGGGACCCTTCAGGGGCAGCAGGAAGCTGCATGGCTTGGCCAGTGGCACCAGGGCAGGTGGCCTTGCTTGCGGGGATGGGGCAGCTAGGAGACACTGAAGGGCTTGAGGGAGCAGGGGGCTGTGGGTCGGGAGTGAGGAGCACTGGCAGTACCAGGGGGCTGCGGGTCAGGAGTGAGGGTCACCAGCAGGGCTGGGGAGTCAGGGGCTGTGGCTTGGGAGTGAGGGGCAACAGAATGGGCAGGGGCACAGCACCAGCATATCACTGCCCCCCCCACGGTCATGTACCCCCTCTCCCCCCACTCCATGCAACAGGTGTCCTCTTTTTTGGAACTGGAAATATGGTAACCCTGCATAAACTGGCACAAGAAACAACGGGGAGTTCCCACTTTTATATACAAAATCGTAGGGGTTAGGGGGAATGGGGAAAAGGTAAAGAAACATGAACACTACAGTAATATACTCAAGCACCTTGGGGCGCTTTTACACATGGTCCAGAATTTGGGGGGGGGGGGGGGCTCCAAGAACTGTTCTCATTAAAGCACTGTCATGTCTTGTGTATCAGTGTCCCC
>NW_017728980.1:2213812-2225101 GCF_001723915.1 Gavialis gangeticus | reverse complement strand
GGGGGGTGGCTCCAAGAACTGTTCTCATTAAAGCACTGTCATGTCTTGTGTATCAGTGTCCCCACACTTAAAAATGATAGCAGAGATCCTTGAACTAAAGCTCGTTTGATGAGCTTTAGTTCAAGTGCCCCCACTGCCATTTTTAAGCGTGGAGATGCTGATACACGAGACGCAAGAGGCTGCTGGAGTGTGGTAATTACCATGCTGCAGTCAACTCGATTAATCAATGCACTGGAATTACAGTGTGCCGAAGCAGCCTGTGCTCTCATGTATAGGCACGCTTAATTTCCAGCCCCCCACACCCCTCCAGAGGTGTCCCCAAACTAGACTTTAGTCTCCAGAGCACTCATACAGCAGCCTGCAGCTGCCCCCAAGTTTGAGTTCAGCTCCTTCAGTCTACAGTCCTGGCTGACTGAACCAGTGAGATCTCCAGCTTCACTGTGTGCTCCTCCATGTACGACTGACTAGGTTCAACATGCATGCTGCTCTCTCTTCACGTTACTCCAGCCTAAAGCTTCCTCTTCTTTTTCCCCTTGCCCTCAGCCCCTGGGAGTTTCTGGGAGTTGTAGTCCAAGTAACAGTTATAGCAGGGGTAGGCAACATGAAGGCCAGAGCATGGCACATGAAGGCTTTTTGCTTGGCACATGTGTCTTGGGGCAGATGGCAGGGAAGGGATGAAGGCTGCGCTGCCACAACAAGGATTGGGCCCCTTGTGGCTCTCCGACCATCAACCCCGGCACACCAACATCTTACAAGTCAAGATTGCAGATGTTTTTGGCACTCTACCCAAAAAAGTTGCCAACCCCTGAGTTATAGCTCTGCAGACTGATCCCTGGTTCCACCTCCTGAGACCCACAATACGTCCACAATACAGTAGAAACTCAAGCTACACAGCATTGAAAGGAATAAATCCTTTCCTTTGGGAAGCCTATTCCACTATAGGGTTTCTTGAACTGTCCTTTGCAGTCCCTGATAATGCCCAGAGACAACATATGACACTACATTGACTTCAGGAGTGGTGTGGTCTGCCGTGGCAGTTTTGAAGCTTCTAACAGACGTTCAAAAAGCCTGAGCCTGAATTGATTTGATCTTTGCAGGTTAGTCTAACCTGGCTAGGCTGAACTGGTTTGTAAGCATACAGATATCCCCTCTGGAATGAAGAAATGTAGGCACATGTTAAAAGCTGGGGGCTCAGGTTAGAAGTGGAGGGGGACACTAGAAAAGCCCTCCTTTCCCTTCTACAGTACTGAGCTGAGGGGGAGTATGGCCAGGCCCCAGGACTCTCTGATTAGGAACAGGTTAACCCCCTCCCCCCACACACACACACAGCTCCCAACCGGCCCAGCAGAGAGTTGATAACGAGCATTTATCAGCCCAGCAGAAAACAAAAGCCTCTCCCATTAGTTCAAGTGCTTCTTAAACAGCTTTTTCCAAGGAAGGAATGGAGGGACGTTACCAGCTACCTGTTGATTAACTCCAAAAGGCCATAAGCAGTCACTGTCCTGTCTGCCTTACACAGACACTTCTCAGCATTAGCTAGCATACTGCTGGTGCCTTCGGTCTATGCTGTGGGAAAAGGGAGGGGGGATATTCTTGCTTGAGCAGGGAGTGGGGGGTGGAAGGGTGAAGCAGGAGGAAGCCAGGCAGACACTGCTGTGCCTACAGTCTCTGCCAGAGCTCCAGCCAGGGAGCGGCAGGGTGGGCCAGCCCTGTTGTGGAGGAGACAGTGCTCCAAAGCATCTAGGATACTGGGGGATTATGGTTTAAGTTAAACCAGGAAGGGGTGTGGGACAGACATTGCATAAACCAGTTTGATCCAAATCAGTTAAGTCTGATACTACATTCAACCAGGTTTATCTCAAACCAGTTTCAGCCATTTTCAAACTGGTTTATGTGCACTGAACGTCTGTTCTCTTACAGGTTTAAACCAGTTTCTGATCACTTAAACTGGTTTATGTGTAACGGCTGTCCCTATCCCAGAAGGGGAAACTTATGTTACTGAAGGCATTAGTAATTTGGCCCCAAAATGTTTCTCCTCATTGGCTGACACTGCTTGCTAATTGCCATTTTGGTTGTTTTCACTGGGTTGATGTAGGTTCAGCTGAAACAAATATAACTACTGTTTGCCATCTCTTCCATCGAACTCATAACCCCAGGGGATCAGTCTTTAGAGAGTGAAAGCAGAAGTTGCAACAAGTCAATACCTATCCCTTAAAAGACCTTAGAAAATACAGCCATTTACTAGTACCAAAAACCTGTTTCATTTGCTGATAGCAGAGCTATCATTCAGCCAGCCCCAGGTCTGGGAAATAGTGGAGGCATTGGAATCTGAGGTGGGTAAAATCCAAACCTGGGTCCAATCAACCCCAGCATGAAGGGGAGTTTGGTTTTCAGGCAGCCCCTCTGAAGTGTCTCTGAGCTGTCCAAGGATGAAATTTGCCCAAAAGCAGAGGGCTTTTGCCCTGTGCAAGCCTACAAAAAAGTACCACCGTTTAGTGGGCTCATCAGCCTCTGCAGAGGGGTTAATATCAGGACTGCTATATTCATCAGCTCTTATTTAAATTAACAGGAGTTCACATCCAGAGACAAATGCAAACTGGCCCCCTCCATAGCATACTGTTGTAGGATGTAAGGTGGTGAGCTGGCAAACACCTCTGCTCCATCTGGTTTACTTCAGTTATGGATTCTTTAAAGTCAGATTGTGGTCCCATAGGGACACACTGAACTAATTTTCTGCTTTTAAGATTTTATTTGTGCAATAAATGGATGACAAGGTGGTTTGCAAGTACATAACACAATAAATGGGTTTACAAATGCAAGTTTTCTGCAGTGCACTATAGAGTAAAATACAGTATCACTAAAGCATTTAATGCTTATCTCCCCCTCATTCATATTTCAAACAGTAATGTGCCCATTTTCTCATCTGGGAGGCCTTTTTATTTTTTTACATACATTTTTATAAATTAAGTGGGGACAAATTTAATACTAACTCACATTTATACAGCATCTTTTCATCTCAAAGGATCTCAAATTGCTTTGCAGTTCTAACGAAGCAATATACAGATTGCATGTGGAAGGACCTATTTGTCCACTGTTGAAATGTAGCGGCTATTTAAGAGCTTCACAGCAATGCTCCGCAAGTAATAAGGACTGGAATGGAAGAATCCTGTATCCAGTTCCCATAAAATGGAGAGCAAATGTGTGGAGGAAATATGTAATTAAACATAGTGGGATTTAGCCAGGTTCCCATGGCTAATTCTTCTGAAGAAAGGGGCAAAGGAATACTTGTTAATTGGGTACAAGGAAAAGTTCAGCAAAACTGAAAGGCAAGAAATGTAAGGCTCATCGGCAATATTTTTTCATGAAAAAACACACTAAGTCTCATTGGCGCCAGATATCTTTGGAGCCAAGAACTCAGGAGGGTTAAAGAAGAGTGGGCACGACTGTGAATAATAAGATTGTCTAAAGCTGTGTTAGCAAGGTGCTGAAAATTGTCTGGAAGGGATATAAAGCTTCATGCGCCAGGACATATGCTAACTTCTAGCTAGTGGGAGTTAGGAAGAAAAAGAGGTTGTTCTATAGCTACCTAATGTATCTTTCCCAAAAGCATTTTATGCTAGTTATTGTGCAGGACAAGATAATGGGCTTGGCCTTGATATACTAATTTACTGCATATTAGTCAAACAGTGGCACCTTTAGCAATAGTGTCCCCTGCTATCATGCTGGGCATTTGGCTTGGAAAGAAGAAAAGGATGAGCTACCGACTCATCATTTCCTTCTGGACCTTCATGGTCTTTGGAGGGGTCCCATCCAACTCCTGACTATAGCCAATTCTGCTCAGCTTCTGAGATCACGAAATAAGGCTGTATGGAGTTTTTTCAGGCCTTCTGGCTTCACCCAAATATTGCAGCGTCAATAGGACTTCATCACCTTAGCAGTTACTGTCTCGTCATCCTAATGAATGGAAGGTCCATGAATGAAACTCATGCATAACATACAAAAATATTTACTGAGGGAAAATTACCATCTCTGCAGAATGAAAACATGAAAAAATGCAAATGTGATATTTATTTTAATACAACGTTTTTAAAATTTAATTTAAGAGACCAGCTGTTTCTGCCTATCTTATAAGAACTTAATTGGTATATAATAGCATAGTTCATTAAATACAAATCAATAGTTTAAAACAACTAATTGATATTTAATATGTATGGGAAAATAACTTAGTTATAATATAATTAACTCAATATTAAATAAGCAATGGAATTGCAATTATGCCTTTATAGCGATTATAAAGTTTATCGTTCTTTAATAAATGTGCAATTAGGCAGAATGAGCTGAAAAAAATATTAAACAGGTATTATTGGGCTATTAAACATTTATTAGCATTCCGGGTGGAATAGAGCTATACAATAGTACAAATTATGATCACGTTAATAAACCGTTACTACTCCTTTGTTATGGCCTTTAATGTGCCAGCTGATCAGAAACCTTGATCCCTGCATGACTTATAAGTAAAGTAATTGCCTTGAAAGTGGATAATTAAATTTCAAATGAAAGTGGAAAAATTATGAGGGAAAGCAGGAGGCTTCCATGGTTTGGGTCAGTCAAAAAGATACTCCTCTTCCAAACTACACTTGTCATCTGTAGTCAGAAAGTTATCTCCTGTCTTGTCCAGCTCCAGTACTTGCCATATATTACTCTTCCTACCTTAGCTCTGTTATTCTTCATTTCCTATCCCTAAAGCTGCTGCATGGCATTGTTGGTGTTATTACAAAGACACCCATCCCCAATCCTGCTGCATCCTTGGTTGCAGTTTAAGGGAGGGGTGGGGATGGGGGTTTCAATGGCTTTTATTACTATAGTGTAGTAAATTCTACTCTCTGGGGACATCTACATGTGCACTTTAGTGCAAAGTTGACTAATTAGCTCCACAGTAAAGTATCTACATGTGTGGCCAGAGGCCCTGGTCCCCCTTGGGAAGAGGGCTGTCACCTGAAATGCATAAAACTTTCCACATGTCCATCATCTTACGTACCTTCCCCCCACTCCCCTGGTAAAAATAAAAGCTGGCACCTAGGCTTGCAGCACTATTAGGCCACAATAAACTAATTAATTCCGCTGTAGGATAAGTACTATCCTATGATGGAGTTACGTAGAAGGCCTCAACAAACGTGCAGGTGGTCACTGGGGCTGACTGGGGCATAAGGGTGCTGTGACGGGGCAAGCTTTCATGCCTGGTGCAAGCACCAGCCAGCCCCCTGTCTACGGGTCAGCCACCCACCTCTCTCTCCTGCCACGCCTTGATGTAATGATATTGATGTAATAATTAGGCCGGAGGCTGCCTATTATACACCCTAATATTAGGGGGGGCTATCCGTGGCTCTGTTGCACCTCTACACTGTGGCACAAGTCTCGCAGATGGATCTCAGGCAGCCAATTCAACCGTCCCCTTCACCCATTAGCTGTGGCCCCTTCCCAGGGACCTTTGGCTTCCCTTTAAGCCCTGGCCCTATCTCATGCCAGTCAGGACCCTGAGCTTCTTTTCTCTATATGGGCATCCCTCACGGTGGGCCCCTGGCCCTTTTGACCCCTATCTGAGTCCTGGCCGCAGCATTGACCAGTCAGGTCCCTCGGGTTAGGTCTTAGCCTCCTGCCCACACTCAGGGGTCAGGGTCCTACATTCCTAGCTCAGGTGCTTCACAAAGCATGCCTCGCCCTGCAGAGTCATTCACCCCAGCAGGCTCAAGCCCTTCAAGAAGCTTACCTGGCCTTCCCTGGATTAGATGGAACATATAACCCACCCAAAGGTGGGGGCTTGGGTCAAGGTGCCCCTACCCACCTTTCACCAGGATGGTAACTGGCCTGGTATTTCCTGGGGCCTCCTGCACCACTGGAAGCCCCACCAGACCACCCACTCCTGGCAGGGTGCAGTTTTAGGTCATGCCCAGGACCAGGAGCCTCCTGCTCCTGCCTATAAGATGTTCCCATGCATCAGCCCAGCCAGGCAATATTCCTTGCCTGGCTCCCAGCAGCAAACTGCTCTTGTTTATATAGGCGGCCAGAGCTCTAAAATGGCCTCCATAATCAAATACCTGGTGAGTGCTTGATCTAGCCCTTAAAGTGGCAGGCACCACTGGTGCCCTGCCACAGGTGCTACAGTGTGGCAGCTGCCTACCAGGTAGCCCTGCACTGTAGCACCCTTGTGCCCCAGCCAGTCCCTCTGCAGCATGTTAAGCCAGAGCCAGAGCAGCCCTGTGTTGGCAGGCTGACCCCCAAGATGACTTGCCAGCCAAAGCTTTGCTGCTCCATTTCAATGTGCTGCGGTTTCAGGCAGACATGTAAATGCTGCACCCGTGAGCAATAAACTGGTGCAAAATGCACCAGAGTTTATTGCAGCACTTTAATAACGTGCATGTGCCCTCTTTCTAGCAAACTCTTCCTCATCAGGTCAGAAATTTCTTACAAGCTTTCCAATGCATCAGTATATTTGCTTTTGGGCTAATTGAAAGATACGTAAAATCTACTTTTTCCCAGATGGACACACATGTAATCAAGAGCTTGTGGACCTTTGTAAAAGACCTGAGTTTGTGAGCAAGATAAGAGCATAGCAAATGAAATGGGCAGGACATATTGCAAGAACTGATGAAAGAAGATGTGAGGCAGATCTACCTCAAGGTAGACCAAGGCAGTAATGGAAAGATAATGCAAAAGCTGATCTGGAAGCGATGGACAAAGATGCAACAAGTTGGAAGATGGTTGTATGAGGTAGGAGGAGATGGAAGGCTTTAGTTAGTATAGGCCCTTGAGGCCTGTGAAACCAGAGATAAATGTGTGCAAACACAGAGGTACACACACATATTTGAGGGGTGTGTATAATAGACATACATAGATATATAAACACACATACCCCCTAAAGAAAATATTAGGGCACACTCATCTAAAAAATTATAATACATTTCTATCTTGGCTGGTTTAGTCATTCTCACTGCAGTAGAAAAAATGTTCGACATTGGAGAAAAGTCAGTTGGATAGTTTTAAGATGTGGAATGTGGGTCGATACATTTTTTCCAGTGGTATCTCAGCTGCTCCCTAACACCAAAAGATTTCAAATGCTGGCTGTGTCTATAACTGTCCTAGCCACCGTTTGCCTTCGGCCACTAGAATCCATGAAGTTGGAGGCCGTCCTTGGGTAGCCTAGAGCCAACTTGAAATACTTTGCCTTTAAAGGCACTCTTTAGTATTTAAAGGTGCCTTTAGCTATAAAATCCTTAGCCTCAGCACAAATTTGCAGCATGAATTACTATAATGCTGTGCAGTTGTATAACTCGATTCATCATAGGATATCAAAGTGCTTTATAAACATTAATTATACAGCCCCTCAGTGAGGCAGGCTGAAGCCAAGCTCAAGCTGAACCAAGCTCTGGACAAGTTCAAGTCGAGATGTAGATGGAGACCTAACCCACACAACTGCAATGTGTCTCTAATAATTATCCCCACCCCCCATTAAAGTTTATACAAACTGACATTATGCAAGTCGCCCGAGGTTGCATAAGCAGCACATAACAGAACTGCTGCCCTACCTCACAGTCCCCTGGAATGGTTGGAACGGTCCCTTTTTTAACTGGTTCTAGTTACCTCCTGTGCGATAGCCTGCTGGACCTATTGGTTAAGGGCATTCTTGCTTTTACACCAATGGCTGCAGTCTGGCTCTTAGAAGTTACAGTCTGAGGTTGACTTCTCATTTACAAGCCAAAATAGGAGGTTGTTACACTGGTTCTGGAAAATGATGAGAACCTGCACATGCCATGTGTCTGTCTACTACTGCTACCAAACCAGAGAATACTGTTCTGGCTCAAGAATGCTGCGCTGATGTTGGTGGTTGCAGCCCATGAAGAATGCCTCTGGGTGGAGTGGTATTGCATTGAATGCTTAGATTTTCTGAACCTATTTTACGTTCCTGAGCATTTTTGAAGTTCACCTATGTCTAGCAGAACAGGGTCAGAAGTCACTAACAGGTAGCATTTTCACTGAGAGACATCCAGTTGGCACACAAAGTTGGTGACAGAGGGGCAGGAGTGGTTTGGCTATACAGTGGAATTTAATTTTTCACGCATTGATAACTCAGTAGGGGTCACTAGTATGTTGCTTTTTTATCAATAAAGACTTAAATGCATCTTGTTTTTGTCTCCAAGTTGCATATAAACAGTGTTAGGTATGTTTATATCATTCCGGCATATTAGCAGCTCTGTTTGACTGTCTGTGCTTAAGTAGGGATGCATGTGTTGGTGTGCTTAGGCTTGGGGGACCTTTCAGTGTATCCCTAGCAGTAAGTCCAGTCCAGAAACATTTTAACTTAAGTCCTGTTGATTCTAGTTAACAACCAGGGTCTGGAACGGAGCACTCAGCTACTTGGATACCAGTTTCTGAAACCAGCAGATACTAGTAATCACCAGTAGATTTCAGGTGCTGACATTCAGTAGTCTATTAATAACTACTCCTTTTGTTTAGGGTGTAGAAAAGCCCAAATGTTTTGATTTGCTGAATACAAATACAGCGGTAGAAATGAGTAATGTGGCTCTGGCCCTTTAGTTTGAGCATGTGGATAAGAGCCAGAGGATTTGGCTTCTACTCCTGCCTGTTCTGGTGATTTACTGTGGGCCTGACCCTATCCTCAGGTGTCTATTCAGGTCCTGCTTCAGGAAGCATAAGCCTGAATGTAAGCATTGGTTTCAATAGGACTTTGCACATGTCAAAGTTAAGAAAAAGCTTAAATACCTTCCTGAATGGGGCCTGATGTAGTATGAGTAGAGGATTCTTAGCCTCTCACTGGATGAAGCCCTGTGGAGCCTTGGATACATTCCTTAATCCATATAGGCTTGATCAAAGTCATCTGAAGTCAATGAAAGTCCTTCCACTGGTTTCACTGGGCTTTGGATGAGACTCTCTGTGCCTTTTTTTTCTCCATTTCTAACCTGGGGATAATAATACCTGTCCACCAAGGAATCCAGGAAGCTCAGTCCTTTGAGCCAAATCCTATTTCACTTTTACAAGCTTAAGTGCCACTTACATAGTTGCAGAAGTGCAATGATTGGCACTTTAGATTTTAGGTTCTTTCAGGATCACGTGGGCACATGTGTAACTCCCTGAAAGAAAATGGATTCAGTGGGTTTACTCACACAAGTGTTGCTCAGCACAAATAAAGGATGCTGTGTGCAGCCATCTGCCATAAAGCTCTCACTATACTTGAAGTCTCTGCTGTCTTCCCCATGTCTCATACGCAAGTAGGTGACACTCAGAAGTACTCATCTCTTGAATATGGGGGCTACAAAGGGACCACAGATGCATTAAGTAAACATCAAAAGGGCTTTGATCAACCTGGCTTTGCACAACATGGGAGCCTCTACAGAGCTTGCTGGGTCCATAGGCAGGCAATGCCTGGGACCTGGGACCTTTATTTTTCTCCACTGTGGCACAGACAAATTTGTTTGAAGAAGAAGCTATTTCCTGCACCACAAGGTATATGCAGGGAAAGAAAAATACGTGTACAGCCCACTTCAGGAAAATCCCTGCTCAGATCTGTCTCTGTTTTTTACTGATAGCCAGTAACCCCCTTTAAGAAATCGAGGGATCAAAGCCCAAGGCTTCCTCAGGCTTTGCTGTCATGCTGCTGCCAGGGCCAGCTGCTCGTTTCTAAAGGGCAAGAAGCCTCCAGTCAGACTTATCTTCCCTTCAAGGTCCCGTGTTACATTTTATCGCACTGTCTGCTAAGTGAAGGGGATTAAGGAGCAGAGGCGTTGTTGCTGCTGCACATTACTGAAGGGCAGAGGCTTACAATCAATTGCAGTGAATGTAGAGCCAGTACGGGAGCAAGCAGCTGAGAGGAGGGATATGAAGGGAATGGTGCATTCCTTGGATACACGCTATCAAGGATATTTGGGGCAATGGGGCTGTGTGGTAGAGACCCTGATCCAGGAGTTATTCAAGGTTACAGACCCAATGCCTATTTATTCAAAATCATGTAATATGGTTTAGTCCAGTCACATGCAACTCTGTTTGCTGTGACCTATTGTTTGAGGGTGGTGCTAGAGGAAACCCAGACTGCGTAGTGCATTGGAGAACTTGTGACTGGTGGCATGGAGAAAGGAGGCCAACACAGAGGCTCAGCATTAAGGCCAGAGTCAGCAGGAGGACACTGGGTACAAGGATCAGTGGTGGTTGGGACAGGCTGAGCGTGGCCTGCAGGAAGACGCTTCATAGCTGACAGTGAGAGGTGGGCTCTGGCTATGAGGTTTAAAACACTGTCCAACACAGTGTACTTGGGTCTGTGGTGCTCCTTCACTGTATTACAAAGTCAGGAACCATTTGCAAACTTAGAAGGTTTTAATCTCAGCAGACGTTCCCCACTGCAAGTTGGGGTGTGAATCAGACTGGGCTTGGATCAGATTCCTTTCTGAAAAACCAACACAATCTATTTTCCCTGTCCACTCCCTCTTGGCACTGGACTCATCCACCTCAGTAACCTTTGTCCACTGCACTTATTTATTTAGCATATGTGGTTTTGGCGTATTGTTTCAGCCATTGTAAGGCGATATCATCACCAGTGTGACCAGCTTTAAGGCCACCAGGTAGCATTGTAAGTGGACGTGAGTCAACAATGTGGGACATGGTTTGAACCTATCCACAAGGGCATTTGTTGTCATTGTGAAAGCCCCGTTGGTATAGGTCTGAGGAACAGTGACCCTGTCCAGTGCAAAAACAGTTGAGAAGTGCCCAATAATTAATATCTGCTAATGCATGACAAAGTGCAGTTAGCCTTGTTGATCACTTGGTCACACTGACAACTCACATTCATCTTGGAGTCAACTATGAATTCAAGATCCCTTTCCACTGCTGTGCTGCTGAGAAGTCACCCCCATTCAAGTGTAAGTGTGTTGGTGGTTCTTTTTGCCCAGGTGCTGTTACCAGATTTGCCTGCTACTTTGGAGTGTGTTATTAGGGTTAGGGTCTTGGTAATTCTATCAATGTGCTGCTTGTGTTACTTGTGTTTCTATATGGCTCTGTATCTCTCCCTTCTGCAAGCCCTCACCCCCAATGGAGCTATCTTGCAGAACTCAGTTCAGTGGGGCTGGGTTCCTCCAGTCCCCAAATCAGTCATACACACAGACACACACAGATTAACGTGACACTCCTGACCTGGCTGGGTTGATCAGCATGGACAGCCTGACACCCTCATATGCCAAGAATCAGTTCATCAGAGCAACAATAACTACAGTCAGACACAAGCAC
>NW_017728980.1:2206788-2213388 GCF_001723915.1 Gavialis gangeticus | reverse complement strand
AAAATAGTGGGGGGGGGAGGGATTCTTTGTGAGTCAGACAGTCTGCATCCTGTGTCAGGGTTCCCCAAGAACATGGAGCTGAGAGGTAACAGTGCAGCACTTTGCACTTGTCTTTGTTCAACTGCATCCTATTTCGTTCTGCCCATTTTTCCAACCTGTCCAGATTTTCCTGGATCCGTTCCCTACTGTCTGGTGTGTTAACTTTGCCCCATAACTTGGTATCATCTGCGAACTTGGACAGGGTGCTCTTCACACCCTCATCCAAGTCACTAATGAAGATATTGAATAGCACTGGTCCAAGGACTGAGCCTTGCGGGACTACACTGCCCCCATCTTTCCAGGTCTCCTTCTGTGCCTGGAAGATCGCTTCTTTGAGGAATGACCACCCTTCCTGTACCCCCATTTGGCCAATGATCTTGAGCTTTAACGCCACACTAACTAATCTGCTGAGCACACTACATTTAGCTTTTTTGAAGTCTAGCACTTCAGCCCTGCTGGTTGGTTTACCCACCCTTCGCCAGGTAGTGAATTCAATAAATCGATGGTCACTATCCCCTAGGTTACCTTGTACCTGCAGATTCCCCACCAGGTCATCCCCTGTAGCTGACACTAAGTCCAGCAAGTCGTTTCACCTAGTGGTATTGTATACCTCTTGGATTAGGTGGAGGTCTTGTATGCAGGTTAAAAACCTACGTGAGCAGTTAGATTTGGCTGGCTGCTCCTCACAGCAGATGTCAGGGGAGATAATGGCATGGCCAGTTAAATCCTGGTTGACTGACTGGGTCAGAGATGATGTAGTGATTGATTGGTGCTTGCACTGACCATTCCTCATACCATTGAGTAAGTAAGGGAAAGTGAAAGGATTTTGAAAGGGTGGACTATGTTGGGTGTCTTGAGGGGAACCGAGCTACTGGTGGGTGGAATATGTCCCAATGCACTGGCAGTGTAGGATTATCCAGGAGTCTGGCTAGTAAGTTTGCTTCAGCATTTGTGTGGCATAGATACAGGGGGCCAACATTACTGGAACAATGTGACCCAAGAACCATGGGAAGTGAGTGGGGCACAATGTGCCTAGCACAAGACTCACTGTATCACACAGCTGGGTGTCCACTAGTTTGGTGTGCAATGAATGCGCCCATACAGGAGCACACCCTTCTGCAGCTGAATAACACAGTGCACTCTCAGTGCACTGATAGTTGTGTTAGTGGGCAGCACTCCCACGTCCCTCTGCCAGAGCCTTTGCCTCACACCTAGCCAGTTTGCCGACTGACACAGATGTCGCTCCTTCTCTTTTAGAACTGGGTCTCCCAAGAAGAGGATGCTGCCTGGTGCTGGGGTTCATGTATAAGGAGAAGTACAGGAGAATGACTGAAGGTAAGAAACATCCCTGACCTTCTCCAAAGCCACCACCGCACTCCCTCACAAACTACCCAGCAGTTCCTATCTGTCTCCACTTCTCTGCTAATTTCTATCTCTCTCCTCTTCATCATCTCCCCCATCCCTTCATTTTCACACACCATCTCTCCCAAGGTCCCTTCCTCTGTCACCCTGCCCTTGTCCACCCTTCTGCCCTCAAGCAGGTCTTCCAATAAGAAAGGTGTATGCGTTGTGCTGCACCCATCGCCATGCATGTGGCTGGACTCTTGTTACTGCTTACTGAGAAAAATCATGCAACTTTCTCACGGGTGGCAGAGGTTCCCCAAAGTAGCAGAGCCAGAGCCGAAGAAGCTGGGAGCCCTTGCCTGACCCAGCACTGTGGAGGGATGGTGGTGCTGAGGGAGGAGCAGGGCAGTGGATCTCTTACCACAGATCCCCTGATGGTTCCCAGGTCCTGAGGAAGAGGCTTGCAGATGTCACGGTGGGGCTAGTGGAGCTCTAAGACTGCATAAGCAGCCATGGTATGGGCTAGCTACTGGGCTGCAGCCTCACACATGGTGTTTCCTGCTGTTGACCCTGAAGAGAAGCCCCGCAGGCAGGCCTGTTACTCTGTCCACAAGCATTGCACCACCTGAAACCCAAACTGTAACAATCGTCAGCACTTGGTCTATCCACAGTGTAGATGTTCTTGTGATTGCTGTGTAGCATAAACATGCCTGCAGTGATGCAGGCGGTAGTGAATGACAAAACTTCCATGGACTTTAGGAGTCCAAGATCTGACCTCTGACACAGCAGCATGGTTTAGTGTTTACCACATGTAAGTGGGAAGTGAAAGACATAAGCTCTAGTTTCAGTGCTGCCACTGGGTAAGCTGAGACCAGTCATTTAATCTTCCCATTCCTCAGTGTCCTTATCTGTAAATAGGGTTTGTGATGTTTTCCTTTCTCAAGGGCTGTTATGGTGGTTAACTGGCATGTGTAAAGCACTTCCACTATGTGAAACACAATGTACTGTATGGACTTAATATTTTTATTTAATTCCTGTATGTGAAAGCCTTGCACTGGAAAATCATTCTGGTCAGCATAGTGACTAATAAGTCACATTTGCAAAAGTAACAGGCAGTTAAAGACCTAAGTCTCCTTGAATGCCAGTGGAATTTGGGATCCTTTGATACCCAACACCTCAAAGGTATTGAGCTGCCCAATTCTTATTGATTTCATTGGGAGTTTGGATCTGGATAAGTGCCCAGCACCCAGATTTTCAAAGTTTCTTTGCGTTCCCTAAAGATGCAGGTAGGTAGGTGGGTACCTGCTGAAAGTCTCAAAAGTGCCTACGCAGGTCTCACTCCTGATTCCACTGACATCAATGGGTATCACCTGCCTCGGCTCCTTAGGTGCTTTTGAATATCCCACAGGCTGCCTTTTGCATCTGTAAGAACCCAAATGTGTTTGCAAATCTGCTAATAAGTGGGTTGCCAAACTGCTGTCTCCTGCAGGTAGGTTTTGCTCCCTGAGGAGCTTCTCAGGCAGTACTCCCAAATAAAGCACAGTCTTTGAGCATTCAACCAAAGAACAAATTAACAAAACCAAACCCTTCTGCCCTGTTCTGGGTACTAGGAGGGGAGGACCCCTTAGGCTCTGACCCCAGCACAGCAGCCTAACCCCTCCTTAGTAGTCAACTTGTTCTGCTCACAATTTGCCTTCTGCTTGCAAAATTTTCCCTCACCGTTTGGTGCCTTCTGCTATCTCCCCTCAGTTTTAAGTTCCCAGTAGGATGCTAACCCATTATCCAAGTGCCCTGCAATCTGGGTTTTCTCAACAAGGCTGACTGGTCCCTCTTAGAGTCTGTCCTGTTACACCACCCCTCTGTAAAATAGCACTTCCCTACCTCTAATCAGTGTAGCAAGCAGAGTTTCATGAATGCCTTTGCAATGCCACTAAGCACCCAGCAAGAAGTGCAAAGTTTTATTATTGTGTATTCCAGTCATCTCTAAAATGATGAATAAGTATTGATTCATCCATAAAAAGGCCATAAATAATTATGAATAGTAATAATTAAACAATAAAAATATTTACACTTAAAAGAATAAATGCTCTTCGTACTTCCGGCACTTGAGAGTTTTGTGGAGTCAAAGCCCAGCAAAAGCGCTTCCACACTGCAGCACCATCTGTGATTAATGTCAAATCAGAAAATTGACAGAGATTACTAAAGCAACACTAAATGCGAGATTGGTATCAAGTGCACAGGAAGGAGAGTTGGGCTATAGTAGGGTTACTGCTCAAGGTGTGATCCCTCTAGACACAAGAACCCCCAAATCCTTGCTCAATGTTGGAATTAGAAAGGCAATCAGAATAGGTTGCAAAGTTTTAGGTTTCAGAGTCCCCCACCCTTTTTACTTATGCCAAGTAGCACATTACCCCGCTAATTCAAGCAGGACATCTCAAAGAAAGGTTTGTTCTTACCTAGATTTAGCTAACATGTGGTCACTACCAGGGCCTAAAACTCCAAAGATGTCAAAGCACTTATAGTTTCAACACTGAAGCTCACCCTGTAGTCTTGACTTGGACCTGCTGACATGTGAAAACTAAGGTACATTGCTATGACTTTATCTCATGTTAACTATCTCATGGGCTAACTGACTGAAGCTAAAAGCGCTTCTTTAATATCCTTAGAAAAGATGCAGCCTAAGGATATGTCTGTGCTGACACATAGGATCAACCCTCAAAGTCTCTCAACCAGCCTGAGCCACATGAACCATCACTCCCCATATCTCTCTTATACTGCTATTGCTGCACAGTCTGCTTCCTATTCCTCAAGCTGACCCTTTCTAGGAATCAGTCTGTAGACAGCTTCTCTCCATTTGCCCTTGCTTTGATTAAGGGCAGTAGAGACAGGGAGCAGAAGGGCCAGAAGTCAGGAACAGAAAGTTGTAGCATTGCTAGTGGTAGACTTCCACGAGTTTAGGGGTGCTGATACACATGCTCTGACGCATTCAAAGTAGAACGCGTTGGCGTCTTCTGAGTAGAAGCAACCTCGCAGCATCATGTGTGGAAGCCCCTGTGGGTTCAAAAATGTTTGCTGGGGCATTTTAACTAGAGCTCATCAATTGAGCTTTAGTTAAAGCATCCTGCAGCCATTTTAAACCTGTGGGGGCTTATTACACATGACTTCAGTGTTTTAATTACAGCGGCTCTCTGCAAACTGTTCTAATTTAAATGTCCCCCTTGCGAGCATGTGTATACGCACCCCCTGTGTTTGCTGCCTATAATGCAGGGATTCTCAACTAGGGTACTGTGGCACTCTGGAGTGTCTTAAGATCCCAGGACATGTGGGACAGTTAAGATCTCGGGACAGCTGGTAACAGATGCTCAGGAAAAAACTGAACTCCTGAATGCCCACTTTGCTTCAGTATTTCACCAGACCAAGGGGAAAGTCAAGTGAGATAAGGATCACAGGGGGCATGGTGGGAATGATAGCCTTCCCACTGTGGATGCTGAGCTGGTGTAAAACCAACTAGAAAAGCTAGACATTTATAAGTCAGCAGGACCAGATAGACTTCATCCGAGAGTGGTGGAGGAGCTGGCTGATGTCATTGTGGAACCCCTGGCAAAGAAATTGTGGTGCACAGGGGAGATCCCTGAGGATTAGAAGAGGGCCAACATTGTGCCCATCTTCAAAAAGGGAAGAGGCAGGACCCGGGCAACTATAGGCCAATCAGCCTAGCCTCCATTTCAGGGAAAATCCTGGAAAAACTCATTAAAGAATCTACACGTAATATGCTCGTTGAGGGTAAGATTCTGAACGACAGCCAGCATGACTTCATCGCGGGTAGGTCTTGTCTTACCAATCTCATCTCCTTCTACAAACAGGTCTCTTTCCTTTTACAAACAGCTGTTCACCAGGGCACCCTGGGGAAGACCAGGAGTAATGACAACAAACTCCTGGAAGGCCACTTCATGCTCAATTCCAGAAAAAACTCCTTCGCAGTCAGGGTGTCCAGACTGTGCAATAAGCTCCCTCCAGAGGTTGTGCAGTCACTTGCCCTGGAAATCTTCAAAAGGAGACTGGACAGTCACCTCGCTGGGGTCACTTGACCCCAGTTGTCTTTTCCTGCTTAGTGCAGGGGGGCTGGTCCCAATGATCTACAAGGTCCTTTCCATGCCCTAACAATCTATGAATCTATGCATTCTTTCAAGGGTGCTGCAGGGTGCCACACAATGTTATCACTGTTATGTGTGCAGACATGGGTCACAAGATAAACCCAGAGATTTCAAATAGGAATCCATGGTATTAAAAAAACAACCAACCCCTCCCCTCCCCAAAAAAACAAAAACAACAAACATTCTGATCTTTTGTGGTTCTTTGCAACAGAAGAATTGCTCTATTATCTTTCTATAGTAAAAAAAATAGTGGAAACCAAGAGCTGGCATTTTCCAAGACATGCCTTGAGTCTCTGGAGTCTAGAAGTCTGAGAACCACTGCTATAGTGCCTCTGTGGTTTTAACCCACTGCAAAGAGACATGGGCCAGAAGTAGATTCAGCCTCAGGTCCTGAAGGTCAACATAGCTTTTCTGCCACTGTAGGGTGAGCTCACTTGGGAGGGGGAACTTAGTGATTTTCAACATACATTGTCAGTGGTACAGGCTTGAGGATGGCCCTAGGGTTCACCCTAAGAAGCAGGAGATTTACCTTAAGGGTCTGCTCCATAGAAGTAAAGACAATGGGGTCTAGTCCTGAGCTTGCCTCTTCTTGCAATATTTTCATGCACCTTGTAGGGCCTGGGACCAGGAGCAGCAGTGTATGAATACTCTCAGAGGATGCCCTGAGATATCTGAGATCCAATAGGAACAAGGGCACATTCATGTACATTCACCTAGGCCAAGGGTTAGTGAGGAACTACTTAGGGAACTTCTGGAGGGACTGGATGTATTCAGATCAGCTGGTCTGAATGGTCTCCACCCTAGAGTACTGAGAGAATTGGCTGAGGTCATTGCAGGACCCCTGGCACGGCTATACGAGCACTCGTGGTGCTCTGGTGTGGTGCCAGAGGACTGGAAGAGGGCCAATGTGGTTCCCATCTTCAAAAAGGGGAGGAAGGAAGACCCGGGAAATTATAGGCCAGTTAGTCTTACCTCAATCCTGGGCAAGCTTTTTGAGAAAATTATTCTGGCGCATGTCCACGAGGGACCAGCAGGGGAGATTATGCTTAGGGGCAATCAACAC
>NW_017728980.1:2181030-2206526 GCF_001723915.1 Gavialis gangeticus | reverse complement strand
AAGCAGGTCCAAGGAGGTGATCCTCCCCCTCTATGTGGCACTGGTCAGGCCGCAGTTGGAGCACTGCGTCCAGTTCTGGGCGCCGCACTTCAGGAGGGATGTGGACAACATGGAGAGGGTCCAGAGAAGGGCCACTCGCATGATCAGGGGGCAGCAGGGCAGGCCCTACGAGGAGAGCCTACAGGACTTGAACCTGTTCAGCCTCCACAAGAGAAGGCTGAGGGGGATCTAGTGGCCTGTTACAAACTAGTCAGAGGGGACCAGCAGGCACTGGGGGAGTCCCTGTTCCCCTGAGCACTACCAGGAGTGACCAGGAATAATGGTCACAAGCTGGCAGAGGGTAGATTTAAGCTAGACATCAGGAGGCGCTACTTCACAGTCAGGGTGGCTAGGATCTGGAACCAACTTCCAAGAGAAGTGGTGCAGGCTCCTACCCTGGGGGTCTTTAAGAGGAGGCTGGATGAACACCTTGCTGGAGTCGCTTGACCCCAGTACTCTTTCCTGCCATGGCAGGGGGTCGGACTCGATGATCTGCTCAGGTCCTTTCCGACCCTAGATACTATGAAACTATGTGAAAGCCTAGCCCTTGCAGGTTCAGCAGCCCTTCAGCTAAGCATTTGGCCTCTGGCAAATTTTCTTTCAGATTTTCCAGCGCAACAAGTAGTTTCATCTTGAAGATCATGTTATGAGTACAAGGATATATAAAAACACAAAAGTAATATCTGTGAAAGAGACAAAGCACAGCAAAGCAGGATCTGGCCTCTGCAAACCACTGGCTTCATAGATTTAAAGATGCTCTAAATTGAAAGCAAAAGCACAGGAGTGCCATAGCTCTAGAGACCCTTTAGGTTCTGGTGGTACAAAAAAATTGGTCCTAGATGAAAATTCCAGGTCTCTTCACTTCCAAGTTTGAGGGAATTTCAGCAATTTGGATCCAAATTTGTCATTTTGGGCCTGTTATTAATCTGAACAAAAGTTAACTTCTGATGCCAGGTAGCTCTTATTAGCACAGCTGAGAATCAGTGGTATTTCCTGCACAGAGTACCTCTACTGACAGTGCAAGCCAGACTCTATGGGCCAACTTCACCAGAGGGATAAACAGGAAGACGCGTTCTCTTTTGCATTTTGTCAAGTTTTTATTGCATTAGAATGTTAATGAATGGCCCTAGCAATAATTACAGGGTGTCCAAAGGAATTAAAAGCAGATGCAGACAACAGGGCAGTCTGATAATTATGAGGTGTAGGGTCACCATCATAGTGAGAATCGGTAATTACAGGGATCATTAGAACCTTGCTATCACTTAATGAAGATGTTTTGAAAGTGCAATTGCAATTAGAAAAATGTGAGGGACTTGGATTAAGGCCTTGTCTACACATGCAAGTGGTATGACTTGAACTACCACCATCCAGTTTATGTGATACAACCCTCCCTGTTGTGCATGCAGTTATACTGGTGCAAAAATTCTTATCCAAGTAGTTATTTCCTGCACAGGAGAGGGGCCGAGTTACATTAGAGCAGGCACCTAGACACCGTAACAACTTCATCTACATAAGCAGTTGAACTGGGATAACTAGATCAGTTAAAATATAACACCCAACATCTGCATAAAGAACAGACCATTCTGTTTCCCTTAATATCAGCTATAGCATCCCTTCTCAGATGTTTGTTCCCACCTGTGGCAGTAGCCTCCAACCCATGGCTCGTAAGACCTTCCCAAGTTGCTCAAAGCCACCCCAAGTTAAAAGGATCAACTGAAATTTAATGCAGGCGAGCAAAGGTTGGAACAGGACTAAGCAAGCATTTGTGGAGCACTTCTATTAGCATTTCCCATCCTATTAGTTCACGCTGGCTTTCCATTGACTTGTGTTATAATAAATTAAGCCTAGACACTCAATCTCCCTCAGGAAAAGCCAGAAGCTGTACACCAACCTCTGGCCTTATGTTATGAAGCCTTTCCCAACTCTTGCTGCTTATGCTCCAGGCAGGAGAGAATCTAGCTCTCTCCCTTCCCATAAGTAAGAACCTGGCCCAGCTGGATATAATTCAGAGTTGTGTAGGAAGCAGAAGGAGTGAGCAATAGATGTTCCTATGCACACATCTTCTGATCATCCCCATACTCTGATTAATGATCAGCAACTCCTTGTGCTTGGATCACTAGGTGGCGTGTGGCTGTGAATTGTAGGGGGAAATTAAGCTGGTGACAGTTGTAGTTGGAGGGAGAGTGGTAGAGCTGTCTGTAATGACGGTCTTGCAATAAAGAAGCGTTAGAGTTAATCTTCTACCATCTGTCTTCATTCTGCTAATAACCCACTCAATCAGACGCTGCAGACTGTTTGTTAACATTCAGAAACAGATACATAATCATGAGGAACGTGCCATTTATTCATCAAGGGCTGGATACTTTCTCCAGCAAATCTCTCCACTGGTTCCACCAGAGATTTTGGTTAAGAAGTGTCTGAGGATGACGTATCTGTCTTGAGTGCATAAAGTCAGGCATCTAAGTCATTGTTTAGCATCAAGCTAAATGGTCTGGAAGCCAAAGCTCTTGTGACTTTTGCAGTGTGAATTGACTTCTGGTCATTAGTTTTGTTACCCAGATATGGTTTTAAGTGGCTAGTGCTTGGCCCCCAAGTTTGTAGATTTTGGCTGATGTGAGGAGCTCAAGATTTAACCCTAAGAATTAGAACAAATGAAGTTCTCTGTCCTCCCGACAATATATCTTGCAGCTTCCCCCCGACCCAGGAGCCATACTGTGAATTCCTCCTCCTTTATGCAAGCAGTACATCTTTGCCTTCATCTGGAGTCTGGCAACTTGCCTGCCTCCAGCAACTTGGGGCTCAGGGTCTGCACTTTGCTTTCCACTCACAACTGTGTGTGTGCACGCTAGGTAGCTGAAGGCTGAAGTTTGGTGCCTGTTCTAATCCCAGTCTCTCACTCCAGCCTTTGACTGCTTGCCAGATCTAACTCAAGTCATTAGCAATCGTCACTGTAGCAATTATGGCATTTTTTGGCTGCCATTCATAAAGCGACTAACGGGAGCTATTAAGCACTAGGAGGTGTCAGACGACTCCTTCACCACCTGTTCTGGCAAGCCGCCAGCTGCTAGAAGATGCTCTCAACCATTTGCAGGGAAGCAGGCACTTACAGACGAAGGAGCATTACCTGACCTTCTCAAGAGTGCCCCCCTTCTGCCCCAAACTCTCCTTTATAGTTGAGGAAGCTGCAAAAAGTCAGGGCAGGACCATGTGGAGGGGAATGGCAGCCATGTGGGATACTCCCCAAGCTTTGAGGCTCCCCAAGCACCTTCTCTATGCAACCAACAGGCCTGGTGGTAAAAGGAGAGCTGGCCAGGAGAGGGTCTGGCCCATCAGGGGAGGGGCACTCATTACAGTAGTGTAACGGGGTTCAACTGCAGGGGTGTCCATGAGGCCCATTCAGCCCTTGTCTAGTCTGTCCATCTCTGGGCACTCTTTCCTTCTCCTTGCCAGCTACACCTTAATGAAATGATACTTTTAGGAAAGGGAGGCTGCCTCAGGGCTCCCAAGGTCCAATCTCCTTGTATGAACACAGGTGTTCACGTTCATTTCCTTAAGGGCTAATTACATGGCTCTGACCACCCATAACACCATACCCATGCTTCACAGATATCACCATTCATTATTGAGTTGTCTCTCTGCCCACAGCCAGGCACTTCACCTGACTGGGCTACTCCAGGGTGTGGCCTTGAGTCCCTTTTTGGGATCCCACCTATCTTGAGGCACTGGGCCCCTGGCCCTGACTTCACCCTTCTCTGTGCTGTGGTTCCCTGACCCTGTCAGTCTCCGGCAGTGTCCCTAACTTGGCCTTCAGCCCCTCCTGGGCCCTGTCCTGGCTCCAAGACCAGTTGAGATCTTCAAGCTGCCTAGCCTTGCTTGCCTCCCTTGGGCTACAAATTGCTGACTCTGCCTTTCACACCTTGTGGGCTATGGGTCCCTGACCTTCCTTGCTCTCATGACCCTTTGGCTGTGGCCCTGCTCGTCAGTCTTGGCCCCTATCTTTTGGACCCAGGCCAACTGAGATCACCGTGTCTCAATCACTAAACCATTGGCAGCTTACCCCAGCATAGGTGTTTGCCAGGCTGCAGCCCTGCTATTCTGTTCTTCATATCTCAGCTGTCAGGATCAGACTACAGCCCCAACTCAGGCTCTGGGCTTATATTCTGTAAGCCCAGCCCCCTTTTGGGTCATGTGACCCCTGATTGCACCAAAGTCTCCTGCTACACTGATTTCTGTGAGTGAAGAGAACAACTCATCCTCCCCACTTTGTTCCATCCATGCCTAGTCAAGGTAAATCCTGATATTTTTACATCAGTTCATGCAATAAGTTGGACAGAGCTAAAAGACCAGCCCAGATCTGTTAGCCTGTACCAAGGCTTTTAGAGCAGCCTTGTACAGTTCCCCCCTAAAATAATTACTCCTAGGTTTAAATACTCACTGACTGATGAGTGGTACCCCAGAGCAGAGAGATTTACCCACATTACTACAATAAATCCTGGGGAGCTTCCTTACACCTTCATGAGCTGTGGAGATCTTGGCTTCTGTGCCATTCTTACCCTCAAGTGCACTTCACAACACAGTTAATTCTAGCACTGCAGTCCCAGGCAGCTGCTCTGTGCTGACCTATAGCTCACATACAGCAATGGACATTCTCTTAGGTTCAACTGAAGCAAGTCCAGGATTGGAAGACAAGGTGTGCGACTGAGGTACAATGACAGAGCTCCAGTTGGAGGCCCAAGGACTCCAGTTGGAGGCCCTTTTGGTGTCTTGGGGCAGTCCACAGGCCAGATGGGGCCCTGCACAACCTCTGCTTAGCCATGTGCTGCCAGATGGGACTCCATGCTGCCTCCCTTGGCCCTGTGCTGCTGGATCAGAGGCCTGTGTTGCCTCCCTATGCCCTGCATTGCGTCTGCTTGGCCCTGCATTTCAAGATCAGCCCCATACCACTTCCAGCTTGGCCTTGTGTCCAAATGAGGCCCCAGGCCACTTCCACATGCTGGTCTAGCATGATATCCAGCATTCCGGGCTTCCCACAGGTCCGGAAATTTGGCAGTAGTGGAATGGCAAATGCTGCCACTGCTCCCCCACTGCCAAATGTCAGATTCATGGGGACCCTATGGGCCAGATGGCATGGCTCCGTGGGCTGGATCTGTCATTTGGGTCAGGAGCCTAACATCCCTGGTTGATGCCACAAGTCAGGGTTGGAACAGAAGGGGGTGCTGCTGCTCAGAAAGCCAGGAGGGGTGGCCAAGACACTCAGAACACAGGGAAGCTTCAGTCAAAGATAAATGAGCAAGGGCATGGGAATAGCAGGCATGTTATAGATCAGAAATAAGAGTGCATGGCAGAGCTGTGCAGCTGCCTACAAGGCTCCTATTTCTGGCTAGTGTAATCGGCTCCACATTTTCATGAGCACCAGATCCACACAATGTGTCTAGCTTTGCTTTTTTTTTTTTGCTTTTTGTTTTTGGAGTGCATTGCTCTGAACTCCTGTATGTTTCTAGTTTACAGATAAGAGGCAGGTACACATGGGTAGGGAGACAAAAAAGAATTGTACATGTACATGAAAGCTTTTTTATGGTTTATAATTATCTCATGCCGGTGCTCAGCATAATTATAACTCCTACATATTAATAATTGGAATTGCAGCCCGCACTATATATCATGAAACAGAAAGGAAGCTCAGCCTAGGCTTGCATAATGCACCTTGGTCTAAATTGAGTAATTGGTAAAATGGTAAAAATCATTATTTTTCCCCACTCTTTGATGCTGGAATTAGTGAGATATTAGTGCAATTAGCTGGTGCTTCCATTTGAGGCTGCAATCATTTTGTTGCTAATTTAAAATAAATATAAAAGCTCACTTGTGCTGCTGAACAGATTATTTGTCCTGCTTAAAAGTATCTAATGGGGCAGCTGTCATCAAAGGGAGATACATTTAACCCATTTCCATTTGTTTTCCTGTTAATTTAATATCTCTTTTCCTGGATTGGATTTTTTTAATAAAAACTTGTAAAGTAGTAAGCAAACGAAAGAGATGGAGAGAAACACAGTGAGCAAGTGAGCATAGGAGCTTTATAGATCCACAGTTTATCATAAGCCAAAGTAACTTGAAACCAAGGCTGTTAAACTGCACCAAGCAATAAAAAGAAAACGCTATTCAGAGATCGTTTAAAGAGCTGAGTGGCTTGTCAACGAAAGGTTGCTCTGTTGGGCTAGTGCTTAACAGCTTCTCAAACAGAAACTGCAGCTTTTGCAAGAGTGAAGGTTTCAGATAGTTCTGCACCATCTTCCTGCATGAAGAGACAGCTGTTGTGTCAGTCTGAAGGTGGGATGCTGCACCATCAAGTTTGGTCTGACTAGAAACCCAGGTGCAAAGGAGAGGTGAGACTAAGCTACAGAATTCTGATCTGGGATCCAGCATCCTGAGGTCCAGGGAGGGTTTGGATCTCCAGGGATTTGCTGGGGCCCATGGTGAAAAGTGGGTCCTGCATGTGGATTTAGGGTTGGGATGTGAGGGAAGTCACCTTCAGGGTTTGGTTCTGGCCCATCCATAGGTGATTTGATGCATCATCTTTGCTTTGTTTTGCACCGTGCAGTAATTACAGTGATATTGAATTCAGCTGGATTCTGCTTTCTTGGCATCATCATGTCCTGTGCTCTCAGCAGGAACATTCCAGCCAGAAGGAAAATCAAGTTACTTTCAATTAAGTTAAGCTATAAATTGCCTCAAAGGGCAGGCAAGCAGGTGGAGAAGTAGGGGATGCTGGAGGATTTGGTGGGTGATATAATCAATGTCTCTGTCCTGAAAGCTAGAAGGTCCCTTTATGATTGGCTTCTTTTTAGGATTGCATCTTTCAGCCACCTCTTGTCCAGCTGTTTCATACCTGCTCAGGGATGAAACAAGCTTGACTCTGAAGGACTAGGGAAGGAATTCTTGGTATTGAAGACATTAGTAGTCTCATCCAGAAAGGCCTGGTTGCTTCTTCACTCCACTCCCAACCCACACACTCTTCTTTTGAGGTTGCAAAATGACCAGATCCATACCAAGAGAACAGCCTATGCAAGTTCAGCCCCCAAACTCATCACAAGGATCAAGCCATTTTGGATTATGTGTGTGGTCCTGTCCAGGAAAATATCTATGGTGATCTACACTGGGAAACTCATCCTGACCCCCCAGGTTTCATGAGCACCACTAGCAGCCCAGCAAAGAGGTTACTAGGGCTGCACGAAACAGCACTGTTCCATTCTGACTTCAGTTTCGAGGTCTGGACAAAACAGTGTTTTGTACTGAATGTAGTTTTGAGTCGAAACAGCCTCACTGTTTTATTTCATCAAAACAGTAAGGCTGTTTTGACCCTGTTTTGACTGTTTCACTGGACCATGGGGCTGGGGAAACGAACTCAGCCCAGCTGGGCTGATCTCCCAAACCCAGCCAGGGGCGGGGAGTCAGCCCAGCTGGACTGAATCCCCAGATTGTGCCGGAGGTGGGGTGCCTCACCATCCACCGTGGTAGATTATGCTGCGGATGGGGAAGCAGCCCAGCTGGGTGCTTTCCTGCCCCCCCCCACGCGATCTACCGTGTGGGATGGAGAGGCAGCCCAGCTGGGCTGATGCCCCACCCCCTGCCAGATCTTGTGCCCAGGATGGGAAGTCAGCCCAGCTGGACTGACTTCCTACCCCCAGCATTATGGTCGAAACATTTCAATTTTCAAAACATTTGGACTAACCTCATTTTATTTCAACAGCCTTTGTTTCATTTTGATTTTGTTGTTTCAACCTCGAAATTAGTCAAAACAGCGTCAAAACGCAACGGCCGTCGAAATTTCGCACAGCCCTAGCAGCTACTAATCTAAAGGAATCACGTGTATTCATAGGTCTCCCCAGTCTGAACCGGTAATCTTAGAAGCATCAATCCACCTAAAGCAGGCTCGTATAAACAGAGGTCCTTACCTGAACCTCAGGGAGTCAGAATCAAATGTATACCTCCTGCAAAGTCATTTCGTCCTCTCCCCCTAGCCCCAGGAGTCAGCCTACTGACTATTAGGCATGTTCCCCACAGTAGGGGGAACCAAATTCAGGCTGTTTATTTAGCACAGCAGTGCAAAGTTACTATTCTGCACTAGTGACCTGCTTGTTGAAGGGGCCAGATCTTTGTTTATTACGTCATCTGTTTGTGTATCAACATCTGTTGTGCTCAAGGCTGCTTAAAGATTTAATTAAACCAATTATGCCCCAAAAGAGGAGGGGCTACACGATTTGAGGTCTTCACTCCTAAGCAGTTTCATCATTCTACCTACAGCATTGGCTTGTGGAAAGAGGCGGACTCATAGCATTCAGTCTGCTGTTAGGGATTTCATTCATCACAACCTATTTGCAAAAACAAGTAGGAACCTTAACACTCTATCTGCTTGGATCCATAACACTTGGGATCCTTTTGTTTACCGATCTCTAAAGCCACCTGCGGGGCAGCAGGGTGCAGTGCAAACTTTATCTATAAACTCTTCCACTGTCACCAGTAATAAAGGTTTTGCTTTCTCTGCTACTTGGCAGCTGTGTGATGGGAAAGCTCACATTACCCCAAGCATTGTCACTTTCATCTCCAAGAGAAGACACAATTGCAAGTGATTAGGAAAGGCATCTCCTGTATAAACTGCACTGAGCCTTTTGTTCTTTATCTGACAAAGGCATTTTAAAAGGGAGAAGAGGGTGGGGGAGGAATGGAACCAGCTCATGAGATAGTGTTAAAGATGCCTCCTTATCAGTGGGAGTCTCATTGACATATCTGATGCTTCTCGCTCATGTAGGCAAATGAGGCAGTGATGTAAGTTAAACCCGAAAACCAACAAACAAGCCTATGTTTTGTCTAGTGTCAGATGGAAAATTTCACCTCTATTGGGCCAGCTGGAATGTTGGGTAGAAAAGCAGGCGCCTCACTGGAAAAACACATTGCTGTGCTGAGCTGAGCTTTCTGTGATGAAACCAATTACACACACAACTTAGATTGCAAGCTTGCAATGAACAGGCTGATGTGGGAGTGAAAGTATGTGCACCACTGCCATCTGTTGGATACAGCAGAGCTGCTTGGCTTCAGGTCATAGCTCCTATATTGCTAATAGCAAAAGGAGTCTTGTATTGCTTGCAGCTTCAAAAGCTGGAATACTTGATTTTGGAGCAAAAGGAGCTGAGCTTTGGCCTCGATGCTCCCCTTGGCTAAGTAAAGACAGTCAAAAAGCCTGAGGCTGAATCAATTCAGTCTTTGCAGTTTAGTCTAAACTGCAGAGATGAAACTGAGAAACAACTGGACACACATTCACTTTTGATTCAAGAAATGCAGCCACATTCCTGCAGTGGCTCAGGCCAGAAGCTGGGGGGCTGTACAGCATGGCTCTCTGGCACAAAGCTGTGTGTTTGCTTCCTCTTCCTGCTGCCCCTGAGGTCTCTGGGATTTGCAGTCCAGAATCACAGCAGCCAGACTCTCCAGGGTTGCTCATCACTTCCTCTTCCTGCTGCCCCTGAGGTCTCTGGGATTTGCAGTCCAGAATCACAGCAGCCAGACTCTCCAGGGTTGCTCATCACTTCCTCTTCCTGCTTCCAGGTGCCTCTGGGATTTGTAGTCCACAATCACAACCAGCAGTAAGTTTCAGTATATTTAGCAGCAGGGCAACTTTGTACTGGGGAAGGAGTGTTTAACCCCTCTCCCTGGCCACAGCTAGGGTTTGCCTGTGGGGGAGGGGGCAGTTCCTGCCTCCCCCTCCCCCTAATCCTTCTCTGCTGCAGCAGACAGCACAGCCCAGCCCAGGACTGGGAAGCATGCTGGGATGCTGGGGTACTGTGATTAAACTGAACCAGGAAGGGGTCTGGGACAGAAGTTTGATAAACCTGTTTGACCCAAATCAGGTAAATCTGATATTACATTCACCTAGGTTTATCTTAAACAGGTTTCTGTCATTTTGAAACTAGTTTTCACAGATTTCATAGCCATTAGGGCTGGAAGAGACCTTGGAAGATCATCAAGTCCAGCCCCTGACCTGAAGGGCAGGAAGTCAGCTGGGGTCATAGGATCCCAGCAAGATAAGCATCCAATTCTCTCTTGAAGGTGTTCAATGTAGGTGCTTGAACCGCCTCCCATGGCAGGCTGTTCCAGACCTTGGGGGCTCGGACAGTAAAGGAATTCTTCATTATGTCCAGCCTGAAACGGTCTTGCAGTAGTTTATGACCATTCGACCTCCTCGTCCCTTGGGGCGCTCTGGTGAACAAACACTCCCCCAGATACTGGTGGTCACCCCTGACAAACTTATAGGTGGCCATCAGATTGCCCCTGAGCCTGCGCTTTTCCAGGCTAAAGAGCCCCATGGCTCTCAGCCTGTCGTCATAAGGTCTGTTTTCCTGACCTCTGATCATGCGTGTGGCTCTTCTCTGGACTCTCTCAAGCTTCCCCACATCCTTTTTTAATTGTGGAGCCCAAAACTGGACACAGTACTCCAGCTGCGGCCTCACCAACGCCGAGTACAAGGCACTGAGATTCTGTTACAGATTTAAACCAGTTTCTGATTACTTAAACCAGTTTTTGTGTAACTTCTGTCCATAGCCCTTGTGTTAAGAGTGGTCAGAGTGTAGAACATGGCAACTCCCATGGAGCTGTCTGTGGCTACCAAATGTTTATACTACTTATGAATGGTGTATATTGATTTGAGTTCAGGTTCCTAGTGGAAAGGTATTAGTGGCAGGGCTAAATAAATAAATAGTGAAGTACCACCCAAACAATAGGCACTAATTCAAACATTTCTCCCGTACTGTCATATCCAAAAGTATAGATAATTTAATCTGTGAACATATAGTTCAAGGCTGCAGGTATTTTTTCAAAAGTACCTGAATGATTTAAGAGCTTAGATGTCATTTCCTCAAATAGGTCTTAGGCTCTAAAGTCAGTGTCTGATTTTTCAGGGAGTGCAAGTAAGAGCCTATAGAAATTTTCAAAAGCTCTTAGGCACCCTCTTCCCCTTGCACCTATCTGCATATTTGTGCACCTAAATACATTTAAAATTCTAACTCTTAATCACCTTTGAAAATGATCCTTAGATTTTGAAGTTACTGAAATGCCTTTGAAAATGTCACCATGCATCACAGTTTTTTTGGAAAAGGGCAGGGCTATGCGTAAACACTCTGCCTTAACACTGGCATGGCCTCACTTTTGCTTGCCCATCTTTAAGTTGCCTCACTTTTGCTTGCCCATCCTTGCAGTTTGGGGCATATTAAAAGAAAAAAAGGAAAGGGGGGGTAGGAGGGAGGAGGAAAAGAGTGGCCCCTGAATGACCACTTCTCATACCCTAGTTTTCTTACCAACAAGCATGCCCAAACTACTTTCCAAATTACCTCCAAAGCCATATCCATGTCTAATTCTCCCCTTCCCAAATTCCTGCTGCCATAGTTTTTAGCATCCAGTTGCCAAAGGGGTGTATAACCTTTTCTTTCCACTCTCTGTAGAGGTGCTTTGCCAAAATGGTTGTTGGCAGGTAATATTTCATAAGCAGTACAGGTCACTTCATTGACACAGTGGCCACTAGACCAGAACATGGGCATACAAGTCTGTCTATACCATTAAGCCAACTTTGAATGATACCATAAATCCTCTAGCAAGATATCTCAGCATTAACAGTAGGATGTTAATATCCATAAAGCCTCCAAATTTAACTTGTTGATTTACCTTAAAGACATTGTCTCCAAGAAGGAGACGCAAGACACTGATTCATAAATATTTATACATATGGGAATGTCAGGTGTTCACAAATCCGGGGAGGCTTGGAGAAAGAAAGCTCTGATTCCTGCAAAGTCTGCCCCAAATGCATTTCAGTAAAGAAATCCACAAGGTACTGCAGAACTTGCAAACATTTTCATGGAAGAAACTGCAGCAAGAGAGCCTCCTTTACCTTATTTCCATCCATCTCTTATGTTTATATTCGCTGTAGAGTGGAGATGCTCAGTGGGCATCACTCCACACAAGTCAATATATCTCTGCTTATGCACTTACATACTAATCTTGCTACCATAACAAAGGGCTTAGTCTGGCTGTCTGTCAGTCTGTCTGTAATGCTCTTGGAGCATTCTGACTGGTTACTGAAACAACCAATCAGAGTGCTCCAAGAGCATGCCGGAGAGGAGGTGGCAGCGCGGTGGAGCACCGCTATGATGGTGGGGATGGAGGGGACGGAGTTGGGGGGGCGAGGCCAGCGCCCCCAGCTCTGCTCCCTGGAGGCGGCGGCAACAGAGTGGATGGAGCAAGGTCAGGAACGAGGCCTTGGATCTGGTTGGATATGAATCACTGATGCTGAGATTTTGGTTATATTCATGCAGTCAAAGGGAACTGGAGAAACAGACTGAGCAGTTCAAATTTCTTACAGCACTGTAGTAGCCAGCAGTGCAAGGATGTGACAGCACCCAGGGCACAGATATGATGACAATTTTCTGTTGCCTCCACGATCACAACTGCAATTGCACAGCTGTCAGCAGCAGCTGCTTTTTTTTAACCCCCACTTCCCTTCCCAAGTCTCTGCCTGGGGCATTTGCTCCACATTACTTACACCACTGGTAGCATCAACAGCATATCATTCAGGATGCTCTACCAGCTCTTACTGTAGATGGCAGTTCAAATGACCTGGCTTTCACCCCAAGCTTCATATCAGACTCCCTGGTTGATCTTGGGTAAGTCACTTATACTACCCTGTGCCAGTGGTCCCTATCCCTGTAATGGCACACCTACCTCACAGGATTTTCTGAAAAGAACAGTGGAAATAACTGATTTCTCAACTTACTGAATGAACCAAAAAAATAAGAAAAATAATGGGTGTTGGGTCAAACGCACAATGAAACTGTTTAATTGTTCTCAAGAAAAGAAAAAAAAAGTCTTTTTGAATCAATAAAAACTATTCATTCAATCCAAAGCAAAATGTTCCATTTTGTTCTGGCAGTCTGATCCATTTTTAAAACACTTTATTATTATAATTATATTGTTCTTATGATTATTGTCAGGCAAACATTGAAATAAGAAGTGATTTGCAAGCAAAAAATCAAAGTGCTTCAATTTTCCAATGTTTTAGACTTGGGAAGGGTGTGGCAAAGAAGTAGATCAATTTGCTGAATGTATTCTTGGCAAATAAAATTATCTGACAAAAAAGTTGTCAAGTTACCAATGCTGTATTGAGTAGATGAAATCTGTCAACAACTTTGAGATGCTCAGATCAGAGTTTGCCAAAAAACCATATATATACTTTGACAGTAAAAACAGTACATTAAAAATATAAGCAACAGGTAGGTAGTTTGTCTGGGAATAGACAGAGTGAAATTCCTGGCTCTACAGAGAATACAATAAGGCATGTGGAGCAATGAAAGCCACTGCTCAAGGATAAATTTAACCCATACGGCCAGATACTGTTCCACCTATTGGGTGCATTCCCACATGCAGGGGCATGCGTTTGCTGTGGCAAAAATAGTAGCAACACAAACTTGTGCTTGACAGCCAGAGGGTGACTGTGGCTGGCCAGGGTCCATTTCTGGCAGTGTACGCTGCTGCTCCATGTGCCACACCACGCTGCTTTTTTTCTATGGCTTTTTGACACCAGGATTTTGATGCTGCGCTATAAATTAGCAACGCGGCACACTCTTGCACTTGCACTGTGTGTGTTTTGTGGTACCTCAAACAGCTTTGATTCATAGACTCATAGATTGTTTGGGGCTGGAAGGGACCTTGCCGATCATGGGGTCCAGCCCCCCCGCTCTAGGCAGGAAGACAACTGAGGTCAAGTGACCCCAGCGAGGTGACTGCTTAGTCTTCTCTTGAAAACCTCCAGGGTAGGTGACTGCACCACCTCTGGAGACAGTTTCTTCCACAGATTGAGCCACCGCAAACCGCATATGCATGCTTGTCTAGTTGCATGCATTATGCACATAAGTGGACTTAGGTGCTGAAGTGCAATTCTGTTCCAATGTTCTCTAATCCCTGAAAACTAGTTAATGCAAAAGGTAGTTAAAGCCTTCTCTTCCTTTCTGCTTTTTTGTGACTAACTCTTAAGGGTAAGGTAATGGTGTGTTACAAAAGTAGAAGCATTAACGGGTTTTGGGGATTTGAACAGGATAGAATAAAGTCACACATAAGCACCCATGTCAATTTAGACACCTTGGGCACGTCCAGATGAGCATGGTCATGTGGTATGTGGTGCTGCAAAAATACCGCACAGTCCTGTGTTCTCTGCACTGCAAGGTTGCTCTGCCCAAGTGTGCACTGTGCCGGGTGCTTTTTCTAGACGTACGGGGAAAAAACAAAAACATAATGCACACTTGGCCAGTGCGTGCTTCTGAAAGGGAGAGCTGGCCTGCCCAGAGCTGCATTCAACTGCCAGCCAGGCTCTGTGCAGAAGAATTGCTGTGGCTGCAGCCCTGGGAGGCCCCTGGGGCCCCAGGTAAGGTTGCTGGGGCCAGTCCAGTGCTGGTCCCAGCCTCCCCTACCCCAGCCAGGTTACCTTGCCATGCGCTTTGGTATTCCCCAATAACAAGAAGCAGTGGCACAAGGTGCAAGGAGCCCACTGCAAAGCCCCAGGAAGTGAGAGCAGTTTGCTGCCATTAGCAGGAAACCTGCTTCTGCTTCCACTTCCCTACACATGTAGACACCTGCCCAGGAGCATTTACTCACAGGTAGTTTACTCGTAAACTTCTGGATCTAATGCATATGTAGACACACCCCTTGTAGGTTAAATAGCATTCAGTACATGATGGGTTACAACTGAGCATAGAGTAGATTCCTTTCTTTAAAACCGTATATGTGTGTGAATACTATTATGTATAGTATTTGATCATGTAGGTATGCAATGGTTCTATAAATATATTAATGAATCTAAACATGAAACATATTTAGATTCATAGCTTGAGATGATTTTCTTTTTTAACAACAACCATAATTTTATATAGATGGGGGAAGAGAAGGGAAGAGAAATATTCCATGACTAATAATTCTCATCAGTATTCATAAGGGATGAGCTGCACAGAGTATAAGCCTTTAGCTTTAAAAAAAGAGAATGAAATTAACATTTTTAGAAGTACATGCAAAATGGAATATTTACGGTGAATGGGAAATAAACATCCCATGTCTTCCTCACCTTT
This sequence comes from Gavialis gangeticus, assembly GCF_001723915.1. NCBI lineage: Eukaryota > Metazoa > Chordata > Crocodylia > Gavialidae > Gavialis > Gavialis gangeticus. Next base: position 2,191,338 of record NW_017728980.1, on the reverse strand, counting down.
GTTTCAGGACAGGACATGATAGGGAATTTCCAAAGGGTGAGAGAAAATGGTTTTGAGTAGGAGGGTCAGTAGCAATTTCTAGTAGAGATAAGTGATTCTGGAATTCAGTGGGCATGTCTAAACATGCATTTAAGCGTGCCTAAATTTAATGTGCATTAGCTTAATGTAAATTCAGTGGGTTTAAGCAGACATCTACACATGCAGGCATTTAAGGACATTAATGCTGTGTGTGTGGATTAACTTGGGACTAAAGTTAGTCTACACACACAAAGTGAATGCGCTTTAATGCGTCTACACATTCGTTAATGCGCTTTAATTATTTGCACCAAAATTTGATACCTGCAGTTGCAGGTATCAAATTTAGGTGTGAATAGCCTAAATTCACCATTTTTAATGTGCATTAAGGGAGTGCATGTGTAGACACATGCCCTAATATGCCTTAAATTTAGGCTAATATACCTTAAAGCATCTTGTATAGATGCACTCATTACAGGGGATGGCTAGACTAATTTTACTATTATTTGGCTTATGGTAGTGCCAAAAGGCTCTAATCAAGGCCAAGATCTCATTGTGGAAGGTGTTGCAAACACAAAAGACGTGTCTGCACCACAGATATACCACTCCCAAGAGACCCACTTGAAGCATGACCATCCACTCACTCCCATGGGTGCCAAACCCAAGGACTGTCACAATGTATACACCTTAGAGTGGTGCTGAGCATGTGCAATAAGCACACCCAAAGCAAAATGTGTAGCAGTGATGCTGGGATAGATGCTCTGTACTAAGGCTACTACTTTACCATATTTTGGGGATTGAGCACATATGGAGTGAGAGTCAGTGTGCAGGGTGCACTGCACAGTGGTGCTCCTAGGTGCCACACAGAGGCAGAGCAGTGAAGGCAGAAGGCCACATAACTTGGCGAAGGTCACAAAGTCAGTTATGGTGCCACCTGCAGAACCTACATGGCACCCAGTGCCCTAATCGCTAAACCCCTAACCTGAGTCCTTGAAAACATTTTCACTCATTTGCTTCCCACTGTAACAAATCACCTTATTTTGCCAAAGGTGATTCAAAAGCTGTTGATCTGTAAAATCTCATGCCTACTGATGCGCTGTGTGAATAATAACCAAGGGAAGCCAGTATTATGTTAAGACATTTGGTCCAGGCTTGAGATAGCCAGGGATAAATGAATGACAGCATGTGATAAATATCCTGAGAGAGATTTCTTCCTGATAAAACTCCACCAGCTTCACTTGAGTTACACCAAGGGGATTCTAGCTCCTCAGCAGCTATTTTTTCAGCAGTATATTTCTTCTTTCTCCACTTCTCTCCATCTATTATTGTACTGTCCCATTAGAATTGTTTCATCTGTCTTTGTCTGCATCCTTTTTTGTACTATACCTCAATGTCTCCCCCTATTTGCTTTTTTTTCTGTTGTTCAGTTTCACTGCAAAGCACAAAATGGTCCCAGTAACATCCAGGCAGGGGTAGAAATGTTGAACTTCCAGTATTTGAAATTTAGGAAATTACCCTCCCTAAATCTTAAGTAAAAGCTGCAACTGTGAAAGTCTGATAAAGGAGCCACAGCTTGCACCAGTTGAAACTCAACCCCTTGTGGGAGACGATTACTGCAGATTTAGTCTGGGGTAGCTGAGAAGTGAAAACTTACCAATGCTGCATGAAATGGCAAACTTCAGTTGTGCAAAGAGCAAGTCAGATCCAGAAGAGCCCCTCCCTATCTCTTCCTGATCTTACCTTCTCTTATGTGAGCAGTTCTCATTCTTTGCCAGGTGCTCTTGCCTCCTCTTGAGAGGTATGCTGTAGTCAGGACTCCATCTTTTCAATCCCATTTTCATTCCTCTTTGCCTTAGAGTGACAGTGCCTGTGTGGTTATCTTACACCATCTAAAGATGTTTGCCCTTGAGGCCACCTTTGGTCTGTGCCATGATAGAAGGGCCTGGTATTGACTTTGTCTTCAGATTCATTAACGGCGGCAGCCTCATTTGTCAACCTGTTTGTTTCAATAGTGTTATGAAGATACAGAGCCCCATCTATGCCTCCTTCCTGGGTGATGACATTATTTCTGACTTAAGTCCTCTTTCAAGGAATCACCTTTCTAGCTGCTTTGGATCTTCAGGCAAGGTCACTCCAGGTGGCTCTCTTCAGTTGATTTTCATGTCATTAATCAGTGTCACAGCTGCTTAGGCAAGGTTAGATCTGGTGTGTTGTTGGATGGAAGACCTCCAAGAAGCCCCAGGTGCTGCAAGAAATGATGGTTGTAGTTTTAACATGAGATGATCTTTCGTTCAGCTTAGTACTAAGCTAACGCCTTAGTAGCGCCCTTGTGCTGTGTTATAAAGGCTTTGCCTGCTTGGTGACAGCAAAGATCTTATGCTTCTTTTTGTAAGATTAGGTCTTCACTAAATCCCAACTTTCTGATTTCTTAGGGCTGGTCGAACAAGAATGACAAGGAATTAAGATTAATTTTCTCCTGTCAGTCGTCAGATAAATTACCTGCCAATAATCATTTCTGCTTTTCATCTAGATGGTCAAATACGGTTAATCAAATAAGTTACCCACAATTTCCCTTCCTGATGGTCAATGAATAAGTTATTGGCAAATGTTTGGTTTCATTATTTTGACCCCCTCTAGTAATTTATCCACCCATGGAAATGCCTAGTGCATTTTTTGCAGGGAAGGTATTCTAGCAGGACTGGGGAATTGGTCTGGCGTGTTATGCAGGTGATCCCTTAGCAGCGAGTGCCTTGCATGCTGCGCTGTGAAATGCCTTGCTGGGAACAGTGGTAACATCAACTGCTTCCAGAAGATGAAACTAAGATGAACTCCTTTAGAAACTAGGGATCTAGCTGGTCCCCAGGACTGTGTGGGAGCCATGAGTGAAGAAGCAGACTGCTTTGAGGGAGAGGGGTTTGCAGGGATGGACCAGAGGAGGTTTGGAAAGCAGTGCAGTTCAGGACTACATGAGAAGGTTATATCCCCCTTGTCTCATCTCAAGAACCCTCCTTGTGCTGCTGAGGGAAAATAATCTCCCATTTAGACCATGGTACAGTAGGTTCCCAGTTCTCCCTCACTACTGTCTGGCTTGGGGCTAAAAAAGCACAGTGAGACAAAGGGCCAAATTTGCAGAAATCATTCACTTGTACTTGGTGCCAGGCTCCATAGACTTAAAAATCCATCTCCTCCAAGCCTCGTTTCCTCTTCTGCAAAACTGAAATAATGAAGATGTTTCCATACTGGACAGAGCCACCATGAGATGTCCAGTCTGTGAGGCACACAGACACTGGGGCCACGGGAACTCTGCAACAGTATGTAGGAAGACAATAGTTTGAGAGGCCGCTGTAAGGCTTGAGGTATGGACAACAAGCAGGCCCTCGAGAGTCAAATCCACTGCCTTTATTTTGAAGAGTCCTGGGTAGCACAGTATTTGTGGTGGCAAGGAAGCAGCTCAGAGAATGATGTTCCTGTTTGGTTGCCACATGCATTTTGGTCCAACAAATTCTGAGGTAATAAAGCATCAGTAATGTTGCAGCTTTCCACAACCTCTGGTTGAACCTCTGGAGCATTGTGTGCAGTCCTGGTCCCTGCAGCTTAGGGAGGATGTAGCAAAGCCACAAAGAATACTAACAATGGCAATGGGACTGACACAAGGATTAGAGGGTAAGTCAGATGAGGAGAGGCTGAGGGAGGTAAATTTATATAGTCTGGAGGAAGCTCAAGGGGAGACACGATCAGAGTCTATAAATACCTGCAGCAATAGAAATGAAGGGAGAGAATTATTCGCAGTCTCAGATGAAAGGAGGACAAAGAGCAATGGCCTGAAGCAAAGGAAGGAAAAGTTTGTGCTAGGCTTGGTCTGATGTGCAAGAGTTTCTAGCCGTTGAGCATCTGGGGCGCTGGCAGGAGTTCCCTAAAGATCTCAGGCGCCCCGGGAGCACGGCAATACTAGAGGCATCTCCACTACAGAGACCCCAGCACAACTGTTAGTGAGGAAGGGTAGTGAATAGCCTTGTGGGGGGGCAGGATAGATGGCCCACTGGTCTTAGCTAGCCTGCTCTCAATATGTAGTGTGATCCTACAAAAACCGGGGAGAAAGGCAGGACTGGATCTCCAAATCAGATTTGGCTGAATCAATTCAAGACAGTGATTCAAATCACCGAATCGAATCACTGTCCCCCAAAATGGCCAAATCTGAATCCGATTCCGAAGCGAATGCTAGCTACTTTGCACAGGCCTAATATATTTATTTAGTTATTTATTTTCAATTATCAGGGAGGAGAAAAAACCCCAAACCTGTTTTCCAGCTGTCAAAAGCAGCAGCCTTCGCAGGCATACCGAACCATCGGAAGAGCTCGGACCCAGCGCAGGAGAATTTCCTCTAAGACTGCGCAGAGCAGCCCAGATTGCAGAGCCACCGAGTTCTTGGCTTGTTAGCTGAGTGTGTTGGTAACTCCAAAGCACATCAGCGAGTTTGTGATGTGGGATTTGTGCCCCCTGGCCTAAAATATCACACGCAGGAGCCATACAGCATATGTTAGATGGGAATAACTTTTTACCCTACTGATCCAGGCAGGAATTATCAATTGAATGATGTGTATTGAAAGGCTCTGCTATGTCTTAGCAATACCTGGGGGCATCCAGCCTGTCAATCAATGCTAATGTTACTTGGAGATGTCAGAGAGGATGCAACTGGGAAACAAGAGAGAGTCCCTGTTTCTTTCAGAAACATCCTTCATCTTTTGGCATGCATTTCGTCTATAGGTTTCGTTAAGCAGGGCTTCTCTCAGCCACTCCGAGTTTATCCTTTTTCCTGTAAGTCAGATCCAAAACTCACTGGAAACGATGAAGAGAATTCCTTTGACTTCAATAGAACCGAAGAAGAAATGGAATTGGAAAGTAGGTTGTGCTGCAGCCTGAGTTCCCCAGTCTTGGTCTGGAATTTCTGGATAAAACCTTTTTTTAACGAAAAATGTATGTTCCTTCCAAATGATACATCCTAGAGGAAGTGCAGGTTTCTGGGATTTAATTTTTTTTATTAAAAATAGTTTTCATATGTCAAAACATCCCCTTGACATTTTCTGAATTGAACATTTTACTTTTCCAGTTCAAAAGAACTTTGCATTTAAGAATTTTATTTATTTATTGTTAATTTGTATAAAGGCGAAAACCAAAGTGGGACATTTGGGTTGGTCTGAAACACATTTTTTTTTCCAATGTGGATATTCAGTTAGTGGAAAGCATGGAAACCAGCTCTGTTTCTGGGATTTTTTTTTTTTTATTAAAAATAGTTTTTATAATGTCAAAACATCTCCTTGTGACATTTTCTGAATTGAACATTTTACTTTTCCAGTTCAAAAGAACTTTGCATTTAAGAATTTTATTTATTTATTGTTAATTTGTATAAAGGCGAAAACCAAAGTGGGACATTTGGGTTGGTCTGAAACACATTTTTTTTTCCAATGTGGATATTCAGTTAGTGGAAAGCATGGAAACCAGCTCTGTTTCTGGGATTTTTTTTTTTTTATTAAAAATAGTTTTTATAATGTCAAAACATCTCCTTGTGACATTTTCTGAATTGAACATTTTACTTTTCCAGTTCAAAAGAACTTTGCATTTAAGAATTTTATGTATTTATGATTAATTTGTATAAAGGCCAAAACCAAAGTGGGACATTTGGGTTCATAGATTTCAGGGTCGGAAGGGACCTATTAGATCATCGAGCCCGACCCCCTGCCCTGGGCAGGAAAGAGTGCTGGGGTCAGATGACCCCAGCCAGGTGTTTGTCCAGGTTGGTCTGAAACACATTTTTTCCAGTGTGGATATTCAGTTACTGGAAAGCATGGAGCCCAGCTCTGGTGTACACTATTTGTATCATTACAAGAAAAGAGCAGCACTCCAGGGTACAGGAACTTGGGACCTGCTGCACTAGTAACCTGCTGTGTGATCTTGAGGAAGGGCCTTGCTTCTGCCTCTCCTGCTTGGACTGTAAGCAACTTGAGGTTGAGAGAGCTACCCAGCAAGTGTTTGTGAAGCACCCAACACCAGGGGTGCTGGTTCTGGCTTGTGCTGCTGTCCTATACACAAGAGAAATGCACCCACAGGATGCCTCCGAGCCCCTTCTCCAAGTCCTGTTGAATTCAATCTTTCCTTCGCACCAGGCTGCATCACACCATCAGCTTTCAGGCATGAATGCCTCATGCCTTCCCTCACAGCTGTGCCAAGTAGGCATCTTGTATGCAACAGACCCAGAATTCCTTGGGTGGTTTAATAAAACAGATTGAGAGGAATCTGGGTTTACGGCTTGACAACTAGTTCCCCTTGGACAGGAGTGTTTGCCTCCACTGGGTGACAATGTTTTAAGCCTGTAGCCCTAGGCACTTCAGCTCATTGCTAGTCATATCTCCAATGAATAATACACAGGCTAGAATATCTCTGTGCATACATCTTCCTTTCCTATAGGGTAATTTAATGTTATCTTTGGGCATCCTGCTCCTGAGATGAAGAGATTACTTCAAACCTGCAGCCCAGAAGCATAGCCATTGGTTTCAAACGCCATTAAGTTTCATTATAACAAATAAACACTGCAATGACATTTATAAGTTACCGGAGAGCACAGAAACACAAATATGAAGCAGATAAACTGCATTTGATCCAAATAATTACTGCAGGCAATATCGAGCTTAGTCTGAGCTGGCAGCCGGGTGCCAAGTAATTTATAGGATTCCGTAGGGCAGTGTGTTGCACATTGCTTTTTTAAAACTATGATGATGATTGTGTCTCTCTCTAAGGCCTAAATAGGTTAAGTTAGTGCCCTGCTGAAGGCAGGAAGCTTTTGCTGAAGATGAAAACAGTGCCAGCACCAGCTGAAAATACTACCATGATAACTAGTCCTTGACCAAAATTGGGAATTCAAAACCCAGGCCCCTTTCTGCTTTCTGAGATGGAGGTACCTCCTCCTCCCATCTGACCCTTTTCCAGGAGCTCTGGTCCCTGAAAGGACTGGCGTTCATGTTCAGCCATAGCTGAAATGTCTCAAAAAAACCCATTGTTTCTGTAGATTTTTGTCCCAAGCTGTCAGGGAGCGGTGGGTTTAATGAAGCTTCCAGATGGTAGAGGATTTCCACCATTTGCTTCTAATTCAAACTTGGAACCGAACCCCAGATGCCCCTGCATCTTGATCTGAACCCCAGTTCCTCAGCCCAGGATCAAATTCCAAAGTTAGCCCATAGTAGAAAACAAGATTTAAAAATTTTAATTTTTATATATATATATATATATATATATAAATAAAACATGGCTTTCTCAGATCAGAAAGTTTGCATAAACTTTGCTCCTCACTTTTGGGGACCCAGAGGTGTCCTGTCCATTAGGGAGCCAACAATATGCCATTCTGAGCTTGTCACTGAACAGAAATGATTGTATGGCCTGCAGGCATGTTGGCTGAAGCCAGCAGGGATTCAGAAGTACTTGGCTTTATTTATGCCTCTAATTACCTGCCTGTTAGCCCAGCATGCCAGAATCCACTAATGTCTTTTCGGGTTTGGATTTCACACAGCACAACCCAGTGAGGCCCATTAAAAGGAGCTGCCAAATCCTATGTTTAAATACATTTAATCCCCTTTCTGGGGTGAACCTTCCATTTTTCAACCTGGCCTAGTGGAATCGTCATGTAATTTAAGAGCAGTGAAACTGGCCATTTTACAGGGTGTCATAGCATCACATGTTGTTAGGATGCTTACTGGGGACAACCACCCATGGGCTCCAGTCATGGAGCAGGATGCCACTGTTGTAGGTACTGTCATGCAACGGCCCTCACAGTGCCCCTTTGCCTCTCAGGAAAGCATTATATCCCTGAGAAGTGTACTCCCTTCCCTTCTATTCAGATCACTGACTAAATCCCAGTTTCATTTCTCTATGATCAGCAGAGAGACCTCTGAAAAACTAGGAGAGCACTGGACTCAAGGGAGTGCATAGAGTTTTGGGTTCAGATCCTGACTCAGTCATATATACCTTAAGCAAGTTCCTTAATGCATCTGGTCCAAATAGAGTTAACACCCCCCAATCTCACAGGTCAGGGCATCGAGATAAAAAGCAGTTATCATGTGTGCCAGGGTGATGAGAGCTATATAAATACATCTCATTTGAGTCATAAACTTAGTCATCTAAAAAGAAGCTCCCCTATCTCTGGGAAATTCTGAGTTGGACCTGATGTGTTACGATTTCAGCACCCTCCTACTGGGCCAGAAGTTGCTGATTTTCTCCAAGCAAAATCTGCTATAAATGCAAATGAGAGCAGAATCAGGCCCAATGACCTTTTAATTTGCACTACCAATTAAGGGAAGGGGGAGGAGATAAGAAGAAGAAAAAACAGACTTCTACCAGTGTCCTGCGAGTTCAAGCATTGCCAGAGATCAGTGAACTGAGCATAGATGCAAATATTTCCTCTCTATAGCTATCTCTTGAAGAGTGAGCACATGAGCAAATTACCATGAGGTAAACTAGGGCATGAAATCAGCTACACTATGCCAATATGCATACCCCTATGATGTGGTAACTCCTCTATGAAAGCAAGGTAATTTCTCTCGCATTTACCGTCGAGAAAGTACACAGAAGCAGGAAGTTTATATGAAGTAGTGGATGCTCTTCAAGTTCACACTCTTGCTTGCCTAATGGTAGTTAGTTTATGCCAGTGATGTCCAGCTTTCTGGCCTCATGGGCCAGATGAGTGGCACAGGGTTGGTAGCTAGGCTGGATCCTGTGAGGGGTCAGCCTGTGGTGTTGGTCCGTGGGTCCAATTCTGCACACCCAGATCCAGCTATGTGCCAGTCTAGTTCCATATGCCCAGATCCAGCTGCAAACCAAGCCAATTCTGCATGCCTGGATCCAGCTGTACAATGGCCCAGTCCCACACACTTAGATCTGGCTGCATGACATTGCAATCTGGTACTCAGGGCCACACTGTCCAGTCCACAGGGCTCCCCATGGGCCCAGAAATTTGGCAGCAAGGAAGCAGACATTAATGCTTTCACTGCTCCCCTCCCACCAAATTTCCAGACATTTGAGGAGCCCCATGGACTGGATACCGCAGCTCTGCTGGCCACATCTGGCCCGGGGCCAGGGATTGAGCACCTCTGATCTGTACACTTCTGTCAGACTCTTAAGGAATTCTTGGTCTCTTGAGTGAACAAAGAGAGGTAGCTAGCCATGTTAGTCTGTAAGTCAGGTAAAAGGCACAGCAAGGTGGTATCTTATCTGGTTCTAAGAGGCATGAGCTTTCATGGGTTACCATTTATGTGTTAAGTATGGTTTTAATAGATTATGAAGTCTTATCCCATTACCAGGCTGGACTAGGTTTTGTAACTTCTGTTTCACTCAATGGGTTAAATATTTTGTATACCTCTATTGACCTTCTCCACTCAGCAGTGCCCCCTCCCTCTATCTTTTGCACTTCAATTCCCTTCTGTTTAGAACGGGTGGACAAAATACGGCCCATGGGCTGCATCCAGCCTGCCAGGCCATACTATCTGGCCCGTGGGGCCCCTAAAAATTTTAGAAATTTAGTTTTTATCTGCCCTTGGCTGCCTGTCAAAGATGACAGGCGCCAGCAGCAGCAAGACCAAGGGGGAGTTGACCACAGGACTCAGCAGCTGAACAGCAAGGCCCACCCATCTCCACCAGAAATTAGGATTTCTGGTCCCAATATGGTGACCGGGGGATGGGGCAACTGTCAAGGGACAGAGCTACCCATGCGGCGCTCGACAGCTCACGAAAGCTCAGTAAGCGGCCCTCCAGCCAAAGTAATTGCCCACTCCTGATTTAAGATATAAGATCTCTGGGCAGACTGTCCTTTACTTTCTGTTTGTAGCTTCCAGCACAACAGTGACCCAATCTCAGCCGGGGCTGCTAGAAGTTACTGAAATAATATCTAATAGAAATAAATAGGTCTATGTTGTGTCAGGGTTGACAGTAGTCTTAGGTAGAGTTTAGAATACGGTTTGTATGGGATGGTTTGGATAGGGATAATCCTGCCTCAGGCAGAGGGTTGGACTAGATGACCTCAGGAGGTCCCTTCCAGCTCCATTTCTTTTTGACTTGTTAAACCTTATACGGTGAGCTGTGTGGCGGGTGCAGAGATCCCACCTCAGGAACACAGCTGGGTATTCGTATCCCTCCGCTGTTTCCAGCACGTGAGGCGGGCCAGTAGGGGGTGCTCCTGCGTCGAGCCACCCACCTCCCTGCGCCCGACCACCTTCCAGGCTCCAAATACCTCCCTAGGGGCACCTTATGTCC
>NW_017728980.1:2172611-2176030 GCF_001723915.1 Gavialis gangeticus | reverse complement strand
AGGCTGAGGGTGTGGTCCCCTGTGTGCTGGGCCCATCCTAATTGAATGGTCACAGCACAGAGATTGAAATCACAGTGTCACAGGGCAGAGATTTTTGGGGAGAAACCAAGGTGGCTTTCTGCCACAAGCTGCACAAATGTTGATGGATGTTAGTGCCAGCTCAAGTTTGGAGAAGTCACACTACAGGCTATCAGGGGCCTGGAGGACTGAAAAGGAAGAATCCCTCCTCCCCCTTCCATTTTGGGCTCCTCCCCTGCTCTCTGGGGCTCCCCCCTGTCCCCCCAGGCTTCTCCCCTGCTTCCTGCTGGCCCTCCCCCTGCCCTCAGGGCATTACTTATTTGGGTTGGTCATGCTGTCTGTCCCAGGGGAGCAGGCAGGGAAGGGTTAACCTGCCTGACCTCACAGGTGTTGCAGGGTTGCTGCTCTTCTGGCCCAGAGAGCAACAGCTGCAGCAGCACAGCTGGGCAGGCAGGTTAACCCTTCCTTGCCTGCTCCTCAGGGTAGACAGTGTGGGCAGCCACAAGTAAGCAGGGGGTGCGGTGGGAGGTAGTAAGCAGGGATCTGGAATGCTGGGAAGGAAGGGAAGGGCAATGGGCCTGATCTAGGCCAGTGGGGAAGGGAGGTGGGTGGGGTGTTCACATTAAGGTGAACACTCCCTGGCTGCACGTTAGTGTAACATGAGCTGGAGTGGCATCACTTTAAACTGCCTAATGAGTGCTTAAAAACAGTTTCAGGCTTTAATGTGTGGACAGTCCAGGGGTTAAGAGTTCCAGCAGCTGCCCAAAATTATCGTGTAACAAAACCCTTATGCATTATATTTTAAGATTCTCAAATGTTGATTGGTGTTGGTGCTAGTTCAGGTTTAGAGTAGTTATACATTCAAGCTAAAAACCTTCTCTGACTATCCCCAGCCTGCACAGATGTAACTTGCCACTAGAGGGCTGGTGAGCCAGGACAGGCTTCTATTCCTGCTCTAGGTGGGAGTGAGCTAGAGAGATGGTTGGAGAGAGAGGTTGGTGAGCGCAGAACCATGAGGCTGGAAGTGGGGGTTTTAATGATAAGGACTGGGCAGTGAAATGGGAGTTGGAGTGGCAATGAGTATGAATGGTAGCTGAGGCCTGGTGGTGAAATTAAGGAAGTCAGACACTGAAGCCACTAAAGGATATAATAAAAAGACATTTTAAAAAAGAAGAAAAAAAAAGTAAGCAAAATTAAAGAAAGTCTCATATTTTTATAATTTGGGATTGGGTTTGAGATTGGGCAGTCCCAGCTCACAGGGATACTACCCCTCCCCTGGGAAGGAAGCCCCAGCTCACTGGGACCCCAATTTGGCCTCCTACTTGGTCTCTCCTCCACTCCCCTAGCCCTCTCAGACCAGTCTGCGCCCCTTTGAGCTGCCCAGCCAGGTCACATCCCCAGGGGGTGGGAGGAGTTAGTTGGCTTGATGCCAGTAGCCCACCCTGGGCAGTAGAGTTCAGGGGGTGGAAAATTTATCCATGCAGAACAGGAGGGTGGGGGAAGGGGACACTGCATCTTGGGATGCTGGAGGACTGAAACTTGGGTGGTTTATCTCTGGAGAGTGGCCATACGTTCATGGAACACGAGCTTCATAACACACATCAGAGAGGAACCTGCCTTGGAGTGGTATAAATTTAAGACACCTAAAGGGTGCTTAAAACTAGTTTACACATTTTAATGGGTGGACAGTCCAGGAGTTAAGAATGCCCTGAGCTGCTTAAAATTAATGCGTAACAAAGCCCTAATTTGAAGCATGGATGGAGCCAGGTGGGCCTTTCTGCTCAGCTGCTGGGTCCCGCTGCCAACTCCCCCTGGGTCCTGCTGCGGCTGGCACCTGTCCTCTTTGACAGGCAGCCAGGGGCAGATAAAAATACATTTTCTAAAATTTTTAGGGGCCCCACAGGCTGGATAGAATGGCCTGGCCAGCCTGATGTGGCCCAGATTTTGCCCACCCCTGTTTTAAATAGACAAAGCAGATATTGCTGTCACCAGCCCCAGATGAGGAGCAGAGAGTCAAGGTCACTTGCCCACATGGAAGCCTGTAGCAGATAGGGGAACTGAACCCTGATCCTGGCTCATAGGCTAATACCCTAGTTGCAAAGCCATTGCTTAATGCTAAATTGAGCTTCCTGTAATGCTGTCTTGATGATTCATCCCACCTTTCTGCTCATCTGACCTTTCTTCCACATGCCTGTCTTTCTTCTGGTGCTTTGCATATTGTGGTGACTTAATTTCAGGGTTAAAATGCATTATTCCAAAGAACAGCCTGAGCATAAAGCCTGCATTCAAAAAAAGCACATATTTACAATCATTTCTGCTTGGCAGAATCAAAACAAACAATAATTACAGCAGAAATCTGTTAATTCTCACTTCACTCAAACCTGATAATATACACGCACAACCTGAAGAAATATCACCTTGCTTCTCAGCATGGGTTAACACCAGGGTGCTGTACTGAGTTCCCAGGTTTGTGAGGTTTCATTGCCTTTGTAACAATGTAACTAATCTGTCCAGGGGTCCCCTGGAAATAACACAGTTTACACCATGGCAAATGATAGCCTCCCAATTTGAAGTGCAATATCAAGATAAGATATTGTATCCTGCATGGAAAGTATGGCTTAGGGTGGTAACCTTTGTTACCAATATGGGCTTGATGATACATGCAATCCAGCAGTTCTGCTTACAACAGGAGTGGGTGCTGTTACATATATGATATTATGGCCCTATACAGAGGGTGCATCTACATGTGTCATTATGGTGATGTTGTTACTGCACTGTGATTTAATACTTCCAAAGAAAGTAACAGCCCATACTATGCTGTACGTATGGAGCATAGTTATTTTTAGCAGCTACTTTGCTGTAGCAGCGTGCTATACCAGGGAGTACACTGCTATGGCAAAGTAGCTACTGGTCAGGTATGGATGCCCGTGGATGCTATGTCACTGTACCGCATTGTTACCACATTGTTGTCTTAACTGACCTGGCTGCTGTTTTGAGCCCTGCCATGGATTCCCTCTGAGCCCCTGATCAAGTTACTTAATCTGCCTTTGCCTAAATTCCTTCTCTGTAAAATGGGGAAATGTGTATGTTCATGCTTTGCAGAGGTCTGGTGAGGATACGTGCGCATGGGAGGCTCAGCTATTCTGGTGACAATATGCGTGTAAAACTTAAAGCTGATCAGAAAAAGTTCTAATAAAAGATTATGTCGGGATTTCCCATGTTTCATAGTTTCATAGTTTCTAGGGTCGGAAGGGACCTGAGCAGATCATCTAGTCCGACCCCCTGCCATGGCAGGAAGAGCACTGGGGTCAAATGACCCCAGTAAGGTGGTCATCCAACCTCCTCTTAAAAACCCCCAGGGTGGGAGCCTGCACCACCTCACTTGGAAGCTGGTTCCAGAC
>NW_017728980.1:2160862-2172218 GCF_001723915.1 Gavialis gangeticus | reverse complement strand
TTAAAAAAGGACTTCTTGTTGTCCTTAATCCGGGAAGCCAGCCCCTGTTCCATCTCTGCCTTGGCCTTCCTAACCATCCCCCTACATCCCCGAGCAACTGCTGAATAGTCCTCCTTAGTGATGACCCCTCCTTTCCATTGGGAGTAAGCCTCCTTTTTGGCAAGGAGACATTCCCGGATGTTTTTAGTGAGCCACGGAGGCTTATATGCTCTCCTGCCCCCTTCGACCCTCCTGGGGATTACCTTCCTCTGGGCTTGGAAGATCGTCTCCTTAAGGAGCGACCACTCCCCTTGGACACCCGTCTCCCCTCCCCTCTGAGTCTTCAGCGCTTCTCCAGCTATCCTCCTTAGCTCGTTGAAGTTCGCCCTCCTAAAATCTAGGGCCACCACCTGACTGCTTGCCTTTGCCACCTTGCGCTGAATGGTGAATTCTAACAGGCAGTGGTCACTGTCGCCCACATGTTTGTGTAACTAAACTTTGGGTTTGTTCTAGGGCGCATGAGTAATACTTAAAGGACTGTGGCATGCAGGACTGAGACTAGGTGTTTACTCGTTTCTTTTGTTTTAATTGGTAAGAAATGTGTGATTCAGCAGAATAGAAAGGTTTCACAGACACGTGGATGGACCAGAGTTTAAATGCATCCAGGCAAGGTCCCAGTGGACTGGGTCACCCAACTAGTGTCCTCATAGCTCACCTGCCCTGAGCAGATGGGCTGTCTTGGACCCTGAAACTCCAGGTGGTTTAGACTTCCAACCCAGCTGGCTTCCTGAAATGCTTTAAGTGTTAGGTAGCTGCAGCAGATCACCAAGCAGGCTGCCACAGAGCTGAGGTTATCAAGACTTCCAGGTTGCCTGGCTTCTCTTCAGATGGGCTGAAGCGGATGTGGATGTCTGGAAACCTAGGTTGAGTCAGGAGCCTCAGCATGTAGGAGCTAGTAATGCCATGGTCTGAGAACCCTAGGAGATGGAATGTTACTTTTTATCAAAGTGCAATTCTTTTTCAGTATTTTTAACATAAAATGTCTTATTCTTTTGGTTAAAATGAAGCCAAAGTAGAAAGATTTCAAAATCTTGAAATCTTGTGTGAAACAGACCTAGCCCTCTTCAACCTGCTCTATAAGCATGCCCAAAAGCTAGCAGTCTTCAACCTTGTCTTTTGTCCCACACTTATTGCTCTTTCATACATGAATGAATCCTGAGGACATGGTGCCATGCTGGGTGAGCTACACCTGCCTGACTCCCACACTCAGATGTTAGGCCACAAGGTCTCAGACAGGCTCACGGATCTCAGGATAGCCAGGAATTAACACTTGCCTCCTGAGAAGAGAAGAGACCTTTAGACCCAAATTCACTGGGAAAAAAGTGGTCACACCATGATGCGAACATCTCCTGAGGAGCATGGGGATGCCTGGGCTACAGCTGTCTGTTAGGGCTGTGTGAAACAGCACCGTTCCATTTCAACTTGTGTTTCAATGGAACAGCATTTTGTTTTGATTCGAAACTGCTGTTCTGTTTTGTTTCACCAAAACAGTTTCACTGTTTTGACGCTGTTTCAATGTTTTGCCCATTGGCTATACTGGGGAAGCTCAAAACAGCCTATAACTTTGTCATTTCTGGTCTGATTTGGATGAAACATGCAAAACTCATGTCACGTGTGTGTGTTAAGCCACAGCAGAGTCAAAACTGCAGGGATGGTAGCCCCTGATGAGGCCACAAAGCTTGCCAAGTTTCAAGGAGATAGGTGCAGGGGTTTTGGGGAACTGCACCTCAAGCTGTGGACAAGCAAAACTCATGACATGGGTGAGCCTGTGTGTGTTAAAGTGCAGCAGGGTGAAAGCTGCAGGCCTGCTAGCCCCTGCTGCAGCCATGATGCCTGCCAGCTGTCAAGGAGATACGTGCAAGTGTTCTGGGTTCTGGGGCCCTGCACCTCTGGCTGCTGACAGGCAAAACTGGAACACACATCTCAGTAACTGCCACCAAGGCAGACAGCAGGGCAGTTCAAACAATGCTGCCTTTTATGCAGTTTTTCCATCCCTCTCCCAGAGCACTGGGATTGGAAGAGACCTCAGGGAAGGATGACAGTCACTGGCCGGCTACACAGTCAGTAATGAGAGCAGTCCTTACCCTCCCTTCGCCCTCTTCCCCCTCTCTCTCCTTTCTTTAGATTCTGTTTCCCTGCAGGCAAGCCCAGCTTGAGCTTCGAAACTCAAAACATTTAGAAATTTTTGAAACATTTTGACTTGCCTCATTTCGTTTTGAGACTGTTTCAAAGGTCTCTGTTTCATTTCAATTTTGCTGTTTCAAGCTCAAATCAAGTCGGAACAGTGTGGAAATGAAACTTCCGGTGAAATTTTGTACAGCCCTACTGTCTGTGTCTTGTGGATAAACAAAAAGGGGAATCCAGGAAAGTAAATCACATTCATTTAATCAGCACATTAAAAGGAAGCCATCTCTATTATTTTGGGGGAGAATAGGATTTGGGAGCATGTAAGTCTCCCAGAAGTTTCTATAGCAGAGGTGGGTAAAATGGCAGATCCAACCAGGGGCTGGACTCCATTTCCCAGCAGCCCCTGCCTGTGTGGCTGGGGCCATTTTCCATGGAGACCTCAACAGCAACTGCACTGTAATAGCATGGGGTTGGGGTTTCCATGACCAGTGCTGGCAGGGCATGCAACAGCGCAGGGAGCTGCTCTGGGACCGGGCTAGGATCTTGCAGTGGTGACAGCATGATCTGGGTCCAGGGCAGAGCTGCAATCTGCAGCTTGCATGTTCCAGGCAGGTGCATGCAGACAGTGGGTTGCGGGTCTGCCCCAGCTCCTCACAGCAATGACAGCATGGTCCGGAGCCAGGGCAGAACCATGACCTGTTGCCTGCCCTGAGCATGCAGGCTGCAGACCACAGCTATGCCCTGGCTCTGGACCATGCTGTTACCACTGCAAGATCCCAGTCCAGCCCCAGAGCAACTCTGTGCCCCTGCCAGCATGACTGGGGCCGGTCTCCAGAGAAACCCTGGCTCCACGCTATCACTGTGGATCCCCAGGAGACTGGCCCCACCATGCAGGCAGGGACTGCTGGGAAATTGAGCCCACTACCAGCCGGATCTGGCCCGTGGGGCCAGACTTTGCCTGCCCCTGTGCTATAGAATGAACGTGAAGCTGAGAGCCTCTGCCGAGAGTTTCCAGGTGTTGATTTATAAGCCACAAACCCTTAACACTGTCGTGAGAGTGTCTGTAGTTGAAAGACGAGTGACTGACTTGACTGGAGTTACTGAAGCAGCACATGTTTTGACACTGGTTCCCAAGTGAGCCTTGCAGCCTGGGCATTGTGGAACCCTGCCAGAATGGCTGCACTTCGACAGAGCAGCAAATGGTAATTTATTAGTCTGGGAGAGGTTTTTTACAAGTGCTGATGGCAAAATATTTCTTAAAGTCATTGTCAATTTCCAATTGGAGATAGGGCTGCTGGCTGAATCGATGTGAGAAAATCTCTTCCTTTCTGCTAATGAGACAGAAGCATCTCCTGTCTCAGGTAGGGGATGCTGATCAGCCAGATGCACAGGATTTATAGTGCCTTTGTAGTCACCCTATGTACCTGCAGAACCATTGCTTTTCATTACTGGAACAACAGGCTTGGCCCATGTTCTCCAGGCAACATTGGAAGAAGGAATTTAGCCTGCTAGCAATACATTGTTCAGAGAAGCCTGTGTCTTCCTGGAAAAAGCATCTCATTGCCTTCTCGCCAGCACCTGGGAGCCTTGATGGGGTTGTGACAATTTGTGAGCCCCATGAGCTGTGATTCATATGTGATATCTCCCACAAACCAAGAACCCTTGAAGTTGGAAGCTACAAGTCAAAGTGTAACTGCAGTCAGAAATGCTGCTTTCTGCAAATACAGCCACTCCTGAACTTCCACCTCAACTTACCATGTGTCTTTCAGCATCCACTCATAATTTAGTCTATACAAGCACTCAGAGAACACCCAAGTGAGATAAGGACTCTTTGGTTCTTAGATTGCACAGTTCAGGGCAGGGGTGGGCAGTTATTTCGGGCGGAGGGCCGCTTACTGAATTTTGGCAAGCCATTGAGGGCCGCATAACAGGTAGCCCAGGGGCAGATAAATATTAATTTTCTAAATTTTTTATGGGCTCCGCAGGCTGGATAGAATAGCCTGGTGGGCCACATCCAGCCTGTGGGCTGCATTTTACCTGCCTCTGGTCCAGGGTCATGTCTGCAACACAGAGACGTGGTTGCACATGAGCCATGAGCTAGTTTAAACCCAGATAGCTGGAGCATCAATAGCCGTGGCCATGTGGGCTTCAGCACAGCCTATACCAGTCTGTCTGGACCCCAGGTTAGCACACAGATGACTAGCCTATGTTGAATTCCATACTGCCACCGCTACCCCAAACCAGCTAGAATCTAGCTGCTACATACATTAGGCAGCTGCTTAGGCATGGCTCCGTGTTGAAACTGCAGCTCTAATTGCAGTGTGCCCACACCCTCACTAGCCAAGACAGAGCAAAGAAAGGACTCGTGTCCCCATTATAGAGATGGAGCATAGAGAACAGCTGTTGTGACTTCTGAAAAATTTAGTAATGGGACATCGAGGACTAGCCCTTAACACTCTGACTGGGGCATAGCTTGAGCTTCCATGCTGAATTCAAGATGAGAATGCCACCTAAGGCATGCACACTAGGTCAAAGTACATTTGGTTTTGGCACAGAAGCAGGAGAGGAAAAGGTTCCCATCCATCCTGTACTCAATGCCAATGCCATATGGAAGATGGTCATGGATGAGCATCTTGATGACCACAAAAAAGATGGAAAACAAGATTGGTGAGATCATGCAGGCCTGCTTGATGCCACTTTGAATGGCAAAGGGCTCTTTGGTGGAGCCACTGCATAGGATGATGGCAGCCATCTGGTCATGAAGAAGTCTTAGGACAGTGATAAATTTCCCTGGGTAGCCAAACATTGATAAGATCTTCCATGGAGCCTCACAGTTAGCAGAGTCAAAGGCTTTGGTCAAATCAATAAAAGCCATATACAGGTTCTGGTGTTGTTTGTGGCATTTTTCCTGGATCTGCCAGGCCACAAAAACCATGCCCATGGTGCCTCTCAATAATTTGAAGCCACACTGAAACTCAGGAAGGATTTCTTCAGCAAGCAGGAGCATTTGGTTCAGTAAATTCAAGCAAGGATCTTTCCAGTAATGTAGCGTCAGCAGGCACATAAAAAGAAACCGACGCCACACTGCCATAGCAATGAGCTACATTGCCATAAGATCTAAAAATAATTGTGTGCCACCAGGACTCCACAGTACTAGTGTGGAGTACCAAGTGCGCAGTCCGGGGCATGTGTAGACTCACCCAGTATATGGAACTTTTTGGTCATAATTTCCCCACCAACTTTGAAGACCTCAGCTGGTATGCCATTGGGGCTAGATGCTTTCTTGTTCTTGATCTGTCTTATCACTTGGTGAACTTCTTCAGAGATTGGTAGACTGGCAAGTGCTTCCCTTACTGGATGCTGTGGGATGGAGTCAGTGATTTCATTAGTCACCATTGATTCTCCGTTCAGAAGTTTTAGGTAGTGCTCTTTCCATCAGTTTTTAATGGACTTGTTGTCTTTGAGGAGCGTGCTGCCATCTTCAGATCTAAGTAGGGTGAATCCACAAGAGCTTGGTCCATACACAGCCTTGATTACACTGAAGAAGCTCTGCATGTCATAATTGTCAACAAATTGTTGGATTTCTTTCACCGTCTCTTGCCACAATTTGTTTTTGATTTCTCAAATTTTCCTTTGGGCTTCAACTTTAATCTGTCAAAAAGTTCCCTGTTTCTGACTGAATATAGGATGGTTTTACCAGTCACAAAAAACTGTTCTCTTCCAATTGAGAAGGGCTTTGATGTCAACGTTTTTTTTCATCCAGCCAGTCCTGATTGTGCTGGGTGATAAAGCCAATTGATTCTGTGCAAGCCTCATGGATGGACTCTTTTAGAGCTCACCAATCTTCCTCAACACAAGTGCTATAATTTTCAGTCCTAAGATTGATGAGTTTCTTACTGAGATGTGTTTGGAGGGCTTCATGGTGTCTTGGGGTTGAAAGGTATTAGATGTTGTACTGTCTTCAGACTGATTTGTAGAACTTCAGTCCATCGATGACTGTGCTGTCATTGCATGTACTGAGGAAGACCTACAAGCAGCCCTTAACTGCTTCTGTCAAGCATACCAGTGCCTGGGACTGTGACCCTTAACATTGGAAAAATAAAGGTGCTTCACCAGCCTGCTCCAGGCCAATCAACACCACCAACTCCCTGGTAAAGATCCTCATTGATGGACAGGAGCTGGGGAATGTTGAACACTTTGCATACCTTGGCAACTCTCTCGCAAAGAGGCCAGTATAGGTGAGGAGTTCCCATGGCCAGTCCCATCATTGACCCACCCACCTGTCTAAGGCAGTCCACCCACCTGACTCTTTTGCCACGCCTTTGTTGGAAATAGATAGTTGTTTCTAGAAGGGAGGCTGCGTATTTACTGCCTGATGCCAAGGGCATAATACATGGCTCCGACCTTCCCTTTACTGTGTTCCAAGCCTCAGAGATGGCATCTAAAAATCACTTCCAATTCTCCCAGCCCCTTAGCTGGGCTGCACTTGGTCTCCAACCCAAACTTGGCCTCAGGTGTCCTCAGACATTCCTGGGCCTCTCCACCCCCTTCACTGGGGTCACTACTCCAGCCAGCCAATGCACAGTCCTTCAGGCCCCCACAGGCCCTACTTTACATGGCCTCCGGCTTTCACTCTGCCCCTTACTGGGGCCACTGCTCCACCCCTCACTGGGCTCCTGGGCCTGATACCCCTTGGGCCTCAGTTTCCCTCTTTAGTGAACCTTGGCCCACTTGCACTCAATGGGCCTGGACCCTGCCTCAGGCCTCACTCAGTGGACCTGGTCCCTGTGCTTTTCTGTTGGGGTGTGCCTCCCTAGCCTTTCCCCTCCACCAGGTGCTCACAAGGGAGCAGGGGCTGAGTCTTTCTGGTGCCCCATATTCACTTTTCACTAGGGAGGCACATGTGTGGCATTTCCTGGAGACTGCCCCACCACAGGCAGCCCCACCACACTGTCCAACCCCAGCAGGGTGCAGTGTCAGGTCTCACCTAGGACCAGGAACCTCCTCCACCCCCATATTTCCTACCCTGCCCTCCAGATGTTTTGGTAGCAACAGTACTCAGACCAGGTGACATTCATCCCTTGGCTCCCCAGTTGCAACTGGCAGCTCTGCGCCTTGTGTCTGGTCTTATACCCTGGCTTCCCAGCCCTCCTCCATTCAGGTGGCCTCCTGGCTGCCATGTGACCACCTGATTGTCTCTGTTCTCAGCTGCAGGTTGCTTTGCAGCCTGCTAAAGCCCCTTGAAGTGGCAGGCACCAAAGGTGCCCTGGCACACATTATAGGATCCAGTGTGCCAGCTCGGCCTTTGGAAGGCTGAATCACCGTGTGTTCAATGATCACAACATCAGGACTTGAAAAAGCTCCTAGTATACAAAACTGTGGTAATATCAGCTCTTCTCTATGACTGTGAAGCTTGGGTGACCTACAGGGACCACCTGGAAAGCCTGGAATGCCATCATGAGCACTATGTCCAGAAGATCCTTGGCATAAAGCAGGAGGATCATTGCACAAATGCCAGTGTCCTCACTGACGCTAACACAACTAGTGTGGAAGCATTGATTATTCAACATCAGTTGCGATGGACAGGGCATTGTGTACGTATGTTTATCAGAACAACTGCTATACTCCCAACTCAGACAAGGAGAGAGGAAATGCAGGGGCCAGAGGAAACACTTCAAGGACACCCTGAAGGCCAACATTAAGTAGTGTGGCATAGATACCACAAATTGGGAAAAACTAGCCCAGGACAGGACTACATGGTGACGCCTCGTGAGAGAAGGCACACCTTATTTCGAGGAAAATCATCTCACCCTGGAGGCAGAAAAATGACAGAAATGCAAGGAAAGGAAACAAGACCAATAAATTTGTAGTCTGACCCTCCCTTTAACCGCTACCTGTGATGGTTGCCAGAGTGTCTGGGGCTCTAGGATTGGCTGCCTTAGTCATCAACAAACTAATTTGCAACCCTTTAACTGACCCATGGGAGTGATCTTCATCAACCATGAGAGATCGCTGATGTACATATGACACATGCAAAGAACAGGTGTGAATACCAAGGAGCAATGACCATTACCTGGAAGCTAGATTTTCAGCCGCCTTCTCTGAATATGCAGTGTTTTCTTAGTCCAACCCCTGCACTCACTTGAACATTGCTTTGGGGGAACAATTTTATTTTCCTGTTTCCTGTGCAGCACATTATCTTGTTTTCTAGCAGTGCAGATACAAGGAGAACAGGCATTTAATCTCACAAGAGGTAATTCTCGGAGCCTGTGCTGCAAGGATGCTAGCAATAAATATCCCATGGTAAGTGTACTCTTACACCTTTCCCAATTGGTAGCTAATAACAGAGCAGACGATGACATTTAAGCCCTTTCTGCATGGCTGATCAAACTACTCACAGTGACTTTGAAATCAGTGCTGGGATTTCATGAAGGTATCAAAGCAAGTGGAGGACTTGATAGTTCAGATCTCTTGCCTGCGTGACTAATAGACAAAAAGATTTCTAAAAGGTCTAATATCTTACTCAAAATTTCCCTTTCTCATATCTGGAACTACTTAACAGACACAGTGGGATGCTAATGTTTCTTCTACAAACTGCATTATGGAAACGTCTACCATCTTTGTGATATGAGCTCATCAGCTCTTTCAAAAGAAGTTGGCTTGGGCTGGGTGAGTACTTGGATGAGAGACATAGGGGCAGGATGAAGCAATTGTGTTCTGTCTGAGTTGGTACCCAAGCTAAAGGTTGTTGTGTTGCCGTCTTTGGAATGCAGCCAAGGTCTTGGTTATTGGTGGCACTTTTCACTGAGTTTGCAGGAGTGTCAGTCTGCTCATATTACACTCTGCCTCTTTAATTCCCCCTGGTGCTAAGTGGATACAGTATTCTTCCCATCCTAAACTGCTTTTAGAGTTACTAGGAGCTATTAACTGCTTGCTTCCTGGATTACAGTGGTGGGAAAAATGGATCCCTTCTCTACTGAGGTCCATAAACAACGAAAGAGAGAGTGCATGGTAAAGCATCTGATTTTACCAGATGTGCTGGGTAGGATGGACACAGCACAGCACCTGGCATGCATGGAGCTGCAGCTTGGTAAAGTGAGGTTTCTGCTTCCTGTGAGTTTGGGCATGGCCTGATGAAAGCAATTCTTCTTTCCCATTTGGGACTTTGTGCTCAGTTTCCCTTTCCTTTTTCACTGGTCTCTTGTGAAGTAATTTACATGCCTCTGGGCATGTCTACACAAGACGCTAACTGCAGAGTAGCTGAATAGTGCATCACAGCACCAACAGTGCTAATACAGTACAGGCATACCTCGTTTTATTGCGCTTCGCAGATATTGCGTTTTTTACCAATTGAGGCAAGACCCTCCACCAGCAAAAAGATTACAACTCGCTGAAGGCTCAGATGATGGTTAGCATTTTTTAGCAATAAAGTATTTTTTAATTAAGGTATGTACATTGTTTTTTTAGACATAATGATATTGCACACTTAATAGACTACAGTATAGTGTAAACATAACTTTTATATGCACTGGGAAACCAAAAAATTCATGTGACTTGCTTTATTGCGGTGGTCTGGAACCGAACCCACAATATCTCTGAGGTATGCCTGTACTGTGCAGTAGGCCTGTGTGAAGTGACTAGTAATTGCTTTAGATTTGGATTCAGCCAATTTGGGGGACAGTTATTCAATTCAGTGATTTGAATCACTGTCCCAAATCAATTCAACTGAATCTGATTCGGAGATTCAGCCACAGCTGAATCGCTGAATCAGCCCCATCCCCCACCCACTCTCAGTGGCTGCCCTGCCCAGTCCAGTTTCCAACACTTAAAAAAAAAAAAAAAGCCGCAACTCACTAGCTCCTGCCAGGTGGGGGTGCGATCCCCGCTGCACTCTGCTGCACCCCACTGCATGGGGGGGCTCTGCCATGAGCCCCCAGGAGCCCCAAGGCCACTACAGCAGCCGGTGAGTGGGGGCTTTTTTTTTAAATGGGGGAGAAGGCTGGATAGGCATCTGGCTGGGGTCATCTGACCCCAGCACTCTTTCCTGCCCAGGCAGGGGGTCAGACTCAATGATCTGTTGAGGTCCCTTCCGACTCTAGCATCTATGAATCTAAAACAGCCACAGGCTTGGTTCAGTGGCAAAGATTCAGCCAGGTTTATTTTCTACAAGCACAGCCCTAACACATTTTGGCCTAAAAAGTATGTCAAACCAGGAGTTAAGGCATTTGTACCTTGCTAAGGAGGCAGCTGACCCAGAAAAACACAACATGCTTGAGGGCACTGCTGCCAGGGACAGCAAGTTTAGTGTGTAGCCATAACTTGTACTGCACAATCACAGATGTGTTTGGTGGTACCTGGTAGCCAAGGAAGGTAATTGAAAAACAGTGGCAGGAGCAGGATAATGAAAGAGGGAGTGTGCTATTGCTATCCACATGACGATTACCTTCTCCACTCTGCTCTCTCCCTGTTTGCACTGTACTTTTCACTGACTGATGATTCCATAGAGCACTGTAAATAATGTAGCACTTTTGTCTGCTTTCTTTTCCTAGTCATCTGAAAAATCAATGCAGACATATATTTTAAAGTGCAATCAGCCTTATGCGGAGAGCTCCTCATCCTTAACTTGAAGAAAAAGGCCATCTGAATGAATCTTGAGAATGAGCCTATTCTTTATTGGGTTGATAAAGGGGGCCATGCAAAGTAGTGTAGGAACAGAATGCCTTAGTTGCTAAAAGAGCATATAAACCCAGCCACAGATTCTCTACCAGCAATAGGACTGGAGAGAGAAGGAGAGAGGCGTATTAGTATGTAGTTTCCTGTAGCCATTCATCTCGTGGTATATGATCTGAGGCATGCTGAGCAGCTGCAGCTCAGTAAGAGTTGAGGGTGCTTATTCCATGAAGAAAGAGAAAAGAGATGTGCATTTGGACTATGTGAAGCTTTGGTTACTGATTTGATTCGATGGAGATTCAGCCTGGTTTGGCAGCTGAATCTCTGAATCTGAAATGAATCAGGAGACCCTTTAATCTCTGTGAATCAAATTGGAACCCTCTGAATCAATTCAGAGAGATTCGATGATTCAGACATAGACCCAGCTTTATATGTTTTTTCTACATACCTCAAGATACCAGGCAGCTCGTGAAAGCTGAGATGGTGGGGCAGATGGAGCATCCCATGGGAGCACGGGGGG
>NW_017728980.1:2148550-2155862 GCF_001723915.1 Gavialis gangeticus | reverse complement strand
GGGGGGGGGTCCCCAATGTACTTGGTGGTGGACACAGAAGTGGACCAGAAGCACTTCCAGTCCACTTCCGGGTCCCTCGCAGAACACGCAGGGGGCCCCCACCTGCCACCTCCCCCGCTCAGCGACTGATGCCTACTGGGTCTGGGGGGGCACCCGGGGTCCCCTGCAGCCAATTGCTGAGCCGGGGAAGTGCAGGGGGTGGTCTGCCGCCAAGCACGTGTGGACCTCCCTGCACTCCTGTGGGATGCACAATCCGCCCCGCCATCTCAGGGTTCATGAGCTGTGCCTGGTATCTCGAGGTATGTAAAAAAAACATTTAAAGCTGTGTCTATGGCTGAATCTCTGATTCTCTGAATTAGAATCAAATCTTGAGATTGGATTTGGCTGAATCGAATCAGGACAGTGATCTGAAATAAACTAATTGAATCACTGTCCCCTGAATTGGGCCAAATCTAAATCAAATACAGCCCACTTCACACCCCTAATACGCAGGGCCCCAGGCAAAGGCTTATTTTGCTTGTATATCTCATATCTAGTATTCCTCTTTGGCTGGTGCAGTCAGACAGGGGTGTAGGGAATGTCAGCCTTGCAGTTCCCTACAAAGCATCTTGCTCAAAGCACGTGGTGCAGTCACTACAGTGGTCCCCAGATACATCTTTGGGCTTTTCCTACCAACTTAATTAAATCACTTTGTTTAATTCTACCAATTCACTCCCTCATTTAGGGACAGATTATATCCTCCTAACTCTGTTGAATAGCACTTCATACACTGTAAAGCAATGGGATTAAATCAAAAGGTAATCTATAGAGAGGAGATATGCCCTTTACATAAAATGTCCAAGAGACCTAAAGTACTGAGATCTACTTTCCGTCACCTGGCAGAATACTGGCATGACTGATCCTCACAGAAGATAGCAACGGAGTCTCACTGGTGCCATAGAATGTAGGGTAGCCCAACATCTGTAGTACCATTGGGTGTTCCATGTCTTTATACCATATTTTCTCCCATACCATTTGCCCCCAAGTAAGATACGCACTTTGTTTTAATAAAGGCCAAATGAAGTGCAAAACATTTTCCTAACAGAGTTATGGCTGCAAAAAGCAGAGGCAGAGCTGAATAGAGATGCATTGATAGAGATTGTTGGGGCCGATACCAATATCCAATTTTTAAGGAGGCATATCGGCCAATACCAATCTGATTTCTGATACAGCGTGGAGAGCTGCCTCCCCCTGGTAAGTCCATTGTGGTGGAAGGGGAGGGAGGAAGGAACAGGCATGGGGAGGGGGGCAGATCAACCTCCCCCCCACCTCGTGATGAGGGAGGGGGCAGGGACAGGTGCTGCCCAGCTGGGGTGGGACAGGGTGCTCTTCAGGGGGTGGCTACCACTGCTGCTTGCACCCCAGGAGGGTATGGGGCAATGTTCCCTCTAAGGAGTAGCAGTCTGTGAGCACACTGCTTTGGTCTGTGAGCGCACCGTTTCAGTCCACGAGCACACCGCTTCGGTTCCTCCGCCCCCTTTCGGTGTGGTGCAGTCCTCCAGTACATGTCCCAAAGTAAGTGTCCAGGTGGGAGCAGGCAGGGTTTGGCCACTGGACAAAGGTAATCTCCTCACTCCTCATGCAGGGCAGGCAGCGGCTTCTCCCCAAAGTGAGACGAGGCAAGGTGTGGCGAGGCGGGGACAGGGATGGGGGCTGGGGCTGGCACAGGCTCTGCCGGCTCCCAGGAACTGCTCCGTGGGCTCCGCCAGCTCCTGGGAACTGCTCTACTCCCCCACATTGCCTCAGGGAGCGAGGAGGCACATGGCATCAGGGCTGGGGAGAGGAGCAGTTTCCCAGAGCCAGCAGAGCCCACACCAGCCCCCAGCCTCTGTCCCCACCTTGCCTGACTTCAGGGAAGAGCCACTGCCTGCCCTGTGTGAGGCTCTGCTGGCTCCAGGGAACGGCTCCACTCCCCAGCCCTGATGCCATATGCCTCCTCACTCCCCGAGGTGATGCGGGGGAGCAGAGCAGCTCCCCAGAGCCGGTGGGGCCCACAAACTAGTTCCCTGAAGCCGGCAGAGCCTGCGCCAGCCCCAGCCCCAGTCCCTGTCCCCTACTCCTGCCTTGGGGAGGAGCTGCTGCGTGCCCTGCATGAGGAGTGAGGATCTTACCTTCAGTAAGTGTCCCGCGCCAGCCCCAGTGCCTCTGCCGCACTCTGCACCCAGCTCCTCTCCAGGCAGGTGCACAGTCTTAAAAAGTTTGTGTGCGGCAAGATTTTTACTTGTGCACAGTCGCCCACATGCGCAGCTTAGAAGCAGGCGGCAGCACTGGGAGGGAGCTATGGTGAAATTTGGGGTAGCTGCAGCCCCCTCTGTAGCCCCCACCCCAAGCCCAGCACCTGGCAAGAAGAGCCCAGTGCAGCTCCAGCCTACAGCTGCAGTGCGCCCGCACTGCCCTGTGCAGATCCAGGGACACATGTCTCACCCCCACCCCCCATGCCCTCTCAGGGTGCAAGCAGCAGTGGGACCTACCTCACCCTGGCTGGGCAGCACCTGGCCCTGTCCCCTCCCTCATCATGGGGAGAGGGTTGATCTTCTCCCCTCACCACTCCTTCCTTCCCCCCTCCTCTTCTACCATAACAGACTTACCAGCTGGAGACAGCTCTCTGAGCTGCCAGGCTGAGCTCCTCACGGCCTGCATGCTGTGCTGGGGCTGCATGCTCACCTGAACATTTATCAGCCAAATTATCAGCCCTATTTTCAGCCAATTTTCTTTATATGGGTATCGTTTTGATATCGGACGGATGTGTTGGTGCACCTCTAGAGCCTAATCTTCAGCTCACTCACCCTCCCTTTCCTACTCAAGCCAAAACTACAATTTTAACCCTTTCACAGCTGAATTGTCAGCAGTTCTGTCAGCCAACAGCTGCAACTGTAGCTGCTGCTGAGAAGTGGACTCCCTGGGCAGCTGTAGGAGTTTAAAAAGAGCTAAAAACAGTCTGAAAGTCTGTGAAATAGAAGGAGAGAGACTAGCACCAGCTAACAGACTGGAAGGTTGCCAAAGGAAGGATAGCTTAATTAGTGGGACATCAAGACCATTAAAAGAGAGAGAGGTTTATTAACATCTGTGGAATGGATGATAATTAGCAGGAATCAGGTAGACTATGCTATACTAAGCCAAGAAGTCAAATAGAATATGCCTGAATGGAGATGCCATTTCTGATGCCAGAAAGCAGAAATCAAAGCAGGGTGCACTGACACCACTCCCCCACCCCTGGATCTGCCCTTGCTGAACTCTCCATGCAGCTTCTGCATGGAAGAGAAGGAAAAGAAGCAGCACCATCTTATAGCTTCTCTATGCTTCTATTCTGAGCAGAAGAAATATCAGCTTTCACTCTTAAGACAAACACCCCAAGATTGAAAGGTTAATTTTGAGGGGGAGGTGCACATGGTATGTAAGTAAATATGGTATATGTGTATAGTTGTTTTGCACAGTGCCACTAGATGGTGCTCAGAATTAATGGAACTCAGGTTATGTCCACACATATAATTAGGATTAATGTCAGTACTGCCCTCAGGCTCCTGCCTGCTATCATCCATACTGAAAGTCCCTTACCTTGACCTACTGTGGCGGTGTAGCCTGAACTCAGAAACCATCCTGAATTTCAGGGCCAGAAATGTGTTTGGAATTCACCCAGATATTGTTGGCCTCCAGCACAGAAAGTATGTGCTGGAGGCAGCAGCATTCCCACAATTCCTTGTTCCTCAAAGAACAGGAAACACTGTAGACAGCTTTGGTGCATCACGGTATAGATGTGGAGGGGATGCTCACATGGCTTAGACTGGAGGGTGGGATTAAGAGTAATCATAATATCAGCGTAGACCAGGGATGCTCAACCTTTTGACCCTGTGGGCAGATGAGTGGTGTGGTGCCTGTCAGCAAGCTAGATCAGGCCTTAGGCCCTGGCATCACCCTCCAAATGCCAGAATTGGGTCTCAGGGGCTCAACAGTACTCCCTACCATCAGGATTGGGTCCCAGGGCCTGGCACCACCCTTTCCTGCACCCTGTATATTGGGATTAGTTCCTTGGTACCTGAAGGCATCACCTTCACATGAAGATTGGGTCCCAGGGACATGGCACCATCTCCTCTCACCCCACCCATGCCAGGATTGGGTCGCAGGAGACAGCACTGCCTGCTCCTACCCCCTGTGTGCCAGGATTGTTTCCTGGAGGCCAAGAGCCCCCACCCTCCATCCTACAATCTGGGATTGGGTCCCAGGGGCCTGGCACTGCCCCTTCCTATCCTCCACATGCCAGATTTGGGTTCTGGGGCCTGGAACCACTCATCCCAGCCCTGCATCCTAGAATCGAGTGCTGGATCCAGGAAACAGGGCCCGGGGCTGTTCACAGGTTAGTAGGATCATTAAAAATTGTTCCTGTGCACTGCAAATGGCATTCTTGTAGCACTATATCCATCCTCTGTAGATTTAGTTGTGGCCTTACAGAGGCAGAAATTCCACCAGAAATCACCCCATCCCTGCTCTCAGCAAGAAAACCCAAATTTAATCAGCAGCAGTCACATTGTTCAGTAACCACACAGGCCCATACCTCTGGCAGCAGCTGCCCAGTCACTGGTCAAAGGCCTCTGTTGGCACTGGATTTATGACCAAGGTATCTTGTTCTGGGCAAACCCAAATCCTCAGACCGACCACAATTTATTCCATCCAATAATAGAGAAATTGTATTGATACACAGTGATATCAGATAAAAGTAATGCAGGCAAAGCAAACAAAATAAGCCCACTTCTGCACCAGTTCCAGGGTTCACAAGGGAAAGGTATGCCTGGCCAGTACATGAGCTTCACCCTGTGGTTCTTGAATGTCATATGTGAGCAGCCTTGGAGGTTGAGGGCAGAGGTCCACTTCCCTCCCCCATTGGTGTGGATGAGATGGACTGGTGGTGTTCTCTCTGTCCATGGTGGACTCCAGACCCCCCCCTTGGGGACATTTTGCTGCTCTGAAATCCTTCTTTTTGTATTTTTTCTTCTCTGATAACTTTTCATTTCCAGGTACCGTTGATTGGTTTCCCTGTGGTCATCATGCTGTCCACATGCTTTTCTGTCAGCATATTCCTTTGTTCCAACAAACCCATCATATGTGTACTTCTTAATTTGGTCGCTTGCCAGTGTCTTAATTGGAGTATGCCCAGCCTCCTAATTTAGTTATTTCACCAAAACCGGAAAGCCCAGGGGTTTTGCAGCTGGGCACTGTGACCTGGCCAGTGCTGCAGGGTCCCTTATCTCTTTTATGGGTTTTCAGGCAACAGTCTGTTGCATGTCTTTAATTTCCTAGCCTGCTTGTCTGCTGGCTTCAGACACAGTGGGCTTTGAAGGAAACTTTGTCACAAACAGGCTTTTAGAAACCAGTTCACCCTTGCCATTTCCCTGGACCATTGTTCTAATGCAATATCTATTTTACCTATAAGCCAGTTCCTAAAAGCAAATCTCTAAATATAATTTTCTAGCCATCAGCCTCCTTCCCTCTATATCCGACTTTGGCCAATTCTCCCATGTGACTTAGGGGCCAGTTGCACTGACTGTCTTCTGAGCCTTTCCCTCATCTCTGAGCTCAGGCTCTCAGCCTGTCATATCCCTGCAGCAGCAACACATGCCCACAGCCCCTCTCATTGGAGTACAGCTGGCAGTTGGATGCAGGGTCAGGATTTCCTCTCAGCTCTCTGGAGAGCCAAGAGTCTGGGGTGCAATTCTTCAACTCCCACCAACATGTCAAGAGTAAGGCCAGCCTTTTTCTGTGGAGCAAAAGCTTCACACCCCAAAAATGGTTTTTTGGGAAGAAAAATGGGTCATTTGGGTCATGGGCGACTGGTGCCACCTTAGTCAGGGGGGGCACATGCCACCCTTGCGACCAGTCCTGCCGACTTGGAGGGGAGTCCCCCCATGGCTGACCTCACTGCCTGGGGCGGAGGGGGGGTCCCCCATGGCCAGTCCTGTGCCTGCTTCTGAGAGCGGCTGCAGTGATCGGCCAGCACTTTCAGGAAAGGCACCAACAGTCCTGCCTGCCTCCCCTGCCCATCACTTAAGCAGACAACTTAGCCAGTCAGGGGGTGCACGTGCACCCCCATGCACCCCTACACGTCACCACTGATTTGGGTCCCTAATCAATTACGTTGCTGTTTCTAAATTGTAATAATTAATAAGGAGAACTACTGTCCTGTGACCATTCCTCTTCCCCCAGTACTTCTACACCCTCTCTCACCAAAGAATTGATACTTTTCAGATTGCAATGTAAATTCAGCGATCCACTCACGTAAAAGAGACCATATTGTCTCAGTATCTAATGAAACATGGTTCCTTCTGTAAGCCACTTGCTCCTTAT
Source organism: Gavialis gangeticus (assembly GCF_001723915.1). Classification (NCBI taxonomy): domain Eukaryota; kingdom Metazoa; phylum Chordata; order Crocodylia; family Gavialidae; genus Gavialis; species Gavialis gangeticus. The sequence goes on along the minus strand of NW_017728980.1, from coordinate 2,149,487 downwards.
TTCAATACTCACGCCTCATGGGTAATGAAATTTAACTGTTTGCTATTCCCAAATGCCTGGCTGTTCTCTCCTTGCAACAGAAGGAGTTAGGCAAGATACCTATCTTTAGAGTGACCATATGTCCCAGTTTGGCTAGGACAGTCACAGATTTTGGAAGCCAGTTCCAGCTGGCTGGTGAAAATTAAAATGAGTGTCCTGGTCATGGGGTGTGAGGCAGGGAGGCAGAGAGGCATGAGCTGTGAAATAGGAAGCCATAGCAGACAACAAAATTTCCCTAAAATAGGTTAGTTTGATGAGTGGAATGACCATTAAAAAGGGGAGATGATTGTTAACACCTGTGAAGTAAAGAACACTAGGTCGTTAACGGGCCATTGACTCCCTTAGCTGCCGAAATAGTAATACCAGAGCTGTGCCATGGCTCTCCACCTTGTCTCTGCCTGCAGTGAAGTCACTGACTTGAACTGGGAGACAGCATTCGAATCTCACATTGTCCCAGAAGTCACATTGTCCCATACTGTCACCCTACATATCATGAATCGGAGATTCAGCCAACTTCCTCCTCTTTCCATTTGATAAATGTCTGCTGTCAGGCTATTTCTTTACAAGTTTCTGTGGTAGTCAAAGTTACTGCGCCAGGCTGTCATGCAAACATATTTCAGCCTTCAGGAAAGAAGGGTGGCTCAGTGATCTGGGCATTAGCCTAGGAGCTGGGAGAGTCACTTTGCATGAGCTCATGTTAGAGTTAAGAGGTGCTAATTCTAAGGAATGTTATTATGTGTTAAGGTTAGTGTTAGTACTAGTGATCAGTCACATGTTCAGGGTTGATACTCTCTGGAGCCACTTGGATGACTCCTCCACCCCCCAAATACCCCTGCTGCCCTCCATCAGCCGCCAGATCCTCCCCCAACCTTTTCCCAATTGGCTAGTCCAATGTTAT
>NW_017728980.1:2135072-2143550 GCF_001723915.1 Gavialis gangeticus | reverse complement strand
TTAAGGTTAGTGTTAGTACTAGTGATCAGTCACATGTTCAGGGTTGATACTCTCTGGAGCCACTTGGATGACTCCTCCACCCCCCAAATACCCCTGCTGCCCTCCATCAGCCGCCAGATCCTCCCCCAACCTTTTCCCAATTGGCTCCTCCATCCCAGAACTGCTGACCTGCCACCCTGATCAGCCTGAGAGCAGCAGCTGCACCACCAGTGTGGGTAGGTTTCACCTCCCTGACTAGTCTCAGGCACCCTGATGTGTGCCCCCCCATGCACCCAGATCTAGCGCCCACTGGGCCCCCCCACATCTGCCTGCCAGCTCCTTGCTTTCTCTTCAGTTTCAGGCCCTTGTGGGGGATGGATCAGGGCACAGTAGGGTGGCATGGTCTGCAGGAACCCCAGGAGCAGGCACAGAGGGTGAAACCCCCTCACGGGCACCTCTGCCACTCTTGTGCTGATCTGGGTGGAAGGGCACTGATCTGAGGGTGGAGGAGCTAATGGGGGCAGAAGGGAAATTGAGCTGGCAGGGGAGCATTCTGGAGGTGGAGGAGGTGATTTGGAGGTCGGGGGGGGGGAAATTTGGCAGGTAGAAGGGTCAGTATCTTTGCATCTCCCCACCCACACACCAATTCCCCCCTTCCTCATACACCCTCCCTTTGATCCCCTGCAGTTGTACTCACCTCTTCCCCATACCCCCACCCCATGGTTCCCCTGCTCACCTTTATTCCTTTTCCCTCCTTTACCACTTACCCCATCCCCACCCACCTGTTGCACAGCTGTTCCCATCTGTCAGGCTAGGGCCGTAGAGTCCTGGATGATAGCTAGTTCCCCTTGAAGAAGTGCCTCCTGGGATACTGGAGGACTGCAGATTGGTGATCTGGTGAACCCGCAGAAGTTAACTCAATTCAAGGTAGATACCCCAGCTCAAACATAATCCTTGCCCAAGGTGGTGTAACTTTAGAATGCCTAAAGAACCCGTAGCACTTGTTAATGAGCCTTAATGTGTGATCATTCAAATGTTAAGTGTTCTTAACATGATCTAATTGTAATGTGTAGTCTCACACTTTATACCTCAGTTTCCCCATTTGTAAAATGAAGCTAATAGCACTGACCTACCTCCAAGGGAGTTAAGAGGATTAATATATTAAAGCCAGAATATCAAATGGATGGCCTGAGAGCTGAACAAGAAACCCCTGGATTTGTCCCATGGGGCTTTTGAGCACTGGCCAGCTGACCCAGGGCTTTACTCCTCCGCTGCTTGCACCCCACCACCCCATCTGCTGCTAAATTTCCTTTTTTGGTTTGGCACTGGTGATAAAATCAGTGGCAGTCAGCAATGGGAAAAGAGGTGGAGAGGGAGCAGAGAGCAGCAGGGCATTAGCCTTCTGGATGCTGGCCACTCTGACACAGTGGGTCTGGCAACTATGGTGAGAAGCCTCATGGCCTGGATCTGAAGGTGGGTCATCATCCACCCACCCCTGGCTATGGCTTACCCCCTGGCTGCTGACAGGCAATATGGCTTCCCATCTTAACACCCCTACGTTAAAAATTTAGAGTGATCACATATTACATTACTTTGGGCCATAGAAGCTCTGAAAATAAGCACATAAAAGCACTAGAGGTCCCTGGCTGTGATTCTGGGTGCCCAACTTTTAGACAAGAAGTGTTCAGCACTTCCTGCCCCATACTTCTTTTGTCCCTTAGTGACTGCAAAGGCCTGGATATGTGCCACCTGGGCTGGTACAGATGTGTTTGAATCACAGGCACTGAGGAGCACATGGCTTGAAAAAGGAGATCCCTCCCCTCTCATTCCGTAAGAAGAGGCTGTTTCTTTCAGGGAGTTTCCCCCTCCCTTCCTATTCCTCACCTGGTCCCTGTCATTCTCTTCTGCAGTCAATAGTGAACGAAGGAGTGCCCAGGAGGCCCCAGGGAAGGAAGTCCCTATCGTGCAACAGTGTTTCTAACCAGGTTCTCCCATGTGGTCATTGGCAAGGCCAGGCCCTACAGGACACCCTGCTACTGTGTGACCATATACCCTCCTCAACGTCGGCTGTAAAAAGATTGAGCTGACTGCTTCTAGCAGTAGTGTGACTAGAGGTGGGTGAGCAGGGCACCAGCCCTGGGTCACAATTTAGAGGGGTAGGAGCAGCAGAAGATAAAACTGTCCAGTGCTTTTTCCCTGCCCCACCATCCCCTGGCAGCTCTGCCCAAGGCATAATGACCCTGAGTGCCTTGCTTATGTCTAGCCTGGCTTCCAGCTCCTGCCCTTCTTCCTGCTTAGCCTTGTCTCCAGGTCCTACCATGGTTCCTGTGCAACCTTGTCTCCAGCCCTGACTCTGGTGTAGATCTTTGGCTCCTGAACTTCAGCTCATTTTTTTTTTGCATTTTGCTTCTGCTCCAGATTCCTGTTGGCAGCCCTACTTTAACCATTGTACTAGACCGCGCCATAGGTACAGGTTCCTGTGACTGGGTCCCTGCATTTTATTGCTTCTGCTTCTGAGGGGGATTGGGAGCTGTTTTGTAAGTGAGGCCCTGCCTGCTGCTTCTCAACAGCAGCATGCAGCTCTTCTGCCACTAGGGTGGCCATTAGGGATGTGCGAAGCGGGCCCTATTCAATTTGGACTCAGATTCGGCCCAAATCGGGGACAGTGATTCAACTTGTTGGTTCAGATCACTGTCCCTGATTCAATTCAGCCAAATCCAAACCTGAAGATTTGATGCTAATTCAGAGAATCAGCGATTCGGACATAGACACAGCTTTAAATGTTTTTTCTAGATACCTTGAGGTACCAGCATGGGTTGTGAATGCTGCAATGCTGGGGTGGATGGAGCGTGCCACAGGAGCACGGGGTGGGGGCCACATGCTTGGCGGTGAACCTGGAACTGGACTGGGGAGCATTCTGGGAGGCCCCCCCTGCACCTCCCGGCTCAGCGACCAGCCATGGGGGGACCCCAGGTGCTCCCCCCAGAGCCAGGAGGCACCAGTCACAGTGGGCCCCACTGCATGTTCCCCGGTGGACCCAGAAGTGGACTGGAAGTGCTTCTGGTCCACTTCCAGGTCTGCTGCCAAGTGCACTGGTGAGCCCCCCGTGCTTCTGTGAGATGCTTCATGCGCCCTGGCATCGCAGCACTCACGAGCCCCTGTTACCTAGAGGTATGTAGAAAAAACATTTAAAGCTGTGTCTATGTCTGAATTGCCAAATCTTTCTGAATCTCTCCGAATCAATTCAGAGAGATTCAAGGGTCCTCTGATTCAATTCGGATTTGGAGATTTGGCCACCGAATCGGACTGAATCTTGGCCGAAATGAATCAGGGACTGAAGCTTCACACAGCCCTAGTGGCCATCATAGAGGACATTCTGGTTTTCTGCTATTCTATCCCCTGTTCTCTATTGATACAAAACACAGCTCCTTTATATCCTCTATTTTTCTCTTCAAGGTTTCGTATCAATAGAGGACAGAGGATAACTAGACTGTCCTCTATGATGGCCACCGTACCTGCCACCCATAGGAGAGCCTTGTCCCTGGCAGCTTCTCTGATACCTTTCCTACAGCACGTAAAGGGTATCACAGAGCTCAGAGTAGGCACTATGCCAGTGCATAGCAAGAGATAGTCCTTCTCACCAAAAGCATATAGCGAGGCAAACCTACTTGCCTACGGTCAAACAACAGGTCAGTAGCAAAGCTGAGGTTAGAAAGGCCCCAGTCAGCACTCTTTCCACAAAACTATACTTCAGCTCTCAAATCTGCTTTCTCCTCCTCTGTTTCCTTTTCCTTTCACTCCTTTCCCTCTACTGCCTCCTGATGCTCCCTGCTCCATGCTTCTTCCACCGTGCTATGAATCTTGTTGAGTTTTGTCACAGGGCAAAGTCGGCCTGCGAGCTTGTAATTCGTTCCTTAGACACAGCTGCAGAAATCACATCTCACTTACAGAAATATTTTTGTAAACCTAGTGCAAAAGTGGGTGGGAAGATGGTGAATCAGAATTGTTTGCCCTTTACTGAGATGTCCATAAATGTTATTGCCTTGATTCAAGCAACAGGACAATGTGGCTTGGCAGATTCCCAGAAGAATTTTTGTCTTCTGTACTACATTTTCCATCAGACAACTCTACTCCATAATAAACTGCATACCAGAAGCAAGAAAGAAAATAGTAATAAGACGATGGCACTGCCAGCTCTCATGATTTTCTCATGAATCTCATAATATTGAGTGCCTTTCTTAAAGTTTTGGACCCTGAAGTCATATGAGTCATCAGAATCTCAGCTTCCATTTAAAAATAAACCAATTTTCTAACACTTCTGGTTATGATGGAATCAATTATTCAAATAAATGTGAAAAATTCGGAAGACAAATACAAATAATTCCAAACGTACTATGTTTTAAAGCTCATTTTTAAGCCAATCTCATGATTTTGGGGAGTCTGACTCATGATTCCTGAGTGCCTGGGGGTTGGTAACATTAGCGTACTTAGTACAATATGTTATTTTCCCATTTTGGAAACAAATGGATTTCAATAGCTGTGGAAAGTGCTGCTGGTTTTGCTTCAGAGAGATTTTCTTTGAGGAGCGACAGGAATGCCGAACCAGAAGGAAGGCAGTCCTTAGGCTGGGCTGACTATATAAATAGCTCCGCTCCGAACTGTGCACAGCCAACTCAGAGGAGAAGATGAGACTCTTAGATCAAGAGCCTCTTCAGCTTTCTGTGACACCAAAGCCCTGTCTATAATGGCAAATCGACCCATTGCTGACAGTCGCATTCAGCAAAAGGGCAGCTTGCAAGTCTAGACAGGTCTTGGTGTTGCTTTGGAAACTTGCCAAGCACTGTAGTTTGTATCTCATTTACATGTTGATTTACATATATACTTTTAAAAAATCAACAAGTGCACAAAATCCTAATATTTGCTTCTGCTGCTTGTATGTTTCCTTCCAGATGAATAGAAACGGATGCTTGTTTGAATTCTCTCAGGGGTCAGAGTCGGCTCATAGTGACTCCCAACAGTGCCTGCCAAATTTTAGCTTTCATTTAGTTATTTATGTAACAGTTGCCTAGTCCTTGTGATTGTGATGACAAACTTCTGTGTGTGGAAGTGGAATATCTGTGTCTTTCCAGGTTACGGTGGTAAAAATGCCAATGCCCCGTCAGCCTCATGACTTTCATGATTGGGTTGGAGTTGGGGAAGAACTCTTACGAGCTCTAGAAGTGAACTGCTCTGCTGCATATGGAAGCTAGAAAGCTGATCGTTCCTCCTGAAAGCCATGGGCCACAGTTGGTGTAAACTGTTCTAGCTACATTGCTTTACACCAGCTGTGGGTCTGGTTCTCAAACAACTCAACTCTCTGTAAATTGTGGGCTGTTCTGAAAGAAAACAACAGGTCCAGCTGAAATGGGAATGTTATCTGGAGCTGTTGCTGTTCAAAGTCCTGCTGACTTCACCTGAGAATGGGGCTCCTCACTGCCCTCTGGGCCTTTGAAATTATCCCTCTGTATCCATCCCCTGGGGAAAGGCTTCAAGTGCTAAAGGGGAATGTGGGATTGATTTAAACTCCTGGGACTTTTTCCCACTTTGCGTCCAAGCGTTGTCCCTTGCACCTGTCCAATATGAGTCACCAATGTCCACCAAATAGTACTGCACCGCTTGATACCCACTTTGCACCCCCATAATGGTGACGACTCATCAGGGAACCATAACTTGAACTGAGAGAATCCATTTCTCCATTTCCTAGCGAGGTCTAGATGAGAAAATCACTCATGCCGTGTCTGAGGGATGACCAGGCATAAGGGCGTGCTACAGCCCATGATGTCTCAGTCTGTTCTCTCTGTTTCTGCACCATCTGCATCACAGCTTCCACAGCTGCTGTCTCTGGCACAGTGCATAGCCTAGGGAAGTCACTCTGCACACACACATGGAGGCAAGAGCTGCTATGTGAACTGTCCTCTTCATTTCAGCAGGGTGTTAACTCTGGAGCCTACTGGCCAAGTGGCAGTTTGTTCCTGTGCTTGCGTTCTGAGCAGAGACACCCCTACTAAAATAATGAGTGCTGGGAAATAGCAAGTACTTGTCTGTCATATTAAATACCAGCTACACAATCCCCTTAAACACCTTCCCATACAACTAGAGCTGTGTGAATAATAGATTTATTTTGGTTCAGTGGCTAATCCACTCTTTTTACTAAATTTGACCTGAATTCATGAATAGTTTATCTATGCCTCCTCCTCCTCCTCCCCACTCCCACACTGCACCTTGGGCCAAATGTAGAATTCACCTAAAATATTGACCCACGTGTAAATCCAACACAGCCAGAAAATTAATGGGGTCCAACTGTGTCTCCATAATCCAGTTGAACCCCCGGTTTTATCCTGGTTAGAAGGAAGCAGTTACATCTTGTCTACACTACACTTTTTATCCATGTTGTAAATTAACTCATGTATTGATAATACTTGTGATGTAGATGTGGCTGTGGACAGATGCCGGCTTCATGTCACAGTGTTTCACATTAAACATATGGAGGGAAGAGAAGGAAAGGAGACACATTCTGTCTTTTCTCCTGGATTTGCCAGGGCTGTTAGTTGCAAATCAAGAAACAAAAGAGAAGGGGAGGGGGGAAGGTATTATTTCCTACAGCAATTACTAAATGAAATCTCTGCTTATTGCAGTGTTTCTCAATCTGTGGGTCATGACCCAAAAGTGGGTCACAAGACTATATGAAAACATTGTGGACAAACTTTAAAAATAGATCAACAAGCTTTAAAAATGGATTCTCTTTTAAAGGAGAAAAATGTGGGAAACCACAGCTTTTCCCGTGCAGGTTGGCAGAGCTCCAGCCTGCAAGCAGCTGCTTGGGACCTCCCATGCCCCACACACCCACTCCCTGCCCCACACACTGGGGCGCTGGGGCCTGGGGCGGGGGCCACTGGAGCAGGACTGGCCATTGATGTTTACAAATGGGTCCCGGTACAAAAAAAATTGAGAACTCCTGGCTTAATGGACATTTTCAGAGGGCATGGACACCACTCTGTATTTCTGCTTTCTCATTACAACTCTAGCAGCTCCCAGCTGACAACCTGATAATTCTTGCCAATAAAACAATCTCCTTTCGCTATTGCTGCTCTCCAGTGCTGTCCCTGTTTGACTGAGTTGCCTTGAGAATTGGTGAGATTAAGGAGCGAGCCGTAAAATCCTTGTTAGTGGATGGAAAATATAAAACATTGCAAAATGATCGTTTTTCTCCCTCTTTTTTCCTCCCCCCCACCCTTTTCCCGATCAGTGCTGGCAGTGCTTTCTTTATTATAGTTCAAAATCTCATGAAAGAAGATAATAGAAATAAATAAATAAATAAATGAGCCAGAGAGCTGATTAAAATTTCCTATGAAATCAAATTTGTAAAACTTAAATCAGAATAAACAGTGTTTCTACCAGTGTTCAAGGCCAATCTGATTTTTAATGAGACTCCTCAGAGACTGAACTGGAATCTCATCAGGTCATGGAAATGTGATAGCACTCCGCAACACATCCTCCTCTGCCTGTCTGAGGGAAGGGGGGTAGATCTGGCTAAGAAATTTGTTTCAAAGGCTCTAAATCCCCTCCTTGAACTTCAAGATACTCCTAAACAATTCCCTTGTCCCACCGTTTCCAGCGCTGCACACCAGCCAAGCTTCACTGTCCCCGAGAGATCATGTCTTCCTGTTATAACACCATAATGATTTACAGTGTTTAACTGTTTTAGGGAGTTTTAGGATCAGAACCCAGGACCTTGGCCTTTAAAAAGACAGATCACCGCAGAATGAATCCCATGAGACATAAGGTCCTATTGTGCTAGGTGCTGTACAAATAAGTAACACAAAAAACAGAGCTCACAGGGTGTCTGGATGATCTGAAAATCAGAATAAAAGCTTTTCCCTTTTTTTGTAGACCTTTTAGCTCCTTAAGGGAGGGATGCATGTTAGGTCTGTGCACAGTGGCTAGTATTCACTTCGGATTTGGATTTGGCCGATTTGGGGGACAGTGATTTGATTCAGTGATTCGAATCACTATCCCGAATCAATTCGGCCGAATCTCTGAATCAGCCAGGCCCACCCCCCACCCACTCTCCCAGCCCAGCAATGGCCGGCCTGCCTGCCCCAGCTCCCAGCACTTGGGTGAAAAAAAATCCCAAGTTTCAGTGGGTGCTGCTGGATGGGAGGTGATCTCCACTGTCCTCCACTGCCCCACGCTGCATGGGGGCTCTGCACAAGCCCCCTGACCCCCCCCCCCCGGCCACCCCATGGCTGCTCCAGCCTTTTAAGAAAAATAAAACCCGAGAAAACCTCCTGGACTCATCATTCCTGCTGGCAGGGGGCAATCCCCGCTACGCCACACTGCCCTGCACCATGTGGAGGGCTCTGCATGAGCCCCCTGAAGCCCCGAGGCCGCTGCAGGAGTGCTGAGTCCTGGGGCTTTTCTCTGTTTTTTTTTCTTAAAGGGCCAGATCTGGGGCAGGTG
>NW_017728980.1:2127756-2134531 GCF_001723915.1 Gavialis gangeticus | reverse complement strand
CTCCAAATCAAATCACCACCCGAAGCTTTGCACAGCCCTAATGCATATGCACTGAAACAAACCCATGCACACCGACATGGACACACACCTAGCATACAAAAGATCCTTTCAGTAATGGATCAAAAATATGTGTGGATATTTTGGGTTAGAGTCATTTTTTTCAGAACTGTTTTCTAATTCTTACCTTTCTAGTATAGATGGAACTAGAATCTAGCGCGTTCTGATTCAGACAACTGAACTACAAGGTTATTCCAAATCTGATCCTGCATTTAGCACTAGAGTTAATTGAAAAACACAGTTTCTCTTTTGGAAAAATTGTTGCAATTTTGTTTTAATCAGGACAAAACCATACACTTTTGAAATAGGAACAAGAAATTCCAACAACTTGAGCTTAGAAAATGTCAAAACAAAGGGTGATATTCTATTACCATTTGGTGCTCTAGATCTTACTTTTATTTGGTTGTCTAAGCTATTAGACCTAAGGACCACTTAGACGACCAAGTGGAAACAGATTGTCTCCCCTGGTTGCCATTTTCATTTCAACTTCTATTGCGCCTCCAAGGAAAGCAAGGGAGAGGAAAAGGAAGATGTGTCTCTGGATAGGACTTCCTGTGCTTTTAGCTCTAGAGGTCTCAGCAGCAAAGAGGATAAGGGTCCTCTAATATTAGGCAAAAGGGTAGCCAACACCACCATGATAATTGAGCAGTTTTGCTTTTATCTGCAAATACAAAGGGACGCTGTCAAGTTCTCTAATGATGCACTTATAGTTTCCCTTGTGTATATTATCCCAGCAGCATCTGCAGCTCTCGTCAGACTGAGTAGGGAGAATAAGTGCAGTTTTCTCTGCCTCCTGGTGATGCCACAGACTGGGCAAGGCCTCATTAAACAGCTGAAATCTGAGCAGATGCCAATGGAGCATGTTCAGAAGAAATGTTTCAGTTGCTTTTAACTTGTGAATTGGTAATTAGCTTTTCTCTCCCACTCATCCCACTAACTTCAGCTGAGGCGCTGTTCCTCAAGCACAGGGGTAGGCAATTATTTGGGCTGGAGGGCCACTTCAGGAGTTTTGGTGAGCTGTTGCAGGCTGTGGGAGCTGGCAGTAGTGCTGACCCACCACAGCACAGCTGAAGGGAGTGGGGAGGCAGTAAATCCTATCTGACCCAGGCCCGCCTGCCCGCATCCATGGCTAGGGGCACTGGACAGAGCAGGTGGGTGGGCAAGCAGGGTTTCCAGACCAGCCAAGCCCCCTGAAGACAAGGTGCACTCAGCCAGGCAGATAGGATGGGGCCACGGATGAGTGGGGAGCAGCATCTAGGAGTGGGATGGGCGGGGGGGGGGGGGCCAGGGCCAGGATCTCTGGGTACTGATAGCATGGGGCCAGGACCTGGGTCAGAGCAGCAGTGTGTTCCCCACATGGCCTTTCACTGTCACCACCTCGTGATCCCAATCCCAGACCCAGTCCCAACCCGCCCATCCTACTCCTGCTTCTGCTCCCAGACTCTGCTCCCGCCCAGAAGGAGCTGCCACTGCTGGGGTTGCCAGGAAGCTGAGTCCATCTGCCGCGCTGCCCCAGCCCCACTGTGTGCCCAGGGGCATTGGGACTGGCCGCACATGCCACGGCCCAGGCTGCCCCCCACGCGTGATCCAGGAGGGGCTGAGGAACCTGCTGTGAGCTAGAAACAATCACTTGGCAGGCTGGATCTGGCCTACACGTGTCATATTTTGCCCACCCCTGCTCAACCAGAACTAGCCACATGCTGCCTGCTGCTGGATTATTTCAGTTCAACCTTCTGTGAGTTATTTCCCAGCACAAATTTAGGTATTGTACCATTATGCTGAAAAACGTGGATGGGCATGGTTACTGGGTTTGTTTTTTCTCTGTTTGGTTCAAAACTTTTTTCCCTTAAGTCATAAAGAACTAAAGGGATTTTTCAGTTTTTAATTCAAATAACATCTCTGCTTGAATTACTAAATCCCATTAGAAGAACTTCAGCAACAATCCACAAATGTGCAAAAGGTAGCGGATGTCTCAACATAATGATAATGATAGCTTTCACTGTTGTGAAATCTCTGGGATTATTATGGCAACAGTAGTATGGAAATGCACATTACTGATTCATTGGGAGATGAGTACAGTCAAAATGGTTAAGGTCCAGATTTTGTAATTCACCATTATTTTGGCTGCCTCCATTTTTGGGGTGTCCAAATGAGTAATCTTCAGAGATGCTGAGCACTCAATGACCCTCAGATCCTATACACTGTAGTTGGATGTTAGATGCATGGCAGCTTATAAAACCATGCTCAAGTGTCTTGAGAAAAACACTTATAGGTAGTGGGAGCATCTTAAAATGTAGAGCTAAATGCATTCAGCTATAGTAAAAACAAAACAAACTTCACAGTATCTTGAGTGAGCTGGCTGTTGAAAACACTTTCAGCAAGAACTCTGAATGCTCAAGTAGGTAAGAGCATCTGTTTTGATAAGCACCATGTGTTGACTAAACTATGTCAGGATGAGGCAAAATTCTCCCCTGTGCACATTGCCAGTACAAAGCATGCCATTTAATTCTTCAAAATAGGGTTGATATGAGATGTAAGTGGTACACAGGTCTTGGGATGGGATATGGCCTTTGACTGGGGCTTTGCAGGCCAGAGCTGATGGGTCATATTGCTAGAACGACTAGAGAAAATGCATCAGGGCTGGAGTTGAGGGAATGGCAATACCCGTGCAACTCCTTTGTACTGCACCTGCTAGCTCTGTTCAGAGTGTACAGGACGTGTGCAAATAAAACAGGCTAGGAGGAAACATCGGGCACCTATTTCATAGATTTTTCCCTCGATAAAGAATTGAACCTTGCTGAACTCTGCCTGGGGTTTTCAGGGGAGAATTAGTAATCACCCAGGCAAGACGCACAGACTGTAGCTCCGGGTGGTGGAAAGGTCTATACAACAGCACCTCAGCATATTGGATCATGATTGTCCGCACTGCATTATAAACATAACATTTTCTTGTAGTGTTTCAGGTGCAGCATGTAACCCTCTCCCTGTTTCTTGTATCTCTTTCCCTTTCTCCAGGTCAAGCATCTTCCTTTACTCAGCAGCCTCAAGATCAGGTGGTAATAGCTGGGCAGCCCGTGACCCTGCTGTGTGCGATCCCTGAGTACAACGGCATCGTGCTGTGGATTAAAGATGGACTTGCCCTAGGAGTAGGCCGGGATCTCTCAAGTAAGTCTTTTGAGATTCCTCAAGCTTGTTTTATTCAACTGTGGTGACAGCACAGAGATGGGTAACTCTGCAAACACTGCAGACAGAAAAGGGAGGGGGGTTCCAGGATGGGGAAAGCACACTGCATAGGCAAGTTCCTTTCTGTGCTATTCAGTGGGTGTGCCTGCACATTCATTTATGCACCATAATTACTGCACATTACGTTTAGTACTTGGATAAGCAAGTACGAAATTAATGCACAGTAATTCAGCGCACAGGTTTTTTCAGACTCTAACCGATTGATCAGTAGCTTAATACTACTGTGCAGTGGCGTATTAGCATGGGTTTTGCCCAGCACGCGACTGTCCAGTGTTATTAGGCTACTGCACAGTTAGCATCTCCTGTAGACGCTACAGTTACTCATCGATTGGTATCATTTATAGATGTGTGAGACTAGAGCTGAATCAAAACAGCAAAATAAAGGATTGGTTAGGGTCTGAACTGAAAACATGGGTTCAACCCCCCCTCCCCCCCAAAAAAAGTTTGTTGTTTTCAAACAAAACATTTATTTTTAATTTTTTGATTATTCAGCCTTTTTCCTCCCCTCCCCTCCCCTCCTCTTTTAAGTTTAGGTCAATATTAAAATGAAAACAGTTTCAGAACAAGAAATTGAAATATTATAAACATGTTGAAATGAAACGTTTTCCAAATATTTTCCAAATATTTTTTTTCTAAATGCTGAATTCAGTCCAAGCTCACAAATTATTCTGGTTTCCCCTGAACTGCATTTTCTTACATATGTATTACCTGATGAAAATAATTTCACTTACCCCTATTATTTAATCACACACAGATGATTGAGTTTCCTGACAGCAGACAAGAGCTTGCCAAGGATTGTACTTTATTTCAGATGTTTTGCTGAAAATGAAACAGATTTGCTGTTTGGTGAAATATTTCACAGACTTGTGGGGGTTTCTATTGTATACGCCAAACTGAAAAAAAAAATAATAGAGAGCCTGCCTCCCTGCCCTTCCCCCCCCAAAATTAACCAAAATGCTTCCTTTCTTCCATAATATAGACATTTTATTGTTTTAGCAAAAACATTTAATGCACTTTTCACCTGTTGTTTGCTTCTACCTCTGACAGTTCAGCATGTGAGACTCCAGTTCAGCATAGTGCTTCAACAAATGTTTAATTATAAATACATGTTTAACTGTTTAACTACCAGTGACATTATGTACAACTTAAAAATTAAGCATGAAACTAAGTGCTTTTTAATTTTGGACATAATGCAGTGAGCTTTGTCCATTCTTCACACCCCAAAGCAAACTTACTTGGCTTGGCTATGGGAAGGAAATAATTTTCCTGGCGTGCTGTTGTAATTCACTGCACCTTTGTAAGCCGCTACTGAATAAAAATAAAGATATAATTCACCAGCTTTGGCTGTTGTACAAATGTTATCAGAAATATACATGCAAATGTTAAAAAACTGGCTAGCATTGATGAAATGTAGAAGGCAGGTTCAGCTATTGCCTATTGAAATAGTTGTGCTTGCCATTGCCATCATTGTATTATGAACCTTGATCCATATGATAAGGTTGAAATCATTTCACTCTAGAGAACACAATAAAAGCAGCTGGTGATTTTGAGCAACACTTTTTTATGAGGCAACTTAAGATCTGATTCTCAGAAGGACTGAGCACCCACACTATTCGCTGCTGCCGAGGGAAGTTATCAGTGCTAAACACCTCCGAAAATCAGATCTTAGATGTCTCCACTAGAGCATGCAAAATCAGTGACTATGTCTGAAAAATCTCCCCAGAGTTAGAGGAACAGACTCCAGGTTTCGCGGATGCTCTGTGGTACCCTCTAAAACTGGATTCCTTTTTGGGATTGCTATTCTTTTCTCAACTTTGCTTCAGTAAGCAATCCACTCTTTAAAAGTACAGGCTGTGAAAGCTGTATTCCATACATTACTACATACGATGAAGAATCCATCTTTACCTACAAGATCTTGCAAGATGTACTGGTAACAACAAGCCCATTGAAGTATGTGGCTCATGTGAATGACTTGAACAATTAACAGAGCTGGGTCTGCTTTAGTAAGAGAAACTGCCAGCTTGCGTGATACCAGCTCAGCTAGTCATCTAATTAGCTAAACACAAACAAACCCATCATTTGTATTTCTTGCGGTTCAGGAGAGCAAATCCTGCTGTTGATAGCTTGCAAAACAACAAAAACATGAGAGAGTGCCAAGATGCCTGTGCTACACAGTGCATTAATCACCGGGCTAGGGAAAAGGCAGGGTGATGGCATCCTTTTCTACATCACCATTCAGGTGGCTTACAAAATGATGTGGGCAACTGATACTCCTCCCAAGACCCTAGCAGGTCTTTATCCAGCAAGACTTCTAGGCACATGGATAGTTCTATTGAAAATAACCGGGCTATTCATGGGCTTAAAGTGAAGATGTGAGAGCTGTATTGAATCAGGTTTATAGGTTTAATTCACTGCTTTATACTTTCATTGCCTACTGTCTGAGCTCATTAGCTACATTAATGAATTAAGTCACATAACAGGTCAGTGGCAGAACATGGAATAGTAGGTTTTCTAGCAGCATTGCTTATTTTGAAAGTAGGTAGTAATGTGAGTTTTCAAACCAATGCAAAAGTCGTGGCAAAAGCAGCAAATGGGAAGTACCAGGGAACAGGGCTGCCTGTTACAGACACAGGAGGCTCCAGGTCTGAACCGTTCATAGTCATTCACATGTAGAGTTTCATTTCAGGTTTACAGAAACTTTATGAGGCAAAATCAAGTTCCATCTATCTAACTAAACACAGAGGCCAGAGTGCATGAGATCTCCTTCATCTTTATTATAGGAATGTGGTTGCAGGCTTCAGCATGCACTGTTTCACTTCACAGCACCAACCTTTGGGGTCAGATACATGTTAGGTGTGATCTTTGAAAAGCTGATAATCTGCCAGTGTGACTTTGTATACAGTACTCTGACAACACAACTGAAGCAATCCATTATTTCTTAGCTTTCACCCCTTTACTGGGGTTTCCTTTATATTCCTTAGTTTGCATTCCTTCTTGAACTTTTAGGATCCCATAAGACATCTTTCTCCGGTTCTCCTAAATCTTAGGCTCATAGGAAAGTAGAGCTGGAAAGGAGGTGCTGGACAAGGTCCTCTAGTCCAGCACTATGCTCAAGAAAATGTTGTCCCAGACTGAATCATCCCAGCCAAGTGTCGGTCCAGCCTGCTTTTGAAAATTTCCAAGAATGGAGATTTCACAGCTTCTCTAGGTCACCTATTACAATGCTTGACCACCCTCATGCTCTCCAACCTAAATGTCCTCTGCTGCACTTGAGGGCATCGCTCTCAATCCTGTCCCCTACAGCCAAGGTTCCCTCTAAGGTGCACGTGTGCGCAGCTGTGCACAACTAAAAGTCTGGCCGCGCACAGCCTTTTCAAGGTCACGCACCGGGAGAGGAGCTGAAGGTAAGCTCCGAGATGAGGCAAGGCTAGGTGGGGCAGGGGCCTGGCGTGGGCTCCGGCGGCTCCGGGGAACT
>NW_017728980.1:2093211-2122756 GCF_001723915.1 Gavialis gangeticus | reverse complement strand
CCCTCTAAGGTGCACGTGTGCGCAGCTGTGCACAACTAAAAGTCTGGCCGCGCACAGCCTTTTCAAGGTCACGCACCGGGAGAGGAGCTGAAGGTAAGCTCCGAGATGAGGCAAGGCTAGGTGGGGCAGGGGCCTGGCGTGGGCTCCGGCGGCTCCGGGGAACTGCTCCACTCCCCCACATCACCTTGGGGAGCAAGGAGGCACATGGCGTCAGGGCTGGAGAGTGGAGCACTTCCCCGGAGCTGGTGGAGCCGGCAGAGCAGTGTCCCAGAGCCGGCGGAGCCTCACTCGGGGCAGGCAGCGGCTCTTCCCCAAGGTGAGGCAAGGCAGGGATCGAGGCTGGGGCTGGGGGCTGGCGCAGGCTCCGCCAGCTCCGGGGAATTGCTCCAGTCCCCAGCCATGACGCCACATGCCTTCTCGCTCCCTGAGGCAAAGTGGGGGAGCGGAGCAGTTCCCCAGAGCCAGCAGAGCCTGTGCCAGGCCCCAGCCTCAGCCCCCAGCCCTCAGCCCCCTTTAGTAAGTGTCCCACACCGGACCAAGGCGGCGCACTCACGGACCACTGCTCCTTAGAGGGAACGTTGCCTACAACCCCAGAGAAAAGCCCATCTCTATCCTCTCTATCATCAACCTTCAGGTATTTGAAAGCTGTTATCAAATCTCCCCTCAGTCTATTCTTTTCCAGACTAAATATCCCTAGTTCTTTCAGCTCTTCCTCATGCATCATGCTTCCCAGGCCCCTAATGATTTTTGTTGTTCTGTGCTGGACTCTTTCCAACCTGTTCACATCTTTCTTGAAGTGTGGAGCCCAAAACTGGACATAATACTCAGGGTGAGGCCTCATCAGTGCTGAATAGAGTGGATGAGTAATTTCCCTTGATTTGCAAGTGACAACCCAGGGTGCTGTTGGCTTTTTTTTGCAACACGAGGACACTGTTGGCTCCTATTCACCTTATGGCCCACGGAAAGGGTCATGGTCAAACATCTGGCCAACAAGCTGGAAGCAGCCTGGGGAGCCATATGATCCAGCTCATGGGTCTGAGACAAACCCTAGACTGGTGTGGAGGCTGGATCCAGCATCATGAGTGCTGCACGTGGTCCAAGGGGCTAGCACAAGGCATGTCCTACATGCTGCACCCATGCCAGACCGGCTCTTTGTGTTGCCTCTGGGGCTGGTTTGGATGGGCTATGCCAGAGCCAGTGCACAGGATCACCACATGTAACATGCGCCCGATGCCAGCCCCTGGATCATGTGCAGCCCATGTGGCCAGTTCAGCCTACATGCCACATGTAGCACGCACCAGCCCCACTCCTGGGTTTATGTTGAAGCAGTGTGCGGAGCTGGACATGGTGCCACAGGAGCTGCACCCAGGACATGGGGCCTGCACAGGGTGTTCACTGCAGGTGGTGTTCTGCCAGCCTGATCCTACACGCTGGCTCCAGCAGAGCCCAATCTGACCCACAACTTGGTTCAGCAACCTTCATCTGACCCATGAGGCTGAATGAGCTTGACACCCCTGGTGTGCTGTAACCCCCTGGTCCTTCTCTGCAGTACTGCAGCCAAACCAATCATTCCCCAGTCTGTATTTGTGCAGGCAATTATTCCATCCCAATGCAAGACTTTACATTTGTTCTTGTTGAAACTCATCTGATTGGCTAAGGGCCAATCCATTTTTCCAGTCTATGCAGGTCATTCTTGTTCCTATTCGTGTCTTCCAGAGTGTCTGCAGCTCTACCCAAACTGGCATCATCCACACACTTGCTACATGTGCACTCAATCCCATTATCCAAATTACTCGTGATGTTGAGCAATAGTGGACTCAGGACAGCCTGATTTTCAATCCATTATACTCTTCAGATGGGGCTAATAACACACACCTGATCCGCCTGGCAGGGTGATTCAGGAAGATCATAGAACGTGATACCTGGCCGTGGTCGGCTTGCTGAATGAAGCCTGGAACCCCAGTTCTTCACTTTAAACTCCTCATTTTCTGTCTGTTAGTGTGTAACTGCAGCTCTGCTTATATTTTCCTACAGGCTATCCACGCTATTTGGTTGTCGGAGACCATTTGTCTGGGGAGCATCATCTGAAAATCCTCAGAGCGGATCTCCAAGATGACGCCATATATGAGTGCCAAGCCATTCAAGCGGCCATCCGATCCAGACCAGCCCGGTTGACTGTTCTCGGTAAGTCTCCCTCTCCTTTAGCATGAGCGCACTGGGGAGGTTATTATGTTTTCTTCCTTGAGATAGATTTTTTGTTTTGTTTTTTGGGAGGTTTTTTGGTAAACCGTTTGCTTATGCTGCTGGATCAGGGTTATAAGCTTCAACCATTTGAAGCAAGAAAGAAATTTCTCAGGGCTGACTCCAGGTGTTCTTTTTCCTTGGGCCCTCCCCACCAAGTTAATATTTTTTTCACACATGCTCCCACAGAAAGACAGAAGGAGAAAGCTGTATTGAGAGATTGTAGCTAAAAGACTTCTTACCGGTACATTCTTATGCATTCACCCTGGAATTGTGCCAGCGCACTGTATAAAAGGGGGTGTATCTTGCACTGGAAAGGGGAATAACTATGCTGGTAAAAGTGGCAGTTTTATTGGCAGGTTTCAAGATTAAGTATAGATGCTTGCCAGAATGGACCAACAAAAGGCAGGCTCCTCATAAAACTGTCTAGTGTGAATCAGGCCCTAGAGTAATTCCTCTGAAACTTTTTTAAAGGAACAACATTATTCCTTTTCTAAAACTTGTAGAGAGTTTCACATTTGGTGTTTGGTAAATAGTTTCAGTTTTCAAAACACCAGCCTTTTTGAATGTGTGCTTTTAGCTTTGAAATAGGAAAGGTGGGTTTTCATTCAAAAAAGGGGGTTGGTAAATGTTTTTATTTGCTCCTGTTATAACTGAACAGCAGAAAAACAATTATCAACAAAACGAACAGTTGTTGCTGAACGTGTGGGTCAGTGGAGTCTGTCTGTGCAGAAAAACTGAGCTCTAATTCGTAGATTATAATTCCCATAAAACACATCTTCTACCGTAAATAGAAACCACTGAGTACCATATATTTTCACATAAACAGCAGCCAGCATCTATTCCACACATTGGGTAACCCCAAGGATAATAATGATTTCCCTTTGATCCATAAAAACATCTTCCTGCTCAATCAACATTGTGCATTAGCTTGGAGTTCTGGCATACGCTTCGACATGAAAGAAATCTGCAGATGAATGGGGAAAGTAACACAGCCATGTCATTCAAGTCCCATCCTCCTGCTCTGCTTACTATCACTCTGTGCAGGCTACATCGCCTTCCCCTCCCTAATCTGCACCTCCTTCTTGTGTTGTAAAATAATAATATGTTGCTGAAGACATACAAAAAAAATAATATGTTATTTAATTAGACAAAAAGATTCCAAAACTAATTCAGTCCCAGGGTGCATGGGCATATGCCAGAACTCTGAGCTACTGTGAAATGTTGATTGAGCAGGAAGATGTTTTTATGGATCAAAGGGAAATCATTATTATCTTTGGGGTTATGGAATATGTTGAATAGAGGGTGGTTAATGTTTATATGAATATACATGGTACTTGTTAATTGATACATTTACCTAGGATGTTCAGCAACTTGCATTTTGCAGTGTGTGGTTTTTTTTTAAATAAATTAAAGTTATAGCACACTAGAAACAAACTCCTTTCAGAAACAGCATGAGATTTACATGTACTAAGGCAGATGTTCTTGGGGAATTTGAGGTTGACTGGGGAAGAATGATGGGTATTTCACTCCTCAGAAGGATGAATCATTAGCAGCCCATGGACCAGAGTTCAAGCATCTTTGTATTAAGACACCACACATCCTTCATTGTGTTATCACCCGGGAATGACAGTGAAGGTAGCCACGGGCTATACATAGAGATTCTGCAGGCTGCATTTTGTCCAGCTCTTGGTAGGGGGAATTGGTAGGTATATAATGAGCAGATGTCTCTGGCAGTCCCTTATATTCAGAGGGAGATCTGGTTCTTAACAGCCAGTTACACTATTCAGCACATTGAGCTATAGGTACAATATACTGTACATTAGGGAAACAAAGAGCATATTTGTACTGGGAAATGGATAGAAACTTCAAGTAGTTACCGAAGTGTAATGCCACCAGCTGTGCAGATGTTTCTGGTTTTTAAATCGTCATGCAGACTCAGCTGGCCTGCTTTATTTCTGAACTAAGTGGGCTCCGCAGGCTGCTCCATGATGAGA
This sequence comes from Gavialis gangeticus, assembly GCF_001723915.1. Classification (NCBI taxonomy): domain Eukaryota; kingdom Metazoa; phylum Chordata; order Crocodylia; family Gavialidae; genus Gavialis; species Gavialis gangeticus. The sequence continues at coordinate 2,118,518 of NW_017728980.1, read as the reverse complement.
TAGATATAGTTTCCCTGAATGACAGTTCAGTGAGTGGAGGGAATGTGACAGGTTACCTCAGTCACTGGAGCTGCTGCTTAGAGCACAGGTCAGGAGTCAAATTTTGCACTGACAGATGCTCTTGGGCAACTCACTAAGGACAGAAATTTCAAACTTCGGTGCAATTACCAGGAGCAGTTGGTGATTATAATCTCTGAAAACCAGACCACTCACGCAGGTGCTGAAATATGGAAGAAGGCACTTAGCTCCAGTGTGAAAACATTGGATATAACTTCTCTGGGCCAAATACAGTGGGGTTACACAGCTGAAAGCCAGGGCAAAATCTAAGTATCAAAACTTACTCCTTTGTAGAATATGTGTAATAGCACTGGGCAGTGTCAGAGTTGTACTGTGAGTTCCTGACATAGCGAACCCTATAGAAATGCCAAGTGTTAAGGGCAGTGTAAATGATGCTGATTTGATTGATAGAGAGTGTAACAATATTGCAGGAAAACTTGCTCTGAGGGCTCCTTATTGTTTAACATCCAGCCAGTAGAGGGCCACATAACAAGCAGGAAAAAAGTAGTATCCCAGGTTGGGAGATGTGGGGCTGGGGAAGAGCCAGAGAGTGCATGTTAACAGGGCATCAGGCTGGATGCAACAGCTAAGGCACCGGTTGGTTGCAAAGAGAAAACTGGGCAGCTTGACAGCTGTGATTGAAAGCCAGGCAGGAAAGCAGCCTACTCTATCTGCTAGCCACAAACTAGTGGTAGAAGCAGAACAAGAGCAAACAGCCTGAGTCTGCATACCTTATCCTAGACTGCCCCTTGGGTTAGGAATAGGAACTTCTGCTTTAACTTCTGAGGCCCTATGCATGAGGATTTCTGCAGAAAAATGTAAGTGAAATGATTTTTTGTGTCATTTATTTTTACAAGACTTTCTGTTTTGGTTTGGCTTTTTTGGTAGAAAGGAAAACTATTTGGTCCCCCCCCCCCTTTCCATCCTATTTCCCCATATTTTTACAGGGGGAAAAAATGGTTGAATTTTTCAGGAAAAAAAGCCCTAAAATATTGTTCATTAGGTATGGTGCAGAGAATACCAGACATCTAAATGGGATTGGCCCAGCCCATCATAGTACTAAATGGGATTGGCTCAGCCCCATTGACACCCTAGGGTTACAGTCTGTTAGCTTGCAGTATAGTACTCAGCCATTAGATGTCTCAATGTGCTAGTAAAGGGTGCTGTCTCTGATAAACAAGAGGAGCAAAGTTGGGACTTGATCTGTGCAGAAGGTTATTTGTTAATCTCTATAATATGCAGTTGCTGTATTTAAAGAATGCCTGTTTGAAGAAGATCTGTGATTCCATATAGTGCAACACAGCATTTAAAGTTCATACAGTAGAGAGAGGTAAATTTTAGTGGAAATAAGCTACTTGCCTTATATCCTTGGCATACTTTAGCATAGGCAGATACTTGTTGGGGATGGTTTTCCCTTCTCTCTGCATCCATAATAGCCTAAAATCTGGGGTCAGAGGCACAAAGCAGCTCTCTTTCTCCAGCTTAATACAGGTGCACAAAGTACTGATACAGTACTAGGCTCTGAAGCTGGTTGTGCTCCCAGAGAGAATACAGGAAGCCAGACAAGACCAGCCAGGTGTTTGACAAGTGAAAAGCCAAGACTAGTTTAGCCTCAAGAAAGCCAGGCTCTTACACCCACAGCTCCACTCCAGGGTGGAAGTTCTCTGATTCCAGAATGACAGCTCCAGCCATATAACATAATTTTATTGCCTTGCAGGGCTTCCTGTTCTCTAACCCTCCAGAATAAATATTTGAGCAGTGCAAGTGCTGACTCAGACCATGTGTGTGCGCCCACACTGCCACCTACATATATCAGTACACACACACACACACACACACACACAAATTTCATCCACTGCCGACCTAGCAGATTCACTCTGCTACCCTCCAGATATGTATTTCCCTTCAGATCCCCTTTTCTCTGATCCAAGAGATGAATAATCATAATGAGATTAGAAAACATTGGAGCTGGAGCCTGAGAGTATATTAATAATTAGTTTGAACCCAGCAGTCTCTAAAAGCTGGGAGAAAGTTACCCTAAGGTTTGGGGTGAGAAGGTTGCCCAGAAAGTTTATTGCTGTGCATTTTGCTTCAGAGTTCATGGTGCACTCCAAGGGGCTTTATTGCTTGGACTTGCCTAAGGAAGGAGCCATTAGTACATTCATACAAAACCAGCAGGGCACGGGTATATTGTGTGACTCTGATTAAGAAAAACCAAACAAAACAAAGCATGGCATGCTGTCTGCGGGTAGAGTTCAGGCATTGGAGCCAGAGAAGCAATTGTATGTCTCACTGCTGGTGGCGCTGATACCAACCCCAGCACCGTGTAGGGACTGGTAATGAGGCCAAGCAATTCCCTTCAGGGGCAATGATTTCTCTGTATTTACAGGGGCTTTTGCTGCATTTATAGAAGGTGGCAATTCTGCTGCAGCTGTTTCTCAGGGATGCAATCCAATAAAACAGTGCACATGGCCACTATAAAACTATACCGCTGTACAAATAACCAGCAGCCTGTGTCCACAAACTATATATAACCCTGTCCAATGACAAAGGGCCACGGGTCTGCTCCAGAACTCTTCCAGCCACCTTCCCCATTTTGTGGGGACCCTACTTTGCAATGAAATGCCCATGAGCCCTAATGATCCTTGCATTTTCTGCAGTGGAAAGGTTTCCACATCACCTGTAATCAGCTGGCTACTACAGTAGTGTCCCCTGGGGGGTGGAATCAGTCTGGATGTCCCAGGCCCTCAGTTGCTGACAGCCAGTGGAGATCCGCAGTTTGCTTGAAGGCCTCTTAGGTGAGTAAATGACACTTCACCTTGCATCTTTGGTTCTCCTCTGAGCAGCTCCTGTAAATAAGGCATGACGTTGCTCTAAAGCTGTAGGGCCTTGTTCTTTGATGTTCTGTGTGCCTTGCTAATAGAGGTCTTAACCCTACAAAGCACACAAGTCACTGGAAGTAAATTAAATCCCTAAATAGGGGAGGAAGAGAAGATAATTTTCAAAGGTATTTTGTGCCACCAGCGAGAGCTACTTGGCTCTCTGGCTTTGCTTCTGGGAGATGATGTGTCCAAACATTGTCTTTGTCTTCCATCCATTCTGGCATGGTGCTGAGGCTTAATTGAAGCCTGAGTTATTATGTTATATCGAGCCCAGCATGTCAGCTGCCCCCCGTCTCATGCTGAGACTGCAGGTTCCACACACGCAGGGGGAGGAACCAAACTCATCTCCAGCTGCGTGTACAAGGCTCACAATATTCAGGGAAACCGTTTGTCAACACCCCATCTTAGCTCTGAGTGTCTGATGACCCCGAGCCTATGTCATGTGGTACTGGCTAGCCTTTCCTCTGATTGCTGGTAGGGATGAGGTTGGCAATCATTGGCAGAGTTCAACAGTAAATCTTTTTTGTTGGCTTCTGTTTCAACTTTAGCTTCCTGCTTTGTGAGCCATTCTGCCCCCTGAAAATGCCTCTGCCTACACCCTCCCCAACCTCAGCCTGGTGCTGCTGCCTCATATGGCTTGTGCCATCTTGGTCTGCACTCAGGCTATGCATGGAGCACTCCAAGAAAATCCCCAGATACTGTCATTTTTTTCAGCGGCTGTCACTCGTGTCTGACACAGCTTCCTAGATCTGATGTCTCTAGTTCCCCAGCTCAGATGAAGAGCTACACCGTATTTTAATTATTTAAGATTTTGTCACATAGTTTTTAAATCTACACGATTAAATGTAGTGGAATGGAGCCTTCCATAACTTTGGAAGTCCAAGCACTCAGCCAGGGGAGTCTGTTAGTATCATTTATGCCCGTTCACTTCTGGGGTAAAAGCTTTATTCCCAGAGAGGGTGAAGGAAAGTATTGCTTTGTCATTCCACTGAAATATCTATTTGTGATGTACGTTACCTCTCCCTTCCCCTGCCAGTAACATACACGTGTATTACTGACAGGCACATAACACAGGACTTCTGCATCCATGCATTGAGTAATAATGTACACATATAGCATCTTTCACCCCAGCGCTTCTCAAAGTCTTTCAAAACTTTACCCATGTGTGAATCGCTTAATTCCTGTCTAAATACGTCCAATTCTGAGGCAGAGCACAAAAGCTGTTTAACGGTGCACATCACACAACATGCAGGTTAGGACTAGAAGTCAAGTCTTTTATCCAACAGGAGCCACACAGTTTATGGTGACACAATGTAACACCCTTAATTGAATGCATGCCAGGACAACAGTCTGCTATTCCTACAAAAACAGGTCTTGGGGTCTTTCATGACCCTAGATCATCAGGGCTTTGTAGCACCTCCAGTTACAGGGTCCTAGTTCCTTGGGTGCTCACTGGGTCCATAGTGACAGGCATGGGAGAGCAACGCCTTTTGAATCATAGGTGCATGCTGTGTTGCAGTTGGGTGGCACTTCTGGGGGGCATAGGGTGATTGTTAAAACATGGACTTACAAGCAGAAGGATATGCTCTGTCAAACCATCATACTACTCCCTACCCCCAATGCTATCAAGCAAATTAAGCATGCAGGGCTTCAATCAGTCTACAAGAGAAACCACCAAAAGAGACTCACATTTGAAATGCCCGCAGCAGAGTGAGTAGCTAGTACTTTATAATTGAGCCAACAAAAAACAGCGGCTTTATTTGCCTCCTTCTTCTCTTTTGAAATATCCATGAACAGATTGTTATTCCTTTTGTTTTATTTGACAAACAAAATCATTCAAAAGTTTGCACTTTTTGATTAATTCTGTAGATTGTGAGCCTCTCTTTGTGAGCTTTTAGTTGCCAGTATAATTATCAGTCATGAAAAGTTATCAGTGATTGGCTGTCAAAGGGAAGAAAGTATCAAGCTGGATTCTCCAAGGGGCTCTCCTGGATCTCCTACTATAGGTTCATGACTTGGATGGTGGAGTAGAGTGCACCCTTATTCATTTGCAGATGATACAACACAAAGAGAGGCTGCATGTAGGCTGGAGGACAGGATTGAAATTCAAAATGATCTTGACAAATTGGAGAAGATATTACTGAAGAAGGCTGTTGAATCTCCATTGCTAGAGGTTTTTTTAGGAACAGGTTTGACAGACATCTGTCAGGAATGGTTCAGCTATTGTTGATCCTGCCTTGGGGCAGGGGATAGACTGGAGGGCCTCTTGAGATCCCTACCATCCCTATTTTCTATAATTCTGTCATTTGGAGTTCATTGTCTGAGCTGCATCAGTTAATGGGAATAGCCCAGATAAGTCACGTGGTGTGTTAGTCTTCCCCATGAAGAAATGGCAGCAAAACTTGATCCCTCTAACATTTGGGGAAGTGAGCAGTATTGGCTTATCTCTGGAGAGATGAACTTGGACCTGATACATCTGGAAGCACGTTGGGTGCATCTACATGTATGCTTTACTGCAGTATTGTCTAATTAACTCCACAGTAAAGCATCACCGTCTACACATCCAGTGCTATTAGGCCGCAGTAAACTGATTACCTCTGCTATAGGATAGTACTGTCAGGACAAATACTATCCTACAGAGGAGTTATTTAATGCACTGAAACACACATGTGGACATGGACCTGCTGGCTAGGGACTTGCTGGCTAGCCTCGCGCTCTAGCAACCCTGTGCCACAGCCAGCCCCTCTGAAGCACGTTGAGCCAGGCCGGAGGGCCTCTGGGCTGGTGGACTGACCTCTGGGGCCCCCTGCCAGCCAGGGCTGCTCTGCCACAGCTCAACATGCTGCAGTCCTGGGCACACATGTAAACAGTGTGCCAAGGAGCAATCAACTCTACTACGAACTGCACCAAAGTTTATTCCAGCGCATTAATAGCACGTGTAGATGCACCCATTGAGCTAAATGATGAAAAGTGACAGCTTCCTCCACTAGATGGTGCTAGAGATGCCACTGGATTGACATGGGATAGGAAAGCAAATAGTGTCAGGCTCTTGTGTAAGTAAAGGCTGGAGGGATATTCTCTTTTGCATTATTTGAAACCCCAGCTTTACCTCAAAGTGCTGAAGTGAGGCCCCAGGCAAGCTGGGAGCCCCTGACTACATCCTGCATTTCTTATCCACATCCCTACCCTTGAGCTGTGTTGAGGGACAAGGGCCCACAGCATTGCACATAGAGCACATGGAGCTAATTCAGGCCCCCGCTGTAATCACTGTACCCTGCTCTGGCACCATTGGATCCTGGGGGGAATTTCCCTGGTGCAAGAATGGGACACATATGATTCTTGGCTTCATGGGCATGCCAAGAGAGGCTCATAGCACACAGTACCACAGCCCAGCTGAGCTCCACCTCAATCTATAGCCCTTAGGTCCCTGCTGCAAATCAGAGCAGCTTCTAGCTATTCTAACTTAGGCCGGTGGCCACACTGCTTCCCCCACTCGCAGAGCAGCCCAATGTCAGGATAAGGCAAAGAAGTCGGTTGTTGTGCCTGTCCTGCTTTTCCACGGAGTCCTTCTGTGCACAAATGTCCTAATGCTATTTTTATCCTTTTCCCAAGCTCTTCTCTGTAAACCTCAAGCACCTCTGATGGACTGGAACAGGCTGGAGGCAGTAAAGATGGGGGAGGAGGCACAAGCTGGAACAGGGGGCAAAAGCAGCTTTATACTCCCCAGGTTAAATATACCAATCTATCCATTTGGTAGCAGGACTTGAGCAGGGCAGAATCGTGTGAGCCACTGGAGAGCCATTTGCTACCTGGCACATCTTTAATGGAAGAACTTCCTAATTTATGATCTATTTAACTAAGATGGGGCATTAATTAAATAAAGTAAAAGCTTGATTAGGACTCAGAGAAATTTAAAAATAAAATCAGACGGCAATCGAGCAAAATTGCAAAGCAAACACTTTGGCTGTAACCGCTGGAGAGTTCCCTCCGGTCTTCCATCAAAGCGCAAAGCAGGGAGGGCAAATACAAGAGATTATATAGCCAACAGATGTGTGTTGTTAAAATATGCATCTGCCAACCACACGGTTTAAGGAGCCAGAGGGCTAGCTTGTAGATCCGACTGTACTCAGGGGACCGTGAATGAATTTCAGGCCCTGCCAGTCGAAGTGGGATTTGCAGACACGTTAATTAGTGTTGAGTTTCCAGCTCTTGAATGCAACCAGGAGAGGAGAAACTTTGAACGGAGCAGTTGCTTCCCCAGGAGGGAGAGGAAGGGAGGGGAAGAGGTGAACCTCCGCCCGCTCCGCTGATCTAGCGAAGGAGTGATGAAGCGTTAGCCTGTGCTGGCCAGGGGGCATGCCCAAAACCCATGGCAGGCAGGCAGAGGAATTAAGGTCAGGCAAAGCATGTTTCCAAATGAGTGACAAGGCTGCAGGGAATCCTGATGTTAGCAGTGCTTTCTCCCTCTGCTGGCATCGTCACAGGTATATTCCAGGCTAGGTGGGTTTTTGCACAATCACTGCTTTATGTGAGCCACTCAGAGCACATCTAGAAGTAACTCAATTTTCCAAAGAACGGGGTTGATCCTCTAGGGGTGGGGAATCAGAAAAAGGAGTCCTACACTGCGGTTGGCCACAATGAGAACCGTTCCCCTTGTGTCAGAGGATCACTTTGCAAATTTTACTTAGACCTCACCAAAACAAATATTACTTTTCTCACTCTGCAAAGGTGTAAATTGAGACATTAGGACAGAGATGGGCAATTATTTTGACTGGAGAGCTGCTCACTGAGTTTTGGTGAGCAGTCGAGGTTCACATGGGTAGCCCTGCCCCTTGACAATTGCCCCATCCACCCTGTCAGCATATTGGGATTGGAAATCCCACCCCCCTAATGCATGACTTTTGCCACTGGAAGTCCCTCCCCTTGCCCCTGGAAGTACTCCTTTTGGGAGAGAAGGTGCTGTAATCTGGAAACCAGAAAAAAAACCCCAAATCATATACAAAAAAACCCATCTACTATAACTTATTTTAATTTTATGTTAAAATATTTTTGTACTGATTTATGTGTTTGCAAAGTGTATCTAGAGGTGTTTGCATAATAGCTCAAAATACAGTCCTACTGAATATTCTGTGTGGGCAGTAAGAGTAGGTATGTGGGGGGGGGTGTGGGTATGGTGGGAGGGTGTTGATGGGTGTGGGGTATGTGGTTGGGGTGGGGACTGTGGGAGGGTGTGGGGTTATGATGGGGGGATGGGGAGTGGGGAGAGAGACAGGGCCATATGCCGGCTCCATCACGTGCAGCTCTCGCGGACTGTGTGTAAGCCTCATGCAGTGCAGCCAGGCAGACCCTGTGGCCAGGTTCCATGCTCCTGCCAACCCACCCTGGGTCCCCGTCAGCACCTGAACACTGGCACAAGCTCCACTCTCCTGCCCATTGCTGCCACTTGCCTGCTGATTCCCTGGTTTCCCTCCCACACACCTGCCCACCACTGCTGCCATCTCTTTCCGGCTATCACCACTTCCACTCCCCATACTTCTGCTGCTGCTTTCTGCGGCCCCCCTGCTGCTCCCCGCACCACCGCCACATCCAGCAGTGCCCCCAGCTGCTCTGCATACTGCTCCCCATGCCGCCAGCACTTTCCGTGGCCCCCAACCCACTGCTTCCCGCTCTGGCTCCAGCCCAGCATGGCAAGTACCACGTGGTTCCTGGCTGCTGGGCAGATTGCAGTGGTTCCCCACCCCCACCCCCACCCCTCCATCTGGTTTTATCTGACTTTACACTCAGATGGAGGGAGGGTGGGGAACAGCCAAAGGGTCGCCAGGCCAGAAGCCTCAGAGGCTTCAGGTTGGAGGCTGGAAGTGGGAGTGAGGTGGGAGGTGGGGGTGGGTGGAGCCTAGTGAGCCTTACTACCCAGTTGCTGGGTCCTGCTGCCAACTCCCCCTGGGCCTTGCTGCCACTGGCGCCTGTCAACTTTGACAGGCAGCCAGGGGCAGATAAAAATTAATTTTCTAAAATTTTTAGGGACCCCATGGGCTGTATAGAATGGCCTGGCAGGCTGGATGAGGCCCGTGGGGCCATATTTTGCCCACACCTGCCTTAGGAAATTACTTAACCCAGGTTAAGCAGGCATTCCAGCAGTGGAGTCCAAGAGTCCTGTCCACCTGCCCCCTGCTCACATCAAAGTCTGAGAAGAATCAGGCTGCAAGAAAACAACTGCATTCTCTTCCTTCTGACAAGAGATGATGTCTGACAGCATCAGACTATAACAGCCAGATCACATTGAACTGTAACACTGCACCAATGTGATGGCTGCAGTGAGCAAGGCTAAGCTTCACTTCATCTTCCTGGTTATTAGGAGAAACTCTCTTAATGGGGCCCCACTGAGATGGGCAGGCCTGAAATCAGATCTACCAGCCTTTTTTGTTGTCATATGAGCCCCCACACATGACATATAATCCCTTTCATAAACTTATCAGCCTCCATCTTAAAAGCATTTCTGTTTCCTGTACCTACTGCTCCTGTGGGGAGGCTATTCCTACTCTGATGGGTAGGAACCTCCATTTTTCAGCCCACATTTATTCACAACCAGTTTATACCTCTTTTTTCTTGTGCCAACATGGCCCTCCTGCTTAAATGTTTCTTCCTCTCTTTTGTTCCCCACCACCCTGCCATGTTTATAGAGCATATTACCTATATTTTCTCTTAACCTTTGTTCTGCTCAGCTCTGAATCTGTGACAAAACTGTTATAACGATGGGTCCTTTGGTCTTTGGAGAGCACAATCTCTCTCTCTCTCTCTCTCTCACACACACACGCATGCACGCACGCACACACACACACACACAGAGTAGATTATATTCCCTCCAATGTGGGGCCAACAAACAGGACACTTGCTCCATCCTACTCTGCAAATCTCCTCTGGAAATGGCTGGGTATTTCCTTTCTGCTGATAGGTGTGAAATGTCCTTTTCCTGAGGAACACCTTTGCTGTTGGGATGGCACCTAGTCATGGGCCCTGGTGCCAGAGAAGAAGAGCAGGCATCTCAGCCATAGCCAAACAGGAAAACAACCAGTAGGTGCTGGTACTCATCCTCCCAAAGGTACCCAGAATCCTGGATCTGTCCTTGGCTGCTGGCCTAGTGATGACCCGTCATTGTAACACTCTTTTCTGTTCCACTCACTAGCTCATGAATTGCTGGGATAGAGGCTTCCTATGGTAACCTTAGAAGTGGTGAATGTAGGATTTCTGCCTGAGGAAGAAGGCCGGGGTGTTGAAGACCTCTTCTAGGGATTAGTGCCTGTGTGGGGGAGCAGGTTGGGAAGGCTGTAGGAGGTTCATGTTTGCAGAAGGGCTGGGCTCAGGATGAGGGACTGAGCGGGTCTGATGCTCATTTTGGGAGAAATGGGAGTGGTACTCAGGAAAGGGATGAGCTTTCTGGGTTAAAGAGGAGACAAGCCAGAGCTGGGTCCCTCTGCTGAAGAGAAGGGCACTCTGACAGAGAGAGCTTCTGGTGCAAAGCAGCTGATGTTCAGCTGCAGTGTTACAATTAACGAGCAGCCGTGTGCATCAAACAAGTCTGAGGTCCCATTCCCTTGGTCTCCAAGGGCCTTTTCTCCCTCATTAATGACACTACAGTGATTAGAGGCAAAGCATAAAACCACAGCCTCCTCAGTGTCTCTGAAAGGACACATATGATCCACACACATACGAAAGGATCTGCGCAGTTGAGGGGCAGGAGCAGGACTTGCAAGAGTCGCCGTACTGGGACCTGGTGCCTCCAGCTCTGCTCCAGGAAGAGCCTTGCAGCCCTATTTGCAACACTTTTTTGCAGCTTGGCACAGAAAGAGGTTTCATCTGGGTGCAGTGTTGTTAAGAAACTTGGCTAATACCAAGGCAGAGGCTGGTGGGTGAGTGTAGAGAGGTCTGCGATGGAGAAAAAGGAACCAGTTCCATAAATGTAGTGTTAATAATTGATACACAATTAATTTCTACATTCACCTTTTGCTGTCCATTTCTCTGCCTGTTCCCCCTCCAAGGCCTAGTCTAATATTAACTCTGCCTTCTTGAAAGTCCCATTAGAAATAAAGCTTTCCTAAATCAATGTGAATTATTTAATACCGCAGATTAAGTTAATTTAAATACAGAGCTTCTGTCTTTTAATGTGACAGCTAACCAGAAGCAGAAAAAGAAAAAGAGTGTTGCTAGGGTGGTCAAGTGGTTTCAGGTTAAATAATGGCCTTTTTTAGCACCTGGATGTAACGCTGTATGAGAGCTCCCTGGGGGTGATCAGAGGTAGATAGAGAGTGACATTAGACACCTGCCTTATACTTAGTAATAAATCGCCTTCCTGTCCATTTAATGGAGCTCCTGAGAGGTGATCAGAAACAGAATGTCCATTGCTGGGAAAGGCCCGTCTTACAACACTTGTTTTAGTCTCGATTCGGGTTAGGTCTGGCACAGGCTGCTAAGTTAACCAGTTGCAAGGAAGCCACTGGTGGACATGAAGGCAAGCTGCAGCACCTGGCATGCATCTGAAAGAAAGCGGGGCAAGAGGGGATCCCAACAGAGCTGAAGGGTCTTTTAGTTTGTGTTTCTGTTAGACTTTGACTTGAGGACAGCCTTGCCCTAGAAGTGGATGAACCCTCTCGACCACAGCCATCACTGAAGTAGGTTGAAAATGCTTTTGGGGAAACTGAGGCAGAGTTGCTGCTGTGCCTCGCCATGAGGTAGTATGCAGCACTAGCACCTCAACCACAGGTTCAGAAGATTATTTATTGGATGGAGGCTGGGCCTAGGAGCCTCAGTCCCAAACCAGGACCCCTTGCACAAACACAGTAGCAAAGGTCAGCATAAAAGAAAAGAGGTACCTGAGTGGATACAAGAGGTAGAGGAAGCTTAGGGTGACAATGAGAATATGGGTCGGCGTGTTCAAAGCACCGCACAACAGACGGTTGGAAGTGACCCTCTATCAGCACTGCCTTTCTTGTGGCACTCTTCCCTACGAGGGTTTGCTTTCGGGGCTGCTGGGACTTCACGGGAAACGCGCTTCCTTCTTTTCCTTCCCAGCAAGGAAGATGCAAAGTAAACCCCATGCTCAGATGTGCTCTGCTCTTCTTTTTCAGAGGAGACAGGCAAAATTGATCCATTTATATCCCTATTAAGTGCATCGTAGCCAGGCATGTGGTACAAGTTTGAGTGCCATATTTCATTTATCTGGTTGTCCTGTTCCCTGCTAAATTCATAACTCTCCAGTAACGCTTTGCATGAGGTGTGGAGAGGAAGCAAAAAAGGGGAGAGTACAGGAGTCTGGAGTGAACCACGAGGCAGGGCCATTCAAGTTCTGTTCTAAGTCAGTCCTCTTTTATTTAACATTAAAGACCCACTCTTGGTTTCTTCAGGGCTGCTTCTTTCACCATCCTACTTACTCTGTGTGTGGTTACAGAGCTGGTGAGACAGCAGATAGCACAGTGCATCTATTTGCTGTGAAAATACCAAAAAAGCTCCTCCTTAAAGGACCCTAGAGGGACATTCCCAGCATTAGGCAGGGAAGTCTGGAGCCTTTTCAGATAGAGCCCAGCCTAGGGGCTGCTTCCCACAGCACCATGACAGGGGGATAAAGATTGTTCTGGTCTAACAGAGCACAAATCAGCCACAGTTAATCTGCCATAATGTAGCTAGAAATTAAATATGGCCTCCTAAGATATTTGTCAAGCATATTAAAAATAAATTCCTTGCAAGACTGTCAGGTCTGTATCTTAAAACACATCAAGCAACTGATCACATGCACATTCAAATGCCTAGATCTCCAGCAGTGACGGATATGCCAAATGTAGTGACGAACTAGCAGGAACCTAAATGCTTTGAGCTCGGAGACTGCGAGGCCAGGTCTCCTCGTTTTATTGCTGTAACTTAAAGCTCCAGGCCCTGGAGTCAAGTGATAGAATAAAATCTCATCTTTTGTTTTAAAAGTAAGTAGATTGCTAACCATGATCATTGAGGAGAAAGGCCTGGAGACATGAATGCCGGAGCCTGAGAAACAAAAATGCAGAAGAATGCCACATTTGGGGGAAAAAAGTCCCTCGTTTGTGGAGCTCAAATCATAGTTTCTGAATTGCTGCAGTTGGCAGGGCTTTCTTTATGATGATGTTCTTGTTTGTATGGAGCAAACGTGCTTGGCACTTCACAGGCAGTTGGGAGAATCAATGAGAAGGACAAAGAGCTTTCCAGATTCCCTTTTCAACAGCTCTCTAGGACGTAGCAGTAGCAGTAAATCATGTCCCTTTAACCTCTTCCATGCCTGCTTATGCAGCCAGTCACCCAAATGGCAGGCATCTAGCTCCTGGGTCATTCAAGGAGAAGCTTCAGGCCCAATGTTTCCAGCAACGATGGCTGTGAAGTTGCCATGAAACGATGCAGTGGTTCTGTAATTAAGTCGTGTCACCCCCTTTGAATGGGATCTGGACACATCTATATCAGCCTGCGCCAGCCTAAACTGCACTGGGCTGCCATGCTGCCATCTGTCTAATCGCAGGCACTGCGCACAGCTGAAGGAGGAGACAATCAACCTGGCTGCCACTGGTGCGCAGATCCTGAGTTGTCTGTGATTGGCAGCAAGAGACTTGCTTACCTCTTACCCACTTTGCCATTGGACAAGCTGTCAAATCATTAATGAGGCTATTTTTCCTTAAACAGCCATGACCAGTGCTGACATTTCGTCATGTCTGGGCCCAGCGAGGCCGCACGGCTAAAGGCAGAGCGTGAGCGGGGCCCCCGATGTGAGCTCAGATGTACAAGGATTTGCAGACATAAATAAGGTCTCCAGCACTTTCAATTTCATAAGGCTTTAGCAAGAGATAATAGCTTACCAGTCTGCCTGGAAAAGCAAAAGGCAAGAAAAGCAGGGGTTCCTGCTGTATATGGAAATCACCAAAATCCCCAGTTTTGTTCATTGCACACAAACTTAGCCCTGCTTCGGAGCTGTGTGTGCGCATCCCCACTCTGGACACCACCACACATACACATGCATCCTCTCCACAATACATGCACACACACATTCCCCTTCAGCACACATATACATGCACGCATATATGTGCACACACTGCCTTCCTTGCCTTGACCACGTGGAATCCAATGTTGCTGAGCTCCTTGAGCACTGCGGGCAGGAATCAGTCACTGCTAAGAACTTGGTGGGTTGTTAGTGACCTGACGAAAGTATTGACTCGCTCTACCCTTGTCAGGTGACAGAGAAGAATGAAGCCCTCGAAGCGTGACATCACCTGAGCGACAGCCCCCGCTCTCGTATTGATCCTGCCTAATGAAAAATGAAACTAAGGCTTGAAAGGGGCAGGAGCAGCCATGGAAATAACGAAAATGTAAAGGGAGAGGACGTGGCAAAGCCATCACTCAGGTAGTTCTCGCCTGAAAGCCATTTTGGCAGCCACATCTCGTTCCTGATCTCTGCTCCTGGTGTTTGCAGAGGGGAGAATTTAGTGTTTATGAAGTTAACAGATGAATAGCAAACTGGTCAAACAGACGAGGACTGGCTCTGGGCAAGCTTCTCCTTCCAACTCTGCCAATAGCCCTATCTGGATTCACAGCCATTATTGTGGACCCAGGCTTTCCATTCAGCCTCCAATCCTGACCCCACCACCCTCTTCTATTCCAGCTGTACTGCTCATTTGCATTAGCAGTGCAGCTCAGTCCAGGTTTGCAGCCTTCTCCTATGCCGCATGTGGTCCCTTAGCCCTAAATATGTGTACACGCACACATACACATGCCCACACACATATGTGCACACACGCACATGGCTCGGCCAGTGCACAGCGGTGATCATTACCTACTAAATTAGCCCTGCTCTTCCAACTGCAGCTCTGCCAGTGCTCCCCAATCCTTCTCCCTCTTTCCCTTGTCTACTGTAATTTCCTCTTTGAAAAGGCATTACAGTAGACATTACAGTACAGTGAAAAGTACACTGCAGTATTCTGCAGTCATTACTGCAGTCCCTAGATTCTCACTGGGACTGCGCACTGGTACCAGTACTAGTGCTTTGCAAGAGCTTCTGGATAACTGAGTTGATAAGCCTGTTAAACCCTCTGATGAATCTCAGCATTTTTATCAATTCATTCCATTTAATATCTAATATTTTCTGGAGATATTTTGCTTTTGAAGGCATTTCAGTGTTTGAAATCTGGTAGATTTCCCCCTTACATGTCTGGATGCTGAAGTGGAAGCAACACTGGTGTTGAGGATTCATAGTTTGGTCTTGGAGCCAGAGGCAAATCCAAGGGAGGTGCAGGGGCATGATTGCACCTCTGCTTTGATTCCTGCTTCATCCAGACTTCAAAACCAACTAGCTGGAAGGAACAGCAACATTTCTATTCAGGCAATGCTTAGAGAGTCAATTGAATTCATGGCTCATTATCGTCTCCTGGTTTCCTGCTAATCTCTCTCCACTCCACAGGTGTTAATGGCCCTCTATCTTTTTGATGTTCCACTATTCAAATTATCCTTCTGCAATTTTGCTCTCTGTTAGTCATTCCTAGTAATGTCTCTCTCCTATTTCCCAGCCCTGCAGTCTGTTTTTAGATCTAGCTAAAAACCTTAACTCAATTGTGGTAATATTAACTCCGGTGTAGAAATGACTGACAGTGAAGTATGGGAAGCACTGTCGAGGTGTTCAAGAAGGATAGATTTTGTGTTATGAATCTGAATAAGAGATGTACATTTAACTATAATGACTTTAGGACTAATGATACGATATCTTTTGACTTTTGACAATTGTTTGCCTAGTTTGTTGTGCTTTCTTAAATTTTGTATATAATCTAGCACATTAGTACACATTCCAATATTTATATTTGTTTGCTTTGACCCTACACAGAATAATATAGTGCTAGCCCCTAGCATTTTAGTACAGATTCTAGTTTCTCTAAGACAGGAGGACAATGTATTATATGTGATTATACACTACACCATCTGCACCCCTCTTTTCACACGTCCAGATCTGCCCATGCTTGGCGCTATGGGATTCTGATTCCTGAATCTTGTTTAAGCTTGCAAATGTACCTGCCCCCTTCCAGACTGTGCTGCATTTTCTTCTGGATACCCCCAATGGTTACGGCCAAGATAGGTGACTTGCTCACCTCATATGATCCTTTATCTCTTCAGCAGCTGCTTGAGCTGGGAGCTGCTAGGGTGCTTATTAGATTTATTTTTTGTATGAATAATCAGCCCCCACACTTTTGGTCTTTGCTTGTGTGTTGGTTGAACTGCTAATGAAGTTAGTGGCAGTGCCAAACAAGAGAGGGGAGTGAGTGTATCCTTCTTTGGTACCATTCACTCACTCTGTGTTATATGAAGTCCAAATCTGAAGACAGCCCTGGCCTATATGATTTTAGATCTGGAAGATGGGCCTAGACTCTTCACTTAGTTTAAGTTACACTGTTCTTTGCATTATTATTCACATCTGTGCAAAGCAAGCACAGGGTGAATGTGGTGCACAACAGTTCTGATCTGGGAGCATCGTGCACTCACTTTGCACAGGTGTAAATGACAAGACAAGGTTCAAGGTAGAAGTCAGCTTCACTGTGTATATACTTCAGGCTGCAAAACCCATCCACATAAATACTCAGGAACGTGGCCCAGTTTGAGATTTGTGGTGCTGTGGCTACACTGCTATTAGCACCTGAGCTAGCTAGTTCAAAGCTAGCTTGGATATGTCTCCTAGTTTCCACACCATGCCCATCTGCACCAAGCCATGCTCCTTCCCTGTTGTAATGTTTCAATTCAGACTTTTCCCATATCAGTGAGGCATGAGCCGAATATATCAGATTTCCTTAATGCACTCAACTCTGACCTCAGCAGAGAGAGACAAGGGATTCATGGCAAATTATGGATTTAAACCCTGTGATGAATCTTCATTATAGCATGAAATGAGAAAAGAAAACACAGCTAAATGGAAGACCTCCCTTGGGCAGCAGTGCGCCGAAATCCTAGAGAAAAATAGGAAGAGGCTCATTTCCTTTAACTAAAGATTGCTGAATTTTAGCAGGCAGGGGCAGGGGACTCTGTTTGCCAGTTACACATGAAATATGGTAGATTAAAGCAGGGCTGTCCAACTGGCGGCCCTCCAGGGGTTAAGTTGTGCCCCCTGGGCTCCCACCCAGATGCCATTTCCTCTATCCCTCCATCTGCAAGAGCAGCAAGTCTCTAGACTGACCTTTCCTCCATCAGCTTTTGCATTCTGTACCTGCCCCAGGGGGTTCAGCAGCATGGCATGGCACAGCATGGCATGGCACAGCACAGGGCACTCAGAGTGAGGCTGAGGCCATACAGTGCTGTGGTGGGGAAGGGGGAGCATCCACTCAAGGTTCTTGCAGCGGTAAGGGGGGTCACCCACACAGGTGCATGCTGCAGCAGGGTGTGGGGACATCCATGTGGTATGTAGCCTTGGGGACCTGTGACCCCTACTGGTGCAGGGCAGGACTTGCAGTCCCCAGTTGCTTGGAAGCTGGGCAGCCCTGAATTAAAGGGCCCAGAACGCCTGGGCTATACAGAACACAGGATGACCCACAGCATGGCAGCCCCCACCCCGCAATTTGTGACATCCCCATCACATGAGCCAAAAACATAATTGGTTCGAAGCTTTTTGAACTGCCCATGGCTATGCATCCTAGACTGCCTGTCCCTGAGCTGTTCACCTGGGACATGGCCCTGCATCACGTTTGTAGAATTGCAGCATGGGAATTACCTAGGATGAAAAGTATTAGCTGGTGTAGTCTGGGGTCACTGCTCTGAGTGTGGTCCCATACCCATAGCTGCACAAATATAACCAAGTCCAGTTGAAAGCAGGAAAATGTTTCTGTCACTTGTACCTGGTTCAGATTTCCCATCCCCTGCAGTTTTGCCTTGAAGGGGAGGGTCACCTGTTGGTTTGGGCAGTGCAGATAAGACAGGACTAGTTAACTAGCTAACCAATAGAATAGGAAACAAGCTATCCCAAGAGAAAAGTCCTTGCCCTCTAACACACCCCTTCCATTTTGAAGCCAGTTAGCAGCAGTGGTAGCATTTGGGGGAATCCGTTGGTTGAAATTTGCATAACAAATAATAAATTCACCAAAAATGCAGAGGTTTGATTGGAGGAGGGAGGGGAACAAAATTACTCTTGGATTTGGATCAAATTCAGTTAACATTTTTGACCGGAAAAAATGGGGGGAAATATTTTAAAACTGTCAAGACATCTCACTTTGTTTTGACATTTTAGAAGTGAAATGTTTTGTTTCAGAAATGCCAAACATTTCTTTTTGACATTTTCATAATGAAATGTTTAAAAGTTGACCTAGATTAAGTAAAAGGAAAAAGGTTTTTAAAAGGGTAAAATAATATGAAAAGTAAAAAACCATTCCATTTCAAGTCAGATAAAACGTTTCAGACTGATGCAGAATGAGTTTGGTGGTTTTTTATTCCTCTTTTTGCCTGAAAAACCTAAAAAAATGTTCTGTTTTGATTTGACCAAAACAAAATACTTTTTCCTGTATTTTTTTTCTTTTTGGTTCAGTCACTAAAAGGAAAAATCCATTCTTCACCCATATCTGACTATAGACCTGACACAGCGGCACTATGCCAAGCATATAGACACACAGTAAAAGGTAGTAAAGATGATCTTAATACACAGGACACGAAAAGTCTGGGTGAGAACAGAGGTGCCCAGAGAGAAAGCAGAGAGATGCCTAGGTCATGTGGAAAGATCAGGAATAGAAACCCAAGTCTCTGAGTCCCACCCCTGCAGAGCCCTGTTCACTTACTTTAATCACAACTGATCTTCAAGACCCCGGTATTGTCTGTAAGCGGCTGGAAGATAATAATCCTTGCCAGGATGCCTTCCTGTGAAAGGCATCGGCATAATAGTCCAGACCATGCCAATGCAGGGCCAATCTATTGCCGAAGACTCATAAGGAAAATACACACATTTTTCTACCGACACTTCAGTGTGCCTCATCAGTCCAAACCTGAAAGCCTCTTTGGGGTGAAGGGGTAATGCTTGCTTCATGGCCCATTGAGGCCTTGATCCAAATGGTGAGCATACCAGAGATTTTCAAGCCAGAAGAGGCTCTTATCGTAAGTGCCAACTTTTATTTTCACCAGGGGGTGCCCAAGATGATGGACATGTGGAAAGTTTTACGTATTTCAGGTGACAGCCCTCTTCCGAGAGGGGCCAAGGCCCCCTGGCCCCCACATACTTGGCACCTCTGGCACTTAGGATCATCAAATCTGACCTCCGGCAGAGCCTTCTCCCCAAGGGTCATTACCTCTGTTTCACAGATACAGAGCTGAAGAGGAGAGAGAAATCAGGTGATTTACCCAAGGTCATTTTGAAATTTGGGCAGAGCTGAACTAGAACCCAGCTGTGTTAACACTCAGGACTGTCCCTCAAGTGCAAAGCCATCCTTTTTTATGTGCGGAAATGCCAGTTGATTTCATTTGCCATGGTAGCTTTCCTAATACAGACCCCTGTTCATTAAGCACCAGTCTGAAATACCTTTCTTCCCTGCTCCTCTAAGTCAT
This sequence comes from Gavialis gangeticus, assembly GCF_001723915.1. Lineage (NCBI taxonomy): Eukaryota > Metazoa > Chordata > Crocodylia > Gavialidae > Gavialis > Gavialis gangeticus. Next base: position 2,099,019 of record NW_017728980.1, on the reverse strand, counting down.
TTCAAAGAGGCCACTTCCCAGCCATCCTGTGGTAATAGCCCTGCCTTTCAGCAGCTACCAACTAGTCGTGGAGTTGATCCAGTTACTCACAGGCAAGGAAACAAATCTGACTCATCCTGTCCCCTCCTGATGTGCGATTTGCCCGCCGCTGCTTTCGCTGCCCACATTCCAGTCTGGTGGCTGCAAAGATGCAGACTTCGACTGGGTTAATTCCTTTCGCAAGTAGTCGATGAAGCAGGCTCTCCAGTGGTAGAGATGACCCGGGAGCCTATTGATATTTCTACGGCTTCTATTGAGCTGTGCGCTGGAAGTGGAAACAGAGTCTGAAGTGAAAGCATCACGCTTGGGGTACTGTGGCCTGTAGTTTGATCTGCAGTGTTTGAAATGCCTTCTCACTGAAGCAGATCGTCAGTGGGCAGCGCAAACTTGTGCAAAGCCTTCTGTTGTTTTGCTAGCGATCAGCACCAGCCTGGAGAGGAAAAGAGAAAACGGGCTTACTGATGGAAAAAAGTTTAGCATGAAAGGAAAAATGGAGATGTACCAAGCACCATGAATTCCATGGCTTCCATGACCGCTGGGAGAAAAAATGATCCAGTGGTTGGAGCTGGCCTCTAGGGACCAGTCTCAATTCCTTGCCCTTCCGAAGAAATCTCTGCAGGAGCATAGGAAATGTCTTAGCATCAAATCCAGAAAAAAGACATAGGCATGTCTGTGCTTAACTTTCAGGCATCCGGCTTTGGATTGGAAACCCTGACCTTGAGTTAGGTGTCCAGGCTCCGGATCCCATGCCTGGAAAGAGTTGGGCACCTCAAGAGTGCTGCTCCAAAGCTCCCTGCATGGGAATCCCTGCAGTGCGCAACCCAAGCCCCTTGCTCAAGTCTGCAGGGAGGTGCCTCCAGCCACTTTGGACCTGGAACCTTGCCCTGAAGGCAGGCACTTCTATCCGTGCCTTAGAGGCCTAAGACAGGAATATGCTTTTCCTTCAAAACACCACTGAGGGTGGTGTGCCACTGCTCCCCCTTGCATACAGCCCTCTAGTGTTTAGAGCACCTGACCCAGATGTAGGAGACCAAAGCTCAGTTGCCTCGTCTGCCTGAGGGGATTTGGACTGTTTCTTCTCATTTTCATTGGATAAATTACAGACCAGTCCTGGGAACCCAGACCAGAACCCAAGTCTCACCCCTCCAGCCGATGGCCCTGCGCTGCGCCCATTCTTGCTCCTCTCTCTTGGACATCCATCTGGACTTCCTTTCCCACTAGTACAACATAACCAGGATGGGTTAGAGAGCATCTCCTCCCATGAACAGCCTGTAGCCTCATGCCAGGGGTAGTGGGAAATGTGGGTTTTGATTCCTTTCAGCCAGAGGAATGAAAGGGACGTTAGGTCTTCCACGTCCTGGGTGAGCGGTCTAACCACTCAGCTTTTGTACAAAGCAAAGCTCCTCTTTCGCTGGGTTTAAGAAGACAGTGGTAACAGCTGCTGTGTTCTGTGACAAGCCTGATCCTGTTAACATCTGTCGGGATGCTCTGAGACCTCCAGGTGGACTGAATCCTTCATCAGACCAAAGTGGAGACTCGTCTAATTTTTGGGTGTAGTCATGAGCTGGATGTGAAGCTGCTCAGCCGTGATGACATGGAGGCTGTTTTGGTTATGCTCAGAAATGCAGCTCCAAGCACCTGGGGAACTTTGAAATAAAAAAATAAAGAACAGATGGAGCTTGCGTAGCTCCAGGGCAAAGCAGCAGCTGAGTGGAGGTTTTAGGATCATGAGTTTGGAGGTATGTGCTTAATTTCCATGTAGACCTTGTTAAGTGCCCAGGTCTTTTCCTGGATCTGGTCCTTAGCCTTTCTGGGACTTCTAGACTCCCCTGCTGCATAATGGAACTAGTAACACTGCCCTACTTCCAAGAGGTGGGGAGGGCCTAATACATTTGAAATCATGAGGTGCTTGGACACTGTAGAGACAGGGTCCTAGAAGTACCTGAGATGGCCAATTCTTGCTGCCCCCAGCTCTGTGTGCCTCTGGAGAATCACCCATGAAAATTTGGTAGTGAATGAAGAATGACTTTCAAACCAGAGACAGCATGAAAAACTGCAAAGGAAAAGTTGTGCCTTTTATGATATCACATTTAATTGCTAACGAAATATATTGCACCTTCTTCATTTGGTTCAGTGACTCAATACCAGAGAGCAGCTGCCCCACTTGTGCTGTATTCCAACTGGTAGGTTTAAAAGATACAGAAGGCATTTAATGATAATGATGATGATTTACATTTATATAGTGTCTTCTATCCACTGGGATCACAAAATGCTCTATATATCTATAGATAAAACTATACTGTAAGGCAACCGCTGGATCCACAACTGAATTGCAGCCACCTCTGCAGTGAGATGGCAAGCTGTTCAAGAGCACATCTTAATGGCATTTATAAAGCTCCCGTCCCTCTTCACTGTCATAGCACTTAGGGTGCCATACGGGAATTTGATAATAAAATCAAGTTGTAAAAACACTTTTAAAAGAACAATGCAATAAAACCCCCTCACTGTCGTTAAACTATGCATCCTGGAAACGGGGGGGATCAAAAAGCAAGAAGGTTCTCAATAGAAGGGATGTTGTCGTTATTGTAACCCTCAACCTTGGAGACTAAAACTTCTTTACCTAGAGTTGCTCAGAAGTAGGGTAGGAAGGAGCTGGATAGCAGAGGATAAAGTGCCACCACACCTTGGGTCCCACTGCAACAAAGTCTTCATTAACCTATTGGCCAACAGTGGGGCTCCCAAGAGACAGGCAGCCTCAGGACACACACTCCCAATGGGATGAGGTCTTGGTGGTGGCCCTCAGCCCTGCACTGTTTGACTGACTGACCGCACAATGGGGCAGATGCTTTGTGGGTTGGTTCAGGGGGGCGTTGCTTTTCTTTGGTGCAGAAGGCATCTAGCACTGCCAGAGAGAGCGTACTGGATTTAAAGTCCAGTTTGGTCTGATCCAAAAATCCTCAGTATGGATTGAAGGACCCATGAGATAAATGCCAAGGTTTTACACAAAGCCCAGCACCAATTCTTACTCTGCAACCAATGGCCGAGTTGCCTGCCGGAAGGAAGTTCCCTACCAGGCATCTAATGCGTTTGGTGGCTTTTTCAGCTGGGATCTGCTAAGCTGAAGAAGGGAGGCAAGAGAAAGAGAGAAAGAAAATGAGTCCTTACAAAAGGCACTTAGCGATATTCATTCAAAATTCATAGGCACAAAATTGTAGTCTGCACAGATTTGTTTCCTTTTGGAAATTACAGGAAACTACAGCCACCAAAACTGTTATTCAAATAGCCACTTTAGATGATTAGACTTGCTGGAGGTTGTACTTACACACACGGCCCCTGTATTATCAGACTCGTTCCAAGACAGGGAGGTGAGGCCATGAAAAGAGGGAGCTGGAAGTGTGTTAAAAATGTAACTGGTTGGCGGGGTTAAATCCTGCCCCATTCATGTCTGGGTTACTGTTATTAGCTACCCACAGGTTTCAGGCCAGACAGGTCCTTGTGTAAGGTACACACCACAGGGAGGGGTAATGGGGTTTGATACTAATTCTAGAAGTAGCTTTTTCTGAAAAGTTGTACTTTGCAGCTGTATTTCCTAGTTTCTGTCTCACACAGTAAGATATTTCACTCTCTCCAGAACACCTTGTATACAGGAGGATCTTAAGGGCATTAGATAGTTCATATGTGTATATCCCTTCCACTGCCTCTCCCATGGATACACACACACTTTCATCTTCCCTCACCCTCACACTTTTACACTCATCTCTAACCAGGTACATGCACGCACACACACACACACACACACACACACCCATCTATCTGCTCTCACACACACTTTTTTTCTCCCGCTACAAATACTTAGGTACCTCTGTACTTTGTAATACACAACATCCTGCATCATGCATAGAAATACATCAGCATGACCACCTAACAGCACCCAATCGACTGCACATCTTCACATCAGTCACTTAGGAAAGAAGGCTTTTCTTCCCCTCTTGAATGTATATGCAAAGGAGAACAAACATCTGGGGAGCAGTGGCCTACAGGTCAGCAATGAGAAACCTATATGCCCTCTAGCCACTGAGTGCTGGAAATCTGATCATTGTACAGGCTTTGTGCAACACACGTGATGAGATGGTGAGACTTTTCCTCTAAAGATTTTCCTAATTTGCTTGTGAAATATTTACCTGAGCTGTGTTATGGCAACAGTATGTGGGGCAGGATTGCAAGGCTTCTGCCAATCTAGTACCGCTCAGACACCCTTCCCTCCCCCTTGCACCAGTGTCCCAAGCCCAAATGGATCCATTTTGCATTGCATGAAGTCTCAGCCAGGGGATTGACCATTCACTTGACTCCCATCTGCTTCGGGCTGGTGGATTATCCTGGATGAGTCAATTAATGTTTTTACGTTTTAATGGGAAACTCGTGAATGCAAAATAGAGATAAATAAGAAAGTAGGCTCCCCCCATGTCCCCTCCCATGGCTGGCTTCCAAAAAACTGTTGTGTTTTCACAAGCCGATCAAGGTGTTTGCAAATGTTTCTACATAAACAGGCTTCCCATATGCAGTGTGTCAGGCAAGCATTGGCAGCCGAGAACACACACTTTGGCAGGGATGCTGCTGGAGCTGCTGCAGGGAACAGCAAAGCTCTCAGTGAGCCACGTAGCACCTGCCGAGTACCAGGACCACAATGTCCTTGACCTCTGCTGAAACCTGAACCTGGATTCAAATTCGACGAATGGCCATAGCATCTTTAACAGGCCCAAACCTCAGCTATAAGCACCTTCTTCCTCCACCTGCCTTTGAGAAAGCCTGGCCCTGAGTTCAACATTTTATTTCTGTATATGGGTCTGTGATCTGGTGTCAACCTTTAGTTCTAGGAAGCAGGAGGAGTAGGGGAGTAGTCAGGTAGGGAGAGTCTGAGCCTGCCCTTATCTGCTTATCTCCTCACCCTTTGAAGGGTCTCCCAGCACCCGAGTAGAAAATCACTGCCTTAGAGGCACGTATGGAACGGCAGAGCTATTGTGCTGACTCACCCTAACAACCAGAATAGACGGGGCTCATTACTCTCATTTCAAACCAGGAGAAAACACTGAGTGTGTCTGAGGAAAGAGAAGGCTAAGGGGACGGATGAGAGTATTAGTGTTTCTGAGATCAGTTTAGCGTAAATCAGAAAGTCCAACACAGCAGAAGCTGTAAGACACTCTATTGACGTAAGCAATAAGACAAAGCCCATTTTTCCATTCGCAAGATTTTTTGTTGGTAAGATGAAGACATTTTGACCAAACGCTGCCCCACACACATTATCACTCAACACTTTGAACTCAAATTATGCTGCTTTTAATTTTCTGTTTTCTTTGATATTTTACAAGACTTAACGAGATCTCAAGTCCGTTACTGAGAAGCTGTTGGGAAATCTGGACTAGATCTAAGAATAGCTTAAGTGCTATATTCTCTTCCTTTACATTGAAAAGGTGCTTATCTGCTTACGAGAATAGAGGCCCTTGTATCTTATCCATACTGAAATCTTATCTAAACCAATCCAGGTGGCAAGGCTGAGAGAGAAACATAATTAAGAAAGAGACAGGTGAAATGCTGACATTAGTATTACTTAAATGTCCTGTACCTTCTATCTTATATATTTTTTAATGCTGGTGACACACAACAAGAGAGAAATCAGCTTTTATCTCTCTCTCTCTCTATCACACACACACACACACACACACACACACACACACACACACACACACACACACACACACACACACACACACA
>NW_017728980.1:2089786-2093189 GCF_001723915.1 Gavialis gangeticus | reverse complement strand
CACACACACACACACACACACACACACACACACACACACACACACACACACACACACACACACACACACAACCTGAGCCATTTTAGACTCTAAATAAATCTTGTTTAACTGGTTCTGTTGGCAAGACAGAGAAATAATTAAGGCGAAGGTGGTTGAAATGTTGATGTTATTACAGTAATGCAACAGCCTGTTTAGTTTCTCTGCCGATGAAATGCAACCAGGGGGAAATCAGTTTTAAAGATTACCTCCAAGAGATGCAAATTGGGGAGCGGAAACGATGTAGTCAGGAAGAAATGGTCTCAAACTAGGAAACATTTCAAAGTCTGTGACAGTCTCTTAGGGGCTTTTAAGACCACAATTTACCTTTTGACTGCATTCTATTTTCTCTGAAATCCTTTATTTCCCTCTTATTTATTGACTGGAGACACGGCACAAAAACTAGAAAGCGATTCTCCAGCCGCTGGTTTTAAAAATCCATAGAAGAAAATCATTCCCAAGAGGGCACTTTTTTTTGGTATTTATTTTTTTTAGCACTCTGTGTGAACCAAGGCTTAATTGAATCATTCTGCCTCAGAGGGGCTTCAAATTGGAGGATATCAAGGTCAGTATCCCCTAAGTGATAGGGGTCCTTATTGGCGAGGTTAGAGCTATGATGCACTAGAAATAATTCCTTCTTCTTGAGAAGATGTATTTTAATCTAGGCCACCAGTGAAATGAGTTTGACAGGTCTCTGCATTGGTGTGCCAGTCTCCATTTCACTAGTTATTCTGTACTGGTATGCAGTTAAATCAGTGGTATGATGCAGGTAAGAAGCTTGACTGGAAAGACTGAACTGTAGGCCTCTAAAGAGCAATGCTTGAGTCTTTACTACTTGAGCCAAAAGACCCAAAACTTTCAACAAAGCCAGTAGTGGACTTCTTCGCACCTATACCTGGTCTTACCACTAGAGGGGAACAGTGAGTTGTATGGTGTTATTTCTCTTCCTATATGTGATTTATTTTGGAAAATATTAGCACAGTAACTGAGCCACGAACATACTTGAATGAGACAAGGTTGCACCAAAAGGAGGGGAAGGAAGCAGAACATTACCCAGTTGGAGCAGCTGAGGCAGGGCTTCCCAGCCAGTGGTTCCATGAACAGGACTGGCACTTCCAGCATCCTGGTCCCCCACATACCATCAGATACTGCTGCTCAGTACTGTCAGCTCTCACAAAGTACCTAATAGCATGCAAGTCCAGGACACTGCTAGGCTTCCTTGCCAGTGCATTCGAAAGCAATGCTGCTAGTTGAGGAGAGAGTACCCTTCTGTAACTTGGCACTAGCTGGGTTATGAAAGGTGCTTTCTTTGTGGTCTTCAACAACTATAAGGAACCTTCAGTGGAGAAAGTCCAGGATAAGTGATTGACTACCTGACAGGCATGTAACATGGCAGGGTAGATTTGAATCTTACAGACTAACCAAAGTAGATAGATAGATAGACAAATAGACAGATACAGCCCAAGCTTTCATGAGCTGAAGCTCACTTCATCAGCTGTAACATCACAGCTTCCTGAATCGTGTTGCTCTCTGGTGCTGCACCACTGTTTTGTTACATTGCAGGGGCGGCTACTTTTGTAAGTGAAATGATCCCTTCACACAATTTTCAAAGCAGTTCATGTATAAGTGCAAATGTTTCTATGTCATTTTCCTGCTGGTGCATAGCTGGCCTTCCTCTCCCTGCCAGCACTCTCCAAGGCAGCCACTGTCCCCATGCATCTGGCATGAACTCCTGAGCACTTCCGCACATCACCTCCCATTCAGCTGGGCCTGCTTTAGCCAACACTGGAGTGGAGCCTGATCCACTTGGGGCGCAATGACAGCAGCCCTGGCTTCTTCGCTCCTTGCTCTCTCTCTAGCAGAGCCACCAAATCCTTCTTGCTCAGTCTCCCACTTTTCCTATGTTCATTGATCTGCTTAATTTTGCCCCAACTTCATCCTGCACTTCTGTTTTTAGGTATTGTTCAGGTTGGACTACGCTGTAATCTGCATGAACTAGTGGGATTTCCCTGATTAAATTGTAGCCAGCTAATATGAGAGTAGTACCCAAGTGAGTGCCAGGGTAGGTGTCCATCACCAAAGGACTATGTTAGCGAACACCCTGGAGGCCCATTCCATGCCTGCTATGTCCTGAAACAGATGCAGAAGAGATCCCTTAATGAAGGACTGGGTATGTACCACAAGCTGGCTTTCAGGCAAGTTTGTTAGCGAGTGCTGAGTCCCACACTAAGGGAGCTACCTTATGTCCATACCAGGGTGTAAAATGCCTGGAGCAAACATGCTCTCCTAAATTGTGACACTCCTTAGCATAGTCCTTTGAGAGTGCAGACGTGCTTTGTCTGTGCAGAGTGCATACTAGCAAACACCTGCATTAAAAACTAATGGGGGCAATGGGAACCGTGACAGCATAGACTAAGCGAATGGAAACATTTACCTCACCTAACACAGGAGGTAAACGTTCCCACAGGGGGAAATGCCTTACTAGACTTAGTGCTGGCCACAGGGGATGACCTCGTGGGGGATCTGCAGGTATAAGATAACGTAGGGGATAGTGAACACCTATTGATAGAGTTCACTATCTGGCAAAAGGTGGGAAAGATAACTAGTAAGGCTGAAGTGCTAGACTTCAGGAAGGCCAACTTCAACAAGCTCAGGAGATTAGTTAGGGACGGACTGATGGGCAAAAGCATCGGAGGGATGTGAGGCCAGTCAAGGGACTGATTCTGCAGGCACAGAAAGGGACCATCCCAGTACACATAAAGGGGGGCAAAAGAGCAAAGAAACCCTCTTGGGCGAGCAGGGAAATCCAGGAGAGCCCGGAGGGGCAAAGAGAGGCCTACAGGCTATGGAAGCAGGGGGCAGCCGCCAAGGAGGACTATACCTGCTTGGCTCAAGCTTGCAGGGAAGCAGTGAGGAGGGCCAAAGCAGAAATGGAGCATAGGCTGGTAGCAAAAGTTAAGGATAACAAAAAGTCATTCTTTAAATACATAGGAAGCAAAAAGAAAGCATAGGGTAACATAGGGCCCCTTCAAGATGGACTAGGGCAACTGATAACAGATAGGATGGCCAAAGCGGAGCTCCTAAATGATTTCTTTGCATCTGTGTTCCTGGACACAGATACAAGCATGTGCCCCAATGGGACTTTAGGTAAGTGCGAGATAGATACCAAGCCACCAAGTGTAGGCACCGACCTAGTATAGGGGCACTTGGAGAGGTTGGATGTATTTAAGATTATTAAGGCTCATGTATGTGAGAGCCCAGCAAGAAAAATCATGCTAAGGGAAAACCAGCATGGGTTCGTAGCAGGTAGATCATCCCTGACTAATCTGGTCTCTTTTTATGGCCAAGTTACAAAACACCTGGATGC
>NW_017728980.1:2079827-2084786 GCF_001723915.1 Gavialis gangeticus | reverse complement strand
GGAGGGCAGGGAACAACTGCAGGCAGACCTGGACAGTTTGGACAAATGGGCAGAAAACAATAGAATGTGATTGAACAAGGAGAAATGCAAAGTGCTGCACCGAGGGAGGAAAAATGTCCAGCACACCTACTGCCTAGGAAATGACCTGCTCAGTAGCATGGAAGTGGAAAGGGATCTCGGAGTCCTAGTGGACTCCAAGATGAACACGAGTCGTCAGTGTGACAAAGTCATCAGCAAAGCTAACTGCACTTGATTGTGCATGACAAACAGAACCAAGGAGGTGATACTTCCCCTCTATCGGGCACTGATTAGACCACAGTTGGAGTACTGCGTGCAGTTTTGGGCACCACACTTCAAGAGGGATGTGGATAACAAGAGAGGGTCCAGAGAAGAGCCACTCGTATGGTTAAGGGCTTGCAGGCCGAGCCCTACGAGGAGAGACTAGGGCACCTGAACCTCTTCAGCCTCCGCAAGAGAAGGTTGAGAGGCGACCTTGTGGCTGCCTATAAATTCATCATGGGGGTGCAGAAGGGAATTGGTGAGGCTCTACTCACCAAGGCACCCCTGGGGTCACAAGAAATAATGGCCATAAGCTAGTAGAGAGCAGATTTAGACTGGACATAAGGAGGAACTTCTTCACAGTTAGAGTGGCTAAAATCTGAAATGGGCTCCCAAGGGAGGTGGTGCTCTCCCCTACCCTGGGGGTCTTCAAGAGGAGGTTAGATAGACATCTGGCTGGGGTCATCTGAACCCAGCACTCTTTCCTGCCTATGCAAGAGGTCGAACGCAATGATCTATTGAGGTCCCTTCCAACCCTAACATCTACGAATCTCTGAAGTCAACAGGCCCTGATGATTGTCATCCTAGGTACTTAGCAAATTAGCTGGAGTCATAGCAGAACCACTGGCATGACTGTTTGAGCACTCTTGGTGTTCAGGACAGGTCCTGGAGGGCTGGAAAAGAGCCAGTATGGTCCCTATTTTCAAGAAGGGGAGGAAGGAGGAACCAGGTAACTATAGGCCAGTTAGCCCTACCTCTATCTGTGGCAAGACCTCTGAGAAAATTGTTAAGGACCAGGTTTGTGGGGGGCCAGTGGGTAAAATAATGCTGAGGGGCAACCAGCATAGATTCTGCCTGACTAACATGGTGTCTTTTTATGACCAGGTTACAAAATGCTTGAATGAAGGAATAGAGGTAGATGTTATTTAGATTTTTAAAAGGCCTTTGACACAGTGTCACACCCAATTCTTATAAATAAACTAAACAGTTGCAATGTAGATTATTACACAGTCTAGTGGGTGGAAAATTAGCTTATCAGACGCACCCAGAGAGTGGTGGTAGCCGGGTCGGTTTCTGCTTGGAGAAATGTGGGCAGTGGAGTCCCCCAAGGCTCTGTGCTGGGACCGGTACTGTTCATTATCTTCATTAGTGACTTGGATGAGGGAGTGGAAAGCACTCCGTCCAAGTTTGCAGATGACACCAAACTATGGGGGGAGGTAAGCATACTAGAGGGCAGGGAGCGAATCCAGGAAGATTTGGATAGGTTGGGGAAGTGGGTGGAACAGAATAGGATGCAGTTGAACAAGCATAAGTGCCTAAGTGTTGCACCTAGGGAGGAAGAATCATCAACACACCTATAGCCTGGGACGGACCATACTGAATAGCACAAGAGCGGAGAGGGATCTCGGCATCATAGTCAACTCCACAATGAACATGAGTCACCAATGTGATGAAGCAATAAGTAACGCTAATCACACTCTTGCTTGCATAAGTAGGCGCATCACAAACAGATCTAGGGAGGTGATACTTCCCCTCTATGCAGCATTGGTCAAGCTGCAGCTGGAGTACTGCATCCAGTTTTGGGCGCTGCACTTCAGGAGGGATGTAGATAACCTGGAAAGGGTTCAGAAGAGGACCACCTGTCTGGTTAAAGGCCTACAGGAAAAACCCTACAAGGACCGTCTGAGGGACCTGAATCTCTTCAGCCTCCACAAGAGAAGGCTGAGAGGTGATCTTGTGGCCATCTACAAACTCATCGCAGGAGGGCAGCAGGAAATAGGGGATACTATGTTTACCAGGGTGCCCATCAGGGTAACTAGAAACAACGGCCACAGACTGAAGGAGAGCATATTTAGATTGGACAACAGGAAAAAATTCTTCACTGTGAGGGTTGCCAAAATATGGAATAGGTTTCCAAGGGAGGTGGTGCTTTCCCCTTCCTTGGAGGTATTTAGGAGGAGATTGGACAAACACCTGGCTGGGGTCACCTGACCCAGCGCTCTTTCCTGCCCAAGGCAGGGGGGCAAGGCTCGATGATCCTAATAGGTCCCTTCCAACCGTAAAATCTATGAAATCTGTGAAACTGAAATCAAGGTTCTCCATGGACTTGATGGGGGCTTTTCCATGGCTAGAACCTAGAAATTAGGGCGAGGAGGGAACTTTCAGAACCCACAGTCTGTCGCTGAGCTGATAACCTCAGGTACAGATTTCTCCATCATCTGCATGATCCTATTCTTTTGTGTTCTCTAAATGCTGTATGTAATAGAGGGAGCGTCTCCACTGTGGTCACTGCTGTGGCTGCAGTATAGCATACATCCTTGAATTAGCCTTATACTAGTAAGCTCAAGTGCTGGTTGAGTCAAGCCCAACATCATGGTGCAGCGCTGTGTGTGACTTAATTTACCCAGCGTAGTGGGTGGGTTTTCCCACCTGCACTGAGCTCCATGCCACCACACCTGACTACTACCAGTCCTAGGCAGCATGTGTATCTCCACACCTCCCTTCAGCCACTTTTTAGCCCACACAGACATACATAGTCCTCATCACTTTCTTTTGAAGGCAGACCCACAGCTTTGCTCCTTGTCAGTCAGCTGCTTTTTCGTGAAGATCATTTTAAATTCTCCCCTGTGTTAACTTCACCCCATCCCTCACTTGGCTCTGCCCACTGAGTCACACTCCAGCTTCCCTGTCTTGCTGCTCCTTCCTTGCAGGCATCTGTAAGTGTAGTTACTGCATCCACCTCAGTCTCCCCTTTGCCACTCTAGATATATTTAACACTTTTCCTCTGTCCTCATCAGTCTATTCCTGCAACCCCCTGATAATATTTTGTAGCTCTTGTCTGAACCCTCACGTGTTTGTCAATACCTTTCTAGCTGGTTTCAGAGACAGCACTAAAACAGGTCTGTGTAGAGCAGTGGGCCAGCTGACCTCTCTGCCCAGCTGGCGACAGGCTTGCCTGGAACCGTAGGGCATTTATACACATGCTCCAGAAGTGGAGAATGTTGCAAGGCCCTTTAATTAGCGTCACTTTGAGAGTCACCTTAATTAAAGTGCCCGGACTGTCATGTGTATCAGTGTCCCCACGCTGAAAAAAGGTGGTGGGGCACTTTAACTGAAGCTCATCAAACAAGCTCTAGTTAAAGCACCCCTGACACCATTTTTCAGTGCAGGAGTGCTGATGCACATGATGCTGGAGTCTGCTGGAGCATAGTAATTAGTGCATGTCAAATCTGTGCAGTATGACTGTTACAACTTGTTGTGAGTGGTCGCCCAGTAATGTTTACTACCATCTCAAACATGCAAAGCTCTCTGATTGTTGGTCCCAGCCCTGGGACCACACAAGTTTTGAACTGGCTTCAACTGATTGTCTGTCCTAGCTCTGCAAGCTTCCGGGGCTGCAGACACCAGGCTTTCATCGTGGAGGAACCTGACAAGTGAAAGATCCAGGATTCTTCCTCCTGACACGGAGGGCCAGCTGGGGGGGGAGGGAGGGGTGAATCAAGGCGACTGCCCTGGGCCCTGCACTTCAGGGGGCGGCGTGTAGCTCGGCTGGCTTCACATCCAGCCACTCACCAGCCCCCCCCACCACTGCCACCACATCTGGGTCCCACACAGGCTGATTTGCCCCAGGCCCCACGCCCCGCTATGGTAATCTCTGCTGACACGTGGCTTTCCTTGTCTCACCTGGAAGCGTGGTAGAGCAGAAGGGTACCTGGCTGATGTCAAGGCTGGATGAGGACTGCAAATTACTCGTATGATCTCTGTGAGGCAGTCTGGCAGGCACTGAAAATGTATCACATAATACAATCTGAAGATACTCCTTGTGAGAAAGTTATAACTTTGCTACAATATGAGCCCACTTAACACGTATTTCCCTACTTGAATGCACAGATACTTGTGCTTTAAATGTGTTTAACACATGCTAAGTATAATGTGTGACATAGTCCTCTGTTTCCCCTGTGGACATAAGTACTCACAGCTGTATACTACCCTCAGGCTTCAAGTCTGCTCCCAGGGATGTCACGGTTGCTTATGGCTCTGGGAGCTGCCTCCACAGCCGAACGGCCCGTAGAGAGACTGTCCAAAACGCACTGGACTCGCTGGCTAGGGACAGACATTACACATAAACTGGCTTAAGTGATCAGAAACTGGTTTAAACCTGCAACAGAACAAATGTTCAGTGCACGCAAACCAGTTTCAAAATGGCCGAAACCGGTTTGAAATAAATCGCTGTGGGGTCTGCCCACCCCAGCTGCCGCTGCTTACTCTGTGCCCAGGGCAAGCAACAGAATAAGCCCCCTCCTGCCCGCCTCCCCCCCGCATCCGAGGGGGCTTATTCTGCTGCTTGCCCCAGGCACAGTGAGAGGGGTGTTGGCGGCCCAGGCGGGCACACCTTGCTGCGGTGCCCTGGGGTAGAGGGGGGAATAACACCACTCTCTGCCCCCCGCCTAAGTGGCCCTTCTGGCCAGCATCTGGCCCCGCCCCCACCCAGCCACTGGGGCAGTGAGGGGACAATGACCATGACGGCAGCAGCAGCCCCTGTCATGGTTTTCGTGAGCGCAAACCCCTTGCCAGCGGGGGGGGGCACACTGCAAGGGGGGTGAAGCTGCTGCACGCTGCAGCGGTGGTGGTGCTGGGGGGGGGGGGGCTTCTCACACAGTCCGCTGGAGCTCTCCCTAC
>NW_017728980.1:2060918-2079765 GCF_001723915.1 Gavialis gangeticus | reverse complement strand
CACAGTCCGCTGGAGCTCTGCCTACCCCGCAGTGGGGCCTCTCGCCAGGAAGGGGCTCGCACTCACCAGCACCATGACAGGGGCTGCTGCCCCCATCAAGGGCCCTGCCCCCTCACCGCTGCAGTGGTGGGATAGGGGCATGGCTAGATGCCGCCCGGTAGGGCCCCTTAGGCAAGAGGCAGGGCTTATTCCACCGCTTGCCCCAAGCAGGGAGCAAGCGGTGACAGCAGTCAGGGCTAGCAGACCTGGCCGCAGTCCTCCGGGGGTAGTGGGGGTAGAGGGGTGATCATTAGGTGTGGACAGGTGGGCCGTTATAGTTCTTTAAAGTATGTTTGGGGTGGGAAGGTGTCACTCCAGGTCCCCCATATTTCTATGGACCCAGCTCCTTGGCTGAGTGATGTCTCCTAGGAAGAACTGTTGTCATTCTCTGGGGGTAGGAATCCCCTGATGCGGTCCAGTGGATTGGCAATGTGTCCCCGTGGGTCTCCTCCTGCTCAGGTGATGAGATGAAAACACTGCTTCTGCCTTCAAGCTACATGAGATCAGTCCCTGCTGTGGGATGAAAGCTAGGGCTTAGTGCACTTACCACCTGCAGTTCAGGGCTCCCATTCTTCACTGCTGAGTGAGTCTGTGGCCCCAGGTGAGAGCACACAGATATCACCACAGCCATCAGCCCACAAGAAATATTAGCAAAACAAGGTTCTTAAAAATGCCAGTGAGGCCCTTCACTACTGAAGACTTAAATCTGCTCCTCCCCATTCATCTCTGCTCTATCCTTGTTTCCACCTGCTTCCTCCTGCTCTCTTACTTATCCCACAAGCACCTCGCTGCTCTTCCCACCTGCCCTTGTGTGTGGCCTGACCCCCATGCACTCATCCACAGGGCCTGTTTTGGGACCCATGTGCACCCTGCTGCCTACAATGACTCTGCATAGTTTGGTACAGAATTCCCTAATGTGAACCTCACAGGAATTAATGGCAGGTTGGCCTCCTAACTTTACTGACCTTTAAGTTAGGCCTTTCCAGGCAATGAAAACTGAAAACTCTATGGAAGTAAATAGAATATGCACAAATAGTACTTGAAGACTGGGTGCAGCCCCATGGACACCTTAGTGAGTCACATCATGCTACAGTGTACAAATCCAGCATGCTCCTGACAACGACAACAGAAGACTATTAGAAGAACTATGGGAATATTTAACTAAAAACAATTTCTAGGAGAGATCTGTTATAATTACTAATTAGATATGATTATAATTATCTCTCTTTGCAATCCCATACCTGACACACGGAATAGCTCCAGTCCCTCCTAACAATTAACAAGGAAAGTCTTTTATGATACACTGGGTGATTAGATTGCAATTGCAGCCTCTATGGCAAATTCTGACTTATTAAAGAAGGGCTGATATTTACAGAAGAACATTGTGATCAAATTAGGCTAAAATTAACTAGAGTAAATTAAGAATAGCAATTTTTCTCATCTGTTTTCCTTTCTTTTCTTCCAAGATGTTACCTCTGGGTTTCTTCTGAGTACTGTGTGTTGATTGCTTTAGTTTACTGGAGATGAGAGGTACAGAAGCAGTGGCAAACCACTTCTTAGCTTTGATTCACCTCTGTTTAGCTAAACTAATTAACATTCACCTTTCACTCCTAGTTTGCTCTCTTATTGGTTTTATTCAGCCAGCCCACTAGCTATTAAATCCAGAAACACAAAGCTATTGGAAAACATCCACCGTATATCCCATTTATTCTGTATTCAGCCTTTATGTAAATCCAAGTTTTGTCTATCCCCAACTTTAATAACTCCCTGCCTGCAATTTGCCTGGAAAAAAGGCGAGCTCAGTGAGTTTGCACCGTTTAATTCCTGTTTAATGTTTAAATAGTGCATGGCTCTTGTATTCACATTCTGCACAGAGATGAACGTCACTCTCTAAGAACAGTACCTACAATCACACCAGTATAGGATAACTGCTGGGCATCAGTTCTGGGATACAAATTAATTTCCTACTACAAAGATGGAACACACTATATGCTAGGCAAAGATTTTATACCAGCAATAGTCAAAGTACCTGTTACAAGGCAATGACTGGGTGAACTGAGGCTTTGTTCTAGTTCCTGAACCACTGGTGACCAGACCTGGATTCTGCGGGATGTTGACATGATGTGTGAATAGCCAACAAATAGTTTATGCAAACAAGCCTGTGTTCTCAGGGCATTCATAAACTTTTCATGTTGACTCTGCGATGTGTGATAGGCCACCTGCTCTCAGAATGGGTGACTGGAAATGTTAAATAATGGAATAGCAAAGGTTGAATAGCAAATAATGAATAATACAGTTTCTTGTGCACATCGTTGGATGAATAATCATTCCTGTTAAAATTTGTGAATTTTACTGGATTTGCATACAGTGACTCATTAGAGATTCACCATCCCTTCCTCTCTTCCTAATCAATGCCCTCCCCACACTCTGGCCCCAGCCTCATTCTGCAAGCTAAGGAGCCAAACTGAATGCTCTGCCTATTGATGTATTGCTGAGGGTTCTTGCTCTCTCCCTGGCCATGTGGCCGAAACCAAGTTTCCCTGGAATATCAGTCCTCCCAAACATTGAACAAAGATGTTCTTGTGTCTGAAAGCTTCTCCCGGAGTGACTCTTTGTAATCTGGTGAGTCAGAGATCTCATACCAACTTCTGTTTGTTGGTACCAAGGAAAGTAACCTCACAAGCAGAGAAAAGGTTCCTAGTTATTCTCAGAGAATGACCAGCAAAGAGATTTAAGGAAAAGGGCTGAGGGAGGAAGGGGTTCCCTGGGTACAGGTGCACACAGGCACTAAGGAGATTTGAGTGCTGTTGCTGGCTCTACAAGGGACTCACTATGCACCTTGTCAAAGTACCTGTGCCTGCAAAATGAAATGAAATGAAAGTGTTTGTTTAATTTAGTTTTCACATGAATACGCACCATCCTTTGACCAGCTCCACTGTGAAGACCTTTGAAGTCAAGGCAAAAAACCCTGGTTCCATTGGTATCAAAGGTAAAACATCCTATTGTTTTCAAGGGAGGCCAGTTTCACCAGTTTTAAATGAGAGAGAATCAGAAAAAAGTGTATATTAAGAAACTTCTGCTGCGTCAGGGACATATAGCTACATGAACATAAGAATTCATGTCAAGAACCACACTGAAATGCCCTTGGAAATTATTTTTTGCTATTGGGAAAAATAACTCTTAAGACAAAATAAAATTTTCCATGGCATCAAAAGAGTTAATGCAGCAGCCCGGTGACCTGATTGCTTATCTCATCACCCCTCAGACTGAAGGGGTAAGGACAGAATTTACACATAAACCAGTTTAAGTAATCAGAAACTGGTTTAAACCTGTAACAGAACAGAATCTCAGTACACATAAAACAATTTCAAAATGGCTGAAACTGGTCTAAGATAAACTGGTTGAATGTAGTATCGTATTTAACTGATTTAGGTCAAAATGGTTTATGAAACTTCTTTCTCAGATCCCTTCCTGGTTCAAATTAAATCAGAGTCCCCCCAGCATCCCAGCATTTTGCAGCCCTGGGCTGGGCTGGGCTGGGCTGTCTGCTCCAGAGAGCAGGGCTGGCCCCACCCCTCTGTTCCCCAGCTGGAGTAGTGAGGGCTGGCTCACGGCCCCCTCCCCTCCGGCAAACCCTGCTTGGGGTCTGGGGCCAGGAATGGGGGTTAAACTTCCCTTCAAGTATGGAGCTGCCCTGCCTTGCTGGCTCACCTAGTTCTGGCTGCTACTGTGGACTACAAATCCCAGAAGCACCTGGAAGCAGGAAGAGGAAGTGATGAGCAACCCTGCAGACTCCTGCTGCTGTGATTGTGGACTGCAAATCCCAGAGACCTCAGGGGCAGCAGGAATAGGAAGCAAACACACAGCCCACAATGGGCTACATGCCAGAAAGCTGTGCTCTAGCATCCCCCAACTTCTGTCTTAAGCCAGTGCAGACATGTGGCTTCATATCCTGAATCAAAAGTGAATGTTTGTTCATTTGCTTATTGGTTCAATGTTTGCAGTTTAGACTAACCTGCAAAGACTGAATCAATCCAGCCTCCAGCTTTTAGACTGCCTGTACTTAGCCAAGTTGTTTCTGAATGAGCAGGCCCTGTGAAGCCCAGCGCTGTTAAAGGTTAGACTTTGGAAAATGCTACAGTTCAAGGTTGTTGGCCCCTGTCTCAGACTGAAGATGTGGCAAGGATGGGACAAGTAGTAGACTGAATCCAGGCTAAGATCTAGTATGTGTTACCAGCTTTATGACCTTGGGCAAATCACCCTGCCTCACTATATCTGTTTACCCACCATGCATACGCCCACCCCCTTATATGTCCTCCCTGTTCCCAGTATGAGATATTCACCATAGTATATGTATACAACATCTAGAATCAGTGCCCTGCTCTTGGTTGGAGCCTGTAGGTGCTTGTGTAATACAAAGTACAAACGGACTTGCAACCAGGTTTGTAAAGGTATTTTGTGAAATCAGTAGGAGTTAGGCACCTAAATAATTCCTTTACAAATCTGGCCCATAGTCCCTGCCTAGAAGAGGCCTGACCAGATTCCTAATGTCCTGCCTCTGTCCAAATTAACACTGTTCCCTTGTTACATAAGAGGTACCAAAGGACCGAAGTATAAACCTGTTCCTGCTCCCACACAAATCCAATAGCACCAAAGACCTCCGTACCAAAATAAAGCTGGCCATCTTTCAAATAAATGTCTTCTATGTGTGCCAGACAATGTCTTGAATAGAATGTAGCTTGTAATTCCATAGCCAGCTCCCAGCATGCACAGAGCAGTCCTGGGAGGAAATGGGTCCAATATGGAAAAGGAGCATGATCGAATCAATGCTGAGAAAGAGTAAAAATATGTTGACCATATAGAAGGCCAGATTGTGGTACCTTAACTCACACTGAATCCAAGCTGCTGGCGTGAGTAACCTCCTTGAAATCAATGGCAATGTATCCATTTATATTACTTTAGTGACATTTTCATCGAGGGTTTTTAAGCCTAAAATCACCTTTGGAATCATATCAACATTTTCCATTTACCCAAAGCACTGTCTCAGTGAGAAGGCATGTTTCTTGGAAAATGAGAATCATTTTAATCCCCATTTCCTAAAGACTTGTGGTCATTTAAGGAATGATTGCAATATAAAATATCACTCAAAAGATTGTGAAAAATGGGCCCATTTTGAGCTAAGCAAAACAAACCCTTATAATATTTTTTCATGAAATCATTTTCTCTTTTTTTTTCCAGCCTGCTGTTAGTGCAAGCATTAGGCAGGTATCAAGGAGTTAACCGAGATAGTATAAGTACTCGCAAGTCAAGGTAGCACAAACCTTTTCCTATTGTAAAAAGTCAGATGTTTTCCTGGTCCTTTTGCAACTGCCTTGACCCCTCAGAGTTGCTTAACACCCTGTTCCCAGTTAGGATCCCCAGCCAATCTTTATAACACATTGTCAGCCTTAATTGCTTTCTGCATAGTACTCTACCATGTATGGTACAGCAAGACTGCATGACTAGAGAAAAGAAGGGCAAGAGAGTCAATGTATTAATCCCAGACTGCAATACACACAGTGCCAGGCACAGATACAGAGTTCATTGACATTCGGCCGTTCCTTTCAAACAAACCGGAATGGTACAGCATCCAGAATGGAAGGGTCCCTGTATCCAAAAGATGTGTTGGGCCCTTTCTGTTCAGGAAAGGAGATGATGATTATGTCTGAGTAAGAGACAACCTCACCAGACAGAGTACTGGTGCAAATATGGGGGTTTCTGGAACTGCTCAGCACTTACTCTGAACACATTTCTATCTAGGACTTATTTTTGAACTGGCTGCATAGGGTGAAAATCATTCCTGTACAGTGCAAAACTGATATGAAACATTCCTTGATGTTTGAGACCTAAATGACTCTTAAACTGGCCCTTTGCATGCGAGTGACTTTCACAGAGTGTAAAACTCAGGTTGCATTTTGAAACAAAAGGACAGAAACTAAGGGGTTTCCAAGGTGGCTGCCTAGGCACACCCAGCACAAACCTTTCTACAAACACACACTGCCATGTCTGCTTCCAAATATTCCTGCAGACTTCCGGACCAGAGCAAATTAGAGCAGCAGCTTCTGAAATGCGATGATGGAGAACATGAGAGCGAAGCTTATAAACATCACTCTGGTCATCCCTAAGAATTCAGAAATCATAACTGCAACTGTTTTGAAAACCATGAAGGTTTTTTAGTAGCTTCTTTGTATTTGGCTTCTTGGATTGAAATATTTAGAGGTCACACTCTCCAGCCTTTCTCTGCAATGAAAGCTAGAAATGTTTTTTTTCCAGTGACAGTTCAGATTCTCAAGTCATCACATTAATTGGGGATCTGGGGCTTTAAGGAAAGCAAGAAATATTGCAAAACTAGCAATAAAATCACTGACGTTGACAACATTGAGATAGATAGCTGGAAGTTGCCTCTATTCAACTTATTTATCAGTGTCTCTGAGCATTTGTATCTCACTCTTCACTGTACCATCTTGCCTAGTACCCTGATGAAGCTGAGCTAACCCTGGTTATATGGTGGATGTTTCCTCTGTCCAAACCAACCAAAAACCCCAGTAATCCAGCTTCTGATGGCTCATCAAGGGTGACCTGAGATAAACCTTGGAATATCAGTGTGGCTCCAGCAGGGATATGCCACATTTTGGCTCACCTGGTGCTGCTACTTTTTAAGGTTCACAGGCATCCTGGCTGTGGTAGTAGGTAGGATGCATACACAGAAGATGAAGAGCCTGAATGGCAGGGAATATTCTCTGTTCTTATGTCTGGAAGGGAGACACTTGCTGATGACATGGTATAGTACAGGAGCAGGAATTTATTTTGGCTGGAGGACCGCTTCCCAATTTTTGGCAAGTGTGGAGGGGGAGGGTGGCTGGGGAGGGTTGTGGCATGTGTGGAGGGGGAGAGTTTGCCTACAGCCCAACCCTTCCCCCCACAGCAGGCAGGGCCCCCACCAGCGCTCCTCCAAGCCTGGGCTCCATGCTTCTGCTGATCCTGGCCCGAGGCACCAGCATGGACCCTGTTCTCCTGCTCACCACCACTTCCCCTTCCCATCTGCCACTGCTACCCTTCTCATGCCACTTCCCCATCCTGTCCCCCTGCCCCCCCACTCACCACTCCGGCACCACATCTCAGCTTCACGACCAAGATGACAGGACACAGCAGGAACTGGACTGGCCCAGCCAGCACCGCACAGGGCCAACTGAGAATCATGGGGGCCAGGCCAGTTCCTGCTGAGTTCTGCAGCCAGGAAGCACGTGGTGCTGGAGCAGTGGCAGCTGCAGGCAGAAAAGCAGGGAAATGGCTGCAGCAGGTGGCAGGGGAGTGGCAGCAAGCGGGCACACGGAGCACAGCGACAGCTGGGCATGAGCACAGGGCCCACACCAGTCTGCCAGAGCCAGCACCGGTGGGGCCCCAAGGTGGGATGTGGGCTAGCAGGGGCTCTATGGAGCTGGGCCAGGCTGTGCCAGCAGGGAGATGGGGGAGACAGCCTGGCTCCACAGAGCTGCTGCCAGCCCAGGCCCTGTGCTCCTGCCGCCCCACCTTGGAGCACTACCAACACTGACCCCAGGACACTGGTGCGGGCCCTGTGCTCCCTTCCCCCCACGTTTATCAGCCATTCCCCTGCTCCCCCCACACCCTCCCACTGGTCATTCCCATACTACGTGGTTCCTGGCTGCAGCACCAGGACCACAGGAGGTGGCCCAGCCCGGCCCAGCCCTGAGGGCTGGGGTGATCGCCCACAGTCCTCCCCTGCTTTCCTCCACCCTTCCTTCTTATCTGAATTTCCCTCCAGTGCAGGGAGGCAGGAACAGCCTCAGGGTCCCAGGCCAAAACCCTCTGCTAGGCACGGGCTTCCAGCTTGGGGGGGGCAACTGCTTAGTCCTGCTGCCAACTCCCCCTGGGTCCTACTGCTGCTGGCTCTTGTCATCTTTGACAGGCAGCCAGGGGCAGATAAATATTAATTTTCTAAATTTTTAGGGGCCCCGCAAGCCAGATAGACTGGCCGGATTTTGCCCACCTCTGGTGTAGCACCTTCCTGTGCCCCCCTCATTCTTAGAGAAGGCCCTGTGGGGTGCTTATACTGTACCAAGTAATGAAATGTTCAAGTACTGCCCTGACGAGGGCCATGGAAGAGCTTTGGTGTGTAGTAGCACAGTAGCCAAAGATGAGGTTGAGACTCCCTGGCTGTTGTATGGAAAGAGGAGGCAGGGTACACCATCCTCCCAAGAGCAAAGCAAAAGATAGATAAATGTAGCTGTGGCTCTAATCTCTAGGTTGAGCAAACAGACTACTGTTGTGTGACTGTGGCTCAGCTCTGGGCATCTGGACGCCACTCTATAGCCAGAATGCCAACCTCCAAGATCCCAGGATTTCCCAGGCACTTGTCACAAGGACTGGTATGAAGCCTCATGGAAACAAATGACTTAAGTGCCAGCTGGCTTGTGTTAAGCATCAAGATCTCATGCAGCTATAATCCAGGCTCCCCTTCCACGGTCCGTTCCTTCCCATCCTAGATTCCTCCCTTCCCCCTCTAGCATTGGTATGAACTCAATGAAAAAATCAACAGCTGTTCCTTTCATTTCAGTTTACTCAAGACTTTAACCTAATGCAAGTGGTATTTTACATCCAGCTGTGATGAAGCAAATGCTGTTGAGTATGCACACAGCTGCAGTCAGGGTTAGGAAGCTGCCCTATGGTGGAATGGTTCCCAAGCCTATCCAGTTTCCCCAAGACACTGAAAGGGTTTCAGCAGCAAACAGCTGAGCTCTGGTGAAGTAAGTTTGCTGTGCTGCCCTGAAGTCCTAAGCAAGGTTCACGTCCCTCTGGAAGCATGAGCCTTCTGGTTCACTTAATTATGATCTTCTCCTTGCTTGAAAATGAAAAGCAGTAATGTAACCAGCTAAGAGGGGAGGATTCCAGTATCATACATCAAGAGCTGAAAGGTGTGAACAGACAGAAGAAAGAGAGGGGTTGCTAAGAGGTAGACGGCTGAGCAAAGGGAAATATGTCATAATGAAGAGATCTTTTTTGAGCTGGGGGGGAGGTGGAGAGATGTTGTCAAGGGTGGGGAACTGAAAGTCAGGACTCCTGGGTTCCATCCCTTGAATGAGACACCCCCACCCCGACCTTTGCAGATTCCCCACTTGTAAAATAAAGGGAAGGGTAATGATACATGTTCTAAAGTGTTTGATGGTTCTCAGGTGAAAGTGTCCCTAGTGAATGTTATTATCAGGCTTTGGGATGGTTTTGTACATGTAGGAGACCCATTGTTTGTCTCTTATGAACCTAGATCGAACAAAAAATTAGCAAAAATCCTGTCCTGGTCTGAGATGTGGGAAGTTGAAGAAGAAGAAAATCATAAACTGTTTACTGTCTTTTCAACACCTACAAGCTATTTTTAGAGATAGCCATTTTACACCTGATTGAATTTTTAAAATTTCAACAAAATAAAATAATAATTGGAAAAGGACAATTAACAATAACAAATTTGTTTGACAGATTCAGCTTCACATTTCCCTTAGCAGCGAGATGAGCACAAGTCCCTTGACTTCATTACTTATTTAAATAAAGCAAAACTAATTTGGAAGGCTTTAATCCACGAGTGGGTTGCAAATATTCAAAAATGGAACTGCCGATTTGTTCATGACCGGTCTGACAATGCTATACTAACTGCCTGGTCTAGCGTGGGATCGGTCCTCATGCATTTTTGGTATGAATTTTTCCATGGTCAAATATATCATTCAATTCTGTGGGTGAAACTTTCGGACATAATATCATTTTGGAGGTACTTAGACCCCATGGAGAGGTGCAAACTATTGTAACCTGCAGCAACTCTGTGCATCTTTCTCTTACTTGTAGTTAGACCAAGTACAGAATTTATGATCTCTGGATCTAAGACTGTGAGTCTCTGCTGTTTAAGTTAAAGGACCAGATACGTTAGTTTAGAAAAGGGAGCCGATTCATAAATCTCAACACATTCTGAACAACAGGTAAAACCACTAGATAGTGGTTCTGTGTTTGTGCAGCACCTAGCACAGTGTGGTCAGGGTCTGTAATTGGAGCTCCTAGGCAATACAATAATGATGATGATCATGATGGTGATGGGAAACTCCTCCGATTGCAGTAGTTACACATTATTATAGGAAAGTACGTCTAGAAGAGACATTGCAAAGTTATCTAGTCCAGCCCCCTGCTCAAGGCAGGATTACTAAATAAGTCTTATCTCACATAAGCCACTGAATAACCAGCTATCCAAAGTAAATGACTGCTTGTCAACTTCCTCTAGCGTGGGACTAACAATCAAGAGAGGGAAACTCCATACGCCTTGAGGAGTTCTGTAATGTTTCCAGATCAGTGAGGAAGTCACTAACACACTTTACATGGTCATAGCCCTTTTTCTTTTCTTTATAGCTACGTGGGAGAAGTTGCAAACCCGAGGTCCAAACCCTCCAGACCCCCCTAAGCTGCTTTCCAGATGCTGGCTCCAGTCCACAAGCTACAGAAAAAGGCTGTGCTTAGACACACAAACATGCCTTCAGCGTACATTCATGATCACTGGTGTTTCCTCACTTCACTGCCACTCATGTGGTACTGCTGCCCCATCATCCTCCCTAGCGACAAAATAATGGGATGGGGAATGGCAGTTGGGAAATCAGCAGTCACTGGAAAAATATCCAAAAATTCCCAAGGGAGCAGGGAGTGGGAGGAACAATCATAAAAGTGGTGCAGCCCATCAGAAAATCACAGCCTCTCTGACACACGGCCTCATTACTGATGGTGATCCCCTGACACAGAGTTGTAATTTGCAGGCATCATTAGCCCACGCTGGAGACAGAGGCAGGGAGGAATAGAGAGAATGTCCCATTTTCTGCGCCCCCTGCATGCCGTGTGGCTCACGCAGAATAAAAATAATTAGCCAGCCTGACTCAGCAATGACTGCCTGATGCATGGTGGATGGGGTGCCGAAATGCCTTCTCGTCCCCTGGCACCTTGAGAGTGAGAGAGAAAGAAAACTCTGGCAGACCAAGAACTGACACACAACTGAGTGCTGTGTTGCTGTAACATGCCTCTTGAGTTGGGATGTTCAACAGCAATAGAAATGGTTCAGTAGTGGTGATTCAAGTATAATAGCCCTGAAACCAGCCCTGCTGTTCTCTTCCTACTGGCTCATAAAGTTCTGGATCCATCTGAAAAGTGTCTGGTGTGGGCCAGGAGGGTCCCGATGAGGGAAAATGAAGTGTGTGCATTGGACTTCATAAGGGGACGTGGGTGTTCACTGTAGCGGTCTTCCTCAAGAAGGGGAGAAAGGGAAGAAGTTAACAACTGCAAGTTTGTCTCAGGGTGGAATTCAATTCATCCAGGGAATAGGTTCATTATCCCAGCTGCTGGCCATAAGGAGAAGATGTGCTAGAGGAGAAGATGAGAGGTGGTGGTCTAGGACAGTGGTTTTCAAACTGTTCCACACAACCCACTATCATTTCCTGGGCTGTACTACCCCATGGGTGCCCAGCCATGCTGCCCATCCCGCACTGGACTGGAGGCTCCCTCACACCCATACACAAACACACCACACACATTGAGCCAGACTCCAGTGAAAGCCGGACTCCCCGTCACACTCAGGTCCATCTCCTACACTGGGCCTCCCTCTCTACACCAGACTGGCTTTCCCAAGAAAATCCTGGCCCTAGTTCCCTCAAACAACTTGCCCATCTCTTTACCAGCCAACTTGTCAGTCCCCTGCACTCAACCTCTTTCATCCTCATATTCTCACCAGTCTCACCTGTCTGTCCACATACCCACCCAACTGCCTCATCTCTTTCCCCATGAAAGCAAAGCATTTCTTTACCTTGAGAGGTTGCAGTACTGTAAACAGAGCCACTAAACCGATGGCCATCAATGCTTTCAGAGACATCCTTCCACACCTTTGCAAGCAGAGCAGGGGAAACATTTTTCAACAAATAGTAAATTTGCTGGAAAATGGAATTTCTAGAGGACTAAAGTTATTTGCAAATTAAAGTCACCTTTGCAGAATAGTTTTGGTTGGAATAAAAGGGAGAAGAACATGTTTTAAATGTTGAAATGTTTTTAAAATGGTGCGTTTGGTTTCAGAAGTGTTCAGATATTTTGTTTTACCTTTTCTAAGTGAAACCTTTCATTGTGACAGGGCATGTTTTGTTTCTCAAGTGGCAGGCATATAAAATGAAAGGAAGTTTTAAGAAGGGTTAAAAAGCTCAACACTAAACAAAACAAAAACAGTTGGGGTTGGATGACCTGTTTGGGGTTAACGTAAAATTAATTTAATTTTTTTGTGAGAGGCAAGGATTTCTGTGGATGATGTCTGTTATTGGACCAGCTATATGGTTCGGATAAAGTTATACCAGCTTTTGAATGCCAGACGGACATTCTTCCTCAGGTCTCTTGTCTAATTTTATCTCAACCATACCTCTCCCTAAGTTACCCTGAGGTGTTGTCTGGCCTTGTGGTCAGCAATTCTGAGAGCCAAAGCTGACTTAATTCTCCTTAATGTTCTTCCTCCCCTTCTCTGTCCCTTTATTTCTTTTTGCAGCCTGACTCATCCTAGGGATGACCAGACAGTGTGATTAAAACCTTAGGAGTCAGGAGGGGGAGTTTGATCGATGCTTTTGGTAATGCCAGTAGCATCTCTATCTATACAACCTACCAAGGAAGTCCATCTTCTTGCTGTGTGAGCGCTATTGCAGTGTAATGCAGGAGTTCCTGGCAACCCTCAGTGTGAGCCAAGTGAAAGGGTTAGCACCTGCCAAGGAATGACAGGACATGCGGAGAAGTTCAAGTTGCTTCCCTGTGCCTGTCTGTGTATGGGTCAGCAGGGTGGAGCCAAGCAGGAGAGCAGGCCATCTGCTGAATGAGAAGATGGTCTTGCGGCAAAGGGACGTGCCAAGATGGCTCTTGCCATCCCTTGCAAGTGCTCGTCAGAGTTAAGCTGTTCTGAAAAGCACTTCGGGACCTGACATGTGTTTGGGCAATAAAAGGAGAGGAAAATGTCAAGCAAAGATTTACAAAGAGAGAGCGTTCCAAGCAAATACACATGCCATGTCCGTGGGCAGCTTTCACACATGCAAATTCCTAGTTCTTCACAGTCCACACCAGTAACACCCCCTTCCCTTCCTGTCAGAGGTGTATCTATCAAGGTTTGTGCCCTGAGTAGCAGTGGCAGCAGCAGGAGCCAGGCTGGCTGCAACAGCAGCGGTAGTTGGGCTGGCAGTTGTGACAGCTGCCATTCTTGTGCCCCTCTAAGCGGGTGCCCAAGCTAGTGCCCTGCTTAACTCTTTTCAGAGCCCTGCTGCTCTTCCTCCCATTTTTAGTTTTTCATTTGGCTACATCCTTTCTCCTGAGCATCTCCAAGCTTCTCAGAGGTAGTACTGCAATGAGCATCACCTCTCTCCATCAGGTAGGGGCAGTTACCCTCATCTCAGGCACCCCACAGGGTCATGGCCTGTCTTTTCAAAGCCCCCAGATACACAGGTCTCACATAAGACACCATCCTGAGCCTCTGCAAGCCCCAGCAGGCAAACTTTTCGGCTGTGACCACTGATTTGGGATGCCTCCAATTTGAAGCACATCAGGAATTACCAAAGAGCAGTGACTGCTGGATTGTGGGTTCTTAGCATGTCTGGCAAATCCAAGTCAAGCATCTTAAAAAGAGGCCTCGATGGGAGAGTCAAAGGGTTCTGCATCTGGGGCTGAGGCTGGCACCTTCGCTGGGAAGAAATGTCAGCTCATTCACCATTTCACTCTCACAACAAATAATTGCTCAGAGGCTCTGCAGACGGCACCCCTGCAGGCAGAAGCCATCTTCACCGTGTTAGGAAGCATGCCACATAGACAGAGGAGGGGACTGCCTTGAGCAGCGGGCCTCCAGCCCTACAATTGTATTACAATTGTATTGATCCTATGAGGAATCAGTGCTGCAAGCCAACTCTGCTTCCATGAGTTCACTGAGCATCTTAGTATTCCAAGTGACTCACGTCCAGGCTGAAGGGACTTGGGCATTGGCTGGGACTGCCGTATTAGTGTATATTTTTGTTAACAAATTAGTATTATTTTTGTTTTTACTGGCTTTTTTAATTCTGTAGAGAGTGATTTAGGGTCCAAACTAAATGAGCTCTGCTCTCCTCTTGTACCCTCTGTTCCTCACTAGTGGAAATAGTATGAAAAGACCATACCTAAGCTTATTTTGACCTCCAAATGGCTTCCCCAGGGAAACAAAAAGCCAAGAAATCATAAACACAAATAGCATCCTATTTAAGCTTGTTATTCCTGTGGGACTGAACAGCCCTGACCTAGTGGACCTGGTTTTATGGGCATAATCTGCAGAGGAAGGAGGAAATATCCTAACCTTCTGAGCATCTCACCTGCACAAGGTGCTGCACGTCCTGGGGACATTGAGGAAAGGAAGGAGTCATGTCTTGTTTAACATCACTTTTGAGTATGCTGCTTGCAGAAGATAAATAAATTGTACCATGAACAGTGATATCACCCGTCTGGGTGAGCACCACATGCCCACATGAGGATTCAGGGTATTGCTGCTTGGAGCAGAGGAAGGATTCAGAGGCACAGGACTGTGAAAAGACACATCAATAAAACTTCTGTTTGACAGAAATTTGAATGCCGGGAATTTCCAAGTAAAGACTAAACTATTTCTACTCGGGAATGTTGTCACAGTGCATCATGGGACTATCAATTTTGGAAGCCTCAAGCTCCCTTTCCTCTCTTGGCCAGTGTCCTTGGTCAAACTGCATCTCCTACAATGTGCCATGGCCTACCCTCCTGGGGAGAGTGAGCAATCAGCGGGCCTGACTATGGTATTTCCAAATGGAAATAATCTAGTTTGAGAGTATTTGGGTTTGCTTGTTTTTTTTATATATTGATGAAAAACACTTTTAATTGAAAACAGTCACTTTTCATGTGAAATTTGATTCGGCCAAAAAACCCAATTGTGGTCAAGAATAGTATCACTGGAAAATTGTTGATCATGCATACACGGTAGCTTAGTAAGCAAAACCAAAGGTCTTGCCATAAAGAGATACAGTGCCTGCCCTTCCCAATTCATAGGAGGGCACATGTTAAAGCAAATAATCTTAATTGCAAATAGCAGAAATGCCATCTCCTGCTGCTGGCAGAGAACTCCAATAGTTAATAAATTATCTGCCCTCTCCTCAGCAAGCCCAGGAACACCTTTAGCATCTTGATATTTTACTATTAACAGTTGTTGAGCTGTAAACTGCTTGTAAGGAAAGCACCTTTCAGAATCAATTTATCAGAGGTTGGTAGGAAACCATAACATGCTATTTTCTCCTGTCGAGTATCGGGGTCCGGCTGGCAGAGATCTGCTGGGAGGAGATTGTGTGCTGCTGAGAAGCTGCAATTAGCACAACCATTCTCTCTCCCTGGATTGCTTTATCTCACTTGTTTGATTTACCTTTTTCACTCGCCCTCCTCTCTCCCTTCCCACTTCTCTCACTCATTCTCTTTCTGTGACTGCCACTTTTTCCCAATTTTCCATTTTTCTTCTATTATTATCATTGTTGTCATTATTACTGTTATTATAGGAGAGCCTAAAATCCTCAGTCATGGACGCAACTGTAGTAGATGTTCTGTAACGCATTGCCCCAAAGTGCATACTCTTCTATTTCTTTCTTTCTCAGATTTCCCATTTCAAAGCAAATCCTATGAAAACACAGGAGTCTGAAACTTTGGACCCTAGTGCGTGTTCATATTAAAGCTTGATAGAAACCATCTATAAAGTCATTACCCATTTTCAAGCACTAACTTTGGAGCTGGTTGGCTCTTTTTGTAGCTGCATAGTCATTTTATGGTGTGATAATTACTTTGCATGTGTGGCTGGTCTAAATTTATTGCATGATTAACCAACTAATTGTGTGATAATTACTTTGCACTTTTGGCTAGTCTTACTTTGCATGTGTGGCTGATCTAAATGTATTGGGTTAATTATGTCATATATGTAACGGGTAGCCAGGGCCTTCAATACAGAAATTAGAAAGAAATCCAGCCATGTGGCCTTTTTTCCATCAAGCAGTTTACCATCACAAGCTGAAAATAAGATGGGTCTGGCTATATGGAGGTGTGCCTTGTTCAGGATTTAGAGAAGAGCACTGTGAATGATCAAAGGCCTAGAACAGTGATTCTCAACCAGTAAGCCATGGCACCCTGGGGTGCCCTTAAATCCTCTCAAGGGTGCTGCAGGGTACCACACAATATTAGCACCTTAAGATGTGCAAAAGTGATTCACAAGATAAACCCAGAGTTTTCAAAAAGAAATCCATAGTGTTAAAAACACACTGGCCTAGTGTGATCTTTTTGAGTACTTTGCAATGGAAAAACTACTCCATTATTTTTCTGTAATTAAAAAAACAGAGTGAAAACTAAGAGCTGGCATTTTCCAAGGGGTGCCCCAAGTCTGTTGAGGGGTGCCTTGATTCTAAAAAAGTTGAGAACAACTAGTCTAGAAGAAACCTCCTATAGAGAGAGAGATTAAAAAGGAGATGAATAAAAGGGAATCAGATAAAAGTTCATAAATTAATGAACAGTTTAGAGAAGGGAGATCAGGACTGTCTGTTTTGTAGCACCAGTAGAAATGGAGAGTCAAAGAAATTAAAAGTTTGAGAACCTGAAATTGAAAGCAGAAGTATGTATTCACAAAGTGATTAAGCTGTGCCATTCATTGCCACTGCAGTCCAAGAACTTAGCAAGGTTCAAAATGGACTGGACATGTATGTGGGCATCAAGAATAGCCCAAGTCCTCATGCATAATGACAGTAGCCATCTGGGCAGGGTACTAAACCTCGTGTTGCAGTTTTTGACCCGAATTCTGTTAGATAGCAAGATAAGACATATGTGAAAGGTAGATCATCACATATTTGTGACTGTTGAGTTCTTAGGCTTTCTTCTGAAGTATCTGGTTCTGGCTAGTGGCAGAGAAGGGATATTGCACTATGGAACATTGATCTGTTCCTATCTTGAACTTCCTATGTTACTATTATAATGATCCCATCTGTCCTTACTATCTAGGGTAATTCATTTCGAAGCTCCCAATCCATGATATGTCAATCCAAGATGACGGACACTTATATGATCAGCAGTCTCATGAGATTTTCATCATCTTAGAAAATTTCTGAATTAGATCCCCAAATCCATCTTTCTATCCAACCATGGCCAAAATCAGATGCAGATATGGTTGCAGAGTGTTGTGTGTGAATTTGAAAAGGAATATAAATCCAGGTGGTCTATAGATTAAGGGTGCAAGTCCGTGAAGTACAGGTGGTTTGAATTCCAGGTTCCAGTTAGGGTCCATTATTAGGATAAAATTGTGGTTTTCTTTGCTTTTCTCTTAAAGCATGAATCTATTTAGGACACTTAAAATACTGCTTTTCTTCATCCATTTTATTACAGCTTTATGATAGATTATAATTGTACTTTTGTGCAATGGCATATCAATAGGACTTGCACAGAAGCATATTAACACAGAGCAGTGCAGGATTCCTGCTGGCCTGCAAATTAAGCAGGTAGTTAAGCAAATTACAGTCAATATAGACTGGGGAGCTAGAGTCTGGTCTGCATCTATGCCAGTGTATGTTCTCAGCTAAGGGTTCTCCAGCATAAAGGAATTCCTATTCAGCCAGAATTGCCCAAATCTAGGCTATATTGGTGGCTTGCATGAGACAAGATGACAGAGCTACAGGTCTATTGATCGAATTCCAGCTCTTCTCAGCTGCTGCATGAGCCACTGGGGACAATAGCAGCCAGTGCACTTTAGAGCTCAAGGATGCTGCACGTCAGCACAGAACATCCTCCAGGAATCACGGAGCTGCCACTCACTCTTTTGCCAACTGCAGCCTCCCTCAGTTGGACGCAGCTGAGAGTCCAAGCCCGAATGCTTTGAATGGCTGCAAGAAGAGGGCAAGGCTGGTTAAGAACACAGCCAATCCTATTATCCATTGCAGCCATACTGTTTACTTCCATCAGATCTGCTTGGCTGGCCAATGTTTCTGGGGTGTGCAGGACATTACTGTGTTTCTAAGTACTTGCACTGTGCTCTAATAGTGGCTGGCCCCAGTCAGAGAACTAATATGTAATTTGCCTCTGGCAACTGGGAGGGCACAGCTGGCATCTAAGCCAAAGAATTTCACTTCCAACCAGCCCATATGTGTCTCTCAATACAGGCAATAAACAAGTGTAAATCAACACATTTTCATTTAACCAATACAAACAGTTACCTTACACTCCTGAGTGGTGACAGAGATATATGTCTGAACCAGAATTGCCCTGTCCAGACCAAGACACGGTGGGCACATCTGCACGTGCCCCTACAGCACTGTTGTTACTGCACCATCATTTAGTACTTCCTTTTGGAGGCACTAAATGATGGCACAGTAACAGCCTGTGCTGTGCCATCCTGCAGTGCATGGTCATTTTTAGCCACTACGTCACAGTATCAATGCACTAAAACAAGGGAGAGAGTCACGATAGCAACATAGCTGCAGCATCATGGTTTTTGCCCGCCAAGGCTATGTCGCCGTAGTGCATTGCTACAGTGATGTAGCATCATGTGTAGATGTGCCCCATGTCACTATAAACCCAGCTTAACACAATACAGTTATTTTTATAGCGCTTCCTTCGTGTTCAGAGGCTTTTTCCAAGAGGCTCGATCAAACAGCAACCTGAAAAGGCGAACACCTAGATGGGCTGTGGAGAAGAGAAGTGATTCATGGCATGTACT
>NW_017728980.1:2038892-2055918 GCF_001723915.1 Gavialis gangeticus | reverse complement strand
GTCGCCGTAGTGCATTGCTACAGTGATGTAGCATCATGTGTAGATGTGCCCCATGTCACTATAAACCCAGCTTAACACAATACAGTTATTTTTATAGCGCTTCCTTCGTGTTCAGAGGCTTTTTCCAAGAGGCTCGATCAAACAGCAACCTGAAAAGGCGAACACCTAGATGGGCTGTGGAGAAGAGAAGTGATTCATGGCATCAGTGTTAGATGCATAAAAATGTCACATCATGAGGCTGGAAAAAGAATAACCCAACAAGACTTCTGTCCATGGACACTTAGGAGAGAGTTTCCCAAGGCTTGTAACTAAACTATAAGCAGGACCGTTGTCTGCACCAAGACTGGACAATGGCCAGGCTGGTAGCTACTATAGATAGATAGATCAGAAGTGATTATATTCAGTTTTTGAGAGCTGCAAACTAGTACTGAACCCCCAGCAAAATCCCAGGTCTTAGCGCCCCAAAATTGGTGGCTGTCTTGATCTGCAAACAAACACCATGGCACAAATTCCTCTCTATCATGGGCTTCCCTGGATCAATGCTCAAAGTGGTGAGCATTGCCACCTCCTGCCAGGGGCCCACAACCCACACTAAACTCAATGAAAAATGAGGACACTCAATACTCCAGAAGACCATGCCACACCTCGCATGGTGGGCAGAGCTGGACCAGGGTTTCCAGCCCAACCTACTGGTGATTGCTGCTAAAGCCAGATATTAGGCTGAGCTGTAAAGTTCAGATCACAACTTTCCGAGTGTTTAGTAACTGTTTTGATTGGCCTGGAGTCTGCAGCCATGGTTAGCAAATGATGCCCGTCTCTTCTTTTAGGCTCTTTCTCCTTTACCATTACACAGAAAACAATTCCCTTGAAGTGCAGGCACCTGTGGAGTCCATAGGGCACTGCCAGAACATCTGTAGAAAATGGCTTGGCCTCCAAGATTCGTGCGTTCTTTTAAATCTAATTGATCTACTACATGTGGGGCTGGGAAAGGCACAAGAAGCTTTGGGTGCAGGTCTAGCAGCAGCAATTGGGCAAATAATTTAAAATAAGTGAATGTGATTGCTGTGCAGAACATGAGCCAGAATTCTTGGAACGAGTAAGGTCTGGTGAATTATTCCCCAAAGCCTGGTTCTAATGCTGAGTCCATCTCCCTGATCCCATGTTCCCATTGTCCTCTACCTTTTCCATGGCAAACCCCACTAGCAAGATCTGGACTTCCTGATTTTTCCTGGGCTGCAGCTGAGAGTGAAAAAGTGAGCTAGAAAGAAAAGAGCAGTAAAAACTATCCATTCCAGTGGCATGAATGTGATTTAGTGGAGAACGTGCAGCTCCTGTGCTTGTTTTTCAGATAAAGATTTGGCCTTTAAGAAAGAGAGGAGAAAAAGAGAAAAGCATCCCTTCACCTTTTAAAAAAATCAATCCTCCCAGCTCCAAAATAGAAGAAACTTATCTTCAAATTGAAGCCTAGGCATGACACGGCGCGCCTGTGATTTCTCAATCTCAGTAGTAAGTGACAGAGTACCCAATATCCATCAGAGCACACAGGCCCTCCTCCCTCTCATCTGAGGCCAGATCAGCTGGCTGCAAATCCCAACCAGGCATAGCTGAAAAGTAGTGTCTGGGAAGAAGAGCTGGTCTAAGGGCTGGGGGAGGGAGAAAGCAGTTGAGCCACTGGGAGTGTGTTAATATATCAGTGCCAGAAGCAGCAAAGAGCTAGAGCTGCAAGATGGAAAACAGCAATGAAAAGGATCTACAGAATTAGAACTGTGGGCACCTTTTGTTCCCTGCAAAATGAAACAGCAGTAACCATGCAAAATGAAGCCAGGGGATGATGCACAGAAGTTCAGCATGCAGCTCACACTGCATATGCTGGTGCTGCCCTGTTTCCCAGCCAGCACCCCTTTCTGTGGGCTTGGAGGACACAAGTAGCATCAGGGGAAGACAAGCTGGGAAGTAGCATCAGGGGGAGCAGCCACTCCACGCAGCGTGCCCCAGGGACTGGAATACAGCTGCGTGAGCTAGCGCTCCTGTTCTAACATGAATCTCCATCCTTTTGGGAAGCCTGTTCCTAACACCTAGCCCCTACGGCTGCAAGCTAGTCTCATAACTTGACTGTCCACTGTGGCCAGAGCTGTGCTTTAGCGGAAGGATCCTTTGCCCTCTCCGTTGCCCTCTCCCATCCAGCATACAGCTACTGTTGTGTGTTAAGACATGAGGTCTTGCAGAAAGGCCTTTCTGAAGACAGAATATAGGATTCCCAGCACCAGAAGCTGGCCAGGTATCCTGTGTTCAAGAGCACTTGGCACTCCTGTTCCAGGACAGCTTTGCAGTTGCATGTGGGTTAACAGGTGATACATAAGGTGCAGTGTATAGCTTATGCCCAGATCCAGGTCGGTATTGCTCAACCTTTTTTCTGTCAGGCCAGATGAGTGGCATGGGGTCTCTCTGCAGGCCAGATTGGGCCCTGGGGCCCAACACTGCCCCCTCCAATCCCCTGTATGCCAGGACTGGGCCTTAGGGCCTGAGACTGCCCCCTCCCATTTCCTGCATGCCACAATTGGGTCCCAGGGGTCTGGCACTGCCCCACCCACCCCCTGTATGCCAGGATTGGGTCCCAGGGGCCCAACACTGCCCTCTCCTGCCCCCCACATGCTGGGATTGGGTCCAGGGGGCCTGGCACTGCCCCCACTGAGCCCTGTGTGCTGGGTTCAGGTACCAGATCCATCGTGCAGGGCCCAGGGCTCTCCATGCATTTGGAGATTTGGCAGATGGGGGGCAATGCCACCAAATTTCCAGACCTGTGTAGAACCCCCCAGACTGGATAACATGGTGCCATGGGCTGAATCTGGCCTGCGACCAGGGGCTGAGCACCCCTAACAAAGGCCATTAGGTTTCTAATCCTGTTAGGAACCCAAATCCTATTGGTTTCAGTGGAAGAGTTATGGAATTAAATACCTTTGTTAATTGGGACCTCAGTTTCTGGTGTTTGTCACACCAATAACACTGAACTCTCAAAATTCCTTACAGGGTGGACACGTAGCACTACCTTTGGGCCAGGACAGTGAGGAACAGATCAAGTGACTTGCCTGAGTGCAGGTCACTCAGTGCAAGAGTGTACGAATCAGGATTATTGCTCACCCCCATGCCGACTCTCAAGCCCCTGTGCCATACTGCCATACCATCCCCTCTGTTCTTTTCCTGCATCAAAGCAGCAGGAGCTCGACTGTAACAACTGCTGTCTGTCTAGAATCGTCACACACTGCACACGAGACCCCCGCCTCCCAAAAAGGAGAATCACAGGAGGTGCCCACATCCATACACACTAGCTACAGCTGCTCCCCAAGAAGAACACACTGGTATTACGGCATGGAGGCTTTTGTTTCTGATTTTATTTTAGTTACTTGCAAATTAGCAGCATCCCAACAAGTTGCTGATGAGACTTACTGTACTGCAACCGTCTATGAGCACCCTGCAGGACAAGGAGAGGCAGGCAATGGGACTGACATGATTTTAATAGCAGGCTCAGTCCTTTGAGTCTCCCCATAATTTCTCCCTTGGAGAGATAAGATAAGAAAGTGCTTCCCACAAGCAGCAGCTGGTAGGAGGATTCAGTTGAGATCTTTGTTCCCCTTTTTATTTGAAAGAAAAAACCTAATGCTCCACTTTTTTAACAACTTAGAAATGTTTGACATATGGAAAAATAATGAATTCTAGTTTTCTTTTGCATTCTCTGATCTGTCAATCTTCAACCAGAAGCTTTGGTTATCAAGAGTGGGGTGGGGATGGCCTGAGATTCGATAGATAATGATGTTACATATCACCTCCTCTTAGAAAGCAGATCACACTAGGTGAATAAGGGAAGTGTTTGTACAATATGGAGTCTTGCTTTTTGCCCTACTGGATGCTTGATTCAAATCTAATCATGTGGAGCATGCTTTGTCCCAAGCTGTAAGTCTGGATCCCAGGATTATAGCACACCTTGTAACAGAAGAGACAGGACTGACTTCTGATGTATGAAGCTCCTGGACACACGAAGTCAGTGGTGCCCGCTAACTTCCACTTGGCAGTTGTGTAGTTTCCATATCTCTCCATAGGATCTCTTTAAACCCTGGCAAGCTATAGACAGTCTGGGGAGGGATGGGAAAATATACTATGAATATGTGGGAGGCCCAGCCCTAGATCTAAACTTTATGGTTTCCATAATGCACCTGAACCTCAATTCTAGATCTGACTTGCCTTCTTCAATCTGGAGCTGAGTCCCAATTCCCCAGCTCAGGCTCAGTAATAAGAGTAGGGCAAATTTGGAGTACACCAGCCTGCTCTAAGGTACTGGCCTGAGGCTCAGGACTTCATTTTAGAGTCCAGCTCTGCCACACATCCTCTGGGTGCCCTCAGGTGGTCACTTTGTTTCCTTGTACCTCAGTGTCCCAGGTGGGAGTATTTATTCATGCCTCCCTACCTGGGCTGGGGGGGGCGGGAACATCCTTAATGACTGTGAGGTGCCGTCCCTGTTACTGCGGTGTTGAGCCATGTCACAGGACAGATCCCACTGCTTTTCCTTGCTCGCTGTCCCTCCATTCCTGCCACATATGGTAAGTCCTATCCCGACCTTCTTCCATTTCTTGACAGCCAGAATTGGAGCCATTAGTTACAGTCACCGGGGGTCAGACATTTACTTCTCTCTATAATAGTTGGCAGTGCTCTACAGTTTAAAGGGGCCCAGTCTGACGGCATGGGCGACCTATCTGAAAGACAAAACAAAACAATCAGACAAAAATCCCTATGCTAGAGAGAGGCTCAGACTGCCTCAGAAGGTTTTCGGGACCTGAGGCAGACGTCAGGGTAGCTGTTTTTCCAATCCATCTAACAGCAATCTGATTAGGGGCACATCAATCAGTAATTGGCCACTCTGGCATTTTTTTCTGAGGTTACATTTTCATTCGAGGGGAACAAAATAATAATTTTCTTAATCCTTTCTTTGCAAAGATAATATTCTGAATAAGAGATCTTTTAGTAGGTTGAGCAATCAGTCTATCTGCATGCATGTAAGCTGTTTATCAACAGAGCTACAAGAAATTGTTACTAAACTTTTTCTCGGTGAAAAAAAGGGTTTTCAGTGAAATAGGGAGGTTCACACATGTGCATACAAGCGCACACACCATTTGTTGAAAAAAAAAACTTGGCATCTGTCAGAAACCCAAATCTGGGAAAGAAACAGTGTTTACTTTTCATGGAGGACTTTGAAGTTTTGCAATATGATTTCATTCCAACCCAGAATGAAAACTAAAAAGGTCCACAAAAAGGAAAAACCATCAGAAAATCAATCATGGTGATCATCTCAAAATGGAATACCTACCAGAGGTTTGGATCGGGATTTGGGAACCTTAGCACTGCTGAGGAGCAGCCTTAGGCAGCTGCAGAGCTGGCCGTCCAGGTGGCAGGAAGCCTGCCTGCGTGCCTCTGGACCTTCACTGCCATTGACTCACCCCTGGGAATTGTTTCAGCTCTGATGACACTGCATTGTCCACCGGCAAAGCACTTCGTCAGAGAGTTCCCATGAAGTTCTAGTTTGGAAATAAAATAAATTTCTCAACTAGATACATAGATGGACAGATAGATCAGAGATAGGTTGATGGATTGATCTAGGTTCCCTGGGGGCTTCTAACTGATACGATGCTATCAGAAAACAGGCAAGCTGAAAAGCAGTGTGTCTGATGCTGTGGAGGATGTTCTCTTACTCTCTCTAGTGGTAGAAGGGAGAGCTCATCCCTGCCAACCCACCCACATGCGATCTGCCTCACCAACACACACACAAACACCACAAGACAAATAGGGCTGAGAAAAAGATGCCCTACTGAAACTTTCATCACTATTTTTCTCAGCTCTCTCCTTTTCCTTTTGATTTATTTTTTAACATGTTTTCCCCAGGCAGTGTGTTCGCTTGCGCCTGTTTCCTCTCCTTTCTCGGTTTAGCAGCAGGCATGTGGCTTTTCGAGGGCATTGTCCACTGCCCTGTACTGCTCAGGCCATGCCCAGTTTCAGCCTAGCTCCTCCAAGGGAGGTAAGGGGGATTTTGAAGGTGTGGCCGTGCTGCTTCCAGCTGCCCTGATTGCATGGAGAAGGCTAGGTGGTGCTAGGGTATTGGTGCTGGGCTTCATCTTGATGTCCTCATTCACTCAAAGTGTCTGCTGACATTGACTGGCCTCATAGGCAGCACTATTTATTGGCAGGAGACCGATAACTTGAGTACTCACCTATTATTTATTGCCTGTATTGCCAGGATTGTGCAATTCCTTTGCAGTTACTCATCCCTTAGGAGAACCCTATGCACTTCCCATGTAAAAAGAAAGTGCTTATATACTACTTTTCCCTGTGCCTGCTGTCCTTGCATCTCTGTACCATGCTTTTAAATGTGTAATGCTCAGAGCTTCCAGGATCCTGTATCAAATACTTTAAATACTCCTCTGGAGACTCCAGTATTAACTGGGCGTGGAGGGGAGTTATGTAGGTGAGGTTCATTCATATGGAAATCCAGGTTTATTTGCATAAGGTGGCATCACGTTAGGATCTGGTACACAAAACCAGTTATAGCTTGAGGAACTTGGAGAGGATTAATGGATCTGTTTTTGCTGTGTGTGTTATGTTTTATAGTCCCCCAGAGATCTTCCAGAAGAACAACCTTCATGGCATCTCTAAGAGGGAGTTCCCGACATGCAGGAGTAAATCTAACACCTGTTTCAACAGTGGCAGGGAACGTGAGATGTGCAGAGATAGCTGGCTGCACAGTGTTGAGCAATGCCAGCGTTTGGCAGCCACAGGAATAGTACATAGTACCAGGCGAGCAA
The DNA here is from genome assembly GCF_001723915.1 of Gavialis gangeticus. Lineage (NCBI taxonomy): Eukaryota > Metazoa > Chordata > Crocodylia > Gavialidae > Gavialis > Gavialis gangeticus. The sequence goes on along the minus strand of NW_017728980.1, from coordinate 2,049,073 downwards.
ATATGTGTTACATGGCAGCAGTTTTATCCCGGAGAAGGGCATAAGGCTCTTTCAATTAAGGCTTTTATTGCCAGGCAACTTGTGCAGAGTGACATTCTGGAGATTGCCCAAGAGGGGTCCATAGGGTGATTATGATCTGCTCCTTGCTGGGCTTTATTCTGCTTACCTGAAGCAAGATGCCCTTTCAGGGGGAAAGTCAGAGGCATTGCAGTGATCTGACTCGTGTGTGCTGCTGCCATCTGCTGGGAAGAATAGAAATGATGAGGCCATGAGCCTTGGGCCTTATGCAGTGGAACAGAGGGGTGGCGTGTTGTAGCCTCACAACCCCTTGCCTTACACTGTAACATCCATACTCATTTATTTGCAGTAGGAAATGCCTCTTTTTTAAGAAGAATGCTACCTCTCTCATCTCTTGTTTTCTGTGAGCCCTACTAATATATCAGCATTATGGGGCTCTCAAATCCTGAGCACAAAATGGTTAACTTTAGCAGGTGAATGAGCATGCTTGACCATAAGAGGTGAAGTTAAATGACGTTAATCAAGATGCTGAGACAGAAGGAACTGCAACCTTTTATTAGCTTGTGTTCTGAATGAGTGTGACTCTCATGATTTTGTCATGTCTTATGCATCTTACAACCTATTTGGGGGGGGGGGGGTTAACACACAGCTATCGTTTCTATCTCTTGTGTGATTGGGGACATTGCACTAATGAACCGTGAAGTTCAAACTCCAAAAAGGAAGTAAAAAAGAATTTCAACTGTGGTAAAGCCAGTCGCATAACTGCTTGGGTCCTGGTTTCTGAGTTCTGACCCTTGCGACTGGCAATCCTGTGAGGTTCCAACCCACCCTTCGTAATGGCCGGGTCTACATGAGATGCTGACTGTGCAGTAGCCTGAGACTACTGTGCAGTAGCATCACATGGCAAAAACCGTGACACGACACTACTGCACAGTAAGCAGTACTGCGCTACTGTGCAGTAAGCGTCACAAAAAAGCCGTTTGGCGATGCTACTGCTCAGTAAGTCGTGGTATTGTGCAGACATTTAGTACTTGTTTATACAAGTAGGGAACAGCTGGACTAAATGAAGTCACAAAGAGAAGTTGGGCGCAGGGGCATCTCTTGTCTAAGCTGGAGCCCCTCCCTTTCCCCACTGTGTGCTGATGTCGGCTGAGGGGCTGCCATTCCTATAGATCACATCATTTGAATCCTGTGGCAGTGGTGTTCAGGGAAAGATCATCCTGGCTGTCCCTTCTCCTGGCAGTAATGTATCCACCTGGTAATGCTAATAGGAATAACAGGTGTTAGCTTCAAAGGGAAATCAGTCCTCTGCAATTAGGAGGCAGAGTATAGGACGTGCCAGCTTCATGCTGTGTATATGTGTGAGTGGATCACAGGAAAAGGTACAGTAGCTAATTAATTCTTTGTTCCACTAAACTTGTCATTAACACTGAGCTTATTCCTGAATTCACCCCAACAGTTTTGTTTACACCAGAGCCCTAGAAGCAAACAGGTGTCTGTTTCCTTCAGAGCTATGCAATACCTTCCTATAGAGGATATTGTGTAGCCTGTGATTTAAAATCCCAACATTTCAAAAGTAATTTGACAGCAACAAACCTGGTCCCAAAATGCACTGGGACGCATGGAATAGTTTAGATTGATCCCGTACTAAAAAAGGTTTCCTTGCAAAGAGTGTATCACATAGACTTCAGCACAGCCGGTGTCTGCATGCAGATGAGGGCAGCATCTGAGAACAATCACCCGGAGCAAGTGTACTATGATGCCCTCATAAGCTTGACTCGTCAGCAGGAGGCAAACATGCCTCTTTGACAAGCCCACAACGCGATGCATGAATACACAAACACATTGCTTTGGCCAGAGCAAGCTTCTACAGCCTGACTCTCTGCACAGGGACACTGTTGATATTCGTTGAGTGTTGGCTGAACTGGCAAGAATCATTCAAGTTTAACTGTTTTTAGTTACAGCCCTAGGGTTTCTTGCCCATTGTTTAAGCATCTAGTAGTGGTCATTCGTGAAGACAGGATTCTGGACTGAACAGGGCTGATCTTACCTACCAGTTCCTGTATTCACACCAGGTATCACACAATTACCCCAGTAAAGGAATCAGGAAGATGTGTACGGAGGTTCTGTTATTATCTGATTGTCTATACTAGGACAGTGGCTAGTGGCTACGAGCCTGATGGGCTGGGCATTTACATTCCCTGAAAATAACAATAGTTCTTGGGCCAGAAAGCATACACTCGAAGTAGTCTGGCCCAGCATTAACAAATAAGTTGTGGACCAGTCCTGATTTGTGGGCTGCTCTTCTTTTATCGAAGAAAAGATGGATCATTCTGAGCATATGTGTTGTCTAAGGAGTGCTGCCCTTTCCACCTCTCTTTGCATGCAACAGGTCACCTAATTCACAAGGTTCCTGCTCCATGACTGACCCTCTGTAAACTGCTTGAAACAGGAGACTAGGAAGCAGGCATGTTTGTGGTCACATTAAAAGCATGGAGCTTTCAGGCTTTGCGAGCATTTTCGCTGTATGGCCAGGGGTCAGCTCTGCTCAGAGGAGTCGCAGTGATCCAGTGGCTGGGACAGGAGATGGGGCCCAGGGGCTGGAGTTCTATTCTTGGCTCTGCCACTGACCTGCTGTGTGACCTTGGGCAGGTCCTTGTCTCTCCAGTCTCCTGAGACTGGCAGCTCTTTGGGATGTGGGCTGTCTCTCCGTATATGTCCACCCAGCACCTAGCTCACTGAAGCACAGAGCTGCATTAGAGCCTCCAGCTACAACAAATATTATGAGCTGCCAGTTCCTAAAGCACTGCTCCCCTCTGGATAAATAACACAGCAATGATTCTTTGCCTGGGGGGACATAACTCAACCCTTCCTTCCCAGACAGAGCCTTTGGAGACATTTGTTCAGAGTCTCCCTTCATCTGTATGGCGCTTCTTTCTGTATTACCCCCTGCAATCCGCAGAGGCTGATAGATTCATACATTTCCACTCTGGCAGCCATGTGGCCACTTCCCATTAGTGAGCATCTGTGATGATTCTGTTAATACTTTTTTAAAAAGAAAAGGCATGTTGCGCAAATTGATAAATAATGTGATGCAAAAAAAATGGCAATCAGAATTAATTAGGGAGAAGTAGTGGTGCTGGTTGTTGTTTTTCCCCCCTCTCTGCTTCCAAAAGCCAGGCACTCCCCAGGGAACTCTGATATGCAAAGGAATGTAGATAATAATTAAGGCCATCTCTGATTACAGCAGTGATGCCCAGATGACCAACTATCTAATAGCCAGGAATATTCAGGCACATCTATTTTATTTCTTATTCAACTGACAGCAGCAAGGTGTCCCCTTCCACTAAGCTGGAGTATTAGTTCAGTCCTAAACACAGCTGTGCACTGAGTAATTCTGCACAGTCCCTCTGACTCACATATGTAAAGGTTTACAGGGCTGAGGGATAACCAGGAAAACCTTGAGCTGCCCAGCTAACTTACAAAGATGCAGCATACCCAAACCGATATTCTTCATTTTTTTAAATTCAGGCACGCTTTAAAATGTGCCTTTCCCCAAAGTGTGACCTTGCATCCACCAAGGAGAAAAAGCAAACACTGAAGAAGACCACTGCTCACCTGGCCGCTCAGGCAGCCCACCCTGCATGTAACATGCCCAACACATCCACCTCCCACACTAAGTTGAAAAACATTGAATAAACTCTATTTCATCAGAGAAACCTGAGCTTTGCTGAAATGAAATGTATTAAGATGAATCTTTGCTTTCCATAGAAAATTCCATTTTTTTGCTGAAAAAAGGAATGCCCCAGCCCCTCCAAACTTGTCAGTTTTCAGCTCATATCCTAAACGTGGGATCCTGATGTACTGCCCTGCTACCTCCACAGGTAGGGTAGCTGTGGTACATCATGGGAGATGAAAGCCAGCCAGGGAGCCCTTAGAGGAGAATAAGTGTTTCAGAAATGAAATTGGAATTGAAATTTTGTGTTGGATTTTTGTCAAAAAAACCTGAACTTTTCTATGGAAATTTCTTCCTCTCCATGGGCAACTGGTGCTTCCTGAGTCTGGGGGGCACCCGATTGCTGACAGGGAGATCCCCCCACGGCCAGTAGCTGAGCCAGTGGTAAAACCACAAGTGCACTTCCGCTGGCCAATCTCAGATGCATGTGCATCTGCATCCACCGCCTACATGTTGCCAATGCTCTTCTCCCTTACAATTTCCAAATGAGTTTATCATCTTCAGTGACCTCTAGGAAAAAAAGATGCACATTGTAGGATTTCTTGAAGGTCAGAACAATACAGCTCCTTTGAACCACTCAAAATAACCTTCAGAATTTGTGACTAGGACCCAGCATTAGAGTCTAAACTTCTTCCTCTCCAGCACCTCTGAAACAAGCCTTCTTAGAAAGAAGTGAGCCTTATTCCATGCCACAAATGTAACCAATGTCAGGTGCCGGTGACCCTGGGTAGACCAGAGCTTTGAAAATCAAGTACCCTACACAAAGCAAGTGCTGAATTTAACAGGAACTAGGTATCATTCATTAGAACCACCACTGAGAGCACTGGTGGGCTTTTGGGCTCTATGACTGCATTGAAGCAGGGGGACTATTTCAGATGTGTTGGTAAGAGTCTATGTGCATTTGTATGCATATGTGTTTACAGGTTTGCCATATATAGCTGTGTACATTGGAAGATGTACACAGTGCAGGTGTGTATGCACTTGTTTGTGCATATATGTGTTTGCACGTGTGCACATGTGTGTCCGTAGGTATGCATATATATGTGTGATTATGCATACACTTGTGCCTGCAGAGTATTCCAGCTTAATAGATCAACAACAAAATAGCATTTTGCTAGAGACATTGTTTTCTTTTTTTATTTTAACTTTTCCAGCCACTTAATGGTTAACTCCAGTGCCTTTGCTGCCAACCTCCCCCCCCCCCAAAAAAAACCCCAACACTTCCTATTTATATCTCTGAATTAATCAAAAGGCTAACACTTCTTCCCTCTACATGATTAAAAATTAGGAGACCAAATTCGATAGTGGCGGCATTTTATAATAATAACCAATCCGGGGAATGAGACCAATGAATAATGGATCACGGCTCTGTTCTAGCAGTCCCTCTTTCTTTTTTCCCTTTTTTTCTTTCCTCTTCTCTCTCTGTCTCTCTTTTCTATGCCAGAGTTTGAATGGCGAAGTAATGAGTCCTCCTTCATCTGGTAAAAGTTACAGATGCTGAGAGCCACTGTTGATTTCTATTCATCAGACTCTCCCCTCCCCAACCAGATCTTCTGGTTAATGAGCCAGGAGCCAATCAATAATTCATGGCTACATGAATAACCAGGGGATGATAACCACTTATTTGGGAAGATGTAATCAGGACCTATTCTCTCTCTCCCTCTCTTTGTGCTTTTTATCGCCTTATCAGCTCCTTCTGACTTGCTGCTAATCCAATAGACAGAAGCAGAAGCAGAACAATACATTAGAAAACAAGGTATTTACAGTATGTGGAAGAAAAGTAGTTCCATGCTCCAGCGTGTGTTTTCCCCTCTAACAACTCAGGTCTTTGGCAGTGCAGAGACAGATTGGGCAGCTTGGAAGAAATATTATTAGGACAGGCAGCTGCTGAAAAGTTTAGATTTCATTTAGCAAGACTGGCATTTTACAGATGTCAATAGGGAATATTAAGTGTCCCCATATGAAAGCTCCTCCATTTAGTCCTGAGAGTTTCCTGTGAGGAAGGTGGGGGAGGAGGAGGGGGTTCTGCTACAGAAGAACAGATTTAGTGGAAACGTCATTGCAAATGCCTTAGGTGTCTCCATCAGTTCATAGCTCTCAGGATGACAGAAGCCACAGAACAAGCAGCTACACAGAAAGATGATTCTTTATCAGTTCCGACAGGAGGTGCTGTCTGTCTGTCGTGTCTGTCTACCTGTCTATCTATCGCAAATGGATCATGACCTCCATATGGTTATAGGGCTAAAATCACTAAAGCATGCCAGATCTCTTGAGATCCTCAGGTGAAAGGGCCAATTATTTATTCATAGCAGCATGCCCCTGGTTCACAGCGTGTGCCAGTGCATGTGTAGATTCACATTTCACATAATTCCATTTCACATTTCACATAATTCACATAATTTCATTCACAATTCACATAATTTTTGTGAATTGAATGGCACCTAATTTCAAAAACTAATTTGTATATTACGGTGCTTGCCTCTTTACACGAGATGGGCAGAAGGTGTCGGGGATCATCCAGGTAAGGTTGAACCTGAGCCTGGTTTATCCGCTTAGCTTATCTGCTTATGGCCTCGCACAGTCACTTGTCTCCTAACAATACCCTTCAAAGGATCTGGTGGCACCCCAGGGTGCCCTGGCACCTTGGTTGAGAATCACTGGTTTAGAAGGATGGCAACATCCATGAATATGCTGCTCTAGCTTCTTGTCCACGGCCGTGATGTCTGGTTGATTGTGTTGCATGGTCTCACTTGCAATGGTTATTCTATACCAATACATTTTGGTTTCATCATCTTCCAGCCCTGATGGTATCCTTCATTTATGCCAAATTATTAGTATTACTGCTACTACTATAATTATTGTTCCTACTGGGTGCATCTACATGTAATGCTTTACCGTGCAGTTGACTAATTAACTGACCAATAAAGCGTCACCATTTACATGTGCCAATGCTTACTGTGTAGTCAATGTTGCCACAGTGCTGGATAGGGTCGAGGCCCTCAGTGACTCAAGGCTTGGCAGGACTCTGCTGTGAGGGACAGAGCTTCCCAGATCCAAGCAGTTGACTACTGCTGCCCGATTCTCACCCGCCATAACTTGATGTTGAAAATCTTACTGTCGGGAGGTGGTCTGTCCGCTGAGTGTTTGTTCTAGGATTCATCCGGTTGGTTTTCTTCACAGGGCTCCTACCTCTCCTTTACCCCATCCATACACGAACCAGTTGGGAATAGGTGGACCACTAGTGCACGTGGACCCTGAGGCCAGCTGGCTCTCTCGTGCTGCTCTTAGTCGTATGTTGGCCTTAAGACCAGGTCCATCAGTAAGCCAGGTGCCCAGGTCTGCCTCTCGGGGGGAATAAATCAGTTCTCTTGCCTTATCCAACATCAATAAAGTTCTTACCCCACTCTGGGCTTACACTGGTTAATTAACTACGGCCTCTTTCCAGTCAACCTGGCCATGACTCAGGCATGGGTTTAGACCCCTCCCTCAACAATCAATTAACAGCAATGAAAACAAAGTAAATGTCCATCAATTTCCCTCGCTTAATCAGTTCTTGAGCATTTCTTCTGAGCTGGGGACTTTAAGTCTGCCCCATTATGAACTGTAAAGTCCTAAGCAAAAATAGCATTTAACTCTTAAAGAAAAATAAAACAGCACAGCTTTGCCATGCCTGGGTCCCCAGGCTCCTGCAAGTGCCCAACTCATGTGCAGTGTTCCTGGCATCCTGGTGCTCCTGACCTTGTGGCACCTCTCAATATGTGGCCAAGGTTGGCAGTTAGCTGGGAACTCCTCCAGGTCTGCAGGCTTAGAAGACGGCAGTGCTCTCCTGGTTTGGAGCCTCCCAGGGTTTCTCCCAGGGTTTCTCCCCTCCTGGCAGCTCTGCTCCCCCTTCTCAGTTTGTGTCAGGTTGTGGGAGCATGACGTCACTCCTGGCGTGCTGCCTGATCCACATAGAGCAGGTAGAGATCAAATTTGGCAGTGGCTCCACTCAGTGGATCTGCTTCATACCTGGACACAAGTGGTACCAGTCTCCTGTTCTTCCTGAGCTATCAAGGGAAAGCTTCCCTTTTTCACTACAGTCAAGTAGTCAACTTCAGGGTTAATTTGCTACCTGCAAACGCAGGTAGTAAATTAACCATGCAGTAGTGACTGCACAGTAGCCCACATGTAGATGGCCAACCAGAAGCAAATTTGCTGCTGGCGAGCCTGGGCAGCAGGGGGTGGGAGCACAATCTCCTCCCCCAGGAGCTGCCTGGTGCTGGAGTGAGTTCCAAGCTCAGAGTCTGGCTCGGACAATGTCCCCCTGCCCCAGCAGCAGCCAATTCCCAGCTCCTGCTCCAATCATAGAGCCGAGGCCAGGAGCTCCCTGCACCAGGAGAGTTCCCTGCCCAGCCCTGGGCTGTCCCAATGTACAACAGGTCACAACCAGCCCTCAGGCTGCACAAAGAAGCCTTGCTGGGCACAGGGCTTGTCCCCATGTGCATGGGGCAGGGGAGCTCTGCAGCAGCAGCTTCCCTGCTCCGTGCATATCAGGACCCCTCCTGATGTGTATGGAGCCAGGAGGCAGCTGTCTCCTGGCCCCATGCTCCTGGCGAGTCCCTAGGCTAGAACCCAGGGAGAGTCTGGAGCTCCCCCTGGCTGCTGCAGCGGGGCAGAGCAAGGTGGGAGCAAATCTGCTCCAGAGGAGGAGCACAGCTACATGTGCTCTGTCAGTAAGCCTACTGTGCAGTATTTTTTACTGCACATACTGTGTGGTAGCCTACTTTGAATTAATAGTACGTGTAGATGCACCCAATGGGGAGAAATGTATTGCTGTAATTCAGATTGCTGGTAAGTGGTAAGTGCTTATTTCCATCTTCTGGCAGCATAATAGTCTTCTGATCATTATGTGTCCCATGAAGTTTAGCAGGATTCTTGATAGAGTGAACACATTTGTACTGTGATTCTTTCAGAAAGGAAGTGACCCTACGTGGGTTGTTCAGGTTAGATACTGTATCTACCTGTTATTTGGCTGTGCACAGTCTTGGAATCTCCCCTGCATACAAGTAGAGATGTACAGCCCAAAGGCCTAGAGACACCAGCCTTTGTGTATATTGGGCCGCGCGTCCAGCTCAAAACCCTGCCAAAAGTCACCAAAACCCAATCTGCTCTGGTAAAATTTGGGAAAATTTAGATAAAAAGTCCTGAAGATCCAGTTGAATCTCTAGACATATGGCCTGTGTGTTTGCACAGTGGAACAGGAAAAGGCCTTTTTCTCCTGAATATTATCAAGAATTCAAAATGTCTCTCTTCTTCAGCAGCGTGAACCCAAGACCTATTGAAATGTATCACAAACAAGCAAGCTAGTAAGTCCTGCAGTTGTCCCATGATCAAAGCAATTACCTGGGATGTGGGAAACCAAAGTTCAAGTCTCTTGTCATTATTAACCAGAACAGGGACTCGCTTAGCATGAGTGTCTTGGATCTCACATGAATCTCCTAATAGCTGAGCTACTGGCCATATAAGTGGGGGGTCTTTGTTTCAGTGAAAGCTCTTTGTGATGAACTTGTTGTGTGTTCAATATACGTAAACAGATGCATATTTTATGTACACAGAGCCATGGACTAATAGCATTTACTGGAACTGGGCATAGTATCTTTGTGAAGATGTAGTAAATTTTCTGAAAATGCAGTTTGGGGGAGATCAAAACTCTCTTCAAAGTAAAACCAAATTCAGGGAGTAGTTTTAGCACAAAATAGAATAGGGAAGAATATTTTTCAAATGTCTAAATTTCCAATTTTTGTTTTGAAACACCATTTTCTTTTTCAGAATTTGCATAGATGGATGGATTAAGTAATTTAGAAACAAATCAAAACATCATGTTTCAGGTCAAATTTTGTTTTAGATTCATTTTCAAGGTTTTGATTTAGCAGGGAGAGAGGCCTGCCTCAGTTCAATGTGAGATCATTTACTGTTTTCCATATTTTTGGTTCCACCACTGCACCAGAAGCTCCACTATTCATACAGTTGTAACAGGTGTGTTTCGCCAATTTTGGGTTATTAGCGAGCTTGATTACTCTCTTCTCTTAAACTTAACCTTGCAGTGATGCAGCCAGGAATGATGTTCACAAGCATCTTTGGCCTGCTGAAATGAACCAGAAGCAGAGAAATATTTTGGGATCCAAGACTCAGATCCTCCCAGAGTGGAACATAGCATTACTCACAAAAGCAGGGCTTCACTGATATTTAAATTCCCTCTAGCCAAGTCCCCTAGGATAAGGATGGAGAAACATTCTCCACCTGCTCTGTCCTCTCTCTGGTGGAGAAAAAACCTACTTGTGGGAGGTGATGACTCCCTCTCCTTCCTGTCTGTCTAGCCCATGCTCATCACCAGGTCATCTGAGCACCGTTCCCTCCAGCCTATTCCACCGTTCCCTCTTGCCTTCTG
>NW_017728980.1:2031479-2038727 GCF_001723915.1 Gavialis gangeticus | reverse complement strand
GGGGGGGGGCAGTGTCTGTCTACACCATCTCCCACCTCATCTGTCTGTCATAAGGACTGTGCAAGCTGACTCTGAGAGGCACATTCAGTCTGAAATGTCTATTTGTGGTAAGGTGGGATTCACTTCTCTCTGGAGCATGCCTCACCTTTTCAGTAGCCAGCTTTGGTGCTGGGGAAAGGTGCTGGACTAGCAGCTGTGGAGACCAAGAGCCTCTGGATAAACCCCAAGCCAAGTACAAGACAGAGCAGCCACAGTCATGATGCCTTCCTATGAGCTGTAAGGCATCCCTCCATGGGATGAAAGGGCTGTTAAGACTCCGGATCCCCTTGAGTCCTTGGCTTTTAGGCTGCAAGTTATAGTTAGCATCAACTATGTTGATACTGTTTGGAGATGCAGCCTTCCTCCCCTGAGTCCCAAGAAACCTGACTGTGAGCTGCACAAGTCGTCACCCACAACCTGCCTCTGCCCCATTTCTTTCACTCTGAAGCTTTGCTGAAAAACAATTCATGGGCCTACAAATGGAAGAATTGCAGGTCTGTGAAAAACTGAGCTAGGCTGCAGCCAGTAATGAGGGACACCCGCTTGTAGTAGGCTGTCAGACTAAGACAGCTTGGCTGATGTAGCATTCAAAGGAAGGCTGAGATCTTAGGCATCTCTCCGACACCCAAAGCAAAATCCCTCTTCAGAGAGGGAGATACTAGAAAAACTTCCTTCAAATGAATGCAGAATGAGGGAGTCTCCATCCAGATGAGTAGGACCCTATGTGTAATGAGAGGGAGGAAGTACAGTACCTTTGATATATGAAAGCAGCAGTGGAACCAAAAAAAAAAAACATTTCCTTCCTCATGACTAAGTCTGTTTTGGGTCCACGGCTTCATTTGCTAGTACGAATTAGGATTTTTTCAAACCTGCGCTATGAACTACCACCATTGCTTAGAAACTCCCTGCATATGGGTAGAAACCTTCATGGTGGCACAGAAGCTAAGGTGCCCAAAGGCAGTGCGCTCGTCCATGGGATTGACACGTCACGTGCCTCCAGTGTGGGATCTGCATGGAGGCTTTTTTTGTCACGGTTCTGGTTCGGGGTGAGCAAATTACTTTACATGTACACACACCAGCCTGCACATCAGTTGTGGCCCAGCACTCAGGATGCCCGCCTAAAGCTAGAGAACATTATTCATTCAAGGGCCTGCTCTGCAGCAAGCTGCCTGTATGACCTTATTCAAATCACTTTGAGTTTCTGCCACCTCTTAAATGTGGGTAAAATACCATTTCTCAGTTGGTTCTTCACAGGGGAACTGTGAGGAAAAAATCATGAGCCAGTATTGGTGCTCTCATACAATTGAGGTCCTGTATGTTGAGCGTGTCTTTTTTCTGTAACTAGGCCCTTCCCCTGTTCTAGCACTCCTACACTGGGGTGGGTTTGAAATTTGAATCCAGAGACATGACTTTGCACACACACACCCCCCCACCCCCCCACACGCACGCGCACACACACTGTTCCAAATCCCAATCCAGCTCAGACAGCATGATGTTGTGTCAAATGCCCACAGGAACAGAGGGTTAGATTGCATCTTAATTTTGTGTCATGAGGAAAATCACTCTGGGAAGCTGGCAATGAGGCCTCCAGTCTGAGACAGCTGGTACCAGCAACTCCAACTGGTGTAAATCGGTGTAGTTCTATTGATTTCCATTTGACCACCTGGATTCGCATTACGGAGAATGTTGTGCCTTTTCCCACTGAATCAGCCAGAAACCCTGGGCCAAATTAGTTTCTGGTGTAGTTCCACTGAATTCAGTCACTTTTCTGCTAGGGATGAATTTGCCCCGTAGTCTGCTTATACCAAGCCATCTCTCCTTGTCACTGTGTAAAATGGACTGAAATTGTGCCGGCTCACTGCTGTTGTCTGTTCTATTAGACTGAGCACCTCGCTTTGCTTTGCTCATATCGCTCTTGAATGGAGAACAGTAGATTGCCTGACAGTTCTGCCCCTGGGGCCCTCAATAAAATTCGACATGTGTATTTTGGTAGGTGAGCCCAGTCAGCAACATTATAAATAAATGAATGGGGGAAACGTGCTGTGGTTGGGTCTAATGTTCTGAGCCATTTCAGCCATGGTTGTAATAAAGGTTTCAACACAAAATTCTCCACCAATATTTACTGCCTCCTTAGCCATCTGAGCTCCCTGGGAACCAGCAAATAAATGCCAGGCAGGAATATCCCCTCCCCTTATTTTGACCCCACAAACCATGGTCACAAATTGCAGGTGGATGAACCTCTTCATTTCAATTTGAATCATTTCCCAGCAGTGCTTCGACAACACATGTGCCCCTCTCTCTGGTGGATGGTGGAGCCCTCGGGCTTCCAGTGCCAAACTCACTGACATATTAAAATAGATATGAGTCGCCCCTGCAGAACAGACTCACTAAGCCACAGCTCCTCAGAGCATCCCCCAACTCAGGGACAAATCCCTTGCAAGCTGGGACATAATCAGGCCTTTACAGGTGAGTGAAGCCAACCCCATATTGAATCTCCACCCACCAATCTTTCCAGTTTCTCCTCTCCTCCAGTCTAGTGCATGGTATTAAAACACCCTTCCTGCATTGCCGTCCATCTGCAGTGGAGTGTGCAGTTTCGGGAGTGGGATTTCCATGTGCCCTACTTCTGCTGTCTAAGGATTGCCCCTACATGCCCAGTTCTGCGACTGCTGTTGTTCTCATCTTTGCTGCAGACTGTTACAGAGGAGCAACACCCGCTGTTCTCCCCATAACCGCACAGAAAACTCCTTTCACTCTGAAAAAGTATATGCTGTGCTTTGTACATGGCAACACAGTGTTGTGGATTTGCCCGAGCGACCTCTCAGATTAGGCCCCATTTTCTTTTGTTTAATCTCTGACTACCCTCAATGCATTGATCCATTCCAGCCCCTTTCCCTCTGGCTCCTCTGAGGAGAGATTTCTTCTCTACTGCACACACTTCCCTGTACAATCAACTTTTCATCTCATTTTAGAGCTCAACTGAAAAACTATCCCTTATCTCCTCTCTCTAAACTTCTTGTATATTCACCAGGCTCTGCTGCCATGTTTGATTTGACTCTGGGACACGGCTTATATGTAAGCAACAACAGAAAATCAAGTAGTAGTGTATTAAGTTGGGCCATATTCTGCTATCAGCCACAGGTCCACTGTAACTACATTGGGAGTTGCATGGATATGCCTGACAGCACAGTTTGGCCTGTGGTTACTAGTTTCTTTACATGCACCCAGCTAAATACCAGTTAGAGGCATAGAACTTGACAGCATTGGGCATCTCCGCTTTAGCTTGTAAACCACATCCTCTCCTCGTGTGCTTTCTTCGCAGTTCCACCAGATGACCCAGTTATCATTGGGGGACCGGTCATTAGCATGAGAGCAGGTGATCCCTTGAACCTGACCTGCCATGCAGACAATGCCAAGCCAGCAGCCTCCATCATCTGGATGCGGAAGGGAGAAGTTATCAACGGAGCTACCTACTCCAAGGTCAGAAATGCAGGGGATTGAAATTGGAGCATAATTCAGGGGCTCTTTGACTCATTTCACAAAGGTATCCTAGCTCGGCACTGCTCTTAGCAGTATATCCAGTGAGGGCAAGGCCAGCATATCCCACCCAGGCTCTGCCCGGGTCCACAGGCACGCTCCAGAGCTGGAGGTTTCTCTGGGTTTGTCCTCAAGCATTTGCAGACCTATCAGAAATTGGGGGCTTGAGAGTGGGTATAGAGAAAGGAGCCTGCACTGTTCACTGACATGTTTCCAGGTTTGGAGTGTGCCTGCAGGTGCGAGTAGGTGAGTCCTGCTCATCCTCATCCTCACCAGGACCAGCTGTCACCATGGTGTAGACAAGCCCTTAGAGTCCCTTACGCTCATACCCATTTGGTGTTGTGGAACCTGTGTCCATTAGTTGTGACTTCTGAACAAGACTCTGAACAAAGCTGAGTAAGGTATATGGCAAGAAAAGCAACTACCATGAAGAAGTAAGAAGGGTCTGAATTTGACTGTCTGCCTGCCTCCAGCTCTTAGTCCTTCAACTCAGGGAGCTGTTATCTAAGCATCTATTTGTACCTTCTGTGAACTCCCTACATCTTACCTGAAAGCACAATGTGCCTCAAATCACCCCGAGACACTGACTCAGTATTGACTCGAGACAGGAAATTATCAGTGCATCTTTCCAGCATCTCCCTGACAAAGATTGGCCAGAATGACAAACAGCTTTTATGCTGAAGAACACCCTTTTTAAATGGAAATTTTCCATGAAAATGTGTTGACATTCTCCGCATTTGTAATTTGCAATGTGGTGCCTTTGTTGGGCTTATTTTAAAAAATGATCAAAAGTGTTAGCAAAACAGATAGCAACATTTTTTGTTTTGCGTTGTTAACTAAAAATCTAGGGCTTTATAAACTGAAACAAAATCTATAATCACTTGATATTTTCAATAAAAATTTACCAAAAAAATAAATATTTGCAAAAAATTCAAAAGGCAAAAGTTGGGTTGGTTTCAGCCCCTTTGAAATGAAAGTGACTTTACACATTTGAGTTCCTTTGTCTTTTTTTTTGCAAAAGTAGCTTTTTAAAAAAAAAAAACAACTAGTTTCACCCTTGAAGTCTTCCCTTCCAGTTACCCCTCAGGCAAGAGCCCAATTAGCTTGGGACAGCAGATAACCTCTTACTGTCTGAAGCAGTCTCCACCACTACTGATGTAACTCTGTTACAAGTCCTGGGCATACAGGATTGTGGCATTATAAGAACTGGCCTAATGTGAGTTAGTCCTGTGTTGATCCATCCTAGTGACAGATGTTCCCAAAGAACCACTGAGCATCATAACCCCTGCAGCAGGGAGAACCAGGTCCTTTATTAAAATTATTTTCTCCTCTGACTCTTTCCTGGGCTTGTCTCTGGGAGTAGATGATATGGGTTGAGCCTTGCCCTTCACCCCCCATCTAGGTATTGGTTGTGCCATTAAATATGACTCAATGTGAACAGGAATAACCAGCCAGGAAAACTATGGCTACAAAGCCTCAGGCATCTACCTGAAGGTCACACTGCCCTGTCTAGAGATGATGGAGAGTTTCACAGCAACCTGAAAGATGGAGCTCCAGTCAAGGAGGTGGAGGAGGAAAAAGTGCTGCCTCCCCAAGTGTAACACATGTCAGGCAGAGGGCAAAAAGGGCTGCTTGTTCCCTTGGTTGATATTCCCAGTCCAGAGTGAGCAATGACCTCTGCTAGATATAGGTGCCTAAATCGTAGTGAGGTACACATGAGGATCAAGGCCAAAAGACTTTGGATCATCTGGAACTGGTCCACAGTAGGCTTTAAAACAAAGTACTGGACTATGCTTAGCCATGCCAAAGTAAACCTGGAGTCACTGCACTCAGGTTCATGAGGAACAATGTAAACTGGATCCCATAGGGATGAGGGATCGGGGTTGGACATGGGCACGGAGCAATGTGATTGCACTGTGTGTGTCTGTGTGAGAAGTCAGGCAGCAGCATCTGCTCATGTTGGCAGCTGGAAAACAGGGACTAGCGGTTTCATTAGTCAGTGAGAGGCCTGTGGGAGTATTTCAGGAGAAGTGGATACAGGGCAGAAGGGTGCACGGACAGTGCTGGCCAGGGAACAATAGGCAGGTTTGCAGACATGAAGGAGCCTCTTCCAGGCAGCAGAGGTGGCAGCTCCCAGGAACAGAATTTTAAAGGCATCAGACAGGCACTGGGAAGGAATAAATACTCCAGCAAACAGACATTCAGCAGGCAGGTGGATGGGCCCACATGGGCTGCGTGGCCTCGCACTGCTGCCTGATGTTGCTATGTTGTGTGTGTGGTGCAGGCTGTAACTTCTCAAGCAGCATCTCTCCCTGGTGGGTGGTGCTATTACTGTTTGATATAGATCGTTTCTCTTAGAAAACAGCTACAAATGCTGCCAGACTGTCTTGCAGGGAGGTTTAGCATTTGAGGAAAGACTACACCACAGAGATCATTCTATCCCCTAAATAGCATTTAACCAGGGTTTTAAGGCAAAGCTATAACATAAACATGAGCACCGTCTCCTTTACTGGGAGCATCTACACATGCATTAATGTGCTTTTACTAATGCACATTAACTACAGTACTAAATAAATGTGCATTAGGCTGCACTAATGCACAGTAGCACAAGTGCATACTTTTTAGGTGAAGCTTAATGGCCTAGTCTACTGTGCATTATCATATTAACATGATTTTTTGAATAGGCTACTGCACATTAAAGCATATGTGTAGATGTGTCCACTGTGTATTTGTTGGAAAAGAGCTTAGTTCTCATAGAAGCAGAGGGCACAGTGTGGTGCTCGGATACCCTGGTGACAGCCCCCTAGACAGATACCCTCTGGCCCATGCCTCTTGTTGGCCCATCCTACCCACCCTGCATCCTCAGTCCTGCCAGGGCCCTCCCAGCCTGTCCTGGAGCACCTGCTGCTGTTCCTGTCATGAGCCTTGATCCAGCTCTGCCAACATACTGGGACACTAGGACGCTCTGCTTCTTCTCTATATGGCATAAAGTGCACCCTCAGCAAATTTGCAGATGACAGCAAGCTGTGGGGGAGTAGTAGATGCACTGGAGGGTAGGGCTAGGATTCAGAGTGACCTAGACAAATTGGAGGATTGGGCCAAAAGGAGTCTCATGAGGTTCAACAAAGTCCTGCATTTAGCATGGAACAATCCCATGCTCTGGTAGAGGCTGGGGCTGACTGGCTGGGCAGCAGCTCTGCAGAAAAGGCCCTGGGGGGGACAGTGGGCAATAAACTGAATATGAGCCAGCAGTGTGCCCTTGTTGCCAAGACATCCTGGGCTGCATTGGTAGGTGTGTTGCCAGTAAGTTAAAGGAAGTGATTATTCCCCTCTATTCCTCACTGGTGAGGCCACATCTAGAGTACTGTGTTCAGTTTTGGGCCCCCAGTGCAGAAAGGATATGGACAAATTGAAGAGAGTCCAGTGGAAGTGAACAAAAATGGTGAGGGGGCTGAGGGACATGACTTATGAGCAAAGGCCGAGGGAACTGGTCTTGTTTAGTCTAGAGAAGAGAAGACTGAGAGGGGATTTAATAGCAGCCTTCAACTACATGAAAGGGGTTCAGAAGAGGATAGAGCTGGTCTGATCTCAGTGGTGGCAGATGACAGAACAAGGAGCAATGGTCTCAAGTTGCAGCAAGGGGAGTTTAGGTTAGATATTAGGAAGAATTTT
>NW_017728980.1:2017413-2031469 GCF_001723915.1 Gavialis gangeticus | reverse complement strand
TTAGGTGATTTCTCTCTCTCTCTCTCTCTCTGTCTCTGTCTTTCTCTCTTTCACAAATGTGCAAGCATGTGCACACGCACACACACACTATCCAGTGATGTGATTGCAAATCAATGGCAGATGACAGAACAAGGAGCAAGTTGCAGCAAGGGGAGTTTAGGTTAGATATTAGGAAGAATTTTCTCAGTAGGAGGGTAGTAACATACTGGAGCAGGTTACCCAGAGAGGTGGTGGAAACTCCATCCTTGGAGGTTTTCAAAACCCAGCTTGGCAAAGCTTTGGCTGGGATGATCTAGTTGGAGATGGTCCTGCTTTGAGTAGGGGGTTGGACTAGATGACCTCCTGAGGTCCCTTCCAACCCTAATTTTCTACAATTCTTTGATTCTATGATAGTTCAGCCCAGTCCTGACCTGAAGCACATGTTGCTAATTGTGCCAGAAGAGACTTTGGGTCTGGCATTAGTCCTGATTGGGCTAGATATCAGGCTTGTGCATTCAAGCATGTGATTATAGTTCTTGCACACTTACCCACTCCCTTACTTTCATGCTATGTCCAGTTTCCTGCCATGGGCTAGGCCTCCAGTACTGTCACATTGGGCCACTGAAGATCTCCAGATGGTGAGATCTAGAGCAAGGAGAGCATTCCAAAATGGACCTTGGTGCCCAGGAACCAAGATGTCACTATTGTGCATGATGGGAGACATCTGGAGCACTCATCCAAATGAAAAACATGCCATGGTAATCAAGATCCCCCCCAGGCAGGTAGCTCTGTCCCACCTCAGCACTATTGCCAGTTCCTTCCTTCTACCTCTGCACTAGCTGCCATCTCACCAAACGTGATAGCTCCCAGCCCTGTCTGAGACCCTAGGTGCAGCTACACAAGATGCTAACTGTGCAGTAGCTGAATAATACTGCACAGTAGCTCATCACAGCACCAACAATACTAATATGCTGTTGGGCAGTATTATAGGCTGCTGTGCAGTAGTGTCACTTAAAAGGTGCGTGCCAGCACTACTGTGCCGTAACTCTGTTTATTGCAAATGTATTTATTTCTTGATTATACAAGTACTAAATAAATGCACAGTAGTCACTGCACAGTAACTTCTCATGTAGACATGCCCACTGGGTCCTACAGTGGGTAAGAAAGAGCCCCAAAGATATCTATGCCCTCCAGAGAGGGAAGGAGGATAAACTTCCTTGGGTGTCTGATGTCCTCCAGCACAGCTCACAAGGGCCCAGGACAACCCAAACGAGACCAGAGGAAGGGTCCTAGTGAAGTCTCTCAGCCAGTGAGGCTAGGGAGCCATGGCCCAAGACCGGGGTGACTACTAGGGCACAGACTGCAGGGAAGGTGGTGGATGCCCTTGCCTGATGTAAGTGGAGAGTCCAAGACAAGAAGGAAGGCAGCAGAGGATGGACCAGGGGGAACATGCTGCCTGGAGTCTGTGGGAGAGAAGAAGTCTGAGGAGGTCCAGAAGCTAGTGGGATAAAGATGAAATGTGGAGAGGGATCCACAACAGCTGATGAAAGCAGGGCTTTGGTGCCACAGGGGAATGCAGTCCATAAACCTAAGTGGGAAGGTTAGAAGCAGGACCAGCCGCAGAGGAGTAGGGGAGAGACGTACCCATTTAAGCAGAGAATGGCAAGGTGAGGGCAACCTTGGACAGCTCTATCCCCAACGGATATTGCAAGGGGTTGGAAACACACTGATCTCCCTTACAGGGCATGACACACAAAACGTAACTTGATTTCAGCCCTGGAGTTAGTGCTGGAATCCCCCTGCCCCCGAACTCTTTTCCGTCCACCTGGCTTCTCACACCAAGTAACCAGCCTTGTCCTGCAGGCCTTCTGGCTGCTGTCTCAGAGTCCCAGATCCAATTTTCATAGGCCACATGCCCTTTCCCTTGTCACTGTCTGCTCTGCAGTTAATTTCTGCTTTGATTGCACCCATGCTCAAAGACATTTCATGTCTCCTGCTATCAGCAGGTTCTTAGCAAGGAGCCAATGTGCTGCTGAACACTGTGGGTGAGTTTAAATGCCCTACCTGCCAGCAGCAACTCTGTTTTGGCAAGAACAAATCCACCACCCACATTCCCTTTACACACCCTGCTCTCCCAGCCCCTGCAATATCACCTCCCCTGTTAGCGTGAACACGCTCTCTGTATTGCAGCAAGCCATGTGGAGGAGAGAAATATGAAGTCAAACTACCCTTGCATGCCCTCACCTCCCAGCATGCAGTGCAGCAGACAGCACTAATTAAAACTGAAAAAGACTGACCTCTCCCTATACCAGTTCGGGTGAAATTAATTAAAATCTAGGCCATTCACATGTAATCTTTTGTTGCTAACTCCAATCTCTCCAAACCCTTCTGTCTTCTGTGAGCTAGGTTGGTCCTTTCCCTGGGGAATCAAGGGTTAATCCCTCTCCATTTCCAACCAGCCAATAGCTGTTGGAGAGGAGGAATAACAATCTCTTTTTTTTAATATCTGTGTTTGTGTTTGTATTAATTCCAAAGCCAAGCACTCACACTGCATACAGACTGCAGATCCATCCCAAATGAGATGCTGCGACTTCCTGTGCATCTTAAGTAGGTGATGTGGAAAGGTCTCAGAGGAGGAGGCTTTGTCCCATCCACAGTGCATTCAGAAGGGATGGTTTCATACTACTCAGGGCCAGTGGGAACAGGGCAGTGTCTTCAATTATCTTAATTTAATCACAGCTCTCATGAGAATCCGTGTTCCATCTTCTATCTAAGCCCCAGTTCTTGGAGTCAGAAGCCCAGCAGAACAGGGCTGACTTGTGCTGTTACTGGGTTTGCAGAGCTACTGGAGGGGCATAAATCTGCCCTGCCTTGCAGAACATTTTTACTCAAAAACACAAGTCCCTTTCATAAATTCCTTCCTTTGTGTAATGACAGCATTGGGCTTTTTGAGGCGAGAATCATCAGCATCCAAGCAGTAAACATTTTTTCCCGAAACTTTTTTCAATTAAAAGTACACATGCAGCAGCAGTAAAGCATTTGAGAATAGGAACTGAGTTTGTTGCCTTTCTATTTAAAACAATTCCAGAATGCATTCTGGAAATTTTGACATGGCCAGTTGTAATATTTTCAACATGAAGCGTTTTGTTTTTTCAGCTTGAAACACCTTTCCATTTTGAAATATCTTTTCATTTGATTTTTAAACATTCTTACGTGGTTAAAAACCTGAAATCTAAACAAAGTGTCTTGATCAACCCAAAATGAAACTGTTGTCAGATTATGATTTGTTGGAAAGTTTTGGACTGATTTGTTTTCCATAACTCTTAAATCGCCAACATGGATATTAATATCTCATCAAGCTCTAATTACATACAAAGTACATCCCTATCCAGGCTCATTTGCTCTTCTTGTGGCCTCAGGTGTCCTTCGGGGTGCCCTAGGTGATGGTTATTCATTAGTATTAAGCTGCACTACTGATCTTTTCATTAACACTACAAGTTCAGTTCATAAGATAATACTCTTGGTGTAATATATTTACAATTTTTTAAGGCATTTGACTTGGGACTACATGATATTTTGATTAAGGAAAACAGAAGGATACAAAATTAACCTGCCAGACATTAAATGCATTAAATGACACTGTAAATAGGGTATCATGATCACATATGTGTGATTCTAGTGATGGACCAGTTTTTGATCCTGCACTCATGTTTTGTCAATGACCTGAAATACTCTGTCCACTTCTGGTGTCTACCATTCACAAAGGATGTTCCATTATCAACAAAAAGATTGAGATATGATTTGATCATGGTCTGTAAGCCCCAACTTGGATCTTCAGTCTAGGAGACCAAAATCCAATCGCTGGGTGAAACTAGGCAAATTCAGGCAAGAAATTAGGGACAAATTTTAGGGCATTTAACTATTAGAGTAACTGGCCAAGGGTTGGGGTAGATTCTCCACTGCTAGCAATGATAAAATCAAGAGTGGATGTTTTCCTGGCTCCAGTTCAAATAAGAATTACTTCTTATGAATGACTTCATAATGGCCTGCATTATGCCAGAGGTCAGAGTGGATGATCACAGTACTCTCTTCTGGCGTCATGATCTATTCAACTGTGAGGACAAATAACACTATAGCTGCTGCCCTCCACTTGGTGTTATAGGACAAAAAGCTAAACTCAACACTTTGGTTCTTCACTGACCTGCAGATCATGTCAGCATTTGCACCAGTGCACAGTGGGTGTGAAACACTAATAAATCTGAGTGGTTACAATTAACACCCATCATACACTGGTGCAAACATCTGCACAGCTAGCATTTGACAACCTTTGGCAAGGCAAGTCCTAGGCATATGGTTGCTCTGGGACATGGTGCTGTCATGCCATGGAAGCTGGTGGCCTCAACCCCATCCTTTCACATTAGCCCTTGCAGAACTCTTTATACTGCTCCTCAGTGATATCTTTAATATTCCCTCTCATTAGCATGCACTCCCTGTCTGATTGACCTAAAGTAAATGTGCAGAATGAAAGCAAACTCAATAATAATAATTAATTAACACAGATATTAATTCTCATTATGTCTGGTGAGGTAGTTGCTGCAGGGCAGCTCAGTCCCCCATGGAGAGTTCAAGAGGTGGGTTCACAAAGGGCTAATTCTCCAAAGGTTACAAAGTGAGTCATTGGGAAACCCAGAAGCAGAAGCCAGGAGACTTCAGGCCTGATTCTGATGAGAGATTTCATGCCCGCGGTGGATTTGGCTTCTCTGCTCAGTTCTCTGCTAGAAGCAGCAAACCACAAATATTCCTCCTCACCTTCACTCTGAGCAAACAGGGAAATGCATGGCAAGAATGGGTGACTTTATGCTTCTTCCCAGTCTCCCAGGTGCTGCAGATTTTGGGGGGAATCTTGTTACTCCTCATAGCAATGAGATGTGTCTTATCCTTGTGTTATTGCTGGCTTCTATGCAGAGCAGATGAGGAATGCAACTATATCAGCATGGCAGCTTTTCACACTCACTTTGCACAGGTGTAAAAGGCAGTGCTTGATTCCCTGCTAGCCCTCTCATGGCCTGCTCACAGGAAAACACCAGCACCCCCTTCTTGGGTTGGCAAGTGAAATCAATCTCCACAGAATTGTGATCCTCAGGTGTGCAGCACAGCAGAGTTTTAGAGAAGCAGATGAGAGTCAAGTACCCAAATCCCTTTGAAATTCACTGAATTTGCATCTAACTCCCACACGGCTACTTTGTGAACCATGAGAAGTGCAGTTCTATAGGCTGTTATTGAGTTTGCAAGCTCGTCAGGGCTTGGACTGATTGCCTCTGTGTTCGTACAGTCTAGTACAAAACCACTATTTTGGTGGATCCCTAGGCACAACTGTAGTAAGCATGATTAGTAAATAATATGGAAGAGAATGCCTCTTCCAAGGACTATTAATTGAATCTTACTTTCTTCCATCCCTACTTCTCCCCCCACAGACCCTCCTCCGCGATGGCAAAAGAGAAAGCATTGTGAGCACACTCTTTATTGCTCCATCTGACATTGAGAATGGAGAAAGCATTGTCTGTCGGGCCACTAACAAGGCCATTCCTACCGGAAAAGAGACCTCTGTCACCATCGACATACAGCGTGAGTAGATGTCATCTCTGCCTACTATTAACATTGCAGTGGCATGCGAATATCCACTCAGTGGCCGCATCCACACAAGATGCTGACTGCACAGTCGTTCCTGTGCTGTCTTTTGGTACTTGTACAAATAAGTACTAAATGACCATGCAGTAATCTGAGTTACTGCTCAGTAGCACCGATGAATAGCGTTTCTGTGACACTGGCTGTGCAGTAACGTCTCGTCATGGTTGCTGCCACATGACACTACTGTGCAGTAGTCTCGGGCTACTTTGCAGTCAGCATCTCCTGTAGATGTGGCCAGTGTGACTTGACTTAACCAAGGTTGGGAATGTTCCTGGACTTATTCAAACCACCAGCTTTGGAGCCAGGAAGGAATTTTGCCCCCCGGCAAATAGGCAGGGACCATTGGAGATGTTTTTCCTGCCTATTTAATGTGGAACATGGTCCATTTCCTAGGCTGTTCTGGGTGTATTTCACCTAACAAATTCCCTACCACTTCACAGGCTCAAGGCATTGATGGGGCCACTGGTCTCTGCTGCAGGACACTGCAGTTTTGAGGCTTTCTGTTTTTTGTAACAAACATCCTAGTTTGATACAGACTGTGAGGGTGCTTTGTGTCGTGGCATACAGGAGGAGCCAAACCAAGCCTTCTGTTGTACCCTCTCAGATTCAACATCTGTTCCATACTTGCATGTGATTGCAGGGGCAGGACTTGGTTTTCTAGCCCAGTCCTGCATGCCTGTGCTTAACCAGTCCTCTTATGGCAGCATTTGGCTATCGTTGGCCACCAGTGGTGGTACCAAGCCGGCCTGTTAGGATGGTGTCTACCAAGCAGGGGCTTGTCTGAGGCCACCCCCTTACAAACCAGTTCATTCTTCTGTAGCACAGCATGGTCAGGATTTGAATCAGCTACCTAGAGCTCTGTGTCTGAGTTTAAAGGGACTTCAAAGCAGCATCAGATTTGTCATCACCTGCTGTTGAGATCCTGTTAGTTTGGGAGAAAATTTCAGAGCTCAGGAAAATGTTTTAAAGGGAGGTGTGATATTCCCTGCCAGCACATGATCTAACCCACAATACAGAACTTCTGTAGACATATTAGTTCTTGCATTCAGACTCCCAGTGACAGTCCAGTCTAACATAATCTGTTTAGAGCTCAAGGTTTCCAGGTGCCTTAAGAGAACGAGGCTGCCCAAACTTTCCCAGAGAGCCACTGAGCAAAACTTTCCTTCCCTGGAAATTGAGATACATCTTGAATCCCACACTTGTTCCTTTTCAATATGTGTTGCCATAGGGCCTCTCCTGACCCTTCTCCAGCCCCACTTCATCTGCACACACAATTCCAGCAGCTGTATTTACCAACAATTTGCAATTGCCAGCTGCTTTCCTGAGTCCAATTAAGACTGGCTGAGCAAACTTGAGCACAGCATAAAATTCTGCATTTAAGACTTCCAGCTTTTCTGCCAGAGGATTAACAGGCTCTCAGGTCTCTTCGTAGCGTGTCCTGACAGAACCAGCAAGATAAAATGAGATAATGGCACGGGTTATTTCACAGCCGGCAAACAGTTACAACAGCTACGGACATACACACACACACACACACACACACACACACACACAGAACAACACAAAGCAAGAGACATCATTATACTGCACTGTACAGTACCAGGAAGACAACGTGAGCTGAATCGCTGAATCACTGGTGGAGTCTGTTTCAAAGGAGAAAGACCCAATAAAGAAGACCAATTTCTACTCTGAGCCATTAAATACACCATGCTGTGAAAGTAATAATAATAATATCCCATCCAGCTATTAAAAGAGTGTTGTTCTTAATAGGCTCTAATGAGGATATCAATTTACCAGTGCTGGATGGATGATGGAGGGATATAATAATACCGTGACATATTAACCAGCCTGTACTGGGCTGAATTTACCCCTAAAAGGAGACCTGGATCCAGGGTCTATGCATCTCTCAGGCATCACACGCAAAGCCTAAATCTGCACTGCCTTGCAGCTTGAGGGATGGATTTTCTGATCAGCTAAATTCATTCTGCATCGATCATGAATCACCCACAGATCACCCTGCGATAACTGCCCCTTTGGAGGGGGCATCTCTACTATTATGCAGCTGGGGAAGGCAGCATAACTAATCTAATCCCTGCTGCCCTCATGGCCTGAGCAGGAGAAGAGGGTGTAGCCAAACTCAGCTGTGCCTGTTCCCATGTGGAATTAACTGTGGGCCCCTGCCTGCTAGGGGCAAGTGACCAGGCTCCTGCAATCACAGCTGGGTCACCACAGTCACCACTGTCCTCTCAGGTGTAGCAGAGTCTGTGTTGTCACTGCCATCTGTCTGTATCTCACCTTCTGTCCACATGCTCACATGGCCCATGTCCTGGCAGCTCATGCACAAAGCAGGCATGAAATGCTGCCCAAACAGGAAGGTAGTGCTCCACACAGCTGCTTTGCACTAGCAGAAGTGGAGACACAGGATGAAGCATGACAGCATGGAGTCAAGCCTGACAGTACAGGGCTGGTTGCATGGTGCATGGGGCTCAGCGCAGGATTCTGTATCGAGATGGGGTGAGTGCAGACAATCAGCATGAGTCCTAACCTGAGGAGTAGGACTTCCTTAGGGGGCAACTTTCACCCAGTGGGGGATGAACGTATGAGGCTCTACTTCCAACAATAGCTCAGGTAGCAGGTACATACGCATTTTAATAACATGGTTTCAGTCATCAGCCTTTTATCTCTAAGCTGAAATTTTCCAGGTCTGATCTCTGCCAGATGGTGATCTTCTTTTCCCCTCCCCGGCAGCTTGAGCAAAAGAGGTGGTGCCCTTTTTGGAGCGAGGAGGTAGTAGAGTGCGTTCACAACCCCCCACTGCAGGAACAGGGGAATGTAGAGAAGGCTTTCTCGGAGCTGCTTCAGCAAACCCAAATGCCTGGGGCTCAAGAGCTAAAATTTGGCTTGGAGAGAAGCTGCACTAAAGAGAAGGATGATGAGGGATCCCAAAGACACAGCTCTTCATTTGAAGATAACAGGCTGGGCCTGATTCCCAGTTACAGAGCAGCTCACTTACACCCCATGGACAGCGTAAAGAGCCCTTACCACAAGTCTAATTTCACCTTCCTTAAGGATTCTTTGCACTGGCGGGGGAGGAGGATGCTTAGTGCCACTGAGAAGCAGGAGCTAGTCAGCCCATCCCACCCCAGTCTGAGCCCATGCTGCACTGTCATGCTGGCCCTGATGCAGAAAAGCACTTTCATAGGTAAGCAGCCCATTGACTGTGATGACGCCAGGATCAGAGCATGCAGCCACTTGAGAGATTAGACCTGTGCTGTCTGATGCCGTGGGCATTGACGTGTACAGCTGAAAGCATCATGGTCCTGCTGCATTCTTCAGCCTGAGACGAGTTGCAAGCAAGCCCTTGCTCCATTCGCTGCCATCCTGGGTGAGGGTCTGTGCTGTGTCCTTACCAGAACCTGCAGCTCTGGAACCAAGGGGCCAAGGTGACTTAAGTCATCTTTGCACTCTCCAGATCCTTGGCTGCTCTGGGGGCTGGAAAGGGAGCCAGCTTTCCAAAATAAAGACAGTCCTGGGAGCCTGTGTACCTTACAGTGACCTGCCCAGACAGCCCTGTCATCCTTGCACTGCCCAGAATCCTTCTACAGCCCACCTTTCCCTTCCTCAGCCCTGCTTCCAGCACGGCCGGCCTTGCAAGGGGTTCCTTTGAGGACAGCCTTATCGAGTGTTTTATAGTACCTGCACCGGAGGAGTCTTTCCTCCAACAGATATTGGACTTCCGTGGCCCCTTAATGCAGAGGTGAGCATCTCGCCCCCAGTGGGGAACAAAATATTCCAGGAGTCTAGATAAATCCTTCTGGCTTACAGAGGATCTCTTTTAACCCTAGAAAAATGTAAAGGGACAGACTTAAGAACCTTTATGTCAGAAAATGTCCCCATTGCATGCTGCTCATACAACCGTAGCTCTGCTTCTCATGTGGGCTCCACTGGGAGACTGTAGGTATTGCCTGGTTGCCCTGATTTCTGCACAGCACCGTGCAATCCCTGCAGTGATGGGCAGGGATTTCCTGATGAACATTTTTCTTTTGGCAATGCCAGTTTGTCAGAAGAAAAATGTTTTGCTTCAGTATGTCAATTGTGATGGAGTTTTATATGAGGAAAAAATGGACAGGAGCATTCTGAGAAGGTTGAAATGTTATATTTTGACCTTTTCAGAATGGAACATTTCAGTTTCCCATTTTGAAATGCCTTTTGATTTCAATATTTTTTATTTTATATTAGATTTTTTTTTAATTGAGAAGGGCTTGGATGTTTTGCTCCCAGGACCTCATTAAATGGGAAAATACCAGATTTATTGGGGATGGTTTATTTTAGAACAGGAAAAAACTATAAATCTGGGAATGTCTTGTTCAATGGAAAATCCAGCTCCTGCCCACTCCCAACATCACACCATATGTTGTTACGTGACAAGAACCATGGAGAAAGCAGAAAGAAGAACCGTTTTCAGAGATGGAGAGTTTGCACACATCGTCTACCAGACAGGAGGCAGAGGGAGTGGACCCCAGAGACGTGAGGCTAGGACCTCAGGAAACCTCAGCATAAAACTTTGTCCTTATATCCCAGGCTAGCTGGATTAATTTAATAGTAACCACAGACTGAAAGAAAACTCCTTTGAAATACTTTTCGAGATGGACAGCACTCAAATGTAAACGGTCCCGGGGTGGAGGCAGGAACCAGGGCAGTGGCAGGCCTGAGTGGGTAGAATAGTATAGTGCTGCCCCCTTTTGCAATATGTGCAGTGATGCCACAAAAACCAGTAAGGTGTGAGAGTGCTGAGCAGTTCTGCAGGCAGGGGAGGGGTCATCAGGGGTTGCAGCTTCAGCAAAGTCAGGCCCTCATAAAGCTGATGAGAGCTAGGTGCCAGTGTGGCAGGTCAGAGCCTGCATGCTCCACAAACCTCTCCCTGCTCTGCACAGCCCTCCACCCTCCACAGTAGCACAGTAGTTTGACCAACAAGTGTATTTTGTTGTATATCCAAAGCTATGTACCTCCTGTGCCCCATCCCTAATGCTGACTACTCCTTGATACCATGGCCAGTGAAGGCCGTGGAGAGCATGTGCAAGCTCTCATCCTCTTTTCTTCCCTGCTCACACCCAGGCCTGCCATGACCTTTATGTAGCCCAAGGGATTTGGCATGGGCTCTGAATAGTCCAGCCTGCCCTGCGTGTACCATGCCCAGTATCAGTTTCAATGCAGCTGCACAGAAGTCACTGCCCAGACCGAAAGACCCAGCTTTTCCAAATAATCACCGCAGTGAAGGAGGCCATCCCATGAAGCCACCACCCAAATACTCACTCAGCAAAGAAGTTATTTTCTTTTCCAGTTAAAAAACATCCTAAAAATTCTTCACAGTAAAAAAGTTGGGGGGAGGGTTCCTTCTCATCGCTCCCTGTCTAAAATTGGAAGGGAAAAATATCTTATTTCATTTGCTGGAGCGGAGGGTTTGCCTTCAAGAAATCTCATCAGGGCTCAGGATTGGTATGAGTTTAACCATGATCTGCAGTAAAATAGCTGAGTCATATGCCCCCTTTGAAAAAAAAAACAACAACCCAGAGTTTGTAATGGAAACGTTAAGTGACTCCAGCTGGAACATCTGTTCAATGTGATTTCTGTTCCACCAGCCACATCAAAGCTGGCCTCCAGTGAGTTATGCGCTGAACATCACAAGTGGGATTAAAATCATGTTTAATAGTTTGATATGCCATAAACTATTTATATTGCCAGAGACTAGTGGCTGTATGGAAATTCACATCCTGTAAGGGAGACTAGCAGAGTTATTGCTTATCCAAACCCAAAGCTTTCTCACGTGTGGCTGCTCATTTTAACACCTTTCTTTATGGGTCTAAAGGATTTTACTTTTTATTCTTTCTTAGGCGAAAGAACAGGCGGTAGAAGGAAAAGGATGAGAGTAGGGGATCAGCGACACCCAGTTCGGGGTGAGAACACTCTAACTGAGGTTGTCATATAGCCTCAGAGTGCCATAATATTTTAAGACCTCCCAATATGTTTATCCCCACAACCTATGTATGATAGGGCACTGGTGTCAACCACATTTTATAGTTTCCACTGGGAAAATGAGGCGCAAAGGCCAACCCCACAGAGATATTTAAGTGCCCAACTCCTTTTTAGGCACCTAATCCTTTCTGCTTTCAACAAAGGTAGGATTAGGAGGCTATGTGTATTTGCAAAACAAGGCCAAAGATTTGTAAATCAAGGCCAAGACTAGGGCCCAGGTTCATACCCTTATCAGTAGGAGCTATGTACCAAAATGCCTTTCAAATTTGGGCCAAATTCAGACGTCTTTATTCATAGAGAGTAAGTCAAGGAAATAGCCCTGGTTCTACTCCTTCCTGACTTATCATCCTAACTGCTGAACCATCTTTGTCTGGGGCAGGTTGGCATGGAAGTGAGAGTTGGTGATGGTGGGGCCCAAGGTGGCCATAGCTGTTAGGGCCTGTGGGATTTGCCCCTAGACCTCTTATACTTTGCAGGTAAAAAGCCAAAGCTGTGGCACCACCAGTCTAGGGGGGCCAAGCACCAGCCCCAGCTCAGCCAGCGCCTTCCCATGAGGTCCTCAGTGGGGGGTCAGATGACCTGTATGGACCAATGGGGGCCACAAGCTCCTGATTGGAGGGCTATAAAAACCTCCCAATTTCTGCAGGACTTGTCCCAGCATTAGTGTGGTTGGGGTTGCTGTTGTAGATGTGTTTTACACTTGTTTCTGTCTCGATCAGCTGCCTGCCCTGAGTATGACATTGGCTTGACATCCGGAAGCCTGGATGGGTACCTGGCTTTGACTTTGGCAATTTATGCTCTGGTAAACCTCTGATTCTGGTCCCAGTGTGAGCCACTAGGCATGATTCCCTATGCCTTGGTCAGCCCTTACAATTAATATTAGATGCTTTTAGTGCAGAAATTCCCCAAGTATTTTATGGGCATTAGTGTATTCACCTTCACAACCCCTTTGTCTTGTAATTATCCCCATTCTGCTGTGAGTGTACCCCATGGACTTGGTCCTTAAAGGATGCTTCAACAGAGGAAGTAGATCCTGAGAGGCTGTGTGTCTCCTATTCATCATAGCAGCTTCTTCCCAAAGACAGGCAGGAGACCTTGCAAAAAGTGGTCCTGGCTTGTTGCTCTTCTATCAACTCCACTCAGTGCAGGTGTTAATGTTAGGGTTCTTCCAGAAGGTGCTGTCAGGGGGCACCCTAAATATGAGAGACCCCATCCCAAGCAGACTAAGGTGCTCATATGAGCCTTCGGATGGAGTGGGAGCTATATTGTACTCTGTTGCATGTCCATAGTGACTCAGGATGGGATTCATAGATTCATAGATTTATAGATTAAGGGTCGGAAGGGACCTAGTAGATCTTCTAGCCCGACCCCCCGCCAGGGCGGGAGAACAACAAAAAACCCCAAAAAGAAGAAACGGGACTCAAATGAGTCCAGCCAGGTAGGCATCCAGCCTCTTCTTAAAGACCCCCAGGGTAGGGGCCAGCACCACTTCCCTTGGAAGTTGGTTCCAGCTCCTAGCCGCCCTAACTGTGAAGTAGTTTTTGCGGATGTCCAATCTATACCTCCTCTCCATCAACTTGTGCCCATTACTCCTTGTTATGCCAGCGGGCGCTAGGGGAAACAGCGTCTCCCCCAAACCCTTCTGGTCCCCCCTAGTGAGTCTATAGACTGTCACCAGGTCCCCCCTCAGCCTTCTCTTATGGAGGCTGAATAGGTTCAGGTCCTGCAGTCTCTCACTTTTCAGACTGAAGTAGGGGAGTCCAGCACAGCTTCCCTCCTATTACTCAACAGGAAGTTTCCATCCCCCCTGCCCTCGCACATCCACAAACACAGACATGGTCAATAGTGTCCATGCACTCACTTCCTCAGCAGCTGGCATCCCTGTGTAGGGAAGGAAGATCACACTCTGAGCTTTTGCTATGAGTAGTGTAGAGCTACTTGAATGGCACTGCAGAGGGCCTCAGCTCTTCTCTCTTACTTGGTCAGCTTCATAACTCCTTGCAAAGTACTACTTGATGTGAAAAAGGGTATAGGAATCTGCCCCATGCTTTGCTCTGGCTCTAGCTGTTGTTTATGTGGAAGCAGGAGAGAGATTATTTCCCTTAGCCCCAATTCCAAGCATGCCTTGAATTTGATCGTTTGGATTCTCCCTGCCAAGCCAGAATGAGGTAAATGGAGATCATGGCCCCAATTCTCAAAAGTACTTTAGCATGAGCCTAATTTTAAGTCATTGATGCTAATGGAGGTACTCAGATGTTTAAAGAGAGATACCTATCTTGCTTAATCAGGGCCCAGGTGGTAGTCTTGATTCTGATCATTCTAATGATGACCAGACAGATAAGGGGGGGGGGGGGGG
>NW_017728980.1:2005944-2017299 GCF_001723915.1 Gavialis gangeticus | reverse complement strand
GGGGGGGGGGGGGTGTACCCTCCTCCCCATTGGCTGCAGGCTGAAGCAAACTGATTCAATAATTCAAATTAATTACAAGAACCCAGGCAGGAATTATTATTGTAGCCAAGTGGATTTACAGTATGATGAGTTATCATTTATGCAAATTTCTTCTTAAAAAAATATCCCCAGCATCTTTGTTTCTGGTGGGGAGTCGCAGAAACCTTACTGAAGTACTAGCAAGCACAATTTCACTTGTGAAAGGAAAGATCAAAGACTTTAATTCATTTCCTTCTTGCTTTTTTATCAACATTTTTAAGTGCAGGAGGGAGCACTGCTCATTTTAATACAAAGAGACTCCTCTGTAAATCCTAGGCACAGCTACTAAACCATCAAACAATGGGGAAGCTACTAAAAAGAAGTGTGATTCATACTTAACAAAGGAAGGTGATTAGCCGTTGTTGTATAACAATGGGAAGTGTCAGGATGCCTGCAAATGAATTAGAAGCATGCTATATATCTCTGGGCTGTTATGTTAGTGTGTCTCATTTATATTCCCAACTGCGCCCATCTTTATTGTAATTTGAATTGCACATTTTAAAATGAGATTAGGGTAAATTGAAAATACCTATAATTTCCCGTCATAATTTCCCATCCAAAAGGCAGGTGGCTTCACTTTCAACAAAGCGGGGTTCTGGCTGTGTAAATATCACACGGCCTAATGAGGTGGGAACATGGTGAAGGAGAAGGGATTGCAGTATCCAGCCTCGCTGTCCAGATTGCTGTTGCTTACTACTTCTCCCTTCTGTCTTTTGGAGCCTGGTGCTGTCGACAGCTGCTGGCACCTCTCTTCACTCCTCTTACAGACCAGCTAAGGTCACTCCCAGGGGACAACTCATGCATTTCTTTGGTATGGGTCATGGGGAAGGCCCCCTGCCTTCCTGTTCAGGTGAGCGCAGCTCAGCTATTACTAATTAGTGCCTCCTAAGGAACCGTTGCAGGGGAAGAGGAGGCTACAGTAGTATCTAGGTTACTTGCTCCCACCCTGCAGGGAACTGAGGGCTATCATTCCTGTAACTGCAGATGAACTGTCACCATCCCGTCCACTGCTCCTGAGGCTCACCCTTACTTTAGCACCAGCCTCTTCTCTGCTCTTCCACACAGTGGAGGTAACAGCCGTCCCCTCTGCAGAAGAGGAGAGTCACTGGGTGACCACTCTGTGGTTTGGATGACATTGGTGCCTGTTATTCTTGTAACACTGTGCCCGTCTGTGCCTTCTGGTTCTAAAGGCATGAGCTTACGGCCAGAGCTAATAAGTCACAAATGACTCCATACGGCTCAGCCCACCATGAGAGGAGGACAGATGTCTGCATGGGGCAGTCTGTGAAGAATGCATATTGCCTGAGAAACGCAGGACAATGATCTGTGTCCTAGTTGTTACACAGAAACTCAAGCAAAGGTGGTCAGAATAGTCCTCTCCAGCCTGAGCATGTATAAAGCCCCTGTTGTAACCTAGAGGGGTTTTTCTTTCCAGTTCACGGTGAGAGGCAGGGCAGGTGGGTGAGAGAGAAATGTGCCCGTGTAATAGGAATACATGGAGGCTGATGTCTTCCAAGTCTGTTAACCTTTCCATCACTGGAAAAGCTGGATTTCATAGTTTCATAGTTGGTAGGGTCAGAAGGGACCTGAGCAGATCATCAAGTCCGACCCCCTGCCATGGCAGGAAAGAGTACTGGGGTCAAACGACCCCAGCAAGGTGTACATCTAGCCTCCTCTTCAAGACCCCCAGGGTAGGAGCCAGCACCACTTCTCTTGGAAATTGGTTCCAAAACCTAGCCACCCTGACCGTGAAGTAGCGCCTCCTCATGTCTAGCCTGACTCTATCCTCTGCCAGCTTGTGACCATTTTTTCTTGTCACTCCTGGGAGTGCTCGGGGGAACAGGGACTCCCCCAGTGCCTGCTGGTCCCCCCTGACTAGTTTGTAACAGGCCACTAGATCCCCCCTCAGCCTTCTCTTGTGGAGGCTGAACAGGTTCAGGTCCCATCGCCTCTCCTTGTAGGACCTGCTTTCATTTAAAGGAGATGAACTGAGGAAGCAGTGCCGTGAGTGCTGTGAGACATCCCATTCTTCGTCTTCAAATTTCTAATGGGGGAGCCACGCTGGGGAGCATCTGTCCTGTATTTGCTGACATTGCCAGAAAGCATCAATGGTGGGATACCAAGCCTTGAAATCAGTCGCATTGCCATCTGTTCTGTTGTGCAGTTCACATAGACAGACTTGGTCACGAGAGATGTGTGCTTGGGTTATTGTTCAAATTAGAACCGCCCATAACTCAACGTCTCTGCAGGAGTGGAGCAGACGGGGGAGAAGACTGTTTATGGTATGCGGAGAATAAAACGGGCTTTCTCAAGTTCTTTATAATGGACCATTTTACAGTTGCCTGGTGCACAAGGCCATACTGATTTAACAGGACCAATACATTGTCCTGTCCAATGAACCTGTGGCTGCAGAAGGCGCTAGATCCTAGGAGGGTGAGTGCAGAGAGGTGCAGCATCAGCTAATGTTCCCTCCTACCCTGCCCTGACAACATGCCCTGCATGAAAGCATGAGCTCATTTGCCATGCACACTAGAGTCTCTGCTACATGACATCCTCTCACCTGCTCAGTCTGGATACGGGGACAGTTGGCTGACAAATGAAAACTTGGCTCCAGTAAACTCCATGGCTAAATTTCTGCTGGCTTTAGTACAGCCATATATCTTGTGAATAAACAGTGCAATGTCCAGGGCAATGAAAATAGCACCTTTCATCAGCACAGCACTCTCAGACATGCACAGTTCAGGGGGAAATCTGCAAGAGCCAAGTTTTCCCTTGGTGTAAATCATTATAGCTTCCTCGACACAAGCAGAGTCATACAGAGCCATCTGCTCAGGATTTGGCCCATGCTTTTCACTTGTCTTATTCTCTGTGACTCAGATTGGGCCCAGTTTGTTTCACAGATAAAAATCTGAAATGTTCTCATTAGTCTTCCATGCGGCGTGCAGTCATGCTCAGCAGAGGGTCTGAGAGGTACCATTCCAAATGGCAGCACTAATCAAGATCCACATGGATGTCCTCTGCCATAGCACATGGCATGAATCAGCCCCATTCGGGTCCTGTCGACAGGGTTTGCTTTTCATTTGCCTTTGCAAGGGAGACAGGTGTCTCATGCATAAATGATTGTCAGTCAGATGATGAGCGGGAAAGCGCTGAGCATCTAGGCTCTGCTCCCACCTCCTGGAAATCTGAAACTTCATTAGGGACAGCCCCCACACTGTACAGGAGCCCCAGCTCTGCCTGCTCATCTGATTAGCATTAATGAGCAGCAGTCCACTTCAAGAGTTGTAGTGAGACAGACTCTACTGCCTGTCTCCCATCCAGTGGAAATGCAAAACTCGTCCCTCTCTCCCCAAGCCCCTGTCCAAGCTTGTAGAACCTCAGCTGCTATTGCCGCCCACCGTACTGCAAGCCCAAACGTGGTCTCCTCTTTTGGCAGCATCACTCGTATTGCCCCATGTGAACACAAGTCCACAGGGCCTCCTGTCGGCAGGTTCCTAAAGGACAGCCTGAGAGAAGCTCCGTCGTCAAAATGTGTGTGGCTTGAGGTCTTATGAGAAAACAAGCTAGTAATAGAGAATAAGGCATCTATGTTGATTCTGTCACATGACTCACCCATAATCCTGGCACAAAAAGTTGACTTTGGAAAGGACCAATTTCTGCCCCAGAGAAGTCTACGAAACATGCACAATAAATGCCTTCCTGGTCATACTGTAGCCCTGTGTCCTGACCTGTCCTTTGTGAACACTCCACTGAGGACCCGTCTGTTCGCAAAGTGCCCTCAAGTCTTGAACCTACTCCTGCTGGTATTTGAGTCAGAGACTGGTGCTTCTTTTGGATTTCAAAATGAAGCTTTTTTAGCAGGATATAGTATCCAATTTTGCAGACAAAATCACTGCACAAGCTTGCATACCACAAGTCAGGCTTCCAGCACATGACCTTAAAGAGAGCTCTTTTCATGGGGTCTACAAGTAGCAGATCCCATGTCCTCAATATGGGGCAGACACTGTCTGGGAATATCACAGAATGAGAGAGAGAGAGAACTAGGTAGTTATATAAAGTCTAGTCAGGAATAATTTTGACTTCCTCAACTTATTGACAGTCACGCTCTACATTTTTTTTTAACTAAACGGCATATGAACATAGGATTTGTTAAATTGAATCAGATGGAGTGAACCAGACGGATCTAGTCCAGTGTCTTCTACTACTGATCAATACCAGATATTTTAAGGAAGGTCTCAGAACCTAAGAATAACAGACAGGATAATCTATCTTTCTTATAAGGTTTCGTTCTGCTCTCTAAAAGTCTGAGATCAGCTTAAAACTAAAGACGAGATTCATTTTCCCTTCCAAAATTTGTTCTCATTAATAGTGGTAACTATGGATATTCTTGATGTCTGTATATATATCCAGTCCCTTTTGAACCTTCCTTCTGCCTTTCTTCCTTGTTTTCTCTTTTCTTTCGCTCTCCTCCGAATTGTGTTTGGCACTAAGTATTTTAGATGCTTATCATGTAAAAGGAAAAAAAGAAAAAGAGCACCCTTCTCAAAAGCCGAAAGGCCTGTGACACCAATATGGACTTGGCAGCGATGATTAGCCTGATGAAAGAGCATAAATGCCACTTTCAAGTTAACAGATGCACAAAAAAAAAAAAAATCATCATTACACAGTGTGATATTAAATGGAAACATTTCAAAACAAAAAAATTATTTCCTTAAATGGGAATCAGAGTCTCCCTTTATTATTCTGATGTGAAATATTATGCCTAAGCATGTGCACGCATTAAAGCCTGGTAGATTGAAAAAACTCCCACTCAGTGTGGGAACATTATCAGGGCCCATGCAGTGGGGGAGTGCCTGGCTTGGAAGGAGTTTTTAGATCCTTTAGGAATGCAAGATGACACCATTATAAGAGCAAACCCATATAATGAATAGGGAGATTAATTTTTCTGTTCTTATACTGTGGTCATCATTGGAGGGCATTAAGCAACAGTGACTAACACCTGTCACGTATTTCTTTGTGTATCTTCCCTCCAGGGGGAGAAGCATACACCAGAAAAGGTGTTGTGTTGGAAGGATGGATGGACAGACAGATTGATAGACAGCACCTTCACTGGCTATGTATCCACAAACACCCAAGCATATAATTTAGAGAAAAATCTGACACCAGATCCTCAGCCAGTTATTGAATCTGCAGTTTCCTTGCCACCAGCAGAGTCAGACTGATCTACACAATGAAGCATTGACCAGTGCTTTTTAGTTGTTTTCTCCTTTTTTGTGATTTGAATATGGCCTGATTTGGACCAGAGATAAAAGTCCCATGAGATCCCATGAGATCTGCAGCCATGGGACCTGGCGCCTGGAAGGGCTAGACCAGATCTAGTGCCTCAAGGCCAGGTCCAACACAGCAGGCCCAGGATAAAAGGCTGAGCGAGAGTAAAAGGGTGGAGGCCAAAGCCCCAGCAAGTGAACAATTGTAATATAATAAAAGCCTTAATCTGTCTGTCCATACCACTTTTGCCCAACTGCGCATGCACCAACCTGCTGTGCCGGCCAAGCGGGTGAAGGCGGACACCCTCTGCCACACCACCTCCCCCTGCAGCCTCCCATGCAGGGGCTCCCCCACCCCACCTCCGCACATCAGAAATAAATAATTAGAAATAAATCGATTGGGAATTGCAATTTAACAGCCTCCTCCAGCCTCCCCACAGCAGCTCCCTCAGCCACTTTTCCCACCCCTGGAAAATCAATTAATTGGTCTTTGCAGTTGATAAGTGGCGGGGCCAGCTCAGGAAAAGCGGGAGAGGGAGGCAGCAATTGGCTGCCCACCCGGACTGCAGGGACCCAAGTTTGTCCCGCTGCCAGGGAAGTTTGGTGGCAGGGAACACATGCCTCCCGCCTCCCTGCCTGTGGGCAAGGGGACAGATCACAGTGGCGGCACCCACCCAGCCCTGATGCCCCCCAGAACAGCTGCCAGAGAGCAGAGGGGAGGGGAGGCAGGCGGACAAGGGCCAGGCGGACACGGATCTGCAGGAAGGGGAGAGGAGCAGAGCTGGACGCACCTGTGTGGCCGCCCTTTCCCCATGCCCAAGGTTGTTGCCCAGAGCTGGTGGCCCCCACGAAACTACTGCCCCCCAGCCCTGCAATGGGCCCAGCCCCACAACACCCAGGACAGACCAGAGCCGGGAGCTGGAGCAGGGCCAGCCTTGGCTGCACTGACGGGCTGGAGGGGATGGAGCCCCTGGCACCCCCACCCTGGGTCATCCCTGCAAAAAGCCCCGCCTAGCCCAGGCATTTGGCTAGTACTGCATTAACACCTGTTAGGTTTGGGGTGTGCTGTAGGGAAGGATTGAAGCCTTTAAGGCTTTACATGCCCAGCAGGGCACAGTTAACTAGAAATGCCCAGTGAGGGGCATGGGATTAGAGAGGCCCAGGGCTGTGAGCAACCTCCCTCTTATTACTAGTATTCCATCAAGGTGTAGCAGGCAAGAAGGCAAGGCACCCTAGGGGCAGAGCGAAGTATCGTCATGGATCCACCAGGGAGTGTCGTGGCTACCCCTGGGACCCTGATGTGCTACAACTTATCCTTCTGAGCCTACTCAAAAGGGATCCACTCTAGTCATGTACTTCTTGGTGCAATGCTATATACTGCCTGGAAAAGTGTGTAACACCATGCAAGTATCTGAAACTGTAGCTGGAGAATATAGTGAGGAGGGGAGGAAGGCCCTCTCACCTCTTAGCCTAGTGGTTTGGACACTTGTCTGTGGAGTAGGAGACCCAGGTCCCTCATCCCTTTGGCTAAAGGGGGCTTGAACCTTCTTCTCCCCATGGGTCAGCAATATCCCCTAACCACCAGACTGTGGTGAGCCAAGCCAGGGGGCTAAGAGCACCCTCTACCTCCGCCTGTGCTGGAAGGGAGGATACCTTGACGTATGCTCCCACCTTTCTACAGATAAAGAGAGGTCTTCAAGGTTCAAAGCTTGCAGTCCTGGCAATGGAGGTTGCAGCAGGTTGGCCTGATGGTAACAGAGCTTCTGGGTTCTGTGAGCACAGCTGTCACCGAGAACCAGCGTGCCCTGGTCCCCCTCCCTGACCAAAACCAATGATGTCTTCTGAGGGGAGCCCTGCCATACTTTGAGGTTGTTGGAAGAACAGGGTACTTTCATTCCCTGTAGAAATGAAAGCAATTTAAAGAGCATCCCATCATACCCTTGAATCATTCCCAGTATACTGTATTAAGCACACTGCTTCCATTGACAGTGAGGAGCATTGTGTCACAACCCATGAGGCTGCTGAAAGTTTCACTTGGAAACGCCCCCCCCCACAGACACACACACAGCTCAGACAGACGTGTTGCTCAATTCGCAGGGGTCTTGGGCATCCACAACTCCAGTTAAAGCCTGTGAGGCTGCAGCTGCCCCACACCTATGAAAATCAGTCATCCATCCCAGACTCTTGCAGGGCAGGGTGCAGGAGAACAGAGGACAGTGAGGGGGTAATATGTGAATAGTAGGGCCATAGAAATACGCCATGCCTTCTGGAGTGCAGCCTGACTACCAGCTGCCTCAGTTCTCTCACTGCAGAGCACAAATCCAAGAAGGAATTGATATCTGTTATGACATCGTCTTCTCGAGGCAGCTCCCAAGGGCACCGAGAGTTGGGAGTGCTTAGTGGGTCAGGAAGTCATCATACATAAACCAGAGCTCTGTGGCTTGGAGAGGAGCAAGCCTCTCTCATCACCCTCTGCAGAATCCAGCTTCTCGCTTTGTGTGTGTGTGTCTGAGTGTGTGCATGTCTGTGCACAGTGTATGTAGGGGTGAATTGTGTGCTTGTGTGTTGAGCTTCTGCATTTATATTCATATTGTGTGTCTGTATGGGAGAGGGAGGTACTAATACGTGCGTGCGTGTGTGTCTGGTACACCCTGGGTGCAGTGCATCTGGTATTTGTGCAAGTCTTTGTGAGTTCTGATGCATTTGTGTGTGTGAGATATGATGGTATGCATCATATCTCTGTGAACATGCTGCATACCATCACGGAGTGTATGCGTGCCTAAAGAGTTTTCATTTCCCCCAGCCCCTGCAAAGTATGATCACTATTTTGTGCAGAGCTGTGTACTTCCCGTTTCTTCCACATCTTTCAGCCCTTTAGCTTGTATTGTTTCCAGCAGAGACAACCCCTGATTTTCTAACCTCCCAAGCATTGGCACTCAGCCCCTCTGCTACTGCCTCTGCCTGGTTTTAGCACAGATCATGGACAGGAAAACAAAGAAGGCAGAGAGAAAGGAAGTGGAAATATGGGAGGAAAGAGAAAAATCCATGGGTCTAAGCTGAACTGTGGCTGCCTGAATGATCCAGTGACTTGTAGCACACCTCACAGGGAGACCACAATTATGGTGACTTACCCACCATTCACAGCTGCCATGAATAGACAGATTGGTGGGTGATGGTCTGAGGTACAACTATCTCAAGCTCTTTTGCTAACAGCTGCTTTCCACAGTGGCAGGGTGGGAGAAGAAGGAAATGGCTGGATGTTACAGTGTGCGTGAACAGTACAAGCTGCTCTTTTTGGCACAATTCCTGATGCGCAGTCTCAGCCTCTGGAGCTGGAAAGAGAAACCCAGCTCCAGAGCAGCAGCTGATGAAGGTGCCAGAGCCCAGGTCAGGGCTGAAGTGTCATCCAGTGCCAAAAACAGCAGCTGGGGACTTAGGACACTTGCACTGTGAATAAGACACTTTCCGTCTTCATGGTTTTGTTTCCCCTCTTTGTCTTATTGGTGGAAGAACTGTGTCTGGAGCAGGTTTGCACAACCCTGAGCACAATGGAGCTCCCCATGGCACACTGTGAAGGAAACAGAGTGTGCATGAGATCTAACTCAAGTGCTGCAAGTGAGCCCTCCCATTGCTCTTGCACTGCCTTACCTTAGCTCAGCAGGTGACACAGCAGGTGTTGGAAGGCCTCCAGATGGCTGGTGCTTGCTCCACATGGAGCACTGTCATTGCCCCATTGCTCTTCCAAAGGCAGTGTCCTTCTCAGAGGCACATACTGGGCTGACCACCCAACA
Source organism: Gavialis gangeticus (assembly GCF_001723915.1). Taxonomy (NCBI): domain Eukaryota; kingdom Metazoa; phylum Chordata; order Crocodylia; family Gavialidae; genus Gavialis; species Gavialis gangeticus. The sequence goes on along the minus strand of NW_017728980.1, from coordinate 2,008,163 downwards.
GCAGGCCTGGGACTTTGTAGAGGTTACTAGGTCCTCTCCTTCCCAGAGCAAAGGAAGTACCATGGGCTCAAAGCCACTGCCTGTCTTGGGAACAGTATCACAGTGAAGCAAAGTGACCTGACCAAGGTCATGCAGCAGGTCTATCAGAAAAGACAGAAACAGGGCTCCAGCTCTCGGGTCTCAAGCCCAAAAAACCACATGCCTTCACTAAATTTTGTTTTGGGAATTCTGGGCTTCTGGCACTAAAGGGGTAAAGCCATCGCATTGCTTACCTACCTGCCAATTAGCATACAGAGTAGACAGCCTGGCTGTGCAAGTGACAGGGCAGCTGTGTGATGCTGCAGTAGCCTACAGTTACCTGTGTGAACGCTCATGGGTTTTCACTGTCTCTCTGCAGACCCACCTCTCGTGAACCTGTCAGTAGAGCCCCAGCCTGTCCTGGAGGACAACACGGTGAAGTTTCACTGCTCTGCAAAGGCCAACCCTGCAGTAACCCAGTACAGGTAAGACTGCCTCGGTTGTCAACTGTTCTTTGTGGGCAACAAAGGCCCCTCCTGGAGTGCTGCTTCTCTTTGAACAGGTCTCTGGCTGGCTATAGACCAGCACTAGCTCTAGAGACAGGTTCTGGTCTCCCCTCCCAGCTGTGATGAGCCCTATCTGGGATGGCCAGGCAAAGCTCTAGCTGGAGCAGAGAGCTACCACCATTGTCTACTGAAATGCACCTGACCTTCTTCTCAACGCGGGCTCCCCCTCCTGGCAGAGCTGAACTGCCCAGCGATGGGCCAGCGCTGTTTGATGCTCCAGCAGCAATCCCTTGTGTCTGTGATGTTGTATGCTAATAGGCTTCGATTGTCTCTGCATCGGGCCGTCTGGTGCATTTTGTTGCATACAGCATCTCCTCGGTCAGAGATTCACTGGCACTTTCAAGAGGATTAGAGTCCTGGCACTGAGCTAGCGGAACCATCTGTTTGGGGATGCAACTAGCAAAACATGGGCACCAAATGAATGCTCTATTATGGAGAAGTTTGGTTTATTATATTTTTTTGCATAATCTTTTACATTTTGAAAGATACAACTTCATTAGCATCTCTGTGTATCTCCTAACGATCACGCGCCTGGCACCCGCCTCTCAGCCCGCTTAATCGGATCAGCGCAGAGCAAACCTCAGGCACTCAGCAGAGACTCCAGATCAGGAGAAGGCCATATGGCCTAGAGCATGGATTTTTAAGGCTTGATTCCAGGGTAGATGTCAGGGGATCCTCACTGCAGCATTGCCCCAAACTGGGGAGGAAGATCTTGGCCTGATCATGAGGCTACACAAAGGAAGGTTGTAGGTGGTAGGTCACAATACAGAAAAGGTTGAGGGCCTTTTCGTGTAGATCATAAACTATGTGTAAGTGTTGGCAGTGGGGGGGCACAACTTCATGCTACCACTGCCGCTTGCACAGCTGCCAGGTCCTATGCAGAAATTTGCCCTATGCCCCTCCATTGGTGCAGAAATCAGGGGGAGGGGAGGGGCACATGCCCCCTGTGCCTCCCCCCCCCATGCATTGCCTATGGTGTAGAGGTCAGAGGTGAAAAAGGACTGAGAACACCTGGATTCTGGTCTGAAATTTGAAATTGGCCTTGGGCAAGTCAGTTAATCTGACTGTTTGTCAGTTCTTCCACCTGTGGAATAAAGATCCTCCCCTCCTCCCAAAGGGTCTGTATTGGGTAGTTAATTAATGCTTGTAAAATCAAGGGTCATATGATCCAAGTGTGGGTGAGGGGTGTCTTTTGCCCCAGGATCTAAACATTTTGCTTTTAAACCTGCCCCTCTAAGTCTTCAAGCCCTTATGATTCTGTATGTGAAATTGGTATGCAGAGTCTGCCTGAGTCTGCAAGCAGCCTGAAACAATAGAGCTGAAAAAGGCCCATTTACCCACAGGAGGTGGGGATGCTGAATCCTACTGGTGCTGGATCCTAAATGTCAAAGGGGGTGAGAGGTATCATCTGGAGCAGTGTTGGGGGTGTCAGCAGGCTCAGAGTTCTTACCCAGCTCTTCTGGGTTATTTCATTTCATAGTTTCATAGTTTCTAGGGTCGGAAGGGACCTGAGCAGATCATCTAGTCCGACCCCCTGCCATGGCAGGAAAGAGCACTGGGGTCAAACGACCCCAGTAAAGTGGTCATCCAACCTCCTCTTAAAAACCCCCAGGGTGGGAGCCTGCACCACCTCAC
>NW_017728980.1:1971917-2005013 GCF_001723915.1 Gavialis gangeticus | reverse complement strand
CAGCCCCTGTTCCATCTCTGCCTTGGCCTTCCTAACCATCCCCCTACATCCCCGAGCAACTGCAGAATAGTCCTCCTTAGTGATGACCCCTCCTTTCCATTGGGAGTAAGCCTCCTTTTTGGCAAGGAGACATTCCCGGATGTTTTTAGTGAGCCATGGAGGCTTATATGCTCTCCTGTCTGTTTGTGCCCTATCTACACTCTCCCCACCCCCCGGCTCCTCATGCATGACATGAGATGGAAGCATTGGGCCTGTGGTCTTCCCATATGCCGTGCACTATGTAAACATTCAGTATTAGTGAGATCTTTTATTGTTTCAATGCTGTTTGTAGTATGTAAGAAAGGAAAGAGGCCTCTGCACCATCTTCTTCTCAGGGCAGCTGCTTTTGGCAGCAGGACCCCACCTGGGGCTGTGAGCAGAGACAAGAAGAGTGGAGCTCTGATCCTGGAGCTAGAGACTCTGAGGAACGGTGGACTTCATTAGTTATCACCAGTCTCTGCATGAGCTTCTCTAACCCAGTCCAGGAAACCTGAGCTCAGCTATTCCCCCTCTGAGGAGGTCGTATTTAAGACTTTGGGTTTGATTTCCATGTAACCTCAGCCAGATCAGATTCCCAGCTGAAGCTATTCCAGTGCAGGACCCTGTGATCCCTTCAGGCATATCTACCTGGCCCCTGGCAGGCTGTGAACCTGCCTGTTGTGTGCATGCTAACACTCTCAGTTGAGCCCATGTAGTCACACTAGAGTGGCATTGAGCATGTGCCTGGCTCCGCTCCAAGGTCCTCAGTCTCGGATTTGCTTAGAGCCACACTAAGGTGGTTACATTGCCTCATTCCTGGGATTTGGAGAGCACTGAGTGGGAACAAGTGGATGCACTGTGCCTCAAAGTGGGCTTCTGGGTACAGCACAGAGGTGGTGCAGAGATGTCCTTTGTGCTCCCCTGCTGCTCACAAACAATGGCTTTCCCCAGTTGGAGCTTTTGGGACAGTGGCCAGTATGGCAGGCATGGTAGCCTGCAGGATCTGTCTTGCAGTTTCCTGGCCAGGACACTGGAGCAACAGAGGAAGAGGCTGCATCCGTGAAGCATATGAAATGCTTGGATTTGCTTTCAGCTTCATGAAAACCAAGATACATTACCAGCCTACCCCAAACCAACCAGCTGCTCCCCCACATATTACAATTAGAGGGCAGTCCTTGGAGAATGTTGAGCATTTTCCCTACCTGGGTAGTCACCATGCCCAAAAAAGTAAACATAAAGGATGATATTCCACATTGAATAAATCTGCCAGTCTTAACTTAGAATATCTCTGAAATCATATCTTCAGTAATCATGATATCAGGACCCAAACCAAACTGCTTGTCTACCAGGGTGTTGTTATCCCTACCCTGCTGTTTGAGTGTGAAACCTGGACATATCTGCAACACCTGAAAACCTTGGAATGTCACTATCAACAACGTCTTTGGAAAATCCTCTATATCAGTGTATCAGTGGTCACCAACCAGATGATCACGATGGACTGGTCGATTGACTGGCTGAGCCCCCCAAGACTGAAAGCGACTGTCAGAGGCTCTGCGATCAAGAGCAGCAGGACGTACATGGGGAGTGGCCAGGACACAGTCCGGGAGTGGCAGGATGCATGTGGCTGGGCTAAGCTGTGCCCCCTGCTGCCGGAACCGGGCCAGGTGAGTGGGATGATCCCTCTCCATGCCCCCTGCCACTAGGTGAGTGGGGCCCAGGCCAGGCTGGGTCAGGGGAGGGTCATGCAGTAGGGCTCCTGCTGCTGCATGCACCCCAGTGGAGGCCCAAGGGGCACGTGCCCCCTGGTCTGTGTGCAGGGTGAGGCAGCTGCTGCTGCATACTGAGCTTTGCGTCCTGAGCCCCACTGCAGCCACTCAAAATGCAAAGCCCAGTGCACGGCGGCAGCTGCCTCGCCCCGCACATAGATTGGGGGGGCATGTGCCCCCTGGGCATAGGCGGCAGAAGGGGTGGGCTAACGGGGTTCAGCCCACCCAAACATGAGGCAGCGGTAGGGCCACAAGGCAACCCAGCTGCAGGCTTCTGGTGGCTGCAGCAGGGGTGGGGAGGGAGGCATGGTGGGGCATGTGCCCCCGGATCCGCATGGAGGAAGGCAGGTTGCAGCTGGGGTCAGGGGCTGGGGCTAAGCCGGGCTCTTCCTGGTGTGGGGCACTGGGTCAGGCTGCACTCAGGGTGGGTGGCAGCGGTGTTGAGAGCTGGGCTAGGGGGTGGGTGGGGGCTGCAGCTACTCCAAAATTTACTGTAGCCCCCTTCCTGACCCTCCTCCCAGTGCCACCGCCGCTAGCCCCAAGAGCAGCCCAGCCCAGCCCAGCCCAGCACCACCCCTGCTGGAATGAGCCCAGCTTAGCCCTGACCCCAGCCTGCAGCTGCAGCCCTCCTTCCCCCATGCAGACCAGGGGGTACACACCCCAATGCCCTCCTGGAGTATGCGCCGGCTGCCCCCCAGACAAGCCACACACTGCTCTGTCCTGTGCCCCATTTGGGGGGGCTCAGCCTCCCCAAATAATGTTTTCTTCCTCCACCTATGCCCCTGGGCCTTCACCGGGGTGCATGCAGCGGCGGGACCCTACCCCATGCACCTGGACAAGCCACCTGGACTCCGACCTTTCCCCAGCCTGGCCCAGCCAGGATGCCACTCACCCCTGCTCCACTCCCTGCCTCACTGTGGGGTCCTTGATCTGCCCCATCCCCCAGACTGATCTGCTGGGTGGGCAGGGCAGGGGGGGGCATGGTAGATCCTGGGTTGCCCCTTACTTCAAAAAGTGATCTTCACCTTAAAAAGGTTGGAGGCTACTGCTCTATATCAATTGGAAGGACATGAGAACAAATTCAAGAGTTCTGGCTCAAACAAACACCACTAGCATCAAAGTAATGTTTATACAGCACCAACTCTGTTGGACACAACACGTCATAAGGATGCCTGACAACCAGCTCCCAGAACAGGTCCTGTGCTCCCAACTCACCAATGGTCACTGCTCTAGAGGTGGGCAAAAGAGGTTCAAGGACACCTTGAAGGCCAATCTGAAGAAATGCAATACTAACATCAATATTTGGGAGACTCAAGTTCTGAATTGTCCCCAGCAGTGCTGTGAAGTTCTACAAGGCATTGACTATTTTGAGCAAACTCAGCTCACTATGGAGGCAAATAGGCAAGAGAGACAAAGGGAAAGAGCTGTGATCCAACACCAGTGGGATCCACTCCTTCCTCCTGGAACTGTATGCCACATCTGCAGTTGAACGTGCAGATCTCAAATTGGCCTCTTCAGTCATCTCTGGACTCCCCTGTCTAATGGAGGACTTATCTTCATATTGAGGGACTGCAACAACATGCAGAGAAGCCATCACATCCTGAGCAGGCTGAACCAGGACTTAGGTAGTATAGTCAATATAGTGTGCAAAGCTGATCAGTAAAACCCACAGTCATAGCTCTGACATGATTAGTGTTGCTCTTTGTGACTAAGGACACAGCAACACCCACAGGAAGAGTAGCCACTGGGCAGAGAGCTCCCCTCAGGTGTTACCTCCCTTGTAACATCCACCCATGAGCCAGCATGAGAAGGAGGAGAAAGGACTGGATAGCCTGTGAGCAGGATCCTGCCACTATGCTCAGGGATGCTGGGACAACGCTATCTCTGGCAGATGGTGCTCTCCACTCCTGCAGCAGGGACTGTGACTGGGTAGACAAGTGTGATGAAAAAGAAACACAGATTCAAGTGGAATCCGATTATACATGCTTTGAACTGTTTCCTCGGCTCTGATTGACATGGCTTATCCTGAATGCAAAGCTGTTGTATGCACCCCACCTATCCTGCAGTCCTGGCAGATCCAGCATAACCGTGAAAAATAGCAAAGAAGAGAAGTTGGTTACATCTCTGTTCTAACCTATGATCCCCTAATTGTCCCGAGAGGAGGATTCTTAGAAACAACACACTGCAGCATCAGGTTTAGCAACAAGCATTTCCCACATGGTCAAGCTACTATCCTACTATCTTCTCCTTTTGATATCCTAGGAAAACAGGACTGAGGGCTGGCACAGGCCTGCTGAGTCCTTGAGTCCAGTCGTCTGCTATCGCAGGTGCTCCGTCATCTAATTCTGTTCAGAAACCATCAAGCTCTGCCTTTAACTCATTCAGGTTGTTTGGTCCTACTGCTTCTGGCTGTGATGGACAAAAACCTCCTGGTTCCAGCCAGTGTTTATTTACCTGCCAGCCCCTGCCCAGATTCAGGGTCTTCCCCTCCCTTTCCATGGACCGCACAGCTTCTCACCCCCCTGCCTCCAACTACCAGCATTTCCTTCCAGAACGTGTCCGTATGGCTGAGCTGTACTAATCAGCCCCTTCCATGCTTCTTGCCTGGGAGACAGAGTATCAGAGAGAATCACTGGCTCTGTCTGTCTGTCCAGCAGCCTCAGTGGAGAAACCCATTTGCAGTCACCACCACTGAGGCCTCTTTTCTATCCCAGCTGTTCCTGACATTTGCCAAAAGGACGGTATCCTTTCCTTCTTTCCCTGCTAGATCAGCATAGTCCTAAGAGCAAGAGCTCCAAACTCAGGCTTTCCCCTTCTCCCACCCGCTGGGGATAGTGTTGCTGGATAGGCCCAGTTGCCTGCTCCCTCCATGTCGCTCGGGGATATCTCGTGTCCAGTTGGTTCAGGCTGGCGTGAAGATGAAGCCTGTGGCCACTTATCTAACATTAGCTGAATGGCTTCCCCCTGCCTGCTGCCCAAGCTGAGGCATTTGCAGCATGATGCTCCCTTGGGGGAGAATTGGAGCTGTCTGTAGCTTTGCCTCTGCAACGTGGTGTTTGCCATGCAGCACCACCGCTCCAGAGAGTGTCTGTGTTTGTGTCAGGGCCCAAGCTCTTAATTTGAGCTTATTCAAGCGCATCCAAGCATTCGCTTCAAAGGTTGGGGCTTGTTAGAAACCGCAGCCGCACGCTGCCCCATTTACATCTTGCTGTTGCAGCTCCAGAGAGCAGCAAAGGAAGCTCTCAAGCCCTCGGACTTGCTACAGCCTCAGCACCAAGCACATCATGGATCCTATCCTGGAAGGTGGTGACCTCTTCCCAGACTCGCCCGCACACTCACACAAACACACAGCGCAGTCATGACCCCGTGTGGTGCAGCAGCCCACACCCACCGAGCAAGCCTAGCGCTTATTATTGCTTCCACTCCATCTCCGATTGCCACCCCAGCTGTTGTTCAGCACGGCAGCCTGCAAACGCCAGTTGATCTATGGAGTCTGAGAGACCCCCAGCACGGCTCCGCCGACTTCAGTAGAGCTCTGGCAAATTCCACCAGTTGAAGATCTTGCCCTTATTGTATTAAGTCCAGAGGAACTCATAGGATGTGAATGTAATGTTAAGCCCAGCTCACAATGTCTCCCTGCTGTAGCTCTCATCTGTCTGTCCAGCACAGACATTGTGTTAAGGCTAAGCAACAGCAGACAGGGATCTCTTATATGATTTATCTACAAAGTGCCATATGCTTCATGCCGGAGGAATATCAATAATGAGCTGATATTGTTGTAGCACAGAGCAGCGTGTGAATGAGAATGGGAGGGAGACGGGGCAGGTAGAGCTATTCCCTGTGTTAGCGCCGGGTCTTTGACGAATGCTCCACTGCAGGCAGAGGTGAGCTCCTAGCAGGAGCCGGTTCTTTTTCAGGGTGCCTAGCTGCTGATGGCACTGGGGTAGAGGGTGGGTCTGAGGGCATCGGCAGTAATAGGCATGCTGGCTCGATTTCTTTTAGCAGACAGAGAGGTAGTTAGCCATGTTAGTCTGAAGTTAGGCAGCTAGCAGGGTAGATTTGCCTCTTTATAGACTAACTAAATCAGATATATATAGCATGTCCTTTCACATCATCTGATAAAGTGAGCTTGATCTCGTGGAAGCTTATAGTTTACAAGCCCTGTCATACTACGGGGCACCGAGTTCATCACACATCCCTGCAAACACATTCCCTTCATCATTTTGAATGTGCTGCTTTTGTGCACCAGATGAGTGGTGAGCATCAGAGCATGGCCCTTTTCTTGGAGCTGAGCCCTCTGCATAGACTCAGTCATGGTCCCGCCACAGCACACTGAAGCCTCCACTGAGGTGAGGTCAACTATTCAGATCCATAATGAAACAGTCCTTGTCCCCCAAAGCCTCCAGTCCAAACAAAAATGAGGGAACACAAAAGGATGTAATAAGAGAGGCAGGAATAGACCCCACATCTCCTACCCCACGGACCATGACACTCCAGTAGTCTCAGCCCTAATGCATTCCAGAGGGATCAAGAGCTCTCCTATTCATGGCTGTAATCAGCTGTTCAGTGTGCCGGACTTGATGTTCTGTGCGCGCGCGCACACACACACACACACACACACACACACACACACACACACGCATTTATGTTTTTACAACAAAAAGTTAATAATAACAGAGCAGACACCTCTGGGGACAGGTTACCATGACCTGTTAGGCTTTTACAGCTTAATTAGTACAATCGAGTGCACTGGTAGCAGCTATTCCTGCTGGCTGGAAATACAGCTATCAGTGCAATAAAGCAATAATTGCATTCCTACTTACACAGAAGAGTTATTAATTTAAGAAGTCAATTAATGTCAAAGATACAAATCGCTGAGTTTCCATATTTATGGTTTTAAAAAAAAGCCAGCAAAGAGGCACATGAAGAGCTGGGTAAAGTACTGGGTGAACTTTCCCAGCAAGTGTCACCCCAGCATTGATTCATTCACACACTCCAAGGGGAAGCAGCTCCTCTGGCCTGAGTAATGAGGTCTTAGCCGCAACCTGACAAAACTCCTGTATTAAGCTGCTTTTCTTGCATCAGCTTAAATAGCCTTATGTGACCTTTGTATCTCCCACTCCCCCAGTAACTCTGTGTAGAGCTAGATCCTATTTACTACTGAGACATGTTAGAGCAGCCTCAAGGCTGCTCTAATTTGTACTGCATATTAGTGGTCCCATCTCTGAGTATCACCCAACCGAGGGAAGTTCAGTCTGCCCTCTTCCCTCCCACCATGCCCCATGCGCTGACAGCAGGGAGGCCTGTGGCATAGCATCCTATGGACTTATCTACATTGTGGCAGTGGCAGGTCCTGGCAAGGATAGGGCCAAGCGCACCCCACCCACCTATATCTTCAAACATACTCCAAACATGAAATACATCAGTTTGGCCTCAGCCTCTGAGTTGTCTGAGAGTATCCGCTAAGGACAAACTCAGTGTTGGCACTGGTGTACACGGAGGCTCAGAGCATGCAGGTTGGGGGAAGCTAGTGCCAGGGCCCACCATCTCCATGAAAGAGATAAGTCCTCTGCCACCTGAGGGTCCCCTACCCTGAAAGGGCTTCCTCATGTGCTGAGGTTTTAGGGTAACTGGTCCACTAACAACACAGGTGCAGCCCTGTAGTCTTCATTTGCCCTGCTGTGTGGAAATACCACAGGGGTTCATTGTCCCCTAATCCGTGCCTGCCTCCTTGCTGTAGCACTGGCTTTTTTTTCCCCAGCTCATCTCCCTTTTCTTCCTTTCTCTGCCCTCTCAAGACTGTTCCTCCTTTCATGCTTCCTGGTTGTCTGTCCTCAGTTCCATAAAGTACTCTCCTTGCTTTCACAGCATTTTATAAAACCGTAAGAAATGCCGTACTAGGTCAGACCAATATTCTGTGCCTGACAGTGGCAGAAATGGATGTTATAGGGGGAAAGCATTGAACCAGATATCTCTATTAAATATCCCTATTTAATGATATATTGAGTGATGAACTTTATATAAAAATTAATTGCACGTTTTTATGAATTAGATTTTTCTCGTAAAAAAATATGCTTTTTTTAAAAAGCTTAAAAAATGCAGGTTCTTTGGGTTTTTTTAGATTTCTTAAGTTCTGTTAACATATTATCATCATGCAACACTTTTTCCTGGACACCGGAACAAGCTAAAGGGATTTTTATAGTTTCCTTTCATAGAAGAGCTTTGATTAAGTCTGTTTGGTTTTATGTTAAAGGATCACAACACAAAGCATGTGACAAATGGTGCGCCACTAAAATGCAGCCACCTCTGGTGGGGAGCACGGCAGTTCCCAGACAAAAGCCAGCAATTTAAGATAGCAAGTGAAGAAGAACAGTAGATCCCCTTGAAACTGCAGTGGCAAGTAGGCAGGCAGGATGTAACTTCCCCAACTGGTATACCATCGGGACCTAGGGGTTAATGGTGTTTGAGTTCCTTAGTGACTGTTAGCAGCCAGGACCTTGTCTTATCCAAGCAGTGATTGACAAGATTTTCCAAAGCTATATGACTCAAATTGGATGCCCAAAATGACTAGTGACTGGACAATCCCAACACCACTGCAGGCCCCAAGCCCCAAGGCCACCTCCACTGGTCTTGGCTCAGATTCCTGGCTGTGGGTGAAAATGTCCCTTTGTACAGTTCTAGACATCATTTGAGGACATTGAAAAAGGAGTGTCACGTGACCGTCAGCACAACACAGGGTAAAGGATGTGGTGGTTCTCTAGGGCTCTCAATAAGACGAGTGCAAGAGAGTGACATTTTCTTATAAAAATCAACAGATTTTATCTGAGCGGTTCACGCTTTTGGAGCTGTAAGCCTGGAAAACACTCACAGACCAGGCTTCTGAGCCTCATCTCTGCCCTGGGAAGGAAACCGTATTGAGGAATGGAACATACATAAACCCACAGGATGCAGGCATGGGTCTCAGAGGCATCAGAGAGCAGATGAATATGAAATCAGCTCTTGGTCTAAGTCCTGGCATCCCTAGGGTCGTGCAACTCAATCTCTCCAGAGATGAGCCTCTGGTTGTAAAGGAAGATTTCAGTTAGGTGATCTTATGAGATCTGAGACTAGAGAGAATGAGCACTGTCAACTTGCAAGGAAATAAATATATAAATGAAACTAGGATCAGAAAGAAAAGAGATGTCTTTTGGGTTTTTTTTTTCCCTAGGCAACTAAGCTGCTCTGATTTATTTTATGTGGTTTCTCTCACTCTCCAATAGAAATATCAGGTCTTGGTCTTCCGCCAACATTTATTTTTAATACCTCCCTATGTGTTTGTCAGTAAACAATTCTGAGTACAGAGGAAATGGCTAAACAATATAAATCCCCTTTCCTGGGCATGCATCCACTGCCAGGAAGAGCCAGTACAATCTGTCACCTCTTTTCGCGCTACACCACTGCTTTGCAAAACCAGTGCCTGTATTCTCCAGGCATAACAGCAGAGGCCATAAGGTTGGCAAAGTGCATTTGTTCACGAGAGCATACTGGCTGCCTCCATGTACACAAATCTTGCTTGTGCACTATGCAGATGTCCCCACTGGCAGCCTCAATGCGTCTATTTGTGCCCCTAGACACATACCTTCTTGTGCATACCTATGCTAGGTGCATCATTTGTGAAGCAAACTCATCACCCACAGCCCTGCCACAAAGGAAATAACTCAAATCTAAGTGAAGTTACTCCATGAAAACTATGTAGTAAAGTTAGCAGAGCCAGGAGTCATAATACAGGGTCTCCGCCTTTCCAGGGCATTATCTCTCTCATTGACATTGAACTGCACTCCATCCCGCTGGCTGTCCTCCTTCTGGTTCTACGTATCTTCCTCTCTTGTCTACCTAGTAGGCAGATTCAAAAGGAGGGTTGGAGAGAGCCATAGGCAATGCCTAGCCCTTTGCTTAGCGATTAGAGCACTCTGCTAGGATATAAGAGGTGCAGGCTCAAACCCTAGCCACTAAAGTACAAGGGCTTTTCTCCTCCAATTTTGCATTGGGCAAGTATGTGCATGGATGATCCTGTTTCACCACAGGGAAAATAAAAGCTACCTAAGCACCACTTAGGCATGTAAAGGTGAATCAGTCACTGTTCGGCCCCTGCATGGGGTGGCCAACAAAGGGAACACTCAAAGCCTCCCATCAGAGTCTTAAACTGCTGACTCCAGGACTAGCCCTAACCCTGTCCAACAGTCTTACCCTGCTCAGAAGGATATTCCAACGTTTCATTGCTTTGATAACCAGAAACCTTCTCTTGACATCTCCTTTAAAATTATTCATGAGCAGTTTATACATGCTTGATCTAATACCAGTATTATCCTTTTGCCTAAATAGCTTTTCTCCCTTCCTTGTATTTACACAGAATGTATTTGTAAAGAGTAAATACATCCCCCCCTCAAGCTTGCTAGGCTAAGCAAGCCAAGCTTGTGATATCTGTTTTTGGACGCTCTGTCTAGTTGGGAGAGCTGTTGGACAAACTACCAGCTACAAAGTGCCTGTCTTCAGGTCTTGGCGAGAAGCAGCTACAGGCTAAACCAAAGAACAGAAAAAACAATGGCTTATGTTTAATGTGTAAGTGAAAACAATTACTTAAAGCAAGGCTGTCCAGCTTCTGAGTGGCCAGGGCCCACACATCCCTTGGGCCATGCGCTGCACTGTGCGCCCACACTCTCACAGCAGAGAAGCCTTGCTGTGCCACATGGGTTGCTCTCAATGCCCCCACCAAGGGGTCCCTTAACCCTGCAGGCTACACCACCCTGCCCTGTCTGCCCTGCTGTGTCCTCAGAGGCAGGAAGCCAAAGCTGGAGGAGGGATGCAAGCCCAGAGGCAACAGCATCAAGAGAGCAATGAGAGGAGTCACGTGGTGTCTGGATGGGGAGCCTGGGTGGTTAACCCCTCCTGTTTCACCACGGGGAGAATAAAAGCTGCCTAAGCGCCACTTAGGCATGTAAAGGTGAAGTAGGATTCAGCCTTTAGTGATCAAGTCACAGGCCACCATTGGGATAGCCCTGACTTAAAGGCATGGAGGATGGCTGTGACATAGCACCAAAGAAAGATGATCCGAAGTAGCTTCAAAGCTGGGGGAATGCGTGGCCACTCTCCATTCCTTTAAGTGACTGCTTTCTTTTACATGGAGCCAAGAGAAGGCAGTACATGAGGGCAGGGGAGAAAGCAAGAGGGGATATGTACCATTCATATAGTTCATTGAGATACTATTGCTCTGAAAGGGAGCAACCCTGAGTTCCATCCTGAGTCTTTTATACCCAGGGGGCAGAAATCTCCCCACTGCTGCTGTTTGTCTATTTTATCCCATGACTATTAAATACAAAGAGCAGTGGCTTGGCCTCAAAAGGAGCAGTGGAGCAGCATTTGGGCAGTGCCTATCCTGTAATACAGTGGTTAGACCTCCCCCCCTGGTGCTTGGGAAGCCAGAGTTACAGGTTCACAGCCTCTCCAGGTGAGAGGTGGCCTAGAGCTCAGGACTTGCAGTCCCTGGGTAGGTGCCAGAACCACTCAGTTCCTGATGCTAAAACATGAAGAGATCTCCTCCTTGTCCTCACCTACTTTTTTCTGGGACCAACTCTCAGCTATATGTATTTCTGAGCTACATGCCCATGTATGTAGCGACATACATCCTGGCCAGCACATGGTCCTACTGCACACAGATGGCCAGGTAGATAGCTAGCAAACCATCATTTGATGCACAAAAAGAAACAGCATTTGTGCTAGAGCCCCCTATCCACTGGGAAGCACAGCCCTACAGCCCAGGTGGGATTAGAAGAGTGAGTGAGTAGAGCAGCACAGAAGAGTGAAATCTTTAGATCCTCCATTAACAGTGGTCAGATCCATACTAAAGTAGGATGCGTGCAGTGAAGGTCAATACCCCTTTGTACTACATGCTATAATTTACTTAGTAAAAGGTAGGCACTCTCCTGAATAGCTTCTAGGTGAGTGAGGCAGGATAGGTAGGAAATGTGAAGTGTGCCATTCAAGGTCCTGCTGGGTGGCCAACCTTGAATTTGGACCTCCTTAATGCCAGGCTAATGCCTTCACAGCAGGACGGCCCACCCCTGATGATACAACCCAAACACTAGAAGAGCCGTCACTGGAAGTGCCCTCTGGCTAGGGATAGGGTATCCAAGCACAGCCTTGTTGTGCTGCATATGCTGGCTCTGTTCTGTGACCTAAGCCCCTTTCTGCAGCGCTGCCAGTCCATCCCCTTTCACTGCAGTTGACCAGATGGTTTAAACTTTAAAGGGAAGCTAAATTTCAGGGCCAGGATTCCCCCTAGCCAGCAGCCTCCCTAGCACATCCTTTGCTTGTGTTCTCCTCACAATGATGGAGAGTTGCTGCAAAAGCCCAGAAAGCGAGGCCAGATTAAACTAATCTGGACCTTTCAACCCCATTGGCTTGAGCAAAGCAAAAAGGACTGAGCATTTAATAGGTTCATGCATCTTCCTTGGCACCGTGTTGAAGGGACAAGGAGGGACTCCCTAGAAGGAGCCAGCTCTGACCTGCTGGCCTGCCACAGAGCACAGCCATTAAGACTTTATGGAAAGTCCAGCTTGACTAACAGAGACAAATGCCCTCTGCAGAGAGGAAGGAGCTGGCCTGCAGAAAAGGTCCTGTATTCCTGGAGCTGGAGTGGAAAGAAAGTTCACACACTTCCCCCCACAGCCCAGCAGCTTCCAAAGGAATGGACTCAAACAGGATGCAGCTGGCCTTGCTTGAGGGCAGGTCCAGCAGCATGGGTGAGGTTTGTTGGTCCCAGTGGGAGTGGAAACGATCTGTGGGCTTCAGCCAGGATAAGCACAGAGTAGGCTTAAGGCCTTAGCAGACAATACTGTAACACTTGCAGAATCATCATTACACCAGTGAAAACAGTCCTGGACAGACAGTGCCAACCCTAGACAGAAGCAGTTTCACCCAATCCAGCGATAATTGCCCTGAATGAACCCAGGTCAGCATTCTACTGGCGTAAGTTATACAGGTTTAGGTTTCATCTGCCCATGCCAATCATGATATAGCTCTTTGCTTATAAGAAACAGGCTGTAACCTATCTTCCCCCCATCCCCACTCTGCTGCTTTGTGGTAAGGTGCAGTAATACCGAGTCACAGGGCAGGGCTGGGGCCCAGGCAGAACCATGTTCCACTCCCTGCACGTCCCTGTGATGGGCACCAGTTCCATGGGCAGGGTCCAGCTGGTGCCCACAGAGCCAGTGCCCACAGCAGGGAGTGCAAGAAATAGATTACAGCTCTGCCCTGGGTCCTGTGCTTGTCACTGCCCAATGATCCCGGCCCCAGCCCCAGCCCCACCTGGCCCAATCCCAGACACCACTTTCACCCACCCATAGCCCCATCCCATCGGCCTGGCTAAACACACCCTGCCCATAGGGGTCTCAGGCCATTCTCCATGCAGACCCAGCCTGCCCACCCACTCAGTCCAGCATCCCTGCAGTGGGTGCAGTGTGGGTGGGCCAGGGTGGCTAGGCAGCGGTGGGGGTGGCAGACACTGGCAGCAGCCACTGGAAATGTGTGGGCAGAGTGAACCACTGCTGCGGGGGCTGCTGGGAAGCCCAGTCCAGCTGCCACACTGCTGTGCTGCTGAGCCCCATGGACTACAGCTCCCAGTGTACCTGAGAGTTGCATGTGGTCCCACCATGGGCCAGCTAGAATCACTTGGTGGGCCAAATTCAGGCCATATTTTGACCACTTCTGCTTTGGCTGTGGACAGACCTGCTTGAATCCTGGTGTTAGCTCTCCTTGGACTGCTAGTTGTAGCTCTGCATGCTGCTGCCTTCAGAAAACTTGTGTTCTTGAGCTGAGGCCCTAATCCATCCTCACTGCAAGCATGCTTCCTTCAGAGCTGTGGAGGGGGACGGTGATGGGAGCTGTAGGCACTGGTTTGTAGCGCATCATTGTTAGGCTTTAATTCTATTTGTGTGGGGAAGAGGGTCTCTGGTTGATTCCCAGGGGCCCACAAATAATGGCACACCTTCCAGCTTTCTCCTTTCATCCATGCCCCTCTGGCCCTACAAATGGGCCTAACAATTGCCTTTTCTTCTGGTCCTGCACCAACTCAAAGTCATTCCCTTCTAGCCTGGTGTGTGTGATGGTAAAACATCAGCAGAAAGCCATTTCAAAGGTAAGTGGCAAGTGATGAGCTGCTGTGCCCAGGACTGACT
Source organism: Gavialis gangeticus (assembly GCF_001723915.1). Classification (NCBI taxonomy): domain Eukaryota; kingdom Metazoa; phylum Chordata; order Crocodylia; family Gavialidae; genus Gavialis; species Gavialis gangeticus. The sequence continues at coordinate 1,991,017 of NW_017728980.1, read as the reverse complement.
AGCAAGAAGCAGCAGCATACAGAGCTGATGGGAGACAGCTACTCCAAGGCCAGGCAGCAAGCATATGTGTCTGCAAATTGCATTAACCAATCATCCTCTAATAATGCACCTGCCACGTGCTGCAGTCTCAATGGACAGATCCAGGAAGGGAGGAGGGATTTGAAATTTAGCTCTCATCTGCTCCAAGCAAATAAAAGAAAGAGAGAAGAGAAAAGAGAGAGAGTAATTAGTTGCCATCATTGTTCCACCACCTGTGATGGTGGGTAAAATTAATGGGAAACAACAGAAGTCAGAGCTACGTGAACTGCCTCACAACCAGGCCGCCTCTTTGCTCACTTCAGATCTCTCTATTTGCCAATCTTCTCCTGGCTTTTGATGTCTGTTGTGTGACTGTGGGGTGTTTTTAGCAGTTATTATTTATCACTCGCAGTAAGAAAAAGAATCTTTAAAGTGGCAGAATAAAATGGGAAGGTTTAATATTGCAAAAGGCAGAGTCCCTCAGCCTTATGGGTTGTTATGATGATGATTATTTCTGTGAAGGGATGGAGAGTTGGTACAGGCAGGGCAGTAATAAATATCTCACGCTCTTGCACTGATACAGTGCTTCGCATCCCCAAGGCTACCAAAGGCCTGTATGAATGACATTATCTTTCTCCACAGTGGGAGGCAGCAGCACCCATTCACAGCTCCCATCAATCACAGCTGGAGTCCTGGGTGCTCAGCACCTCTGAAAATAGAGTGAGAGAAACCAAAAGCTCTGGGGATGGATGGAGAGCGAGCGTAATGATGGGAAGAGAGACAGCAAGGGGATAGACAGAGTACAACCATAGCTCTCTCTTACCCCATCTGGCTCTGGAGTTGGGGACAACAGCTGTCTAACACCAGGCAAAAGTGTAGAACTGGAGTGTAAATGAAAGAGTTGATACTACAGTAGGGATTTAGGCCCAGAGAATGAAATAACTAGACTGAGAAGAATTCAGAAGCTGTTTGTATAATGGGTAGAAAATTTCAGGACTCCAAAGATGGTCCCAACAATGGCTGGAGAATTCTCCCCCTTCATCCTGCACTGGTACATGACTGATTTGCAGGCCTGGATAGTTAGCAGCACCAAGGGTCTCTTCCAGCCTGGCTTTGTTTGTTCAATCAAAACCCAACATGGCTGTGCCGGGTGTGCCCTCCACCCCATGGCTACCTGGGCATGGTGCATTCCTTAGATTTGGCAGTGAGCTGCTACAACGTGCATCTCCACTGGGCTCTTGTTGGAGTGAGGTCAAAGGGGCTCCAGCTCCTCAAACTATTGAAGCAATCTCTTTGTGGAGTCAGACTTTCCATTAAAGGAAACACCTCTGCAACATGCAAGTGCCTCTCTGGCAAGAAGGTCCCAGGCTCATGTGACATGTCAGTGGATTCTACATGGCGCTGACCTGGATAATCAGACCAAGCATCACAGGAGCCAGTCAAAGGCTCCTCACCCCATCAGTGAGGCCTTCACTGGGCTCTCTGTATCATCACAAGCTGCCTTGCTGCATTGTATGTACACGATCCATTGCCTTTCCCAGCTGGAAGCAGGCGGGAGTAGGGCTCAGCTTATTTGTTTGCTTAGGGGACTACATTCTGCAAAAGGGCTTTCTTCCAAGACACCGTCTTGAAAACACTGTTTTATCTCTGAACCGACAGAATGGTTGGCTCATCAAATATTAATAAAAACTCAACCACTTCTTAAGAGGTTTTCTTTCAAGTCGTGGGGCTTGAGTGTGCCTCTAATATATGAGACAGGATCCCTGCCTTCCTCCTATTCTAACCTGCTTAAGGGACAACAAAGAAACGTTACTGGCAGCTGTTAACAAAGGAGTATTGGGGGAAAGCAAGTGTGGGGGACTGGGGCAGGATGGGCCCCATCTCCATCTTCTGTAGCATGTTCCCTTCTCTTTGCAATACACACTTCAAGGCTGCTGGGGCAGGGACAGGATGTCATGGCCTAACCCCAAGGAGATGGTTTGGACTAGCAAGCCTGGAGATTAAGAGCAATGGTTCGGAACATGGCAACTCTCAATCTTGAAGTAACCCATGCAGAACAGTACCCATCCACTAAGGCTGGCTGGAGGGGTGCCATTGAAAAGACACCTGACAAATGCCACCAGACAGCAAAGTTTGGGGAAAGTGAGAGAAGGAGAGAATTGGGGAAAAACGTGGTGGAATATGTATCTAAACCTTGGGACTGTAACCGCCTGTCTCCTTAACATTTTTTTGCAATATTAATCTGTTCTGGTTGCTTAGTCCAGGTTGCAGCAGGCCATCTCTCTGCCTGAGTAGTGACGAGAGAACTGCCATATCGAAGGTAATGGTCCCAGTCCCAGCTCAAGCAATGAAGACATATATTCTTAGAACGACACGTCCCTTGTAGATGACCCAAACAGGCATCTTCCTGGAAGTGGGGGTGTCACAGAGCAGGCCCTATGAGCGGCGTGATCTCCCTAGCACCCCCTAACGTGCCAAGTTAACTGTTTAGCACCCTCTGTCTCGCCCGCCACGTCTTGCTGTTATACATATATAAAGGAGGCTGCCTTACTGTTCTCTATGACACGGTGCTATGTTCGTACTGGCCCATATCCTCCAAGGAGTGACCCCATGCACCCCAGCCTTATGGGCTACGCATGCCTCCAGCCTCCCCTTTAGCACACCCCAAGCCTTGCTGATGTCCTGGACGTTGACTGGTCAGTTTGCTCTCCGCGCCCTGACGGGCGCTCTGGGCTTGCCACGTGACTGGCACCTCCCGTAGGCACTCTGACCTCGGACTTGCCACACAGCTGGTGCCTCCTGTAGGCACCCTGGCCTTGTCACTCAACCAGCATCCTGGCTAACGCCCCTGGGCTTGTCACGCAATCAGCGCCCTTACTGGTGCTCCCGAGCTTGTCATGCAACTCGTGCCCTTTTGCCAGTTCCCTTGTATTCGCTGGCCCACTCAGGCTGGCCCCTGAGCTGGCTCCTTTACGTTTCTCGCCGAGCTCACCCCTCCAGGCTTGTCTATACACTCGCCCAACTGAGTTTCTCCCCAGGTTTGCCCAGCTGGGCTCCCCAATAGCTTTGCCCCCTGCTGGGCTTCTCAATAGCTTTGCCCTCCCTGGGGCTTCTCAATGTAGAGGCAGCGCCCCACTGGGCCTGTCTCCCCACGCTGTCACCCACACAGGGGTTTCAATCGCCTGCACTTCCCGCGGTTGGTTACCCCACTGGGGTTTTCGTCGCCCGCGCTTCCCGTGGTACAGCACTCTCTACTGCGCTACTTATCTCGATAGTCACCCCACTGGGGTTGGGGGTCGAGACACCCCTCACAGCGCTCTCTGGGCCAGTCCCGCGCTCCACGCCCTCTCTGGGCTCAGGTGGCCCATAGCTGTGCCTGGCTCCCTGACCCTTCTTGGGGTCCTATGCCCTACTGGGCCAGTCCCGCCCTCACGGGCTGGGGTCTTAACCCCCACACGCAGCACCACACCGGCACCAAACAGCCATGCCTCCCAGGCACTGCTTGTTGTGCCCGTACAGGGCACCCAGGAGCCCCCAGACTACTAGGGAGCTCCCGTGAGGCCTCCTCACACCCCTACAGCCTCACCCAGTCCTCCGGTATAATAATGACCCAAAACCTAGAAACGTAAAGCCATAAACCAACCGGCTACAACACAAATAAGCCTCCTGGCTGGTCTTACATAAACAAAACACAAGCTATAAGCCAACCAGCTACAACATACAGATGCCCTGGCTACTCCTCATCTCCGTCAGGGCCTCTCCTCTCCATACCATTCTCCAGACTATCAGGCAGTAGGGCAACCAGGCTGGTTTACTCTACTTTGCTCTACAGCAGAGCTGTTACTGCTCTGGCCTCAGCCTCTTCTGTTTATATGGGCCAGGCCCAGCCCCTGGCAGTCAGCTGACCCAATCAGCTGCCCTAGCAACCGCCAGCTGTGTTGTCCTGTTGATTGGCAGCTAAGCCCTCTCACCAATATCAGTAGCAGGCACCCTAGTGTCTGCTACAGGGGGCTTGAACTGCTATATGCCTTTGTTGTCGATGTGATGTCCCCTAAGCTATTACTTTTTTTTTTTTAATTAAAAACTTGCTTGAATCTGCAACAAGTTTCCTGACAAGACTCTCTTCAGTCCCCTCTGGATTCTAATTGGACTTTAATTTGTGGAGCCATCATTTCTGGGGGATATTCACTGTTGCTGAGCACCCAGTTTCTCAAATGAAGTCAGTGGCCACTATGGCAACTAATTTCCCCTGAAAATCAGGGTCTTTTACCCACATTTTGAAAAAGGGACTCGTGATTTTTTTGTATCAGTTGTTAGGTGTCCATGCTGAGATGCCTTCCGCCTGATTTTCATGTGTGAAGAGTATCCAAACATCCCATTGATTCTAGGTAGAGGTGGGAGTGCTCAACACCTCTGAAAATCAGGCCCAAGGTGTGACAAGTTGTGCAACCCAAAATCAGAGAATAACTTTGTGTTTGTTTTCTTACTGTAGGTTTGCTTATGGGCTATGCATGCTGCTTTGTTATGGTAGCATCATTCAGGGCCACTGAACATTTATTGCAGGACCCTACCTACAGACTAAGCTGTGTGCGTTTTGGCTGGCAGCTTTGGTGGAAAACCAAGACAATATACTTCATGGGGGCAGGGGAGATAATTGTAAAAATAGAAGTAAAAATAGAGGTCAGTAGGGTTTTGACTTGATTTGCCCCATTTTGTACCATATAAAATGTGTTCGTACTCCAGGATTTTGTTTCCACATTGTTCCTACCTCCTGTTTTTCCAACCCCAGATGACATTTTCAGTGATATGCCAGAGTTTTTCCCTTTTTGTCTGAATCTTTTTGCATAGTTCTTTTGGAACCTCACAGGAAGAATTATTAACAACACACTTCAAGTTGTCTCAGAGAGGTCAAGCTCTCAGAGACCAGGTGCCCCTTGTCATACTGGCAGCATCATGGGACTGACTTGGAAATTCACTCAGAGTCTTGAACCAGCTCCCTCCTGGCCTGGCATCATTCCCTCCACATAGCACTGGTGAAAGACCATGAGAAAACAGCCAGTAAATAAGAACCTGTGTGCTGCTGAGTGAAACTGGGCTGAGGAAAAGCAATGTCAGATCCTTGTCAAGAGGGAATCGGTAGTGAATCATGGTGGAAGTGAACAAAAATCCTGATTGTGGCCAGTGTAAATCAACATAGCGCCATTGACTTCAATGCCAATTACTGCCAGCTGGGGATTGGACTTGCTAGACTGATCGATAGATAAAAGTGCATCTGTAGCATCAATCATGGGTTCAATAAGTGTAACAAAAAGTTGGAGAAAGTCAACTGAAAAAAAATGCCCCAATCAAACATCCCTAAGGCCTGGATAAAGAGATGAGCCATGCACCCTCCTTCAGAAAGCATGGATTTCTAGTTATTACCAATCTCTTAACAGAGAGGTGTCTCCTAACGTGAAGGTCAGTGAGCTCTTCTGGGATGCTCTTATAAATCATTGAGAGCCTGGAAAATATCCTCTGGTATTGTCATTCCCATCTTTCTCACATTTTCTTCTTAGTGGCCAGGCCCTTAAGGTCTCACTTGTGTGATGAGTCCCATTGATTTCAAGTGTCCCACAGGTTCGCAGAATGGCTGCAGTACTAATCCAAACTGCAGTGCTTGATATAAGGCACAGCTGGTTATTCCCCACAGTGCCATATCCTGCCTGGTGTTTGGTGCTCTCAGTCCTTCAACAGACACAGGCTTCATCCTAGCTCCAGTTTGCCATTCCTTTCCTTCCAAAGCTCGCTTTAGTTCCAGTCCTGAACTCTCTTTGTATCTGATCCGTGCCTCATTAGAGTCAATGGAAGGGATCCTAGGATAAAACTGCGGTCCTCATTGAGGTCTATGGCAAAATTCCCACTGACTTCAGTGGGATAGGGATCTCCTCTCCATTGTTTCAAAGCAGTTCTCAATCAAGCTCTCCATGCCGTCAATCCACCTACTTTGACTTGATGTTAAAAAGAAATGGAATGCTCTTCCCTGACACTAAACGCATTTCATCTTCTGCCTTATAACTGCTGGGAATAAATTCACAGATCCATAGATTTTTAAGGCTAGAGGGGACCCTTATATCATCTATAGATGATGAATAGAATCAATATGATGTATTCCAGTGACACTTTCTGATGGATGAGCGTCAGATGGTCCATTCATTGGGCACTCCTAGCATTGCCTGCAGCCAAACCACTGCAGTCAACTGGAATTAGGCAGTATTTGCTATGATGCCCCCCTGATTCAGCTGCTAAAGGAACAGGATGCAATTTAATGTTGGATTTTAAGGCTGAGATTTTGGTGTTCAGAACCATTAGGCAGCATCCCTGCCTGAATGATTTGTGCCTATATGCTTTTTTTTCAAGACACTCACGAAATAAAAACAAACATTTCTCAGAGTAGCACGTTCCCTAGAGCTGCTGATAGCTGGGACCAATTCTTAATTGGCACTTTTTTTTTTGTCTCTCCAGCAGTCTGTGCCAATTAAAAGGGATCTGCTATATTAGGCTGTTTTTAAATAACAATCACATCTGTATTAATATTTAAAAGGGGCTGTCACAGGTTTGAAATGTGCAGAAAAGCAAAGGGAGATGAGAAACAGGAGAGGTGCAAACTGCACTCATGCTCACACACGCCCATTTGTCTCAGTAGTGTGTAAACTTCAAAGGTGGTTGTATCCATTTAACTGCTGACTCTTTAGAGCATGTAGCCAAGATGCAAACTCCCAGCTTGAGACTTAAAAATGTAGTCATCTGAACAGCTGGCTTTATGGATCAGGACACCCATGAGGATCACAAAAGGAAAGTACCCAAACGGAGCCACCTGGAACGGCAAGGGAGCTGGCACCTGGCACAGCAGGTCCAGCCCCCAGGATGCCAATGGGAAGCTGCTACTTCCCACCTGTATACATCATATTGATTCTATTCATCATCTATACATGATATAAGGGTCCCCTCTAGCCTTAAAAATCTATGGATCTGTGAATTTATTCCCAGCAGTTATAAGGCATCCTGGTTTGAAGGTGGACCTGGCTTTGGGCGCCATGCTTTTAGAGACATGGTGTCAGATTCTGCCCTTGCTGACACCATTTTTCCAGCCTGGCCACACAGATAGATTTGCTGGGGTTAGCTCTGATTTCCACCAGGGGAAGAGGCCTTAGAATTGGATTAGCTTGGGGTGGGCTTGGGTTGCTTTTTTTATTTGTGTGCTTTTGTGAGATGAAAAGACAAAGACAGAAATCTGAGCACAGAGAGCACCACCAAGAGACATAGAGGGGGGAGAGAAATCAGAACTGAGATACAGGGTCTCCTGAGGATCTGGAAGCCAAAGGGAGATGAATTCCTGGAGCTGTCCAGACCTGGGTCATGGTTAATTGCATTTCAACCCCTGCATCCTGGACAAGCATCTCAACTCCTGCATCAGGGAGGGTATCGAGGAGGATTTGTGACTGGGTGGCCTAGTAGCACAGGCACCACATCATGGCAGAATGGGAAGGCACAATGCAGCCAAGCTGGGCAGTAACTCAAAATACAGCGTGCCAGCCTCACCTTCATCTTTAAGACCCTACCACCCATAAGAGGGGGTGGGGGGAGGAGACACAGATAGCCTAGATACCTAAAGCCACACAGGATGGGTGCCTCAGCCTAGCTGGTTAGGGAGACTGCTGCAGGTGAGAAATCTACTGTGGGGCTCTGAGCATTGCTTGGTGAAACGGAGGAAAGCTAGTTGGGGTTGATTGTCATGTGCAGCCTCCTCCCAGCACTCTGATGGCTTTCAGTCACTGGAAAGTCAAAGCAGGAATTAAGGATGCCAGTGTAAATGAGAATCTATCCCGCTCTATCTAGAGGGGAGGTGTAAGGAGAGAAAAGGGGCTCTGAGGCATTGCAGAGCCAGTAATGTCTGCCCCTATGAGAGAAGTTCTGTAGCTGGGATTTGGGTGGGGGCAGAAATGCCACTGTCTGGCATTGGTTTCTGCCTTCCTGAGTGATGAATAGGTGTAAGTGGCCGTGTAAAAGGGATTAGTGCCAGTTGAAGAGCAGCACAATTGGCACCCCAGTACTATCGCCCGAGGCACATGGCTTAGCATCATCTGTTAGGTTTTCATGGAGGAGCCCATGGCGGAAGCTCAAGTTCTGCCCAGCAGTTGCTGGTGGTTAGCTGTGTCATATTCATACCATCTTGGTGTGACTTACCTTAGCACTTGGGACCAGATCCTGGTCTGAATTCTGCCCACCACTTTCAGGTTTACACCAGCGTACCAGCGCTCAGGCTGTGGCCCTTGTGCTCTTTATTTTCGATGCCTTCCCCAGTGCCTACAGAACGGTGCCATCCCACCTGGTTTTTCCTCCTCTAAAAGCTGAATTTGCCTTATGTACAGTATCCACAGCATCCATAGTGCCAGGATGCTGTGATGCCATATGCTATCCCTCCTCTGCATGGCTGTGCTGCCTATTCCACTGTATCGCTGGCCAGCCATGAAGAGTGAAAGTAGCAGAGAAAGGGCCCTCAGGCCTTTCATGAAAGCAACAGAATAAATCTAATTTATTGACATAGGCAAATGCAGATAAAACTAAAACTGGAGTTAAAATAAATGCAAACCACACTGAGGTCTCACGTTATCAGCGCGGTAACATTTCCGTGACTATCTCGCACTTTCCCTGCCTGTTTTTGTCTTTGTAGCTTTCCCAGACAACTGGACCTTTGCTCTGAAGTGAAAATGAAAGCCGGGGAAATAAAAAAATAGCTGGAAATGAATTCTTCAGATCTCCTTCACGATGCATCGGCCCCATCTGCCAGTTCCCTCTGACAGGGAGTTGAGCGTGGGTGGGTGGCAGAAGTGAGGTTAAGGCAAGTTTTACAAAAAGAAGAGTGAGTTTCTACACCACTGGGAAATGAGGCTGGGCTGCTGGAGGCACTCTGCCTGGGCGCACGGCTCCAGGTGCCTCTGGGGAAAAGCGGGGTGGAGAGCAGCAGCCCCCAGCAGTCACAGATTTGTCTTCGCTTTACTTGGTGTGTCAGGGTAAATGGGAGCAAGCATGCAGGAGATGCTCAGATGCAGGTCAAGCTAATTAGGAGGTAGGGCAAGGCAGAGAGGGCAGGGGAAGAAACCGCTCTATTCTTCTGAATGCCTTCCCCTGCAAAAAAACATATTAATGGTACAAAATCAAACTCCTGGCAGGGTAGGAGTAAAATATCTGTTTGTCTGGCAGAGGCTTTCCCACTGATGGGAAACACCAGAGCATGATGTTGGATGGAAAGGCCCAGAGACTGTCTGGGCAGTATCCTGCTTCCCTGACATGCTCAATAGGTAGCCTTCTAGCTGTGCAAATGGCATTTCTGGCACTTACACAGAGTTTGTGATGATGTTGCTCCGCACATCAGATGTGCGAGATGGATGGTGTAAAAGACCTGTGAGGTGCTGGTTGTGGTAGCAGATGACAGTGGTTAAAAAGCCATTTCCTTTCCAGCCCCACTTCTCCTGCACTGTCTACAGTGAATGACCAGGGCTTCTCACCCATGCTTGTTGAACCTACACCCTCAGGCCTCATGTCTCATCCTAAAAGACCTGTCCCAGCTAAGCTAGGAGTGATGAGCTCAAGGCTAGAACCACTATTGGAGAAGCACTCTGTTAGGTGCTGCGCAGGAGGTCACACTGCATGAACGCCGCATTGCCTCTGGGTTGTCTGCTGAAAGTCACCTCCAGCTCCTCTCATGCCTTCTTACTAGCACCTGAGCAGAGCGCCTGCCTCAGAACGGCGCTGATTCCCTGTGCATGGGTTAAATTCTTGTCCCCCTAGCTTAATACGCTAGTTGCCCTAGCTGGGACCCTTGCATTCCCAAGCTATGGAGAGGGCTCGTAGCTTTGTGCAAATCTAAAAGCTCACCTGCCTATCCCACCATGAGCTACAACACCTGTCCCAGCTGGAACCTGGGCAGCCATGGCTCAGTCACTTAACTGCCTCCAGTTCCTCAGGCAGAGAGTGTCCTAGCACCTGAACTTTGCTCTGGGCTTGAAGTTGCTCATGCAAGCTTCTCTCTTGTACCTATCCTGATTGCTGCTTCCTAGTCCCCTGGATTTTGACTCTTGCCTCCTGGTTCCTAGTTGTAGCCTGGTGATTAGGCAGGAATTAGGCATTGTCTTCTGGCTTCCAGCCTGTGCCTGAGAGCCTGGCATTAGACTCCTAAACTTGCCCTGGTATATTGGATCTGCCTCTTACCCCTAGACTTAGTAGGTGCGTCCAGATATGCAGGCATGTGCGGTTTGTGGCATCATAAACTTCTTTGTGATGCCACAAACTGCATGTGTTGCATGTTAAACTGTGTGCAGCACTGCTAATTTGCAGCATGGGGGCAAAAAAAAAACCCCGGAAAAAAAGCAGCACAAAGCACAAATGCAGAGACAGGGAAGCAGGCTGCCCAGGGCTGCCTTCTCCCCCATATCTGCACATGGCGAAGCCCAAGACTGCCCTGGGCTGGTGCATCCCTGTCTCCATGTGGGGGGGGGGCACAGTGTGCCTCAGCTCAGGGACTCCCCTATCTCGATGTGCCTCAGCCTGGGCCCTGGGCTACCTATTCCCTCATCTCCATGTGTCGCTCCCCAGCTGGGCACAAGGTGCCTCAGCACAAGGGCTGCCTGCCCGCTATACCCAGCTATCTCCTCCCTACCCCCTGCAGCACACGGAGCCTGAGTTGGAGCCAGGAGGAACTGGGCACGGCCGTCAACAAAGGGCACATGTGGAGGCATGTGCTGTGGTACAAAGTAGCGGCACAAATTCATACCGCTGCAATCACACACCCCTGCTCATCTGGATCAGCCAGTGTGTCCAACTGTTGCCCTCCCATTCACGACCTCTGCCTGACTCCAGATCACCCATGGAAGCCCCAACTATAGCCACTCAACCGAGCAACCCCGGTTTCCCTGTCACTTGGGCTGTCGAGGGCTGATCTGCAGACCGTGCTACATTTTTACAGCTAAGCGTGTGGCATGCCAGAGCATTTGCAGAGCACTTGTTTTGCCTTTCATTGGGCTACTGAAATCAGCAGTGGACACTCCTTGGACAAAGGTCAGAGGGATTGAACAGGATTAAAATGGAAAACTGACCTTTTATAGCAGGAGAAACAGTGACATTGAAAAACAACATCCAGTTTCATTTGCTTGTGATAAAAGGAGGGGCAAGAAAGAATCAGCCAAAAACTCCACTTGCTGCATAACAGCTGCTCCTATAAGCTCACAATGGTGCTTGAATGAGTCTGATGCTTGGGTGAGTATATTGTAAAGCCAGGGCCTTTCCAGTAAGGAATCCACAAGATCAGGCTAAGTGGGCTTTGGCTTATTAATCCAAAAGACAAATTCACTGACAACAGGTACAGAATTTGGCCCTGGCCTTGTATAGCTTCAGACCAGAAGTAGTTCTGCTGGCAACAGTGGAACTGCATTGATATGCGGTTCACATGCAATACAAATCAGGCTCCCCTGTGATTTTGAGCAGTTGATGGCACATCTAGGTGGACTTCTAATATATGGCTTCCACTGGAAATACCAAGTCTCATATCTCGAGTGTTGCCAAATACCATATTTATAAATGGGCTGGAATCAGGGGCCTCAGAAGACTTCCACTCATCTTCCTGAGATAAATGATTTGGTCCTAGCTTCCAGGCTTTCCCAGCACTTAAGTGAACCCAACTTCCAAAACATCTTTGGTGCCTATTTTTTCATGCTTTGTACTGCTATCAAAAAGATGGGTGTTAATGATGGATACTGAACAGAAACTTCTAACATTCCTTTTAAGCTTTCTTAAAAATAAGAGAGATCTGAGTAAATATGACACGGGCAATTTGTCTTTTAAAAAAGGAAGACTTTTTTTTTTTAAGGAAGCAGCCATTTTTTGGAGTCAATAGGCCCTTCAACAGTATCTTCTTTGAGCTGAGGACAAATCTCTCAGTTAGGACAGTCCTCAGCTTCCCTGCATGGAGGGTCAAAGGGAAGACTTCTTGACCAGTCTTTCTTGTTTTCCTTTCTGTGTAAGAGAAAGTGGGAGATGCAAAGACCTAATTTAGCAGTCTTTAATCTAACTTATTCCAAACCACGCTTGTCACTTCCTTCATGTGCTCCCGAAGGATGATAGCCTGATTTCACAGAAGGAAAAGCCTTAAGCAAATCTTGTCACACAAGAAAATTGATTTTTCAAAACTGACTTTTACAAGATTACTGCTTTTTCCTCCTCATCTTTCTTCTATATCATTCCCTTACAGTCTCATGAGGCAGTTTCAGATCTAAAGAAATTAGAGATAATGTGTCTAAGTTGAAAACGTAAAAGGGGGAAAAAAACACACCCCTTTCAATCCCTCCACTCCCTTCTCCTTCCTCTGCTTGGCACTGCCCTATACATTTGTATTGTGAAGTGTCAAGAACAAATCCTGTAATCTCTTGCTGAAACACATATGCCCATTGCCCATTACCCCAGGGACTCTGGCAGGAAGTGATCTCAGCCCGAGTCTCAGGGTCCAAATCCTAGTGATGTCATTAGCAGGAGCAGCGGGGTCCAGCGGTGAAGACCCATAAGACACGGGTCCTATTCTTGGCTTGTCCATCAAACAAGAAATTGCTCTGGACAAGTCCCTTCTCTTTTCACCATTTCTTGTTTCTCTACATTCCTGTTGTCCATCTCTTACAGTTTATCTATACAGGCCTAGCCCAATGGCTGGGGTCTCCAGGCATTACACCAAGATGATAATGATGGTGAAGATGATGGTAATAATAAACTTTGAAAATAAGGTCACAACTATCTGTGCCAACTATGTTCCCCAGAAGGGGTGGTAAAGCCAATTCTACCCTGACTGCATGCCCTAGGTGTATAGTGCTGGGTGAGACAAGCCCACATGCGAATATGTGCAGCTCCAATAGAGTTATGTCAGTCAGTGAGAGGCAGTGGTCAGCAGGGCAAATAACATGCTGGCATGCATCAACCATTGCATCTCGTGTAAAACTAAGGAAGTGATACTCTCACTGTACTCGGCACTGGTGAGACCGCAGCTGGAGTACTGCGTCCAGTTCTGGGCGCCGCACTTCAACAAGGATGTGGAAAAACTTGAGGGGGTCCAGAGAAGAGCCACCTGTATGATCAGGGACTTGCAAGACAAGCCATATGAGGAAAGGCTGAGGGACCTGGGCCTCTTTAGCCTAATGAGGAGGTTGAGAGGGGACTTGATAGCAGCTTACCGCTATATCAAAGGAGCTTGGTGAACAACTGTTCACCAGGGCACCCCCAGGGAAGACCAGGACCAATGGATACAAACTCCTGGAAGGCTGCTTCATGCTTTATACCAGGAAAACCTCCTTCAGTCAGGGTGTCCAGACTGTGGAATAAACCCCCTCCAGTGGTGGTGCAGTCACCTACTCTGGAGGTTTTCAAGAGGAGACTGGACAGTCACCTCGCTGGGGTCACCTAACCCCAGTTGTCTTCCTGCCTAGAGCAGGGGGGCTGGACCCAATGATCTGCAAGGTCCCTCCCAGCCCCTAACATCGATGAATCTACATGCGACACATTGACACATTTGGCTCTTACTCTTACAGGATAAACAATGATTAGTCCCATTAAACTCAATGGAGTTACTCCTATGAGTAAGTACAGCATAAGTAAGAGTTACAGAATGAGGTCAAAGATTATTTGCCTCGGGAGTTTTCTCCAGTACTTGTAAAAGTTCACAATGGGGGATGATGCCATGACATTTAGGATGAGATGTCCAACCATTGCACAATCTCTGTCCCCCCCCCGCCCACACACACACACACACACACACACACACACACACAATGTCCCAGCATCACTAAGCTGCTGTGCAGGGTTATCATACAGCTTCCAAAAGGTGTCCAGGAGTCACACTCATAGTTTGTGAGACAAAATGTATGAACCCCTATATTAAAACCAAGATTACATTTCAGTTAGCAAGATAGGCGACAAACTCATGGAGGTGTCTCCTGGTTGGCCCTCAGGCACTACTGGCATTATGGCTACTTGCTTACTGCCCTATGCCAGATCACTTCTATTGCATTTCCACTATACAGCACAGGTGTAGTTACTGCCTTGGTATCAGACTTGGCAGAGGTAGCAGAGTCCTGGGTCAGAGAGGAGACTCCAGTACAGGGAAAAAATGGTGACAGGTAGGCAGGGGAAAGAGGAAAAGAGTCAAACTAGGGACTTCACAATTGCTGTTGATTTTATACAGTCATGGCCAGTCATATAAAGCCCTAAAAAAACTTGAATTCTCTCTCACTACATTTTGCTTGCTCCTTCTATGAGGTTTCCTCCTCATTCTCAATCATGAGACAACTCAATGTGTTTTGTAAAAGAAAAGATTGAACAAGGTTGTATTCAGACAGCTTCAAATATGCTAAGCTTTTTTGTTTCTGTGGTATAAATAATTAATCCCCTCACAGCTGCTGAGTTGAAATTAGACTTCAGTTTGAGATGGCTCCAAATCACGGTATGTTGTACAGTGGGGGTGCAGAATGGGGGATGGAGAAAGGAGGAGGAGATGGAAGGGGATGGGGATCAGAGCAGTAGAGTTTTTCACCACTGAGCTGTCTCCAACACACCTAACAGTCACAAGGTATCAAAATCCTGCCTGCTCCAAAATGGAGCAGAAACAGATGCGTGCTGTTTTAGGAGACACACCTGGCTATGGTGTCTCTCTGATGAGCTTTACTTCTTGGTTCCCTATGAGCGTGTGTACATGAGATGCTACAGCTACAGTGACGGGCACGAACTGTGACACTACCAGTAGTGCACAGTAGCTCATTGCTACTGCACAGTAGGGTCAGAAACACGCCATGCAGCGCCAGGACTGCGCAGTACCAACTGCGCAGTCGGGCACCCTTGTCTATGCGCCCACGATGTTGTTGCGTCTAGGCTTCCATCGTTTCAAGACTAAGTTTGAATGAAAGAAAGCATTTGTTTCCATCTATTCCTTTTTGTTTCAATCTATTTACTTCCTCAGCACAAGTATTTCTGGGCCGCTGTCTCTGTTGATGTAAATCAGTGGAGCCTTGTTGACTGCTGGCAGAGAATTTGACCCTTCCCTTCATATAAGATTCTGTATAACCATTCTACGGACAAACCCATTGAAATGTTCATGATGCAACATAAGCTAATAAAATTCCTACAATATTTTGGACTATTTTGAAGCATCGTGGAACAGCAGTGAGCAAACACTGCTGACTGGATCCCAATCTCACCGATACCGAGATAAACCTGGAGTAACTCCATTAGCTTCTGCTCACCCAGTTGCTAAGTGGAGCACACAAGCATCACTAACATCCTCTGTGTGTGACTGTTGTTAGAGGCAGATGAGAGGGCTCAGCTTGCCATATGCATGCTGTTGACTTGTGGATCTAGCTCTCTGCTTGGGCAAATATCACACTGCCCTGCTCTAACTGGCTAGTCTGCTTGGGTCAGTCTTGAAACACTTTGTAAATAATGAATCGTATAAAAAAGCAAAAGAAAAAGGCTTACACAGCAGATGGACCTTCTGCTTGCAAACAGAATTTCTCTGCAGCCGTCATGTTCTGAAATGGGTCAGCGAGCTGGTAGTTTCCACTCAAGATGCTGGTGACCAAAAATAAGGCTATACCGGGCAATATCCTCAGCTGATGGAAAGTGATATGGCTTCACTACATCAGTTTACACCAAATGATGCTCTGGCCCTGCTGTGCAGAAACTGAAATTTTGTGGGCTGGATTCTTACCTTATAACAGGAGGTCTTCAGGTCCTAAGATCCTCTCTCAGCTTTCACTCTGTTGGTTGTACTCTGGCAACTATCTATCAAAGACAGTGACAAGCATAAAGACAAAATAATTCAAAATGTCAGATTTGCATTATCGAGTCATAGGGGTGGGGACCTCTTATTTGCTTTTAAGCACCAGGCAGGTCAACAGGAAAAAGACATAATAATCCAAGAAAAGACAAATATTAATCTGTCCAAGATCTGATTATGCTATCCAAATGTTTCATTTGCCCCCAGTAAGGATCCAGGCTCATCTGAGAAGTAGCATCTCTAATTGGGTCCAAATTGATCACAGAGACGCATGTCTGAATGTAAGGTCTTCCTATGCTTGTTGATAACAGAAGCACTACAGAGGCAGAGCTCTCCATTCCTGGATGGGAGGAGTTGCTGTTTGCAGCAGTCAACAGCATTTCAGGTTTGCTCTGTAAGACTCAGCCTGTTTTGTGGAAAAGGCCCCAAATGCAAGATCTCATAGCAAACAGCAGTCTCCTAGAAGAGGTACTCATTTGGGACTTCAGTGGTAAAGTAAAAAATAATAGCTCTAGTGATTCTACAAGAAAGCTTGGTGACAGATTCAGAGATCTAGGACCTGAGGAGATACCCATAACAGTGACAAGTGGGAGAGAAAAGGGAAAGTGTGAGATCAGCAAACTCGGGACACTAGATTTCAAAAAGACAGATTTCATCTGACTGAAGGAGTTAATAGGCATGGTGTCATGGGAGGATAGACTGAAGGATAAAAGTGCCCAGGAGGACTGGGAGCTTCCAAAAGGCACGGTACTGGAAGCCCGACAAGAAACTTTCCTGACACAATAGAAGCACAAGAAGAATGGCAAGAGACCAATGTAGCTACACAAGGAGCTTTTAAATAGCCTCAAATGCAAAAAGAAAGCATACAGGCAATGGAAGAATGGGCAGGTCACCAAGGATGGATACCAGGAAATAGCAAGAGCCTGCAGCAACAAAATCAGGAAGGCAAAGACAAAAAATAAGCTGCACCTGGCAAAGGAGGTTCAAGACAACAAGAAGAGGGTTTATAAGTATGCTGGCCAGAAAAGAAGGACTGAGGGAGCTGTGGGTCCTCTGTTAACAAGCTGGGGGAACTCCTAACCAAAGATGGTGGAGCTACCCAACAGCTCCTTTGCTTCCGTCTTCACAAAAAAATCAAGCTCCAGCCAGACACCTAATAGAGATTACCTGGATAAGGAAAGGGGCAAGCTGAGGGAAGAGATAACAAAAGAGACCATCAGAGCTTCTGTTGGGCCTGAATGAACGCAAGTCAGCAGGGCCAGATAAGCTTCAGCCCAGATTTAAGATCCCTAAACAATGATCTTCATGAAGTCATGGGAGACGGGGCAGGTACCAGATGATTAGGAAAGTACCAACGTAGTGCCTCTCTTTAAAAAAGGCAAAAGTGGGGAACTACGGACAGGTTCGTCTCACCTGAATACCTGGGAAGTTGTTGCAGCATATCATTAGGGAGGCTATTTGCAAGTATCTGGAGGAGGAAAAGCTGATGGCAAGCAACGGACATGGATTTACTAGATACAAACCCTGCCAAACAAACCTGACCTCCTTTGACAAAGTAACTACTTGGGTAGATGAAGAGTGCTGTGGATACAGTGTATCTAGACTTCAGCAAGGATTGTGACAAAGTCTCTCACAACCTTCTCCTAAACAAATCGGAGAAATGCGGCCTAGATAAAACTCCTACAAGGTGGATAGATAACTGGCTCAGTGGCCACACGCAAAGGGTAACGATTAACGGGTCCATGTCAGAATGGCAGAAGATTTTGAGAGGATTCCCACAATTTGGACGCTGGCATAGAAAGCTTCTTGAGCAAAGTTGCAGGTGACACAAAACTGGGAAGGATTGCAAACATGGTGGAGGATGTGAGTGCAATTCAAAAGGAATTTGACAGCTTGGAAAGTTGGACTAGAGCTAACAGGATGAAGTTCAATGTGGACATATGCAATCTGGTACACCTTGGGAGGAATAATCAAAAACACAAATATAAAATGGGGTCACCTGGCTGGATGGCAGCTCCACAGAAAAGGATTTGGTATTCTTGGTAGATGATAGACTCAATATGAGTCTACAGTGTGACACAGCTGTGCAAAAGGTGAATGTGGTTTTGGGATGCATCCATAGAAGCATTAGGTACAAGACACAGGAGATGATTGTGCCTCCCTACACAGCACTGGTTAGGTCTCGTCTGGAGTAGTGTATGCAGTTCTGGGCTCCACATTTTTAAAAGGATGTGGAGAAATTAGGGTCCAGAGGCAGGCAACAAAGATAATAAAGGACTTGGAAGGCAAGTCATATGAAGAGAGACTGAAGGAGCTAGGCATGTTCAGCTGGAGGTGCTTAAGAAGAGACATGATAGCAGTCTTCAAATACTTGAAGAGCTGCCCTAAAGAAAAGGGAAAGCACCTTTTTTCCCTTGCTGCAGAGAGGAGGATGTGGACCAGTGGCTTGAAGTTGCAGCAAAGTGAGTTTATCTTGGATATTCAGAAAAAAAAAAAATGCTCACTGTGAGAATAGTGAGGCACTGGAACAGACTGCCTAGGGAAGGTGTGGACTCTCCATCACTGGAGGTGTTCAAGAAGAGGTTGGATAGACACTGGTCGGGGACAGTCTAGGCATAGCTGCGCCTGTGCTCCACTATCGGTATTTCCCATGCTTTTGGGCTTTGCTGGTTGTCCCTGCCTCCCCCCTGCTTTTCTGCTACATGTATCAAGGTGTTTTTAAACCTCTGTCAGCAGCATTGTGTGTTGCCTACAGCCACAGCTGGGGACTTTGACTGGGCTGTGCCAATGCTCCTGCTAGGACTAAAGCTGGAGGTACTTGGCTGGAGGATCTTGCCCCTCCACTCAGGGTCAGACCAATCCTCATATTTGGGGTCAGGAAGGAATTTTATCCCACAGTCAGATTGGTACAATCTGTGGGGGTTTTTGCCTTCCTCTCTAGCAGGGGCATAGCCCTCTACCCAGGATCTCTTGGGCATATATTGACAACAGTTCATAGAAGCAGGACATGGGTTGTTGTGGCTCCCCTGCGGTAGGTCAGGGTATTAGAGCTGTGTTGTGTCAGGGCTGATGGTAGTCTTATGTAGAGTTTAGATTATGGCTTGTATGGGATGGGTTGGATAGGGATGATCCTGCCTCAAGCAGGGGGTTGGGCTGGATGACCTCTGGAGGTCCCTTCCAGACCTACTTGTCTGATTCTATGATATGTATTTGGAGGAGCTGGGGGGGGGGGGGGGTT
>NW_017728980.1:1954933-1971453 GCF_001723915.1 Gavialis gangeticus | reverse complement strand
GCCCTTCCAGACCTTCTTTTTTTATTTTATGATATTTTTTTGGAGGAGCTGGGGGGGGGGGGTGTGTTCAGATGAAAACATTATCAAACCTTTCTCATCTCTGCCATAAGGAACACTTAGAAGGAGCAACCTTCAAAGTAGCTGCACCAGGGCAGACCAAGGCTCAGCCATCACTCTTGAAAAGCCAAGCCCTGGGACAGGATGGGGCTTAAGTGGGCTGGTGAACAGTGACATTACTGCCAGCCCCTTCCCAGGGTTGCTCCAACTGCATCTTGCCTGGAGCAATAACTGACAGTAAGCAGTTACCACATGATGGCTGCTGGGTGGCCTGTGAAATCAGATGGGTGATCCCAGACCAGCACCTACTGTAAGAGGGCCCTCATCATTTAAAATCCACCACACAAGGGGCTCTAATGAGTCCCTTGGGAGCAGTTCCAGTAGAGAAGCCAACGTATGAATGAGCTGCGGGTACTGAGCTCCTCACGCCATAGAGGGAATCCCAACCAGGTTACGGCTGCTGGAGACTTGGTCGGCGGGGGCTAATGCTTTATGCTGCACTCCATGAGCATTTCCAGATGGAGGTTAACGGGGTTCTATAGACATTGAAGCAAGTCCTTTTAAACTCCATCCACTGAACATTGTAGGATGGTTCAACAACTCTATACAACTATGTCCACGATTTTCAAAACTGGTAGGCTAACATTAGGCTCTAAAACCTGTTTTAGGGCAGGAACGGTGGAAATTCTTAAGGGTGGAATTCTGTTTCCCCTTTGGTACGTGCATGACCATTTTGTGGTTATGTATTTGGTCATTTTTGACCCTTAATACCAGCTACATATGTGAATATCTAAGCATAAGGCCTAGATAAAGGGGAACAATCCTCCTGTATTTTGGCATCAGAAACTGAGTGGTTGCGGTGCTCACCAAGGAAGTGGGAGAGCAATGTTTGAAGTGCTCTCTTGCCCCAGGAGAGTCTGAACCTGCATCTCTGACTTCCCAGTAAGGTGCTTTGACACTCAGGCCACAGGCTAGGCACTATCCCTCTAGGGCTACTTTTAAGGCTGAGCCACTGCCTCTTGTATTTTAACAGTCATTGGATAAAATGGACAGAAAGCAGTGCAATGGGGAAGTTTCTGCCCCCTTGAAGCCAGGGATTGCTCACTTCTAGAAGAGCAGTAGCAGGCATCTCACTGAGCCACACACCTTCTAGCTTGTTTAAAACCTGGTCTCACATATCACTAACTTTTGGTTACCCAGGGGGGCATCTTCAAAAGGAGTGCTAGAAAAGCCATTGGGTAATGCCTATTGTAATGTTATGGATGGCGTGCTGTGCTAGGAAATTGAAGAGGTACGGGTTCAATTCCCCCTTCATTGATGGAGACCAAGAACTAGGGTCTTCATGCGTGAAAGCTCCAGCTGCTCAGCTATTACAGCTAAAGCATGGGAGCAGCACTCTTCTTCATCTAGCATGATGCCTCATCATGGGGTTGTGCCCAACTATGTTTTTGAGACTTAGGCCCCCAGAATGGGAACACATGTATAGCTACTAGGGCTGTGTTAGGCTTCGGACAGAGCTTCGAATCCGGAGAAGTTTCGGACACTTCAGGGTCCAAGGCAGCATGTCCAGGTCGAAGCGCTGCCTCATTCGGCTTCCCAAAGCGCTTCAGAGGTTTCATGGCAGAGGCTACCATCCTTGCACGTTCCATCCAAATTAGACAAAAAACAACAAAGTTATAGATATGTCATTGATTCCCCCATTATACCCTATGGCCGGATCTCCAAGGTGGCTCCGAAGCTTCGGCTGGATCGAGGTAGAAACCCGGTCTCGAGCTCCGGATAGGATTGCCGCCATCCAAAGTGGCCAGATCCGAAGCCGGATCGGATCGCCGCTGACTCACACAGGCCTAATAGCTACAATGTACACAGTCTGCAATGTATGCCCAGTCTATGTGTGTATGCTTGTGCATCCAGCCTGCAGGGGAATAGAATTGAAATCTGCCTCTAAGTGGTAAAACAATCACTTAAGTAGCTAGCAAACTGCCATACAGAAGCACAAAGGGAAATAGAAATGTGGTCCAAGGGCCTTCCTGGTTTTCCTTGACTTCAGCAGGAGCTGAAGAATGCTCAGCAAATCTAAAATCAGTTACTTACTTAAGGGCTTAATTAACAAAGTAGGAGCCGAACATTATGCAGTAAATCTGTAGGTGGAGGTCTAGCCCTTCTAGTTAACCTGTTACATTCCGGCATAAGCCTATGAGAGTGTTTTAATGTGAATAACAAAGATTTATTAGGGAGAAAGAAGCTTTGACTTGAAGATTAAAATTATGCCTGCAAGAAGAGAAGATAACCAAACTCAATATCAAAAAAAGGGAATTAAGAATTACCAGCAGCAATTTAAAATGTCTTTAGAATTTTTCAGTGAAAACTGGCTTCTGCAGTGACAACATTTCTCTCTCTTTTTGTTGCTTGAGTTTTTTCGTGAGTGTTGGGGCAGCTACTGTGTGAAAATAAATTCTAACGCCAGCTCATGAGTTGCCAAATCTCCAAATTGCCACCAGATCTACTGAAAGGATGCCGTCTTGGATTATTATAAATCTCTTCTCTTGGCATCAGCTGAAAGAAGATTCCCAAATAATTAGTATTGCCCCGTAATACCATGGGGCAGCAGACTTTATAACACAGTTACATATGTTGATATTCCTAATGTGTGCAACTTGATCTAGGCACGATTTAGCTCTGAATAATTACTGATCTGGAAGGACTTGACTAATGTCTTGCCAACGGAGAAGCTGCGTCTCGTCCAAAATGAGGATGAGCCAATGTCCAGGCAAATATGACAAAAGCCAAAAAGGTGGCTCAGGGGACCCAGGCATAGTGTGGACAGCAGCCGGTTTGTAGCTATTTAGTCAAAGCCAGTACTGAGGGAGACTCTGTTTGTTTTCCCTCAGACCGGAGCTACAGCACTAAGGAGAGCCACAGCAGCAAAGATAAAATAAAATAACCTCGGTGTTCTTGATTCCTGAGACTATTTTTTTTAAAGGTCAGTTTCTAAGAAGCCTATGCAGGGTTAGCAAATTATGAATAGGTCCTTTAATAAAAAAAGATAAATCCGTTGTTAGAGATTGTTGGAGAGTCTAGCCAGCCACTCACTAAATTGCTTTTAACCGGGGCTCATCCCTCTGATACCTTTTCATGATCTGCTTGTCATTGTCACAGACTGTTGGTATAAGGAGCTTGCAGCATCCTTCATAAGGCTATATTTGTGTCCTGCTGATATAAATTGTGACACCCCCCACTCCAAAGTCCCTTTCAGCCCCCACCTGGGACCCTACAGCACAGAGTTGCAAAGTCACTCTTCTTCAAAACCCTCCCCAGCCAAGGGAGTTATCTGCAACTAGAAGGCTTCACATGCAAGGGTGTGCAGTTGCCATGCCAAAAATAGGGTCAATGTGGGGCAATTTGTCATGAGTGGTGTAGGGGGGGTTGGGGCCAGCACCTGTGCTGGCCCCAGCAGCCTTACCTGGGGTCCTGGGGGCCTCCTGGGGCAACAGCAGTGGTCATCTGGGTGCTTGGAGCCTAGCCAGGAGCCAGAGCATGCCAGACTCCACTGCCGGTGGCACACACTGCTGCTGTGTGCACTACCCTGCTTTTTTTAGCAGCAGTTTTTTTTGGCACCGGGATCTCCTGGTGTCATAAAAACCCACCACACTGAAAATTAGTTGCACAGTAAATGGGTTTGGAGTGCTACAAATGGGTCTGAGGTGCTGCAAACCATACGTGTGCGCTCATTGGGATGCGCTCAGACAGGGCAAGCAGCCAAATCAGTGGCAGAAGAGTGCTAAGCAGCTGTGACTCTTTACCAGCCTAACAGGTTCACAGCCAACAGAAGGTTTCCCCAGAATTGGTCCAGCAGTTCTGCTCTCCTACCTTTGGCACTGGACAGTAATAGATAGCTCAAAGGGAGCCAGAACTTCTCCCCTCCCCCAAGTATGTGGCTGTCCATGCATCCCTGCCTATGGGAGACAGGAATGATTCATTCCTGACCCCCAGGGCCATCAGTTTCTACGCTGAAGCATGAGGTGTAGCATGCATAGAAATGCAGCTTTTAACTAAATCTAGGCCATGGCTCCCTGATCCCTCACTGAAATGGATTCCACAGGCTGACAAAGCATCATCTTCTCAAATAACTGGCCTTTCAACAAATCCCAGAGGGGGTGCAGGAGGGACAAGAACCCAGATAATCTCATGGAAGAAATGTATTACAAGATGAATACAAGGAGACCTGACATCTGCTGGGAGGAGCAGTCAGCCAAATTTAACCGTTCACATAGGTTCGTAACCTGCATACAGGACCTTCATCTAACACAGGAGGGATACAGTCCCACTAGGGGGAATGCCTTACTGGACTTAGTGTTGGCTACGGGGGATGACCTGGTAGGGGAGCTGCAGATTCGTGGTCACCTTGAGGACAGTGACCACCAAATAAACAAATTCACCATACGGCATACAGTGGGTAAGATAACTGGTAGGGTGGAAGTGCTTGATTTTAGGAAGGCTAACTTCAGTGTGCTCAGGAGTCTACTTAATTTCATAGACATTTGGGCTGGAAGGGATCCTGGAGGATCATCATAATGATGCAGTGCAGGATAGGAGTATCGGTGAGATGGGAGTCCAGGCAGCGTGGTCGTTCCTAAAGGAAGTGATTCTTCGGGCGCAAAGGGAGACAATCCCAGTGTGAGGGAAAGGAGGGAAAGAGGCCAAAAAACTTCTTTGGCTAAGCAGAGAAATCCAGGGGAGCCTAAGGGCAAAAAAGCAGGCATATAGGCAGTGGAAGTAGGAGGAAGCTACCAAGGAGGAGTATACCTACTTGGCGCACACTTGCAGGGAGGCAGTCAGAAAGGCCAAAACAACTACAGAGCTGAGGCTGGCAACACAAATTAAAGACAACAAAAAGTCTTTTTTAGGTATGTAGGGAGTAAAAGGAAGGCGCAGGACAGCATAGGACCCCTACTGAACGAGGAGGAGCAATTAGTGACAGACAGGGGGACAAGGCGTCAGTGAGTTTTTTGCCTCTGTGTTCCTGAACAGGGCTCAAGATAAGTCTCCTACCAGGTTCTTAGATGGGCATCAGAGGGACACCAGCCCACCAACGGTTGATGCTGACTTGGTGCAGAGTCACTTGGATGGACTGGATGTGTTCAAGTTGGCAGGCCCGGATGAGCTGCATCCGAGAGCACTGAAGGAGCTGGCCGGTGTCATAGCAGAACCACTGGCACGGCTGTTCGAGTGCTTGTGGCACTTGGGTCAGGTCCCAGAGGACTAGAAAAGGGCCAGTGTGGTCCCTATTTTCAAGAAGGGGAGGAAGGAGGATCTGAGTAATTATAGGCCAATCAATCTCACTTCCATCCTTGGAAAAAGTCTTTGAAAAGATTGTTAAGGATCATATTTGTGGGAGTCCAGCAGGAAAAAATAATGCAGCAGGGAAACCAGCATGGATTTGTAGGAGATAGATCATGCCTGAATAATCTGGTTTCATTTTATGACCAAGTCACAAAATGCTTAGACGCAGGAGTAGAGGTGGATGTCGTTTTCCTGCATTTTAGGAAGGCCTTTGATACAGTATTTCGTCCCATTCTCATAAATAAATTAAGAGGCTGTGACTTAGTTGTTTACACAGTCCGGTGGGTGGCAAATTGGCTTGGGGTCACACCCAGAGAGTGCTAGTAGATGGATCGGTATCGACCTGGAAGGATGTGGGTAGTGGAGTCAGTCCTTGGACCCGTACTCTTCAATATCTTCATCAGTGACTTGGATGTGGGTGTGAAGTGTACTCTGTCCAAGTTTGTGGATGGTACTAAATTGTGGGGTGAGGTGCACGCTCCGGAGAGTGGGGAACGATTGCAGGCAGACCTGGACAGGTTGGAAAAGTGGGCAGTACGCAATAGGATGCAGTTCAAGAAGGACAAGTGCAGAGTGCTGCACCGCAAAAATATCCAGCACTTATACTGGCTGGGAAGTGACCCTCTCAGCAGCACAGAAGCAGAAAGGGATCTCGGAGTCATGGTGGACTCCAAGATGAACATGAGTCATCAGTGTGATGAAATCATTGGCAAAGCTACCGCACTTTATTGTGCATCAGCACATGCATGACAAATAGATCCAAGGAGGTGATACTTCCCCTCTATGAGGCATTAGTCAGGCCACAGCTGGAGTACTGTGTCCAGTTTTGGGCATCGTACTTTAGAGAAGGATGTGGATAGCCTTGAGAGGTACTCTCCTCTACCTTGGGGGTCTTTAAAAGAAGGCTGGATAGGCATCTGGCTGGGGTCATCTGACCCCAGCACTCTTTCCTGCCCAGGCAGGGGGTAGGACTTGATGATCTGTTGAGGCCCCTTCCAACTCTAGCATCTATGAATCTGCTAGAGACGAGTGAAGTGAGGACCTGCATGGAGAAGGTAGGTTGAGGGCCTCCAGTCTCCCTGTTTGATTAGGAGGAAGGGGATGCACGCTGAAACTGGAGGCAGCATATTCCAAACTGATAATAGGGAATATTTGTTGTCATGCCACACCATTAATCCACGGCACACACTGTCCCAAAACACTATTGATCTTAGCAGGATGTATGAAACAATTGGGAATCCAGAGTTGTTACAGCAAGGGTGAAAAACACTCAAAGTGATCAGAAGGGATAAAAACCTTCCTGCTTCAAGACACAGCCAGCCTCTCAGTAACTGGCCAGAAAGATTATCCCCAGGGCAAATTATCCCATAGCTGCTGCTGCTGCTGCTGCTGTTACAGGGCACTGTCCAATACAGTGTACTGGACACCACTGTGTGATCCATTAAGACGATTCCCATGCTCCTAGAAACAGAGATGCTGAAGAGGAAAGCAGAGGCCCGCTGGGCCCTCAGAAGGACCCTGAAAGCAAGCGCCCTTTCGGGTTGTCTTCCCTTCAGTAGTTTTGAACTTGATTCTCCCGCTGGAGGAGTTCACTTACCTATGCACTGAGCACAAGAATAAACACGTTAGCAGAATTAGTGGGCTTACATGCCAGTCACAATAAATCCACCTAAATAAATTCAGTTAAGGGGGGGCTGGGAGGAAACTTACTTTGGAATAATCCCGTTAAATGATTTGAGAAAACATGAATCATGTGACAAAATTGGATTAGCCAATTTGTTTAAGAAAAATAAATAAATAAATCTATTACGTCAGCCTGTTGTGTGGCTGGGCAAGTCAATGGAGGCAGGAAGGAGTGAAATCCCTCTCATGGCTGCTTCTCAGGGATGAGATGGGAGGAGACCTGCAACATGTTAATTGATCAGTAAAACTCAGCCGCCGAGAAGGAGAACAGTCTGAAAATGAGGCAGGACTGGACAGCATCCCATCTACATGGCAATAAACCTCACACTTTGGGCCTTCTGTCAGGGACCAGTGTGTCAAGCTGCCTTGATGAAGGGCCATAAGATAGGGAACCTGCAATTATTGCTCACAGCTCTGCAGCCAGCACCTCTCCTTCAGAAATCATTCATCAGCTCTTCCCACCCCCCTGGGAGCAGGCTGTGGTGAGATCAGTTAAATAAATGTTGGTATCTGCTTTCTTTGCCTCCTGTTTCTGGCCTGAAGTCACACATCCAGCTTTTTTTCCATACAAGCAAGGACTAGAAACTCACTTTGGGGGACAAGGTGAAAACAAAAGTGCTTGCGTGATCCACTGACTCCAGAGGCTAAAGCTTTAAGAAAAACAGGAATTACTGCAGGAGGTGACAACACTACGATAGATGACAAAAAAACCCTGTTTCCTCAGTACGTGGGAAGAGCAGTACCAAAGGGAGGGGCAGCAGGTGCTGTCTATACAGCAGTCTTAGGCTGTGCGCTAGGTATTATGCATGAGATTCCTATCAAAGGCCTGTGCAGTATTTAAACCCTTGTTAGAGGGGTTAAATGGGCCATAAGTAGCGCACAGACCTGGTACATTACATATCTCCTATAAAGAGGTGATGGTGGGGGGGAATATTAAACAGTAAAATGAAAAGACTTTCAGATCTGAGGCTTTTGCATTTTTGTTTGATCTCAAAAAGCAAAACACAGCTTGTGAAGTGGTGTGAGTTTCTCCTTTGGAAAAAAAAATACTCAGCTCCCACACCAGGCCTTTCATCAGGTCTTAGCTGACTTTACGGAGGAAGCCAGCATCATTTTCCTCTTTTGCAGGGAGGAAACCAAAGCATAGGTGGGTGACTTGCCCACAGTTACTCATGAGGCCAGTGGCAGAGCCAAGAACAGAAGTAGGGTCCCCCAAGCTCCAGCCCAGTGCTGTGTCCCGCAGGCCAGAGCAACTCCCTAACATAGCCTTTCTGTGTTCGATGTGATCTGTATTTAAGCACAAACCTGCACTGTTTGAGCCAAAGATCAAAATCCTTTGCAATTAAATTGTGCTGTTTCTCCCAATTTACAGCTTAAGTAAACTCTCTGGAAAGAGGGAAGACTTCTTGAGGGACACGTGCTTTTGCAGCAGAAAGAGGCATCCCAGGAGATTTCACACCTACGTGCAGGTTTCTTATTTCAGTTTTGGATCCAATGCCTCAGATTCCCTGCTGTGCTGAGCATCTGCCCGGCACAGCAAAGACAAGAGGCTGTCAGAGAATTGGTTACAGCTGCCTGATTTTTCTGGGCAGATTTGTACCATGCTAATCCCCAACATAGGTTAGAACATCCTACAGGATGCTGTGACCTACATCAATTGACTACTCTCCATCAGGGACTCTGCACAGCTGTGCATAGTGCCCACTCCTCACCCACTACCCTGAGACAGAGTAGGGAGCTGCCTCAAGGGCTACCTGGTCCAACTCTGCACCAGCTGATAGCTCCATCTGCCAGGGGAGCTCCTAGCTGCACAATCCCGCTGCTCGCCAGTTCCTTTGTGCCATTCAGAATATGCAAATGTGCCAGAGCACAACTAAGAACCTCGTTCCCGCTTCCTCTTCAGTTCTTGGCTTAATCAGGCTCAGGATGTTCCTGTGGGCTCTTAAATAGCTTTGGTTGCAGGGCGGGCTGCATTTAACAGTGATGCAAGTGATTTTTGTGGGACATGAGAGGTTCCAGAGTATAATTCATGAACCATAGGTTGCATCTGTGGCCTTGATAGATGGTCCATGAATCATACTCCCCCACTCACTCCTATTACAAGTTTGATCATAAGGCTGCATGGTGTTTGTGAGAAATTTGGAGGGTTGACAGAGGTCTGTTGACCCAAAATGTCTGGGAGCCACTGGAGTATGAAATGGGTTGCAAAGCACTTGGGAAGACAGATGCTGTGGAAACATAAACTATTGGCCACAGTCTTGTCAACTTTTACTGCTGGGGACTATGTTTGGAAGGGGAATTCAGTGTTGTTACATCTAACACATATGCTGCTAAGAAGCAGATGCATATATGTTGTAGCCATGTTGGTCTAAGAATTATAGATAAACAAAAACCTTGGGTTAGAGGCAATATCTTTTATTAGACCAACTAAATAGCACCAAAAAAATGTTTTTCTTTGCAGGCTTTTGGGTCCAAAATGCCCTTCTTCAGGCTGAGAAGTCAAAGATTTCTTTTCTACCTGGGAGACCTTTTACAATCTTTGACTTCTCCTCAGCCTGAAGAAGGGTGTTCTGCTTCTTAGCAGAATTGAAAACTGCAAGTCTCCAGATTTCCTACACAATCTGAGGGAAAGAGAGGTGCCTCAGAAGGGAAGCCACAGATGTCAGCACAGTGAGCAGGAAGCCACCCATGCCAACCAGTAGAAAAGCCCAATAGAGACTTAGATGCCTTCTTCTGAACTAGAAAGAGGCACCTCTCTCTACTTGGGATTCATAGATGCAGATCCAAGGCCTTCCTCCTCTGCCTTATTTAGAACTGGATCTAAATAATCACTATTGGACTAGCTTCAAAAAGGGAACACACGACTGCTTTGCGTATCCCCTGCTCCTCAGGTGTAAGAAAGGCATAAGGCAGCTTGGCGTTGTCAAGACTTAGGTGCTTCTGTTCAGGACACCTGGCGGGAATGTAGCTCAAAAGCAGATTGGCTAAGTTTGCTGACAACACCAACCTTTGGGGAAGTATGTCCATGCTTGAGGATAGGCTGGTGATCCAGGCCGACCTTGATAGGCTTGCAAGGTGGGCAGATGAAAACCTGATGGCATTCAATATGGAGAAATGCTAGGTGCTTCACCTCACGGGGTTGGGGGGGACCCCACATCACACTTATAGGCTCGGCAACACTACACTCACTAGCACTATGACTGAAAGAGACTTGGGAGCCATGATTGAGCACAAGCTGAACATGAGCCACCAATGCGATATCACAGCTGGCAAAGCGAATAAAACTCTGGCTTGCATCTACCAATGCATCTCAAGCAAGACCCAGGATGTCATCCTCCTGCTGTACTTGGCATTGGTGAGGCTGCAGCTGGAATACTGCATCCGATTCTGGGTTCCACAGTTCAGAAAGGATGTGAAGAAGCTTGAGAGGGTGCAGAAGAGAGCCACATGCATGACCAGAGGGCAGGAGAACAGGCCTTATGATGAGAGGCTGAGAGCCATGGGACTCTTCAGCCTGGAAAAGTGGAGGCTCAAGGGTGGCTTGGTGGCAGCCTATAAGTACACCAGGGGTGTGTATCAGGATCTGGGGGAACGTCTGTTCACCAGAGCACCCCAAGGGATGACAGGGTCCAACAGTTATGAACTCCTGCGAGACCGTTTTAGTCTGGACATAAGGAAAAACTTCTTTACTGTCTGAGCCCCCAAGGTGCAAACACCTACTCTGGGCACTTTTAAGAAACATTTGGATGCTTATCTTGCTGGGATCCTTTGACTCGAGCTGACTTCCTGCCCTTTGGGCAGGGGGCTGGACCCAATGATCTTATGAGATCCAACCCTAATGTCTATGAAATCTATTAACTTTACTAGTGGAAACCTAAGCAGCAGGGCACTTTTAGGTAGTGGCTGAGCAGAGGGCTTGTGAATGCCATTGGCACCTAGATGTTGGCCTTAGGTACCCAAGTCTCCCATGTAACTCGATTCCTAGGAGTCTGATCCAGTATAACCTCTGTGAGGACTCAGGACTTCTCCTGTTATTTTTAGATGTACATTGCTCTCTGTGCAGTGCATGTTTATCAGTGCAGGCAGTGGTCAACTACTGGGGGAGTGTTCATGTACAAACACGTATACATGCAGCATGGGCTAAATTCTCTATTTCTGTTCCAGGCATTCAGATGTTGCAAAGGGCTTTGTTCCCACCTAGCCCTTCGAAAACTCCCCTGACCTAGTGTTATGCTTAGTTGATGTAATGTAATGGGACCAGTAGAACTAGTTCCTGGACCACTGCTAGTAGTTGGTTACTACACTGTGTCCTTCCCCACCCATTTTGAAGGTGGAACACAGCTCACTTCTGCTCCACCCATTCTCAAATGGTAGTAAGTCCTTTGGGGACTAGTGTCAGCATACATAAAGAGGATCCTGAAGAGCTCTAAGAAATAGGAACCCTGTGATTGCAGGTATCCGTGTAATAAACACTTGTCCAAAAGAATCCTCAAAACATCCAGTCTGGTCCCTCCCACGTGTCCTGGCCACGTGCTTCCCACTAGCAAACAAAAGCCCTACAGTGGGCTATAGGAGGAGAGCAGGGGAGGCTTGCCCTGGTCTGTTATGTAAATTATGCTCATATGATCCTAAAACATGGACTGTTGCTTATGCTACTGAAGGAGGCAATCCCCACCTCCTCCAACATTGCTTTCCAGTCTGACCTAATGAAAATTATGCTGGAGGAGTTTCAGAGACAGGGTACCAATTCTTCCCCTAAGCTCTTATGAAGGAAGGTCCAAGCATCATGACAGTGAGGAAGAGGATCAGACCCCACATAGTTAATTATTTTGCCCCGTTAAGATTCTGCAGCCTGATGAGCAATCAAAGGCATGTGAGACCTCCTGGACTCGCAGACGTAGGAATTATCACACTTAGATTATATGGGAAATCAAAACGGAGGTCTCTTCTGCATAACAAGGAGTTATTATCATCAGAACCTGAGTGTGTTTAAAAACAATCAAGCATTGGAGGTGGTTGACATCTCACATTGGGGCCAATCAAACCCCCAACATGTCCATGATAATAGCCTGACATCCTGAACTCTTGAAATTCTGGAAAGCCTGCAATTTCTTCTTTGTATTTGCTTGTCTTCATGGAAGGAAACTTGGAAAGGAAAAGACTGACAGAGTGGGCTAAAGCCTGGGCAAGGCAAATGTCTTCACAATCAGTTCCACCAGTGCAACTCTGTCATGAGATGTAGCACCTCTGTTTTTCTCTGACAGTCCCCCTCAGCCTTGACATGAAACACTGAGCTTTCGTGCGAACCTTGGGGATTTCTTGGAATACCTGCTGTCATCACACAAGGACACAGGAGATGACTATAAAAGTCTGCAGATGAAGGCAGTGCTCCAGGGCTGCTCAGCAGGACAGGGAGCTATAGACTGCAGCTAAGAACATGCCTTCTGTGGTATTTGATGTCCATCAGCCACAATGGAGGACACCAAAGCAACCATTTTTGAGGCAAAGCTCTCAAAATGGTTCA
Organism: Gavialis gangeticus; assembly: GCF_001723915.1. Classification (NCBI taxonomy): domain Eukaryota; kingdom Metazoa; phylum Chordata; order Crocodylia; family Gavialidae; genus Gavialis; species Gavialis gangeticus. The sequence goes on along the minus strand of NW_017728980.1, from coordinate 1,958,846 downwards.
CTAATAGACTGAGCCTATTTAACCCCCTTAAGCTGTGGAAGTAGCCCCAACAGAGCTATATTTTACAGTTCTAAAAGAAACAAAGTCCCACTAGTTTGTAACTCAGTGAAGCCTAGCAAGGTCAATGCTAACCCCATGGCCAGGGTCTATACCGAGGTGAAAGCTCCCAAGCCTTGTCTCCACTAGGGACTTGAAATGATGACCAAAGCATAGACATAGCTTTTTGGGCAGTGAGTGTGTGGCCTCTCTATCACCATCCCCATTTTATAGATGAGGAAATGGAAAGCTGAGGAGATGCTTGCATTTGTATATAATCCAAATCTTGACTCTTCAGGGACACGTAGCCTTAGACCCCACCTCTAATAGATATACGTGAAGTTAGAGTCAGGTTCTACGCACCAAAATCTTCCAATCATGCCAAGTACATAGTGTCTTGTGGGCAGAACAGCAGGAGATCCCCGACTCCCTGCTTGCTGACAACCATACACAAACCACTTTCCCCGGAGGGGCTAGCTGAAAGCACTGGCTTGCTGTTTCAGGCAAGTCTCCTGGGGAGGAGTTGTTTTCCTGAACCATTCAACCAGGCTACAGAATTCAGGCTCCAGCCACTGACACTAATAATCCAATTACTGTAGAACTTGGCCTGTGAAGTTCTAACCAACAGAAAATGAGCACAATAAATTCCCATTGCTGCAGCTAACAAGCAAGATAGCATTTCACTAGCAAAGCTCTGAAATAAGGAGAGTTCTGTTTGCCTTGCTCCTCAGTTACCTGCTTCTTAATTAAAACTCAGAAACGTCTCTGAAGCCCTTTATCAAAGGTGCTAATTGCTAATCAGGCCTGGGATGCAGGTGGCTTCACAACCCTGGAAAAAGGCAGGAGACCCACACTTGACCTACAAAGTCCTGAGAGATTCCCTGCTCCAGATCAGTGTATGAAGGGAGTCTGCTGGGAACGAGTGGCCTGAATCTGAGAGTTGCTGAGCACCCACCAGTCTCCCCAGAGTTGGCAGAAGCTGTGCCTCTGCAAAATCAGGCCACAGGCCTTCGTGGCAGAGGAAAAGTTTTTGTTAAGAGGCATTTCCAGCTCCCCTTTTTCCCAAGAGAAGAAAGTGAGTCAAGTCCTTGCTTAAATGAGAGACTTGCTTATGTGATTCCTGGGGCTCTGAATGAGCCAGCCAGGTAAGTGGTAGGAAGCTGCAGGCCTTTCGTATGCTCATGTTTGTTAGAGATTCATCTGAGCCGGTAGCCTGCATCTTAATTTAGCACCAGAATTTTTCCCAGAAGTCTTGCATGTCACTAGCCCTAATCCTAATGAAGACGAGCAGATCTTGGTGAGTGCTGTGTAACAATGTGATGGGGAGCTTTCCAGTCATGCTAGGCTGGCTGTGGGTCATTAATAGCTCCTTGATTACTAGGATGTTCCCTAATTGACACTGCATGTTTGATGTCTAGGGGATACTCAGACTGATATGTGAGAAGTAAGAGCCAGGAAAGCAGGAAAGTACCAGAGGCCCCTGGCAGAACCCAGCCTTGCCAACTACTGTGTCCTTGCCCTTGGTGCCAGCAGCTTCCAGGCTGCATGAGGCCACAAACCACTGCCTCCTTCAGCTCTTGCCAATTTGCCATGCTGCCTTATTTTGCCTGCAGCCCTCTTGTATACAAAGAGAAGCTCAGATCTCCTACACGGGAGCAATGGGACAGGGGACCCTTCAGAAGCTCCTGTGGTGTTTCTCCCAGCCTCAAATTATACAGAAGGGGCAGGAGTTCCAGATAAGGGTCTTTGGGTAAATCCAATATCTTTTATAAGACCAACTCAAATAGGATTTCCAGGGGCACTCAGCACTGAGCTAACTGCTTCCACTGAGGTCAGTGAAAGTTTTAGCATTAACTTCAGCAGCTGGCTTCACTAGCTGAGCAATTCTGAACTCCTTTACCATGCTGTGGGTTGCAAGAATAAAAGCCATTGCCTTCTTTTAGACTCTGGGAAGTGGCTGTGCAGACCTACAGAAGGTGGAGGGTAGGCAGATGTAGCATTTTTGTTGCTGTTCCGATCCTGTATGTAGAATCGAGCTCTGATATCGCCCATCAAGCCTCCCTCTCATTCCTCCCAGCTCTCCAACACCCTCATGCCCAGAGCCAGCAAATTGGCAGGTTGCAATGTAAGGGCCTTGTTCAGGGCCTTGCCCTCCTGGACTTGATTAAAGCTCTGATGATGCAATCTAGGAGGCCCAGGCATGTAATTTAGATGGCAGAGAGATTACTTATTGCCTGTGCCAGCTGATAAATGAGCCCGGCCACATCAGCACTGTGGGAACAAGTCTGACATGCAGCTAGGGAATAGCAGAGGACTCTACCAAGGACCACATGTCTTCATTAGGAAGGAGGCAGGCAGGTGAAGAGGAATAACACAACATATATCACCATTATGGAAATTTACTCTTAATAAAGAAATAATTTGTGTAATACATCATGCTGGGTGCAGGCAGGGGAAGTGTGACACAGCTTGGCCCAGGATGCTTAGTCAATCATCGCTTGGTAGCATGTCATGCACTGAAGGCACCTGGGCAAGAACACACCCAACTACCGTAGCTGGTGTTAATAAGAAGGCGCGCAAGCAGCCTCTTCTGTGCTGTTCAGCTGGAGCTGTGTGTGTGAGGCTGAGATTCCAGGGGCCTCCATAGTGAGAGGGAAGAAGAGAAAGGAAAGAGGCACAAGGCAAATGAGTGGAGAAGGAAGGGACTGACAGGAGAAGAACAGCTTTACTAGGCTCAGTTCAAGCTCCACTGGACAGCCCCTTTGCACAGCCCAGAGGGGTGCGTGACAGCTAACATGAGCTCAGTGGCTGCTCAGTAGCAGGGCAGCCCCATCCTTCGCAGAGCCTGTTGTTGGCCCAGGGCAGGCCCCTACTCTTTGCCAGTGACATTTCCTTCTGCAAGGAAAGCAGCCCTGCAGACAGGAGAGCACTATCCCACACTGCTGCATAGCAGTGGCATCCTGCTGACACCCCGGCTGCCTTGAGCTTGGTGTGGTCACTCGCCCATGTACAGAGCGAGGGGGATAAGCCCATGGACTAAGTAAATAATACACTTCCCTGTCATAGCACTTGGCACTGGCTTTGACCTGGAGTAGAACAGCTTAGAGAATCAGGATCCTGGATGCCCTGCCACCATGTGTTTGAATTGTAGCTGAATCACCTCAGGCCTTGCAGCAGCTGCTGACGTGATACCTGGAGCCTTTCTAATGAAACCGCTGTACATGGACGCTCTGTGGGGATGTTAAATGGTCCTTAGCACAACTTACGAGAACTGGGTTTTATCCTGTACTCTTGTCCGTTGTGCGGGGCTTCTTGGCTGCTGCCCTCTACTCCAGAAATGGCTACACTGTAAAGGCTTTTGGATCTTAGGGATAAAAAACAGATCCATTATTCTATTATTCTTGTTTTTTGGAAGGACCTTGTCCTAGAAATGATTTTCCAGCTAATTCAGTGCAGAATTCCCAGGAACTGAGCTCCTTGCAACATACCCAATATTAAATGTCTCGCCCCCAAGGGCTCAGGACAAGCCTCTTGAAAATCATGTGTTCTGTCTCTCTTTAGTGCCTAGGCTACAGAGATAACTGTCTGCTGCTGCAACTTGCTAACAGAGTTGTTCCATCAGCTCCACTGGCAGTAGTCTCGAGTTCAAGCCCTGCTATGGCTCATAGTGATTCCACTTTAAACCCAAAGCAACAGGTGCTAGATTAGGGGAGGCAGGGGGTGTTGGCTTAAACAAATTTATAGTTTCATAGTTGGTCGGGTTGGAAGGGACCTGAGCAGATCATCAAGTCCAACCCCCTGCCATGGCAGGAAACAGTACTGGGGTCAAACAACCCCAGCAAAGTGATTGTCAAGCCTCCTCTTAAAGACCCCCAGG
>NW_017728980.1:1954166-1954712 GCF_001723915.1 Gavialis gangeticus | reverse complement strand
GCCTTCTCTTGTGGAGGCTGAACAGGTTCAGGTCCTGTCGCCTCTCCTTGTAGGGCCTGCCCTGCTGCCCCCTGATCATGCAAGTGGCCTCCTCTGGACCCTCTCCATGTTGTCCACATCCCTCCTGAAGTGTGGTGCCCAGAACTGGACGCAGTACCCCAACTGTGGCCTGACCAGTGCCGTATAGAGGGGGAGCATCACCTCCCTAAACCTGCTCGAGATGCATCTGTGGATGCATGACAAGGTGCAGTTGGCCTTCCTGACTGCATCCCCACACTGCCGGCCCATGTTCATCTTGGAGTCAATGACTCCAAGATCCTTTTCTGCCTCTGTACTAACGAGAAGGGAGTTCCCCAGCCTTGCACTTTCTTGAACTGTGCAGTTTTTAAGGCTTCTGCAAACTATTCTTCCCATAGAGGTGCAAATTACATGGTACCCAGTGGAACTTAAGGCTGAATTCCTCCTACAAAAATTACAGTCTAGCATGTAAATTATAGTCTAGATGTTTCAGCCTTGATGCATATCATAGTTTCATAGTTTCTTGGG
>NW_017728980.1:1942738-1949166 GCF_001723915.1 Gavialis gangeticus | reverse complement strand
TGTGGGTGTCTACACCACAGCCTCCCATTTTCTTAATGAGGATTGTAGAAAGGTAGGCTAGAAGGAACCTCAGGAAGTCACCTAGTCCATTCCCCTGTGCAGGATGCCATCATCCCTCTCTAAACCATGCTAGATAAGTGTCCATCCAGCCTCTTCCAAACAAAGCTGCACGAACAACCCTCTTGCACAGCTGTGGTGCACAGTGCCCAACAATATCAAGAACACCCTTACTTACCACAGGTGAAGCAGGAGGACAGTGCCCTGCTACTGCAAGGGCAGGAATTAGTTGGTTAAAATACCCTTGAGAGATCCAAGGAAGAGGACCATGATACCTGCTACAGAGGAAGGCAAAAACACCATAGTCCATGGCAAACTGACCACAAGGTAAAATTCCTTCCTGCTCCCAAATGTGGCAGCTGGTCAGACACTGAGTGGAGGAGCAAGTCCTACTGACCAGGAATTGCAAAGTTTACGTGCCAGAAGGAGCACTGGCAAACCCCAGTTGACTAACACCCAAGGCTTCTGAGGCAGGTGACCAGTTGTAAAATGAGTGTATTATGTCTCCTAGTTGCTAGTCTACATAGTCATGTGTTACTGGGGCTGTATAGCATACTTCAAGGGCAGGGGCTTGCTGCTGAATGGCTTCTGGTAGCAATCATTACACTTCGAACTCTCATCTCCGCATACAAAGGGAAGGGACTACCACATTATAACAATACTAATTGAAGGTACTGCTGGTAATAAAACAAAAAATCCATTCTCCAAGCAATTTGTTGCAATTAATAGCCATTCTCAGGCACAAAATGCTAATTAATTTGTTTCCTGAGTCATGCATCTATTTAAGGTATTTGTGGGTGTTCTCTGCTCTTTTATTAAGCAATTAAAATGCATCCAAGAAAATATTTATCCATTTTAAGTTGTTCTTAGTAAACACAATTTGTATAGCAAGCAACCAGTTTATTTTGCATCATTAATTAAAAATTACAACATACTCTACTTAACTGGAATATGCTTCAGCTGAATGGCCATTCTGTTGGACATCTCAATATAAGGACTATGGGTAACAATGGCAGCTGCTTCCTTAAGGAAGTATTAAACAAAAGTTCTGCCTAACAAAACACATTTAACCATCCCAGTGCCAAGGGGTTAAGTGATGGTTGACCAGGCATTGCAAAAGTCTGAAATTCTGAGCTCCAAAGTCTTTATAAGGAAGTTGCCACCTAGACTTTAGATATAGTATGAGGAATAGAAAATTGTTACACAAGTGGCATGTAGTAGCAGTTGTGTGATAAACTCCGTAAAAAAACCCAGAAGTAGCAAAGATGGAATATAGCAAGGGTCATTTTTGCTAAGAGCAGTATTTGTCCAGCACTGGTCTCCTCTACCGGTGTCCTTCTCATTCAGCTGTTGATACTTCTGGTGGTTCATGATGCGAGTTCTCTCCCTGTCGCCCGGCAGCTGCCCATTGCTCATCATAACTCCCCTGCTCTTGCAGGTGCTATTTCATGTCAATACTAGGCAAGGAAGTGGAGAAAGAGGAGCAGGGTAAGAGCACACCAAATAGTGTTGGGTTGAAGGCCACCAAGGAGTCAGGGTTTGTGGTGAGAAGCAGGTATGCAATTCAAAAGGCAGGAGGTTTGAAAATCTATAGCACTTCACACATGTTAATCAGTCAAACTGTAAAACAGGGAAGTTATCTCCTTATCTTATGGCAGGTAAACTGAGACAGGGAGAGTCAGTGAATTGTGCTAGCCCAAGCATCGTGGAGCATGGACCCAGCACCAGTGTGAAGCGCCCCATAATCCCAGTAATGTGATTTCATTGCCCTCTCTATGGGGATGAATCAAGGGCAGGACTGGGGGTAGAGGCAGAATCCTAGTGCCCAGTCCCCAGCATAATCCTTATCCTTGGGATCACCTAATCAGGATCATACGTACTCCATGACTGTCCCAGATTAGCAGATTATGCTGAACCAAGGGCCTGATTCACAAGTCCTGGAAGTCAATGGGAGCTTTCCTATTAGCTTCTGTGAACTTGGGCCCAGGTCCTAGGTACTTGTGTTCGTTATTTGCTTGAGTGAGTCCAAACCCCACTTTATTTCTTGATTTAAGAAATTCTTCATTGAACGGTTCTTGTTTGCTCTGATCAGCATTAAACTGTAAAAGTAACAGTTTGTGCCTGAAAATGGAGATACTTAGTACTAAAGTACTTCTTAAGTAATTTGATCCAATCAGAGAGACAGCCTGGACTATTTTTGCATGTATCTGTGGTTGGGTATTGATGGTTGCAAACTGGAATCAATATAATTGATGCAATTGCCAGGTAGGAGTTGATGGAGTGCGTGCCTCTAGAAGGAGCAATTATAAAACAGGACCAATTAGAACTCATTTTCTTTAGGGATCACTGACTGGGGGTGAGGGGGGAGCTAGAGCTGGACTTGGAGGAAAGGTGAGCTCTGGTGCCACAGTTTGGAAACAGAAAATAGACATCGTCGATGAAGTGCCCTTGACAAAAAAACAACCCCCCCTCCCCCCCCAACCTCGGTAGATTTTGAGTAATATAGGCAACCGTCGATCCTCTGGATCATGGTGTACACGTAAGAGGTCTTGTCAGTCAGATGCCTAATTTGTGGCTGAAAAGTCCAATTTGAGAGCAACACAGCTCTTTACAAGTTTCATATGCAAGTTTCAGATGTCTGCGTTGGAGTCCAAGTTTGCAGCATGCTGCTTTCTTGTTTCTTGCTTTGCTTCCAACCTCTGGATCAAAGCCATTTTATGTTTCCTCCAGATTGGATGGGATTCTTTACACCCTTCCCAGCTTTTTATGTTGGTGTTGAATGATTGCGTATAATTTTTGTACACATCATGGTACCATCATAGAGCTGTCTCAAATCACACTGTACAAAATATTCTTGGGGATACAGTGTCCTCCCATTCTACTGACATGGCCAATCCATCACAACCTTCTCCTCTTAATAGTGGTTTCTAAGCATTTCAGTACCTCTGTGTTTGGTATTGACAGCATACAAGTCTTATAGATTTGCATCTTCACTTCAGCTGATAGTTGCTGTTATTCCATGCATGTTTCTATAATAGCCCAAAATTCTTAGCTGCTTTTCCAATTCTGTTAGTCCAGCCTGAAGGTCAAGATACATGCTGATTGTAGAACCCAAGTAGCAAAAACTGTCAACAACACCAAGAGATTTATCCTCCAGAGTGATGTCAGGTATTGGTTATTCCACCTTTTGGTACGTGATCACAGTCTTGAGACTAACTGCCATCCAGAAGCTCTTGCATGACTCTGAAAAACTACCCAAGAGATTTTGCAGAGAAGATTCACTGTGGGCAATCAAGGTCACATCATCCACAAACAGAAAATCTCTTAGAACCAGTTCTCTCACCTTGGTTTTAACTCTAAACCTTGCAATGTTGAACAAGCCTCCATCTAGTCTGATTCAATGATAAATGCCATCATTACTGCTCTTGAATGCTTGAAGAAGGAGTGAAAAATAGATGTTAAAAAGCATGGGGACCAAAACACACCCCTGTTTTACCCAGTTGTTGGTGTCAAAGGTGTTTGATTCTTTGTTTTTATACATACAGTTGCCTTCATACCTTGATGTAATGAGTGAATGATGTTCTGCCATTCAGGGGACAACGCAGTTTCTTCAGAACAATAAAAAGGCCCTGTTTGTAAAGGCTATATATGGTGGTATTCATTTTGCTCTACACTTCTCTTGCATTTACTTGACCAAAACTATCATATCAATGTTGGAGCATCCTGAGCAAAAACTGCACTGACTTTCAGGATAGATTCTTTCACCTAGAGATTGCAACCTAGGGAGCATGATATGAGTGATAATTTTTCTGATTCTGTTCAACAGGGAGATAGTGCTATAATTGTCACAGTTGTTTCTTTCCCCTTTGTTTTTGTATAAGTGTAGAAACCAAGCATCTTTGAAGTCTTGTGGTACCGTTTCCTCTTTCCGACAGAGCAGTATAAACTTCATTAAACTTTTGAAGCAATTTGTTGTTGGCACATTTGTAGATTTCATCAGGCAGATAGTTGTTGCTGGATGCCTTGGTCCTAGGAATCAATTTCATAGCTTTCTCCAAGTCTCCTAATGTAGACTCATGGTCCAAATCCATCATAACTTCAAACTGTTCATAACTTCCTTTGAGCGCTTCATGTTTGATTTCAGACTCATTGGAGTATAAAAGTCCATAGTGTTTAGTCCAATGCTCGAGTTGTTTTTGTTCATCAGTAATTACATTTCCATTTAAGTCTTTCAGTAGAGCTGTTTTCTTCTTACCTGAACCAATTGCTCATTTGATGCCTCCGTATATTCTATGGCTATCACCTGTGTCAGCTGCTTTCTAAATATCATCACAGACTTTTAGTCAAAAATCTTGGACACATCTCTTTGGCTCCTTTTGCATTTCTTTTTGAGCCTTTCTCAGATTTTCCTTAGGTTATGGTGTTGGGAGATTTTTTTATTGGGTAGTGCTGTCATTTTGTTCTCAACCAGTTGGTAGAAGGTTTTCTGAGTGCTCTTTAAAACAGTCTGCATTTTTCTTGCATTTTTTGCTAAATGCTGTTACAGCAGCCTTGTACATGTTAGTTTTTAACCTTTCCCAAGTCTCAGTGGCTGAGTTGTTAGGTAAAGGTGCTTTCACAACTTCTTCATTGAAGAGTGTGCATTTTTCTATGTGTTTAGTTACACTGATGTCTTTCTGAGAATAACTGGTAGTTTTGTTACAGTGGATCCTTTTGATGTTGATTCTGACTTTGCAGTAGACTAAGGTACGGTCAGTTTTAGAGTCAGGACTTTGATAAGATGTCATAAACAGGATTTCTTTCAGGTGATTATACTTGGTCAGTACTAGATTTAATTGGTGCCAGTGTCCTTATCTTAGATGTTTCCACAACGTCTTTCTTGTGATTTTTTCCCAGTAAAGTAGGTGTCGGTAACAGATTTTGATTTGCTTAAAGTTCTACCACTTGCTTGCCATTTTCTTTCATATTACCAGTTCTGTGCTTGCCCGGAATACCAGGCCAGTCTTTATAACTACATCCAACTCTTGCATTGAAGTTGCCAAGTATTATAATGGTCTCATTTCTGTGAGTTTTCTCAACCTCTTTTTCAAGTTGTTGGTAGAAAATGTTCTTGTCTTCATCATTAGTTTGAAGACTAGCTGCATAGACACCGAACAGTGTGATGAAGCCATTCTGTGTATAGACTCTGAGCATCTTGAGTTGAATAGATACAGCAAGGGGGCTTTCACAAAAAGACAGTAATCTGTTTCTAAAAGCAAAGCTTACTGCCTGATCTCTCCTTTCTCCTGTTGGCTTCCCATGGCAGAATATGGTATAATCATTCCCTTGGATAGACTCTGTATCAGAGAACTGAGTCTCTGATAATGCAGCAGTGTCAATTCTGAGCCTAACCAAGTCATAATTTAGTAGTGCCATTTTTCATAAATCAGTGTCTGAATTGAACCGAGGGGTTAGAGTCCTAACATTCCATTATGCGAGTTACTTTATTATTTTGGCCAGTATAGATTACAACAAGACCTTCAGCAAATACACCTGAGCAAGAGTACAGAGAAGTGGAGGCTGCCCTAGACCTACAGGAGTCCAGATGTTCAATGCCTCCATGGTTATAGCCTCTGCCAATGAACAACAGATTAAAGCTGTTGCTGACAGCCTAATGCAGGGGTGGGAAAAATACAGCCTGCAAGATGGATCTGGCCTGCCAAGAGATTTTGTCCAGACTGTGGCAGGTCCCTCACCCCTACTTGGCCCAGGTGCAAGAGGCAGTACAGGCCATGGCACGTGCAGCCAGTCCTGCTTCCCCTGGGTGGACAGCAGGGCTGGGGCAGCACAGTGGCCAGACTCTGCTTCCTGGCAGCCCCTGTGGCAGCATCTGCTTCCAGCTGCCACTGCCAGTCTCCACCACCATCACTGGAACTGGCCCTGCTGCCCAGGCACCCCAGCCCATCTGCCTTGCACCCATTGCTGGGGGTGTCTCATGAAGCGGGTAAGCCTGGGAGCCACATGGGCAGGGCACATGGCCAGGTGGATGAGGTGGGGTCATGGGCAGGAGGAAAGCAGCATCTGGGAGCGGGATGGCCAGCCGGGGCCAGGATCATAAGCTGGGATCATGGAGCAGTGCAAGTGCTGGGCTGGGGTCCAGTCCCAGGACAGAGCTGCAATCTGCCACCTGCAGGTCCCTGCAATGGGTGCCAGTTCCATGAGCATGAATGTGCAAGGAAAGGATTACAGCTTTGCCATGCGCCATGGTCCCATGCTGTCACTGCCTGGTGATCCCAATCCCTGGCTCCAGCTGCCCTTTCTGTTCCTAGATGCTGCCCCCCCCCCCCCCTCCCACCCACCACCCCTCCCCACCAACCCCCCCCACCACCCAC
>NW_017728980.1:1935432-1942493 GCF_001723915.1 Gavialis gangeticus | reverse complement strand
TTCCTGGCACACACACACACCCCCATCACATCTGCCCCCTCACACACACACACACACACACCCATCCCATCTGCCTGGCCACAAGCCCTGCCTGTGCAAGTCCCAACCAGCCTCCATGGAGACCCTAGGATCGCTAAACAGTGACAGTGCAGGGCCATAGCCACGATCCACTCCATGTCCGCACGTCCTTGCCTGCAGAACCAGCACTTATCACAGAGGTATGTGGGAAGCAGATTTTGGCTTTGCCCTTGGCCTGCACTGTCACTACCCCACAATGCCTGTGTTCACCTGCCTGGCCCACTCCTAGATGCCCTTTCCCCCCCTGCAGCCCCATCCCATCTGCCCTGCTGAGCACAGGAACTACTTCAGGAGTTTTAGTGAGCTGTTGCGGGCCACAGCCCTGCCACATCAGGTCAGCACCCGCCTCTCCCACCTCCCTGCAACAGCTCATAAAAACTCCCAAAGTGACCCTCCAGCCAACATAATTGCCCACCCCTGACATAACACCTCATCAAGGGTGCATTTCTGTTCAGGTGTTGTCCTGTAGTCTTTTTCCAACCAAGGAATCGAGTTCAGGATCCCGAGAAAAGGAAGAAAGGAGAGCAGCAGAGAATGGACCCTGGATTTCAGAAAAGCAGACTTTGACTCCCTCAGGGAACTGATGGACAGGATCCCCTGGGTAACCAGTGTGAGGGGGAAAGGAGTTAAGGAGAGTTGGTTGTATTTTAAAGACATTTTACTCTGGGCGCAGGAATAAAAGATCCCAATGTGCAGGAAGAATAGCAAATATGGCAGGTAACTATCTTGACGTAGCAGAAGACTCTTCAGTGAGCTTAAACACAAAAAGGAAGCTTACAAGAAGTGGAAGATTGGACAGATGACTAGGCAGGAGTATAAGAATATTGCTCGGGCATGCAGGGATGAAGTCAGGAAGGCCAAAGCACAATTGGAGTTGCAGCCAGCAAGGGACATGCAGGGTAACAAGGGCTTCTTCAAGTATGTCAGTACACGCTGCCCCAAACTGGAGCCTGGCCAGCACTGCCAGCCAGACTCCCAGCTGCAGGAGCACCACGGCTGCAGCTCCCCAAAGCCCCCAGGACCCCAGGTAAGGCTGCTGGGGCCAGTACAGTTGCTGGCCCCAGCTTTGCCTACCCCACCTGGGGTAACCTGCCACGCACTGGAGTGTGCATGGCAAAGGCCTTCCCTGTGGACAAGTAGCAATGGCACAAGATGTGCTGCTGCTACTTGTCCCTGGGGAAACACACATTCCTGTTCATGGGGACGTGGCCTGAGGGAGGATTTTATACCAGACTTTCACTACCTAAAGAGTGATACCAAAGAAGATGGGCTAGACTTGTTCTTAGTGGTAGCAGATGACAGCAATGGTCTCAAGTTGCAGCAAGGGAGGTTTAGGTTGGATATTAGGAAATACTTTATCACTAGGAAGGTGGTGAAGCACTGAACTAGTTACCCAGAGAGGTGGTGGAAACTCCATCCTTGGAGGTTTTTAAGGCCCAGCCTGACCAAGCTCTGGCTGGAATGATCTAGTTGGGGATGGTCCTACTTCAAGCAGGGAGTCGGACTAAATGACTTCCTGAGATCTCTTCCAACCCTAATTTTCTATGGGTCTATGAATACATACAAGCTAGTGCGGGCTACGGTTTTGACACTCTAAATTCACCTTGCTCTGGAAGTTGCAACATTGTGGTATTTAATAGGAGCTACTCTGCCACAGGTAGCCCTACAACATTGCCACAAAGCTCTCCAGTCAGATGCAGCTTACAGTTATACCCAGGACCATGTTTTAAGTAAAGCAGGAGTTTTAAAGTGTTAGGTTTCAAGTAATCTGTGAATGCCGGGTGCAGGCAGAAGTGCAGCTCCCCGCTGTAACTCAGCACTTTGCAGGAAGCATTCTGAGTTACAATGATCCCTGGAAACAACCAGTTTCCTCCAGCAATGACCCCTCCTCTCTCCCAGCCTGTCCCTGTTTCAGAATGGGAGCAGGGAAAAGGGTGCAGAGGGAGCTTATTGTAGGGGGTCCCCAGCTGGCACTGGAGGGTGGGGTGGGTGAATTCAAGCTCCCCCACCTCGGGGAAGCTCCAATACAGGTTTATGCTGTACATGAGTTCCTGGAAAACAGTGCATAACTTGAATTCACATAAAGGGAACCCACTTGGCAATGTAACAAATAGGGATACGTTCCAAGACCTTGACTGTACCAACCCCCAGACCCATTTCTACCACTTTTACAAGACAATTTTGGTACTCACAAACAGCAGACAGTACGCACAAGCACAGGGCACTATCATAATGGGGATGGCAACTACAGAAACATGTGTCGCAGACAATGAGAAAGGAGCAAAGATCCAAGCAGGAGATTATAATTTGGTGCATGTCACTCCCACAACGCACTGCACAAAGCAGCTGGCTGTGGGCTTCCACCACACCAATCGTGTAAGAGTGAATTTACTTCACATACAACGAATTTTTGATGTAAAAAGGGTCATCACACAAGAGCAAATTCGCACATACAGAACACAGATAAAGTGAGGGAAACCTGTACACCCCCCACCCTTCAGTGGAGGATATACACCCCCCAGACCAAGCTCCCTCCTCCCCCTTTCCCCCCTCCCATTCTGAAAACGCAGACAGAAGTTACAGAAGATGCTCTATTTTGAAACGTCTTCATCTGACCCCTCACTCAGTGTTTTTCAGGTTTTCACCCAATTGGCCATTTTTTAAGCTGTCTGCAGCCATGCGTTTGTTTGATCATGGCTATAAAAGTGCTTTCTGTGGCCAGATTGCGTGAAAATTGTCACTTCTGTCTGCACCCATAGAGATGGATGACTCAGAGGCTCATTGTTTAAATCAGGAGGAAAGGGAATGGCTTCGCTAAACTGCATATACATAGAATGAAGCTTCAGAAAAAAATGGGAGCTACATCTGTGAAAATTCACCATATACCAGGAATTAAAAATGCTTTGTAATATCCTTGCTAGATAACTACATACAAAAAATGTGCACGTTTTGATCCCATTTGCAAAGTTGTTCATGCCTTTTTCTCATTCACTGATTGTGGACATTCAGGTGGATTTTTGCTCTGAGGCATGGCTGCCATACAAACAAGGTATGCAGTGCAAAAACAAGACAGTTTTTCATTTACTATTAGTTTAGCTTTCTGTTTTGAAAAGTTTCATTCATCCAGTTAGGCATCAGAGACAACATCATGTTACACAGGGGGCTTATGGCATGTCCTGCATAGGATCATTAGTCAATCAAGTGAATAGTTTGGCTGCCATTTGTTTGCTGAGGTTGTCTGTTGGAGGATTGCACACTTTTATTACAGGCAGCAGAATGGATTTGTTGGTCATAGCTCAGCCCACTCTGAGACAGAAATAGTGCTATCCTAGAGATGCTGCTCTACATAACTGTGCTCTATTAAACATGTAATGTTCTTATTGCTGTTGAGCCACCACAGTTGTTCATTGGCTCCAAGAGAATTGGCTCGGCCAGCTGGGTGGCTGGCTCTGAAGCCCCCAGACTTTTCAGTAGTACCTACTCTACTCTTGTCTGATTTGGTCAGAAGTGTATTAAAACCATTTCCATTGTGCCTTCCCTTCCCCCCGGCTTTCAGAAATGCTCCAAAAACAAGTTCATTGCTTTGGGTTTTGCTGAAGTTTAATTTTTCCCCCATATGTCACAAATACAGACAAAAAGCTACACATTTTCCTGGACAGAAAGGATGCCCCTCTCTACTACCAGGATATGCCCCCTCTTTCACTCATTACAATAATGTTTCTTTAACTTCTTCTAACAAACCTGGTCTGACGGCCACTGAAGGCAACAGGAGTTGGCTCAGGACAGTAGTGAGCTCACATCCACACTCATTTGCTGAGATCAATGAGAGGTCTCAGCCTAGAGTTTTCTAAACAACAAAAACTCAATACGAAAGAAGACAAAGAGAAACTACTGCCAAAAAACCACTTTGTCCTCTCCCCACTTTCATCCTTCTCATCTCTTCCTCGCCTGCCCTCTGATACCACAGTCTTGCTATTTCAGGGCCTGTTCGAGAGCATACTCTGCCCTGTCTTGTGCCCTCTGAACTCCATTTGCATTATTGGATATCATGGGAATGTAAATTGGAGTACAATTAGATTTTAGACTGCTGGGTCTGCCTCCTGGTGTGCTTGTAAAGCTAATGCATCTTGGTTTACATTTATCTCAATTTTACTTTTAAAGGAAATCCAGGTATTTGCTTGAAGAAAACAAATGCATCTAAGGAGCATGAGTATGTACTCAGGAGGCTGGTGTATGAAGTGTTTTCTGAGGCAAGGCAATGCTTTTTCTTAGCTGTGACATCAGCAATGCAAATAGTTGAAGCAGATTAATTATCTGGCTCTGAGAACCTCCAGCTCCTGTGCCTCTCCATGCCCTTCTCTAGCCTATTTCCTATCTGGCATGTCTGCAAGGCGATGCTGTGGCTTCATGGTGAATTTGGGCTTCATGCTTTTACCCATGCTCCTCCACAATGTAACCCTCTCGTCAGTGTGTGTAAAGCATCTCTCCATTCCCCTGCTTCACACCTCAACCACAGCATACTGCTTTCAGTTTCTAAATCCTGCATTGAGCCCTTCAGTTCGAAGAGCAGTGTAATGGGTTCTCACTCACATTTTATTATGCCTGGGCAGCCTTGCCCTACAGGATACAGCTTCAATAATAAACAAAAAATACAGTCAACAAAGGGTTAACTTAGTGACCATCATTTCTCAGACCTGGAGAGAAGAGCCCAGCAGCTCAATGCTGCCTTCTTTGCACCACCCTCCTCCCTCTCTCCTCACAGCTCCCCTTCCTGGGAGCTTTTCACTTCCTCTGAGCCAGGTACTGATTGCTGTCAGCTGGTCCCTGCTGACCAGGCAAGCTGTCACTTTTAACAGCCTGCAGCTGCACTCTCGCCCCTGAGCCTTGCACCCAGTTACAAGCAGCAACTCTTGCATGTTGTCTTTGGGGATTGCATGAAGGTCCTCAGGGATTAAACCAAGATCAGTTTCTTTGCTATATCACTACACCTCCTCTTCAGCTATCCTTAAGGACCCTTTAATGTTGATTAGGATCTTAGTCATATGCTCCAGGCCCTGACTGGTCTGACAACAATCTTTCACTCCATACTGAAGTCCTGGATCTTAAAACTGCCTAGCTTTCCAGGTCTTGCCCCCTCTCTGCTTGCTAGGATCCCCAGAATCATCCTACAGAGCTCTGATATGCCCATGCCATGTTCTCTCAGCCACTCAGTCCAGTGGGCAGAGCTGCCAGGCACGCTGACCACAGCTCTCAGATAAAAACAAGTGTCTGTCTAAAATCTATTATGCTGAATAATAGATGCAGCAATGAAAAATTTAAAGATCATTTGTAGACACAAATAGGCTCAGTCCAGACAGACTTAGGTCAGTTTAACCAGAGGTTTTCTGAAAGAATAGGGTCATGGTCTCTCAACAGTGGCTCATTAAGAGGAGATAGGATTGATGACTGGAAACTGTGGATGCATCCCCCTCTAGAAGCAGCTCCAGGCTCTTCTAGCCCGAAGGTTTGCTGGCGATGCAATGCTGGATTGCAGAGGAGGATTAAAATGGTCTGGTTTGTTTGGGGTTTTTTTTAATCTGATTGTGTTTATAGTTTATCCCAAAGGCGCCTAGAGCATGAGGTAGAGGCAATATATCTGTCTGTCTGTCTACCTTTGTGCGACAAGTCCAAATAAATACGTTTGCTTCTCTTATTCATCAACATTAAGGCCGTGCTTTGCTCAGTGCTTTGCTTTGTCTTTGCTTTGTTAGAAAAGGTCATGTACAAGGTCTCTCTTTGCCAAGATGCTGATTCACATAAAGCTTGAGGTGGGGGTCTCATTTCCCTCTGCCTGGCAATGGCATAAGTCAAAACTGACTCAATTAACATCAGTAGATTTACCCAGGTCTCAAACCAATATAACTGAGAGAAGAATTAGCCCAAGACATGGGAATATGTGGCTGAAAACAAAAAGACACCGTTCCATTTTTTTTGCATACTTCACCCCCTACATCTCCCTCCTGACTGAATGGGGTGGCTGCCATTTTGTATCTATGCTGATGGGTTATGGACACTTTGCAGTTGTTTTTACTTTGCTTGTATTCTTCCTTGAGTATGAAATTAAAGTAAGCTAAACCAAGAAGTGCTAGAATGAGAATAGGCTTGGCTGGGATAATATCAGTGTAGCTCCATTGCAGTCAGTGGATCTGTGCCTGTTTATTCCCTCTGAGAATCTGGCCCAAAAGGTCTTGCCCTCTGGAGATAGATAAATGTAAACAGGTTTGCAACAACTCAAAGATGCTGCTGCACGGTGGCTTCGGGGGGTGGCATGTTTGAAGTGTGATGCGGATAAGTATCCACATCACAGTATTGCTGTGACTTCCCCCTGCCTCAGAAGAGACGACAAGGACAAAATGGGCTATGGCAACTCTGTTGGTATCTTATCACTGGAGATTTCCTAGGCTACTCAGTGCTGAAGACAGGTTAGTCCATGAAGGATCAACATTTGGTGTATAAATTCACTCCAAATGGCCTACCCACAGAGTTAAGAAATAGCAGTGGGTAGTACAGAGCTACATACCCTCAGCAGAACAGCTCCATAATGAATGTGAGCATGTTCTCCATGGTCTACCCAGGTCAGTGGATCGTTCCTTGGGCTGCGTCGGCCTGGTCCCAACACTCATTAAAGCCCTGAACCAGGCCTCCAAAAGCTGATGTGGAGAAGGACCTGTCCAGGCCTCAACTGGATATTTTTGACTTTTTTTTCCAATCATCTTTTTCCACTTTGCAATGAAATGCCATTAACATGAATACAGCTCCCCCCACTCCTTCAACCCCCTCAGGTTTGTCAACATTGCATTTTCTAATGAAAAATGGGTTCTAGACAAGCTTTCCAAGCAGCTCTAAATAAAACACAGTCAAGAAAGCAAAGGGTTCAGATGTTGTGTTTAGGCTGTAGTACTGTACCCTAGTGAGCCTGAGCATCAGTCCTTTGTGATGTCCAC
>NW_017728980.1:1915870-1930432 GCF_001723915.1 Gavialis gangeticus | reverse complement strand
GGGAGTTAAGAGGACAAGTTAGTGTACGTTGGGGCCACATCCACTGAGAACCTTTACGTCATAGACTCTTCTCCCTGTGACACCGCGGGGATAACATCACTGCCTGTGGCCCCTGGTGCTTCAGTATCAGGCAGAAGTCTACTACTGGAGAGCTCAAGTTTGCAGTAGCCTAGGGGTAACAGTGACATGGGTAAATTGAGTGAGCTCCATGTTCATAAAGTACACACTGGGTGCATCTACATATGACATTTACTGCACAGCTAGCTAATTAATGGACTAGTAAACACCTCAGCATTTACACGTGTGCCCCATTAGGGTGCACAAAACTAACAAACCCCGTAGCTTGTACTTGTATATACAAAGCACTACCCTGCTGTGGAGGGTTTTTTCTGTACAACAGCACACATGTAGATGCTGACCTGGCTGATTGGGGCACAAAGGTACTGCCAGCTAGCCCCATGCTGAAGCACCCTTGTGCCCCAGCCAGCCCCTCCACAGCACATTGAGACTGGTCGGAGCAACCCTGGGTTGGCAGGCTGAGCCCCCAGCCCCCTGCCAGCTGGGGCTCCTGTGACCCAGCTCAGTGTGCTCTGGTCTGTGTAAATGGTGCACCCAGGAATTTCCCAAGAGCAAGAAACTGCAGAGCAATAAGCAATAACTGCAGTGCACTAATGGCACATGTAGATGCACCCACTGCCTCCTTTCCTTCACTGATAGTTAGAGGCTTCAAGGAGCACTGAGAATCCCACACACCATCTTCACAAACTCAGGCAAGCAGCCTTGTTATATGGCTTGGGCACAACTTCGGCCCTTCACTCTGGATGCTTTCTAGCGTCTGTGGTCACCTCTGTTCCATCCTGGCTGAGGACATGGATAATTCACCAAATTCATGTCAACTTAACTGCTATAAAAATGATCTTTCAGTGCACTTTCAGTGAAATGCTGCTGTCTCTGGGATGACACTGAGCACTGAATAAAGAGCAGCAGAAATGAGGAAGAGAGTCTTATAATATGTTTTGCATGTAATAATAACAGGGGGTATTTTTAGGTTGATAATTTGAGGTAGAACTGAGCTAGGCCATCAGAGGCACAACCCAAAGCCCAAATGCTGAGATCCTGAGACATAAAGACTGTGAAGAATCTATTTCTATCACTAGAAATAAGACTCTGGGCTGTGAAATGGTCCAAGACCCCTCTGTTGAGCTAACTCCCTCAAGTTACATGAGTGAGAGTGTGCATTCGATTTCAGAAACGTCTACAGCAGAGCAGGAATTTACTACAAAAGAGAGGCCAGTGGAAAACTTCACCAGGATACTGAAATGCCAGAACTCATAGCCCCATCTCATGATGTGGATAAAAGCCAAAACTCATTAGTGCATGTGAGCGAGACTATCCCATAAAACCAAGAGCAAAGATTTCTTAGGGTGACTGGCTTCTTGTGATCAGCCCTAAGGACAATGCCTTGCATTCAAAAGGTTGTCTAACTCTATCCCAACAACATAATAGGCTGAATACAAGATATCACTGTAAGAAATCCACATAATTTCTGGACCATCAGGACTACAACATCACTCATATACTAACATAAAACCAGAGAAACCAAAGTTCCTATGAAGGGTCCAGCCACAAGTTCTCCTGGAATATTCTTCAGTTTAAGAAGAATATAGAAAAACTAGCAGCAAAAAATGACACAAGGATTAGAGGGTAAGTTGTATGAGGAGTGACTAAGGGAAGTAAATGTATATAGTTAGAAAAGACCTTGGGCAACATGATCACAATCTATAAATACCTTCAGGGAAACAATATAAATGAAAGAAGGGACTTGTCCACAATCTCAAAAGATGGTTGGACAAGGAGTAATGACCTGAAGCCAAGGGAGGAAATAATGAGTCTGGCTAGATATTAGGAAGAGGTTCTTAACAACAAAAGCAGTTGAGGTAGTGGGATAGACTCCCAAGGGAAGTGTCTGAGACATTACCACTGCAGAGGTTCATGAGCAGAGTACAGAAGATACCGGCAGGACTCAAAGTGAGCAAGTCTTGCAAAAAGGAGGGAGTTGAGTTGAAGGGGTCAAGCAGCTTTGTCTGAGCTAGGAAGGTAGATATAAGTCAGTGTTCATGGTGATAGACAAGTAAACAGATTAATGCTGTGTACAATGTAAAAATGAGAGAAAAAAGAAGAAAACCCCCTGAAATTAGTCCTGTCTCTCTTCTGCTGTGGACAATAACCTGGACAACAAAACTTGAGCAATGGATGGGGGGAAGAATTTTCAGATGAACTATCATCATCTCATGAGATGCATTCATACATAGTAAAGAAAAATGAAAAGACAGCAGAAGGTGAACACACTTGAGGTCACAAAAAGGACCTTTGACCAAAACTTGAACTCAACTCTAACATCATCTAGGTCACATGTTATTACTTCTTATTACAGATTGTGAATAAAAGGTTACAAGGTGCTGAGTAGGTGGTGTAGTGCACAGGAGTAGGATGTGGTAGAAAGGATTCTAAGCACATCACCAGAAGGTGTTACAGATGGTTATGAGTCGTGGTATGAGCAACCTGTTGAGCCTTACATCAAGCTATAGCAGTTGATTTACCACTTATTTTAAATACCTGTTAGTAATGTGTGAAACCTCAATAAGCTCTTTATAAATGGAATTGTAGTAGAGGATGTGACCTTAATAACTTAGATAGTTCAAAGCAAATACACTGACTCTCTTGTGTACCTCTGCTCTCAGCCAGTCTCGGTCTGCAACCATAAAACATTTTGAGCAAACATCTCAACATGTCTCCTTACTGGAAGCAAACTTGCAGTCTGTGGTTTTTGTAGTTCATCTCTTACTCATAACATGTTATTCAAGAACTGTATGTGGGAACATAGGAGTTCTAAAAGACCTTCAAGAAGAAGGATGAATCTGGACGGTGTACCCGTGGACGGTATTTCTGCACCAAGGAATCCATGAAACAAAGAATGAGATATTTGCCAATCTTAGCACTATTAATGTTTCAATCATTTCCCCAAATATACTGGCATATTGGGGATGATTTCTCTGCTTGTATTTCATAAAAATCACAAAAAATTGCCTTCTAATCTTTTTTTAACAGAAAAAGAACCCAGAATCCCCCAGAGTCAATTTGACTTCATGGGGCATTGCATCAGTATTACTACTACAGTTATTATGGTGCATAAGATGCCAATATGCTGGGTGCTGATCCAACACAAAAGAAAAAGATGGTCATTGCTTCAGAGTCTATGCCTCATTTCTGTTCTTACTATTAAAAGCAGCACCCTGCTTTTGGAAAATTGGAAGTTCTCTTTAACTAAGCTAAACAGATATGAACCTGAGTGAAAACTTGACCTTCACCTCTGTTGGAAATTCCCAGAGCACAAGGTCTGAAGGGTGAGACACGGAAGTAGGATCCAGGAAAGCTGGGTTCCCGACGGTGCTTAGTCATGGTCTTCCTGCCTGCATTTGGGCAAATCAGTTAATTTTACCTGTTGCCTCAGTTCTGCAAGTTTGAAATGGGTAATCCATCATTACCTTGCTAGAGTGGTCTGGGGATAAAAATCTGCTCGCTGTTGTGAGACTGCATAGCGATGAGAGTCATAAAGGCACCTCAGAGAACAGGAAGACTTGAGGCAAAAGCACAGGTTGTTTCCATTTTCACAAAACTGTTTCTTTTTATGTCAGTTTTGTTGTATAGAGGTTTCACGTTTTTTGAACAGCAGGTTCAACAGGGGGAATAGAGACATCTCTCACCCAAACATGGCAAACTGTGAAAAGCTTCTGTGGGAAAGCAAAGACGACATCACCAATAAGCACCAGTCTCCCCTAGAACAGTCTCTAGAGGAAGAAAAGCCCCAAGAAAACAGCTGGCGTGGGATTGCCAGCAGATGTTCTCCTATATGGACAATGATGAACCAGTAATAAAAAGAAGAGACAGGATCTAGCAGACAGCTGATGAGTTACACTGACAGCTCTGCAAGGGAAGCTGCTAGGGACACACCAGAGTTAAAGGATAGGTTGCTTTGCATGACCCATATGTGGGGAACACAGAGGAAATCTGAGGGGAAAGATCAGTGATGGAAGGACCTCACGAGGTCTGGTGGCTTCTCTTCGTTCAAGCAAGCTTCTTTTATGGATCACGTTTATCCAAATTTGTCTGCGTCTCTTTGGCCTGCAACCCTGAAAGAATCACTCTGCCTCTAGGGCAGGGATGGGCACGGTCCGGCTCGCAGGCTGGATCCGGTCAGCAGCAGACTCCATTTCTCAGCCGCCCATGTGCATGGCTGGGGCTGGTCTCCATGCAGACCCCATCCACAGCTGCTCGCGAAAGCTCAAGGCTGGGGTTGCCGTGGAGACCAGCCCCAGCCATGCTGGCAGGGCGCACACCAGAGCAGGGCAGGGGCCTGCTCTGGAGCCACTGGGATCTTGCGATGGGGGCAGCTTGCTCCAAAGCCAGAGCAGAGCTGTGATCTTTAGCCTGCACGCTCTGGACAGGGGCACACAGGCAGAGGATGGCGGCTGTCAACCAGATCCGCCAGTTTGCCCACCCCTGCTCTAAGGGGTCCGTTTACCTCTGGTTCAGAAATGTTCCCAGAATAACCTCTTCTATGGCTACAGGACAATACCAGGAAAGGTCATCAGCATGAAATATATACGCGGCTCTTTGTATACCTAAGAATTTGGGAGGAAGGACTAAGATAAACCTGCTATTAAAGGCTAGCTTCAGAGGAGCTCAAGACCATTTAGGTTAAGGACAGGGGTGCTATAGACAACAGCTAGAGGTTCCCACGTATTTGAATAGAAGGACGAAAATGTGAGTCAACCAGTCTCACTTCAGGCCTGCAAACTGATCCTGACAGACAGTCCACTAGGGACTTTCCTATTGATTTTACATGGGAGGTGCTCCCAGGATGGCTTTGTGTTACAAGGCAGTGCCATGTAGCAATACCTGAGCTAGTTCTGAACAAGCTAGCTCAGGCACTGGAGGTACATAAGCACAGTGCTTTATCTGGGCAAATAAGCCCGGCTAAGATCTCTTCATGGCACTGCACTACTAGGCAAGCAGACAGATAGAAGACAGATGATTGCTTGTTTGACGTGCCACCAGTCCCTGCAGTAATGCACGAATGCCACCATTAGAATTTCTTTTTGCAATACTTTATATGAAAACTCCTTGAACCTGCAAAACACTGTTAAACCCTTCATACTCAGAGAAAATCTTTCAGTGCACATTCCCTTGGTCATGATAAGTATGATGGCACATTAGAGTATAGTTATATGAGACAATGTGGTTGCTGGCTGTATAAAATGGGCTTGTCTACCTAGATTAGCAGAGATGCCCTGTATATGGGACTCACCTTGGCCCCTCTGTTAAATGTTCTGGGCACAGGCTTTCTGTACATCAAACTTTCATGAACATGAGGCCTCACAGCCTAACTGCCTTACATGCCCAGAACTGCACCCTGGTACTTATATCATTCCCTCTCCTAGAACTCCAAGTAGGTGGGTGCTCTGATTTTACAATGCAATGCTTTAGCCACATGTATTAGGTGTATGTAGCGCACAGTGCTTTGCAGTGGGTCTCTAAACATAGTTACTCTTTACTGACCAGCAGTGAACTTTCAGAAATCCAGAGCAAAATAATAACAGCTATTACCACTTTCTAATTTTCTTCTCCATTCTGAAACATTCTCTGGTTTTAAGTCAGGGTCCTCGAGTGGATCAAGGATCCAGCTCCGGCAGCTCATAGTTTGATATGCAAATCATAGAGAAGTGGCTAGCTGCATTAGTCTAAAGTCAGATACAAGGTAGGGCAGAGTGGTACCTTATAAACTAAAAGACTCTGAATCATAGGGCACATCCAGATAAGCACGTGGTCTGCGGCACTGCAGACCCATCTGCACCACCACGAACTGCATGTGCCACACATGCAGGCATTCACCACACTGCTAATTTGCAGTGCAATGAGTTTTTTGACACCCAGAGATCCCAGTGTCAAAAAACCTGTGGCAAAACAAAGTGGGGTGGCATACATAGCAGCAGCGTGTGCTGCCAAAAGAAGAGTCTGGCTGGCCGGAGCCATGCTCCAGCTGCCAGCCAGGCTCTGTGTGCCCAGATTGCTGCTGCTGGAGCCCCAGGAGGCCCCCAGGACCCTAGGGAAGGCTGCTGGGGCCAGCCCCAGCCTCCCCTAACCCACCCAGGGCAACTTTCCATGTACCAGAGCATGGGCATTCCCTGGGGACAAGTAGCAGCTGCACAACTATGTGCTGCTGCTATTTGTTCCCAGGGAAATGCATGTGAATGATCATCTGGATGGGCCCATAGGTTCTACCATTTCCCTCTCTCCCTCAGATCAGGTAAATCTGACCTTAGCTGGCCTCATAATGAAACAGGACCCCTCCATATTGCACCTGATTTCTTCACACCAGCCACCACAGCAATCCAGGTTATAACAAGTTCATAACAATGGCATCATGGCTTCACCCAGAATGTACAAGCTGTACTAAAACAGAGGGCTTAAGTGGTCACAGATGCACTTTGAAGAGTCACCACAAGCTTCATCCGCCCAAGTGTTACTGCTTGGATTCAATATCATGCTTCTCCTCTACCCATCCTCTCCAGCCTGTATTCCCTAACACACACCAAGGCAAAAATATCCTGAGACAGAGAAGAAAATGTAAAATCAGCTAGGAAGGACAACCGCTGAAGAAGAGCCTGTCCAGCATGGACCTGAAGATCTCAGGGAGCAGAGTGAAGAAGCATGGAGTAGCTGATTGTGCAGAACTGGAAGGTGAGGAAAGAACGAAGAACCTTGGAGAAGTCATCAGCCGTCTTGATGGGGCCAGAAGCTGTGGTTGCAGAGTATCCAGGAGAGAAAGGAGAGGGAGTCAAGATAACAAGACTGGATAGGACCCCTCAGGAGCTTCAGAACGAATGGGAAGGGAAGGTGTGCAGCAGCTGGGGAGGCAGTATGGAGTGAAGTGAGTCACTGAGGCCTGAGCACGCTGAATCCCCATCAGGCATCCAGCAGCAATGCTGCGTGTTGCTTAGAGCAGGGGCCTGGGAATCAGGGCTTGCGAGTTCCACTCTCAGTTCTAACTTCTTGCAAAACCCATGACTACGACTTCAATTTCCTCACCTGTGCAACAAGGAGACTAATATTGATCTGTACTAACTAATGACTGTCCAGCCCATGAGGTTCTCAGAGAGATGGGGTCATGTGGAGAGTCGAAGAGCTGTTTGTATCCTCTGGTGTCTACTAAAGAGCTGACTTCCTTCTAAGGGTGTGACAGCCCTCCCTCTCTCCTTAACACACCAAACGCAGCACCAGAAAGAGAAGTGAAGTCACTTGATTAATTATTGAAGGAGTGAGAGAGGAGGGAAGTTGATTCAAAGCCCTAATCTAGCAGAGCAGAGCGGTTGAAGTGGCCAGTCAGCATCTGTTAGAGGCGCAAAGATAAATGAGGTAAGAGAGCAGATAAATGCATATGAATAGGCTCACATCTGTAGCATTAATACATCTCTTTCAAAATGCTTGTGTCATCAGATGGTGTGTGAAATCTCACAGGTCATCTGTTAGGTTCACTTAAATGTGCTCAGGGGGAAATTCTTACACTACTAGAGCACCTCCCATATCCAGCCAGTAAAAGCTCCTACTCAGCTTCAGGCCACATGTGACATCCCCTCTCTGCTGCACGAGATTGCTGGAGTGCTACAAACCCCAACCCAAGGGGACAGCCTGGGAATTTGTCTAGGTGAACTCAGGAATTCCACATTGGCTGTGGGACCTCATGGTATTGGTACCCTTATGGTTGTCTACCACTGCTTACTTGCACAGGCTTCTGGTGCTAAAAGGATAGAGATGGGCACTGGGTCTTTGTTCCTCAATAGGAAAAATATTAAGGAACATCAATAACTCAATAACCTTCCCCTAGTGCAGGGGTGGGCAATTATTTCAGGCGGAGGGCCGCTTACTGAGTTTTGGCAAGCCATCGAGGGCCACATGACAGGCAGTCCGGGGCAGATAGAATGGCCTGGCGGGCCACATCTTGCCCACCCCTGCCCTAGTGGATACCAGTGACTTCCTGGAAAGACTGTAGATTTGCTAATGTCCCCCATCTAGTTCAGGACTCCTCTGTGAGACAAAAGGGGTTTTGCAGGAGAATGTGGCTTGGCCAGGCTATATACGGTCTAACAATGGGGACTCATGACCAAAACTGCTTGTAAGCAGAAGGGATTTTGTGTATGCATGAGCACAGAGAGACCATACCCAGATGACAAGACTGGGCAGAAGAGGGGTGAAAAAGGATTTTGGACCTCTATAAAAGATCAGGGGTTTGGCAGCTTCAGCAGAGGCTTGGGAGATTTTTGAGATCTAGGCAATGGGACTGCAGGGTCCTCCTTGCCAAGAGTCAGTCATACAATGTTCCTGGAGTATATATCTCAAGTCCCAAAGCTCGGATACTTTCTGTAGGGCTTTGTCCTGGCAAAAGCATTGCTGGGTGCTTGGGGTGTGCGACATGGACCCTATTCGATTCAGATTCAACCCGAATTGGGGACAGTGATTTGATTCGTTGGTTTCAATCACTGTCTCTGATTCGATTTGGCCGAATCCGAATCTGAAGATTCGATGCTGGTTTGGAGAACCAGTGATTCAGGCATAGACACAGCTTTAAATGTTTTTCCTACATACCTTAAGGTAGCAGTGCGGCTCGTGATTACTGCGATGCTGGGGCACGTGGAGCATCCCACAGGAGTGTGTGTGGAGGGGGAGGGACCTGGAAGCAGACTGGAAGTAACTTCCACTCCACTTTCAGGTCTGCCAGGGAGCACGCTGCCCCTGCCCCCCATGCCTCTCTGGCTAGGCAGTCAGCCACAGGGGGACCCCGGGTGCCTCCCCCCAGGCCCAGTAAACACCAGTCACTGAGCCGCGGAGCCATGGGGGCGGTGTGCCCCGCGCAATCCCCAGTAGACCCGGAAGCGGACCGGAACTGCTTCTGGTCCACTTCTGGGTCTGCTGCCGAGCACACTGGGGACCACCCCATGCTCCTGGGAGACACTCCATGCGCCCCAGCGCTCATGAGCCGCCTGCTACCTAGAGGCATGTAGAAAAAAAACATTTAAAGCTGTGTCTATGTCTGAATCGCCAAATCTTTCTGAATCTCTCTGAATCGATTTGGAGGGTTCCAGTTTGATTCGGAGAGATTAAAGCGTCTCCTGATTCGTTTCAGATTCAGAGATTCGGCCACTGAATTGGGTTGAATCCCCACCAAATCGAATCAGGGACAGCCCTACTGGGTGCTGCTGCCTTAGACCTTCTCGCTTCATCCTAATTGTTCTTGCTCCTGTCTTAGACACCCTGGCCCTGATTGACTGATTTGTTCTGACCATGATCTTTTCTTGACCCTCAGCTTGATATTCTGGAACCTGGACCTGGCTTTGATCTTGCCTCATTAGTCCTGGTGTGAACTACTAGGCATGACTGCCTGTGCTTTGGTTAGGCATTACACTTTCTCTGCCTTGTGTCAGTGCAGCCCTGGCCCTTTCCATGCCATATGCCTTGAGGCATGCATACACCCACCTTCTTGCAGCCTCCCTACCGCCTGCTGTGAGCAACCCAGGCTCCGTGGTGGGTGGCAGGGGCCTGCCCAGAGCCCAGGCCACCTGTGGCAAGCAGCTAGAAGGCTGCAAGAAGCTGCACTGGGGTCTGCGTAGCCCTGGCCCAGCTCACTGCTGGGAGTGGGCGCACGTGCGCCTCAGGGTGGATGGTGAGAAAGGGTCTGGAGCTGGGGCTGGGGCTGCACTGCCACAACAAGGATTGGGCCCCTCGTGGCTCCCTTGCCATCCATCCCTGGCACACCAACATCTTACAAGTCCAGGTTGTGGGTGTTTTTGGCACTCTGCCCAAAAACATTGCTGAGCCCTAGGCAAAGGGATTTTCCCATGGGCAGCCAAAGAGAGGCTTGCATGTGAATGGGCTGAGTTTTCATCCTCTCTCTCTCACACACACACACACACACACACACACACGTGAGCAGGGGCAGTCAAAAAGTCCAAAGCAGATAAAACACAGTCTTTGACTTTAAAGATAAAGCTCGTGGTTTGGGAGGTCTGGCTCAGGAGTTCTGATCTCTTGAGATTGGCAGCACTGCCTGACATGGGAGAGGGCTTGGGAGGGTAGACGAGCAGTTTGGAAGTTGTCAGGCTCCATTCCCTATCCCAAAACGATGGGCCAGGAGTGCTCAAACTCCTGCAGAATCCCTGCTCACTGTGCTGCCTGCAATTCTGTTTCTGCCCAGAAGAGGACAGTGGCACACATCCTTTCCCAGTCCTTACAGGGCTATTTAATATTCTAGATTGATAAGTATTACTCATGAAAATTTGACTTTGCCTCCTTGCCCTGGGAATGTAGAAGCCCTTTCTTTCCTGGGGCTCCTGGGCTGGTCAGAATATTGTCTGAAAATTAAGCATCTTTCTTGCCCCAACAGCTACACGTACCAAGATCTAGAAATCATCCTCACTCTGTTACTACTGCCTTGCTCCCAAACAAGGCCACAATCAGCTTTCCAAGGCCATGAGCTTTTCCCAAGCCCCTGGGGCATCTGTAAACACCCCTCCCACACCTGAGTGCTGCAGACACAATCCAGTGAGTTGCTCACATCCCCTGCAAATCATAAGCAGTGTGATTCATCAGAGAGGATTTTCATCTCCTTTGATTTCACAGGAGGTCTTTTTTGCTGGTTGTTGTCTGTTACTTTTGCTTTCCATTGAAGAGCTGTTGGAATTTCACACACTTGGATAGCCTCTCTCCTTCCCCCCACCACATCATCACTGTCTCCCATTCCAATTTTCCAACAGCCCCAGAGTGGCAGGTTGCCAGATGGTGCCCCATTAGGTCACATTTGCTCACTGTTTGGCAAACAGCAGCTTAATTCAAGTGCTGAGTTGACAGCTTGTCCTCAAAGACAGTTTGCAAGTTGCAATGTTGCAAATGCCAACTTTGCTTTTCAGTGTAATTTTATTTCAACTGCCTTAAAGGGATAAAGTTCCCTTTGATTAAAAAAGGGGGGAGGTGGGGAGGTTTTTAGATGTTTTTTGATATTGAAAGTCTGATAGAATTGATTGGCAGGCACTGTACACACAGATCAGTCAAAGCTCCTTGGTCCGGTCTTGCAGTAACTCTTGCTGTTTTACTAGTCCAAGACCAGAGTCATCAGGCAGGGCTGAAGATGACCCACTAGAGTCCAGGAGGGTCAAAGCTGGGTGGAGGTTTTCCGTCCACGTGTTTTTAATCAGCAAATGATTTATTGAAACCAACACTTTCCCTTGCAATGTCTGTGCCATTGTCCATCAGACCAGAATGTCTTGTCTGACCGAGGAGAGCTAAGCCTTGCGCCCTCCAAAACAGCCAGTTGGCCAAGGGAGAGGGCTTTCAGCTAGGATGGAGGAGAGTGAGGTTCAAGTCCCTGCTGCTCTTTCTGATTCACACTAAGGATCTGAACCCTTGTCTCCTGCACCCCAGTTAGGTGCCTCAGGCAGAAGACGCCAGACTAGTTTTATACAATGTCCCTCATTAGTCCATGAAAAATGCTGGGGCTCATTCAAATCCTGAAGAAGAAACCTCCAACTTCTGTGGTACAGGGAAGCCATCTCCTGGACTACTGTAATCCGAACCCACATGCCAGCCTCTGTTGTTCCAGCCCTAGTACAAGCTTTGATCCTGACCTGTAACATGGTAGTACATAATAGGCTACACAAGGTGCTAACTGTGCCGTCGTTACTGCACAGTTATTTAGTACTGGTATAAACAAGTACTAAATGACAGCACAGTAACCCAAGTTACTGTGCAGCAGCGCCGACAAATGGTTTTTTTGTGATGCCTACTATGCAGCAGCTCAAGGCTACCGCACAGTAGCGTCACATCATGGTTTCTGCCACGTGATGCTACTGTGCAATCAGCATCTCATGTAGACGCAGCCGCAGCCTGACAACTCCGCATTGCTCCTGCAGCGTGAGCAAATACTGGGGAGAGAAGGCTGAGACCTCCAAACTCAGTTCAGCTGGGGCCCTGATGGCTTTTGAATTATGAATTTTAGTAAACCCAAAGCTGTAAAGACACAAACAGGTACGTCCTCCTCCACCCAGAACCATTGTATAACAAACCCAGTGGGTTCTTACATGCAACAGTGCTGGGAATATAAGGAAAATCTGGCTAGATTAAATTAGACTAGGAGGCAAAAAGATTCAGCTAACCTAAACTGGATTCTGTTACCAGGGGGGCAAATCTTACAGGATGACTTCACAGGAGCCAGCGTCACTGATGGTCTCAACCTCAGGAGGTCGGTTAGCAGCTTCCTCCTCCACTGACACTTTCCGATTATTCAGGGTTTGCAAGTTTGAGGCCATCTGCATCCGAATGAAAGGCATTTCTCACTGCAGAACTTCCCCTCAGGAGCTTGCCCCAGCAAAGAAGCACATAGATGTTTACTGGGATGTAGCACAAATTGCAGTTGGTTTAAAAGAGTGTGTGTGGCAGGCAGAAAACTGTGGGTTGCATAGTTAATAAGGGTCATTAATAATAATGATGACAATGATGATGAGTCCTGCTTAATAATAGTTAAGGGAATGGACTGGGAAGCATTCATTTTGGAAAGGATAAAGTATCAGTGTGGTGCTGATGACAGGAGAGGCTGAGGCCTTCTGAGATTCAGGCAGGTCTTTAAACAAGTTTCCTACATGCACTTATGCTTGCCAAGACGCCTCAGTCCTGACCTGCAATCCCCTTGACGTACCTTGTCCTGCCCCCCGGCCTAGCAGCATCCTTCAGTCCTGACCTGCAGTTGAGTCAAAACAGTCAAAAGTGCTACTCACACCTTCCAGCTGTGTTTTCTCATGTCCACCCAGCTTCAATAGCCAACGGCACATCTGCATGCAGCCATCATTGGCTTCCCAACCAAACAACCCAGTGCCCAGTTACAGCAGGGGTGGTTGAGCACAGGTCCAGAAGAGGGGCTCAAACTCACGTCTTTAGACATAACAAGGCAACTCTCTGCCCTCCAGCCCTGAGCACTTGGCTGTTGTCAGGTGGCTTACGCTGAAGTTATGCTGATGTTCTGTGATGTAAAAACAGGCTGTTACGGAATAGGTTGAATTCCTCAAATTCATGATCCCAGGTGTGCCCAAACTATGACTTTGATACAGGGCTCAGAAAAGCAAAGCCAGTGCCATCATATCCAACACTGCTCTGTGCTGAGCAAGGTGTCTTACGTGATGAGCATGGCCACAGCAAAACCCAGCTGAGTGGCTCAGAGCTTGGCCTTCAGAGCTGCAGCAAGGTGCAGGCAGCAAGCATGCTGTATCCAAGCTCCTCCTCCGACAGTACCCTCTGGACTTTCTTCCCAAGCTGTGAGGCTACTTCGTTGCTCACGCATGGCTCCATTGTGTGCTGTTGCTCAGCAGTAATGTGAAACAACAGCCAATTGCAAGTTCTGCTGTCTACCAGTGCCATGGCATATTCATGCTAGGGCTGTAAGCATGTTGATGCAGCTGCATGGGTGCAAGCACTCGGCTCCAAAGCTGAAAATGTAGAGGAGGTGGAAGCTAGATTTGGCTTTCTAGACCTGTTGTCTAAAGGAGCAGGAAGTGCAAAGCGTGCATCTGGATCTCAGCTTCTCTTGAGCTTGGAGGTTGGGACAGCCTGTGGCTGGCACCTACAGGAAGCACCAGTGCTGCATCAGGTATTAATTGCTCATCCTGGTTCAGTGCACTCAAATAACATGTGCTCCAGAGCTTGCAGAGCCAATTCATCTTCTAACTCCCTCCTCTCTGTAAGCCACAGATTTGGAAGCCTGTTTAATCATGACAAAAACATCTGGGCAAGCACTGTCCAGGTGATTGCTTCAGATAGGTCTGCAGTTGTTTCAGCTTGGCAGCTGTCAGCCCAAGCTGCTGTGAAGCACTTGAACCTGTCTTGCTTCTCAGCAGGTTGGTATTTCAGGCACTGTCTCCCTGCTCACTCCCTACCTGCAGCAGGCCTGGCCCAGCAGCTCCCTGCAGCTGGGGCAGAGAGCTGGGAAGGGATGGGCTGTCATGCTGCACTGTCACCAGGACCTGTGAACCAGAAAGGCATCGACTTCCATAGTGGGAAGAATGCATTGAAGAACTACACTGCCTGTTCAGAGTCTTATGCTGGGCCTGTCACCACAAGGCTTAGTAATCAGAAAGGTCTCTTTGGCTAGGGTCAGACATTCAAAAAGCCTGCGCCTGAATTGATTTGATATTTGCAGGTGAGTCTAACCTGGCTAGGCTGAAGGAGTTTGTAACCACACAGCCATCCCTCTGGACTGAGGAAGTTTAGGCACATGCCTGAAGTGGCTCAGGCTAGAAGCTAGGGGGCACTAGAGCAGCCCTCCGTTCCCCTGAACAGAGCTGAGCTGAGGGGGTGTGGCCAGGCTCCAGCAGGATGCTGTGATTAGGGAGGGTTCCTCCCCCGCCTGAGCAGTCCAGCAGGAAATGTTTATCACCCCTAACTCAGTGTTTATCACCCCATTAA
>NW_017728980.1:1913976-1915830 GCF_001723915.1 Gavialis gangeticus | reverse complement strand
TTTGTCCCATGTGCCACAGCTTGGAGGTAGCCAGCATGTGGTATGCTAGCTCATGCTAAGAGGAGTCTGTGAGGGATGGGGGAATGCCTGCTTAGCAGAGAGTAGAGTGGAGGGAGCAGAAGCCAAGCAGACACCTGCAGAGACTGCCGAAGTTGCAGCCAGGGAGCAGAGGGGAGGGGCCAGCCCTGCTGTGGAGCAGAGAGCCCCAGCCAGCCCAGAGAGCATGCTGATTTAATTTAAAACATCAAGGGGTCTGGGACAAACATTGCATAAACTGGTTTGCCCCAAATCAGTTAAGTCTGCACCTACATTCAACCAGGTTTATCTCAAACCAGTTTTGGCCATTCTCAAACTGGTTTATGTGCACTGGAAATCTGTTCTGTTACAGATTAAAACTAGTTTCTGATCACTTAAATTGGTTTATGTGTAATGTCTGTCTCTAGCCTTGAAGACTCATTCCTACACACCTGGTTCTTGGGCAAGCCCAGCGCTGCAGAGCTCTTGGCTCTCTCATTCTGTGAATCCAGTTCAGACATCATGGAAAGGTCCAAAGCCTGATGGCCAAAGTCCTGTATTTCCAGGAGTGGCACAACAGCAATTCAGGCCTTCCCAGTGTGTTGCCAATGGGCCTCAAACACAGCCAGCAGGAGGAGGAGGAGTTTGAACTGCAGAGCTTGTCCAATCCTGCCACTGCCATTAGCCCCAATTGAGATGGGATATGGGGATTTTTCATGGGGATCCAGTTTCTCCCTGGCGTCCTGGGACTCACCCCAGGGTGGGCTGTTCTCACAACAGTAGAACATCCCAAAATCACTTGTTTCCACCTAGGAAGTTTCCATCCCCTTGATTAGCTTCCCCCTGCACATGGCACCAGTATCAGGAACCACACAAACAGGGACTAGTACTCCTAAACACTACCTAACTCCAGAAGGTGGAAGAAGAGCCTGGCTGGGTTCTCCTGCCTGTGTTAATTACTTTGAGGCCAGGGTTTAACCCAGGGGCAAGCAAAATAAGGCCTGCATGTTGGACTTGGCCCGCCAGGCCATTTCATCCGGCCCGCGGGGCCCCTAAAAAATTTAGAAAATGAATATTTATCTGCCCATGGCTGCCTGTCAAAGAGTAGAGGAACCAGGGGCAGTAAGACCCAGGGGGAGCTAGCAGCAGAACTAAGCAACTGCAGCAGCAAGTCCAACCTGGCCCCACCCCGCTGTGGCCCCTCCACCCCAAGCCCCAGCCAGAAGCCTCTGCCTAGCAAGGGCTTCTAGAGGCTTCTGGCCTGGGACTGTTACTGTGCCAAGGGAAATACAGATAAGAAGAGGTGGGGGGGCAGGGCAGGGGATGACTGTGGGCGATCGCCCCAGTCCTCAGGGCTGACCGGGCCAGCTCATGCGGTCCTGGTGCTGCAGCCATGTGGTGCCAGAGCATGATGGGTAGAGGGGGGAGCAGAGAAATGGTTGCATCAGGCAGGGGGAAGGGGCAGCGAGCGGGTGTGCAGAGCTCAGCAACAGCCGGGCGGGAGTGCAGGGCCCATGCCAGTGCCCCAAGGCCGGCGCTGGTGGGGTCCAGAGGAGGGTGGCAGGAGCATGGGACTGGGCCGCCAGGGGCTCTATGGAGCTGGGCCGCCTCCCTCCTCTCCCTGCTTGAGCAGCACAGCCTGGCTCCATAGAGCCCCTGCCAGCATGGCCCTGCACTCCTGCTGCCCTGCTCTGTCCCCCACTGGTACTGGTACTGGCCCTGGGGCATCGGTGAGGGCCCCACAGTCCCACCTATCTGTCACTGTGCTCTGCGCACTCACTCACTGCCCCTTCCCCCCTCCTGCCACAGCAATTTCCCTGCTCCCCCCCACCCGCCGTG
>NW_017728980.1:1908608-1908976 GCF_001723915.1 Gavialis gangeticus | reverse complement strand
CCACCTCCTGCCACAGCAATTTCCCTGCTCCCCCCCACCCGCCGTGCTCCAGCATCACATGGTTCCCAGCTGCAATACCAGGACCACAGGAGCAGCTGAGATGTGGTGTGCAGTGACTGAAGGTCAGGGGAGAGATGAGAAAGTGGCAGGAGAAGGGCAGCTGTGGCAGACAGGGGGGCAGGTGGCAGTGAGCGGAAGCATGAGGCCCGTGCCAGTTCCCTGGGGCCAAGAGTGGCAGAAGTGCAGAGCCCAGGCTTACAGGAGCACTGGTGGGAGCTCTGCCTGCCACAGGGGAGGGGGGCCGGCAAGCTGTGGGCAAACCCTCCCCCACCATGCAAGCAACAACCCTCCCCAGCCACCCTCCCCCC
>NW_017728980.1:1905551-1908439 GCF_001723915.1 Gavialis gangeticus | reverse complement strand
CACACACACACACACACACACCTATCCACCCCCCACAAATCCCACACACACAGACACACCCTCCCACCCACACCCTCCCACAATATACAAGAGTAAGACTTCATTTTAAGCTAGAATACTATTACCTCTATGTACACTACACAAACACATGTAAATAAGGACAAAATTATTTTTTGAAATGAAATTAATGAATGTTGCAGTATGATTCATTTTTAGAATATAATTTGGTATTTTTCTGATTCAGAGATGGCAAAACCCCTTGGCTCAAAGGAGTAATTCTGCGGGGCAAGGGAAGGGACTTCTGGTAGCAAAAGTCAGGGACTAGGGGGTGGGATTTCTGGCCCCAAGATGGCGACCAGGGTGTGGGGCACCTGTCAAGGTGCGGGGCTACCCATGCAGCCCTCAATAGCTTGCCAAAACTCGGTAAGCGGCCCTCTGCCTGAAATAATTGCCCACCCCTGGCTTAACCCCTGCCTTGACCCCAGTAACAGAAGAGCCAGGACTCTGACCTGAACGTGCATTTCATTTTGAAAGGAGGGATGGAGGGGATCTTCGTTAATCCTGCTTGTTGCTACTTGGTTTCCTATAACATCAGTGCCATCAAAGAAAATGTACTCAATAAACAGCTGTCCCCTGTGCAGTGTCCTCTATTGTTCTTCATCTGGTATTCAGAGCCAGCCTGGCTTTTGTCACCCAGCAGAGCTACACCAAGGCTTGATTTGGAGATTGATGAAGTCAATGGGAATCTTTCCACTGTCTTTAATGGGCTTTAGAGCAGTCCTTTGGGTAGTCAGGTGCAAAGCATGCTTCCATCTGTCCATAATATAGTGCCACTAGCTGTTGTTGTTGCAAACCCTGAAAGCCTGATAGAACTGAATCAAAGAGAATCCTTTGTATGGGAGGCCTCCAAGGAACGCCCAGGAAAAAAGCTGGAGCATCTACAGTGAGTGCAGGAGCTGGTGTCTCAGCAACTAGTGCAGTGTCTTCCTTTAGTCCAGAATCAGAACCTTGGTGTGGTGCTAGAGGGTGGAGGTTTCCTCTTCTGCTTTTGCAGGTTTCCTCTTCCACGTACCTATAGCCCAGGTCCTGGGCACTTGAGGCTATTCAAGATTCTTTGTCACTTTAAGGCAGGAGTTTTCAACCTTTTTTTAAGAACTTTACCCCTTCTGGTGATGGCAGCCAGACATGGAGTGGAGGGGCAGGGAGTGGGGCTCACACGTGGTGGCATGGGGCTGTGGGTTGCAGTGGCCATGTGTGAGCTCTGCCTCCCCCCCACCACACCTGGCTGTCCAGGAGGCACCGCTGCCCTCACCCCACTCCTGCCCTGGCCCTGCTCCTGGAGGACAGCCGTGCAAGGTTGTGGGTGGTGGCACTCCATCCCCACCTGCCCACGTGTACCCCCTAGGACCATTCCAAGTACCCCCCAAGAGTACACGTACCCCCAGCTGATAAGCCTTGCTTTAAGGCTTTTCAGACACTATCACTTGGGTCATCTGAATCCCAAATCCCTTGTGATATCCCTGCAGGAGCTTACACCACATACAACTTAGCCCTTTCCTGAAATCCTTCCTGCTATCTACTCAATATAGCATACTTCAGAACTTCTCTTCCTAACCTATTGCATCGTGGTGGTGTGGATCTGCTGCCTTCTAGCAGAGAGACTGCTACATTTTGGTGGCAAGATGCACAGTCTCAGTATGCAAAGCTTGTCCTGACATTTTTTTTTAATGGAAAATGTGTTTTACATGGCAGCAGGAGATGCCTCCAAGGAATTGGTTCTTCCTGTATGAGATCTGCCAGAATGATGCAGCCCTGCTATTTTTTATTCTGCAGGTGGGCAAAAAAAGGCCAAGTTATAAAGGAAGCATCAGGTGACTTCTATGAAACCGTTGTGGACCACACCTTTTTCTTCGAGCCCGTATCCTGTGAGGTGACCAATGCTTTGGGCAGTACTAACATCAGCAGGACTGTAGATGTCTACTGTAAGTAATCTCTTTGCCTCCACACCCTCTGGAATATGACTGCCTTGGGTTGACTCTTGTCTACTGTGCCATTGGCTGATTTTAAAGGGCTGCACTTAGCAAAGCTGCATAAATTAATGAGTGGAAATAGATCCCTTGGATGGCTCTGACAAGTTCAGCTTGGAGTCAGAGGGAACAGGGCTTCCTGCATAATTTAGTTACTAAGGTTTCAATAACCCAAGGCATAATATTTGACAGTACAAGTTCACTTCCTGACATACCCGTTCCAAGCCAGTGTGATGGGATGCATGGACCCAATGACTTGTTATACAGGGAACCAGGCACAGTCTGGGGTTGATAATCCCTGTTTTTATCTTTGGCTGCCTTGGCTGAGGTGAGAGATATGCCTAATAATTATGTTTGTTGGTATAGCTTGTATACGCATCGCCAGGCATCTCCAGGTGACATCATCAGCTCTGTGCTACCTACTTCTGCACCTTATGGTATAAGGAGCCTAGTGGAGCTGAGAGGTGGCATGGCTGAAATACATTCTGCTTCTGCAATCCTACCTCAGCAGTGTGGTCTTTTGAGATTATGCCAAATGGTACAAGTTCCAGTGGCTGCTGGTTGCACCCAAGATCTGGGAGTTGCAAGGTGGTAGAAAGCTACTAGTGGTGTGCAAAGCAGGCCCTATGCGATTTGGACTTGGATTCAGCCTGAATCAGGGCAGCGACTTGATTCATCGATTCGGATCGCTGTCCCTGATTCAATATAGCTGAATCCAAATCTGAAGATTTGATGCTGATTTGGAGAATCACCGATTCAGACAGACACAGCTTTCAAAGTTTTTTCTACATACCTTGAAGTACCAGTGCATCTTGTGATCCCTGAAATGCTGGGGTGGATGGAGCATCCCACAGCAGTGTG
>NW_017728980.1:1902791-1905540 GCF_001723915.1 Gavialis gangeticus | reverse complement strand
GTGTGGAGGGGGACCCCCAGACTCCCCCCAGCTTGACAGTTAGCCACAGGGGAACCCCAGGTGCCCCCCAGACCCAGGAGGCACCAGTCACTAAGTTGGGGGGGTGCACAAGGGACCACCCGCGCACTCCCCAGTGGACTCAGAAGTGTACTTCTGGTCCACTTCTGGGTCTGCTGCTGAGCATGCTGGGGATCCCCCCTTGCTTCTGTGGGACACTCCATGTGCCCCAGCCTCACAGCAATCATGAGCCACCTGCTACTTAGAGGTATGTAGAAAAAACATTTAAAGCTGTCTATGTCCAAATCTCCGAATTTTTCTGAATCTCTCCAAATTGATTTGGCGGGTTCCGATACAATTCAGAGAGATTAAAGGGGCCTCTGATTCAATCCAGATTCAGGGATTTGGCCGCCAAATCTCCAGTGAATCGAATCAGGGGCCGAAGCTTCGCACAGCCCTAAGAGCTACCTGTGCTTGCCATCTGGTTAGGATGCACCAAGCAGAGCTCAGGCACAGCTGTGTGTCTGGTCTCTATCTGGTCATATTGATGGGCAGATTAAAGTTCATTTTGATCTAAAGCAGAGCAAAATGTAGCTTGCTCTTATGGAGAGGATGGGGGGAGATGGTGAAACTCAGCATGCTTGGCATTATGCTGAATTGTGAGAGGGTCTGCCTCTGTTTCTCCAGACAGTCATCTTCTCTTCCTATCTCCTTTGCACAGTTGGGCCCAGGATGGCAACAGAACCACAGTCCCTCCTCGTTGACCTGGGGTCAGATGCAGTATTCAACTGCGCTTGGACTGGAAATCCATCTCTGACCATTGTCTGGATGAAGCGGGGCTCAGGCGTGGTAAGAACTACAGTCACAGGAGAAATACTGCACCACATTTGAGATCAGGGGCTAGAGCCCAAGAGGCAGTGCAGGGGAATGGGTATGTCACAGCATTCAAGTTCATACAAGCTGGCATTGAGGTCTGCCTCTGCTACCGATTTGCTGTCAATTTTGCTTCTCTAAGCATATTGTCTCTCAAAACTTTTTCCATTTGCTCTATAGCTTCTTTGGAGGTGGGCAGCTTCTTAGAGAGTGTGTGTGCGTGCGTGCGTGCGTGCGTGCGTGCGCGTGCATGTGTGTTGCCTTGTAAACCAAAGCCCCAACAGACACTGGAGCTATTGTAATACAAATAATAAACTGCAATTTTAAGGGGGAAAAAAACTTCCATTGAAATCAGGCCAAGCACCCACTGCTCAGTATTCATTTATGGCTCAATCTTGTCAATCAAAGAGAGTCTCTTGAGGATGTTAAGCAGAAAGCAAGGCATCTTAGGGCATTTATACATGTGCTGTGGGAGTAGGGGGGACACTTTAATTAAAGCAACTTGTTGCCTTGTAATTACCACACTCCGGCAGACTCAATTAATCGAGTCTGCTCCGATGCACTGTAATTACAAGGCAACAAGATACTTCATCAGCTGCTCTGACAAAGTAGGTTGCTTCCTGCAAAAGCTCATGTCATTCTGAACCAGTTAGTTTCTCAGGTGGCAGCCTGTTCGGTCTTCTGCCTGACTTCAGACTAACTTGGCTAGCCACCTCTCTCTTGAGGATGTTAAGCTTGATCTGCTTCCAGTGACCAAACTGAGAGTTGAGGACTCAAAGATTGAGACCTCCTCTGGCTCTTGTATACCTGACCTAATCCTACAAGACAAGGGTTGGCAACATATGATTTGCAGAATTACTGAATCGGGCCCGTGGAGCTAGGGGAATCTAGTAGCATGTTGCCAGTGGGGGGCTTTGCCCACATTGACATCAGAGCTGGGCAGTAAGGTGCTGTGGCAGGGTCTGAAGGCTGGGATCTGTGTCTATCCTGTAGCCAGGGGTCAAAGTCATTATTTGAAGATGACAAAGATTGCAGTGTGGTAAATACCAAAAAGATGGTCATGGATATGGGCCAATCTAGCTTGGTTGATAATCAGGGAAGAAGCAAATAATATATGTTTTAGAGCCAAATGTAAAATTAGACATACAGAGAATGTCAATACAAGATCGTAGACTGTCCTGAGACCAGAGAGTCTTGGTAAATAATCAACAGAAGTTGAGTTTCCAATTGCATTAGCCAAAAAGCTAATGCAATCCTTGGATGTATAAGTAAAGTGTTCTCTGTTAAGAAGATAGGTTCCATTATCTAGGTATCGGGAAGTGGTACAACAGCTACTGGAATACTGCATCCAGTTCTGGTGACCATCATTCAAAAAGAATGTTGGTTACCTGGAGAGGTATTGGAGAAGAGCAACTTGAATGATGAAAGGATTGGCAAACAAATCTAGCAATGAAATGAGTCCCCCAGAAGGGTAATAAGTTGATCACAGTCCACTTGTACCTACACAGGGAACAAAGCTGTGCTAATGAGGTCTTCAATCAGGTACCCAAAGGTATATCAAGAAGGAGAGGGAGAGGGCGAGGAAGCAATAAACGTTCAAGGCAGAGGCAAGCAAACTACAGCCTGCCAGCCATACTATCCAGCCTGTGGGGCCCCTAAAAAATGTAGAAAGTTAGCATTTATCTGCTCCTGGCTGCCTGTCAAAGATGACAGGAGTCAGGGCAGTAGGACCCAGGGGGGCCAGCAGGACCCAGAAGCCCAGCCCCACCTCACCCACAGCCCTTTCCCTGCCTTGCTGCCATGCACTGCTCCAGCACCACATGGCTGCATTGCCAGACCGGGGAGCACAGGCCACAGCGGTAACCTAGGATGGGGGGGG
>NW_017728980.1:1899764-1902779 GCF_001723915.1 Gavialis gangeticus | reverse complement strand
AGGGGGGGGGGGTGTGTGTGTGTGTGTGTGTGTGTGTGTGTGTGTGTGTGTGTGTGTGAGAGAGAGAGAGAGATAGGGCAAGTCCCACATGCACTACTCACCCTACACATATACCCACACCCCCCTTGCTCTGACATACACACAGACTCCCACACCCCTCAGACACCCCAGCCACCCTCCCCCATTAATTCATGAAATTAATGAATATTGTAGTACACGTTTGTTTATTAGAAAATAATTTGGTATTTTTCTGGTTCAGAGATGGCAAAACCCCTTGCTGAAAGGAGTACTGTTGGGTTCAAGGGGATGGACTTCTGGTGGCAAAGGTCAGGGGTTAGGGGGCAGGACTTCCAGTCACAAGATGGTGACTAGGGGCAGGGCACCTGTCAAGTGGTAGGGCTATCCATGCAGCCCTCGACAGCTTGCCAAAACTCAGCAAGTGGCCCTCCACCCAAAATAATTGCCTGCTCCTGTGTTAAGGGTGACCCTGATCCTAGTCATAGGATACCCATGTTTAATAAAGAGGGCAATTGACCATTACAATAACTTCCTAAAGCTTTCCAGGGAGTCACCACAATTGACCATTTTAAAACTGAGATGTAAATGACAGATTAGTTCAAACCACAACGAATTCAGGGAAGGCCTCTGGCCTTTGTTATACAGGAGGTCAGACTGGATGTTCACAATGGTCTCTTCTGGCATTATAATGTATGACTCTGTAAAGCCATTTATACAGACCATGCTGTTTGCTGCTGCATGAGAAACAAGCCCTCTGTGAAACAAGTGTCATAAAGAATCATCTCTTTCTGTGTGAAACAGATCTGCTAATGTGGGACACCATGAAAATACCAATGCCAGGCACTCCATCTGCAGGAGGGATTCCCTCCTGTATCACAAATACAATTGTTCCTCTGTTCCTCTGCCAGTTGTCATTGTGTCATGTCAGTAATGCATGGGGGCTGGGTACTGTGGAGGTGAACTGAGGTTCTGTGTAAGTTTTTGTATGTTCTCATCACAATATCTGAAGCCCTTTCACATGTGCATTAAGCAAAGTAAGTGACCTCCGTCTCTCATTCTGTCCTGAAGGGAAGAATTGTGTGTGCAGTGGAATAGGTAGTTTTGATAGGGTTTTACTCATTTTTTAGTGTCAGCGTTGCTCTGTGTTGATGTTCAAGCAGGCAGGCAGGTAGCACATTTGTTACTTAGAGCAGAAGGTTTGTGATGCTCTTTATAGTTCCTGCAGTGGTTTGTGCCACAGCATCAGACTGCCCCCCGAAGATGGCTCTGACCCTGGCACAGAAGACGTCATACCCTCATTTCAAAGCTTCATTGTGCCTGAAGAGTAGAGTCGTTGATCACGGCCCTCACCCTGAAGCTACAGACTATTTCAGGGATTCACTAAGCCTTGGCTGCTGACCATTTTAAAGATAAGGGCCAAGGCCTTCCTCATGATAGGCACTGGGAAACCAGGGTAGCAGGCAGAGGACAGGTTTGACAGGAGGGCCAGCAACAATGAGGCCAGAGGAAGTGCTGGAAGCTGTATCCTTGGAATATACATGCTCCCCATCACTATAATGTCTGAGCACATCCCAGTCAGGAATAAGTTTATGTTCATAACGTGCATGCATGGCAGGGCAGTGCTGTTGTCACCACTATAGTACTGAGGAACAGAGAGGCTAAAAGCAAATGCAGACTAGCTACTTAGATGCCTCCATTTTTAGCATTGGCACACTTAAATTAGGAGCTAGGCCCTGGGAGGCTGAGTCAAAGAAATGAGGTTAAGTGCCTTGGCTCCCTGTGCAGGCAAAGATGAGAAGATGATTCAGAAAGCACAGGCTATAAGCAAGAAGTTGGCTAGAGCTAGCCAAGAGCAAAAACTAAGCACACAGGTGACTCTAAACCCCTCTCTGGAGCTTTGGTGTATCTGTTCATTTGAGATCAAGAGCTCTGAGCCTCTTCTTAGGGGACCTGATGGTGGTACCCACCTTTTTCATAACAGCCTATTGCATGTAGGAGACCTAAGTTATAGCGCTGTCTTCAACCAGAAAGGATTCAAACCCACATCTGCCACTGCCTACCACCCTCCACTCCTATTAAAGTTAGGCCACAGAGCAGGTAAGACTACAAGAGTCCTGAGGCCAATGGAAGGCAAGCAAAAGGGAGCCTGCTTCTCTAGCCTGATGGTTCATGCACTTGACTTGGTAGGAGAGCCCTGGTCCTGTTCTCTGGACTGTTATGCATTTTAACCAGACATTAGATAAAAATACAAATAATCCCCATCTACCAGATTTGTCATTGCATGGGCTTAGACAGCTGTAGCACTGCCTCACGCCATTTCAGCTTGCATTGGAGCTTCAGCAGAGTGAAGCATCCTACTGCTCAAGATGCCACAGTTCTGTATGTGTCTGGAGCCTAAATTTAGGCATGTGAGGCTCTCTGCAGTCCTGAACATAGGCACCAAATGGATTTAGGCACCTGGAGGATTATGTGGCTAATGGAACAGCTGTCTTCAGAATCACTTCTTGCAGCTTAAGATCCTAAATCTTACCTAAATCCTATTTACGCACAGGAGGTGTGTGGCAGAATAAAGAACTGAATCCACATCTACATATTCCTAGAAGAAGATGATTAGGAACAGTCAGCATAGATTCACCAAGGGCAAGGCATGTCTGACCACCTTGATTGCTTTCTATGATAAGATGACTGGCTCTGGGGACATGAGAAGAGAAATAAATATTATATACCTTGACTTAGCAAGACGTTTGATACAGTCTCCCGCAACATCCT
The DNA here is from genome assembly GCF_001723915.1 of Gavialis gangeticus. Classification (NCBI taxonomy): domain Eukaryota; kingdom Metazoa; phylum Chordata; order Crocodylia; family Gavialidae; genus Gavialis; species Gavialis gangeticus. The sequence goes on along the minus strand of NW_017728980.1, from coordinate 1,899,992 downwards.
TGCAAGCAAGCTAAGGAGGTACCCGCTGGATGAGTGGACTGTAAGGTGGATAGAAAACTGGCTGGATCTTCAGGCTCAAAGGGTAGTAATCAATGTCTAGTTGGCACCTGGTATTAAGTAGAGTGCCCCAGGCATTGGTTCTGAGGCCAGTTTTGTTCAATATCTTCATCGACTATGTGGAAGATGGCATAGAGTGCACCCTCAGCAAGTTTGCAGATGATACCAAGC
>NW_017728980.1:1895168-1899706 GCF_001723915.1 Gavialis gangeticus | reverse complement strand
CAAGAGGGTAGGGCTAGGATCAGAGAGACCTCAACAAATTGAAAGAGTGGACCAAAAGAAATAAGGTTCAATAAGGACAACTGCAAAGTCCTGTACTTAGGATGGAAGAATCCCATGCACCAGTACAGGCTGGGGGCTGACTGGCTGGGGAGCAGCTCTGCGGAAAAGGGCCTGGGGGTTACATTGGACAATAAGTGGTATATGAGCCAACACGATGCATTTGTTGCCAAGAAGGCTAACAGCATACTGGACTGCGTTACTCAGAGCATTGCCAGCAGATCAAGGGAAGTGATTATTCCCCTCTATTCAGCACTACTGAGACCACATTCTGAGTGCTGTGTCCAGTTTTGGGACCCCCACTACAGAAAGGATGTGGACAAATCGGAGAGAGTCCAGCAGAGGGCAGCAAAAATGGTTAAGGGGCTGGGGCACATGACTTCTGAGGAGAGGCTGAGTAAAATGGGCTTATTTGGTCTGGAAAAGAGAAGATTGAGGGGGGGTGGGATTTAATAGCAGCCTTCAGCTACCTGAAGGGACATTCCAAAAAGAATGGAGCTGGACTGCTCTCAGTGGCAGCAGATGACAGAACAAGGAGCAATAGTCTCAATTTGCTGCAAGGGAAGTTTAGGTTAGATATTAGAAAAAACTCTCACAAGGATGGTAATAAAACACTGGAACAGGCTACCCAGAGCAGTTGTGGAATCTCCATCCTTGGAGGTTTTTAAGACATGGATAGACAAAGCCTTGGCTGGGATGAGATAGTTGGAGATGGTCCTGCTTTGAGCAAGGGGTTGGAGTAGATGACCTCCTGAGGTCCCTTCCAGCCCTAATTTGCTAGGGATCTAAGTGATCTTCACACTACCCAATCTTTTCTCCCCTACACTGATGAGGCCTCTTGATTTCTTCAGGTTTGCATGAAAGCAAAATTCAGGTGGATAGAGAGGCAGAGCAGATAGACCTCTCCTGTGAACCTCACCCTGTGCTTTCCTGGAGTGTTTAATTAGGCTGAGGCTCTTTTTCTAAGAGCTAATAGAGTGAAGTGCTATGCAACACATGCTTTATGCTGATCAAAGAGCTACATTATTAGCAAACAGGATTATCCAATCTATTTGCATATTTCCTACTTCCTCATTAAGCTGCCTATCCAGGGATAGACAATTCATACAGCTCAGCAGGGGAAATGATACCAACTACACTGCCAAGCACCACTGCACACCCCCAGCTCTCTCCACATTCCTCCTCAGATCTCCTCTGGCATCACCCTGATGCTCACTTTCCTGCTAGCTGCTTTCCCAGGAGCTCCTGTGGAGCAATGTGAGCAGTAGGTGCCCATCAGCAAGAGAAATGCTAACAAATGTTTATAGGGAATGATCTCACCGCTTAGGCATGAGTTCCCTCCTTCAGTACCACTTCTGAAGGCTGATCCAAGTGGTCTCTAGGATTCTTCCTCTCACACACCATTTCCATCATGACTTCTGTCCACCCTCTCTAACTTTCTATATGTCTCTGAATATAGGGGGGAAGAGGGTAGCCACTACCATCTTAGGAAGAAAAGAGATGCATCGAAATGCTCCTTTGCTGTTCCCAAGACTGCTGTTGGACCATGTCACTGTTCCTGACTGAGGAGACTACATGAAGCATTGCCTTACTGTGTGTATCTGCAGAGCATGTCTACACAAGATGCTTCAAGCACAGTAAACTAATTCTATTGTGCATTAGCACAGTAGGAAAAACCCATGGTAATGCACAGTAGATTTAGTCTACTGTGCATTAACATCACAAAAGACCATTTGTTTGCACAGTAGCACCGATTATTGCACATTTAGTACCTGTATGGGTGCCTGTACATGTGTTGGGGGTTTAATCTCGAAGGTTTTTTTTTTATGCCCCCTAAATTGAAACAGTAGGTTTTTAATTGAAACCCACCGTTTCAATTTTTCCGTTACGTTTCGGCAAGGGGTCCAATCTTTTATATATATTTTTTTTTGAGCTAGAGCCTGCCCGCAGCCAGGGGGCAAGCTGCTGGTGGGCTGAGTGGCCCCTGAGCTGCGAGGGGCCCCAGTCCTTCCCTCTGCAGTCATACACCCCCAGGGCTGCCCAGGTGGGCTGCTAATGGGCTGTGTGCTGCTCCACCTCAGAGGCCCTTCACTGCCTTCATCAGGCACCTGGCTGAAGGCAGAAGTGGCGAAGGGGCCGATCCTTTTTTTTTCTTCCCAGCACAGCCTGCCCTCCTCTCTTCCAGCTGCCAGCAGGTTAATCTGCCCCTGAGCTACTTTCTTCCTTGGCAGCAGTGCCCTCCAGGGCCACCCAGGTGGGCTGCTAGTGGGCTGGGTGCTGCCCCAGCTTAGAAGCAGCACCCACCAGATCCAACTCTTTCCCGAGCCCACCTGGGGAGTAGTGCCCTGCACACAGTCCCCATCACCTTTCTGCCACCTGGGTCCACCTGGGAATGGGCTGGCTTGCCCCTGGGGCAGTGCAGGGAGGTGGCAGGAGTGTGGCTGGGTGTTCTGGTGGCCAGTGAAGGCAGCAGGGACAGTGCACAGGGCACTGGAAGCCCAGGGGGGTCAGGGAAGCTTGGGCTCAGCAAGCTTACATTCAAAGGAAAAAAAAAAAAAAAAAGGATCTGGCCCCTTGCTGCTTATGCCTTCAGAAGTGGCAAGGGGACCAGTCCTTTTTTTTTTCTTCAGAGCCGAAGCTTCCCCGATCCTGCCCAGGCTTCCAGGGCCCTGTGCACTGTCCCCACCACTTCCTCTGCTTGACAGCACACCTAGCCACCTTTCTGCCACCTCCCTGCACTGCCCAAGGGGCAAGCCAACCTGTTCCTGGGTGGTCCCAACAGTAGGAAGGTGGCAGGGACAGTGCACAGGGTGCTGGAAACCCTGGCGGGCTCAGGAAAGAGGTGGATCTGCTGGGTGCTGACTCTGAGCTGGGGCAGTCCTGGCCCACTAGCAGCCTGCCCAGGCTGCCCCACAGGCACTGCTGCCCCCAGGGGCACTGTTGCTGTGCTGCTCAGCCCACTGGCAGCTTGACCCCCCAGCCATGAAAGAGGTGGGCAGGATCCACTGGGGGAAAAAAAAGGATCGGGCCCCTCACCACTTCTGCCTTCAACCGGGTACCTACTGAAGGCAGTAAGGGGTCCAATACCTTTTTCTATGGAGCCTGCCCCTCTCTCCCATGGCCAGGGGGAGGCAAGCTGACAAATGCATCATTGCAATTTGCAACAACGAGAAGTCATTTAAAATTCCCAAAACTGGTACACATATAATGTGTGATGCCATTAAGCCACACAAATTGCATTTTCATTATGCGTACATCTGGATGACTGTCACGTGTACAAGCGCCCCATCATACAGGTACTAAACTTAATGTGCCATAATTACAGTTCATTAATGAAGATGTAGATGTGCCCATAGCATGCTCAACCCTCCATAGCTCAGCTGGTCGAACTGTACTGTAGGATAGGACGTTCTCTAGACAGGCTTCACAAGAATACAAGGAACATCTGTCATTAGAGTCTGGAGTGATGGGTTGCAGGAACAGTTTTCTGTGACTATAGAGTGTGAGAGTCCAGATCACTCCTGCCTCAGGACCTACCTGCTGTACTGGCTTTTGTGCCCAATATCTACCTGTTCTATTCCAGAACAGAAGCTGAATTGATTTAGTGAAGTCCAAAGCTTCATTTAATCTCTTTCTGGCAGGTAGTACCTTATAAATTGTCCATATGTTAAACAATGTGATTGCTCCTACCAAAACATGTAAAGCCATGGTTAAACCTCTAGGCTTGACACTGCCAGGCTGCAAAGGAGTTCCTGTGCCTGAGACCCCAGACAAAGCAGTAAATGGAGACTGGATAATGGAGGAGACTGTGGAGCCGAAAGGTGAGGTAGCTCCTGAGATCTGTGAAAGGAGCCTGTAGAAGCACTAGGTTCCCTTGGCTGCATTGTAATGAGCACATCCAAAATTCCTTTGTTCCCACCAATGGGTTGTTATCCTGCCCTCTGGCTACCTGCACCCTAAAGTAAGGTAACGACAGGCTTCAGAAGAAGCATCAGTGCAGCTGTTACCTATGGATTAGAAACACCTTTTTTCCTTTCTCTCGCTCTTGTCCAGTGACTGGGAACTCCCTCATCTAACCTTGCCTGCAAGTCCCAAACCCCACTGCAGTGTGCCAGGTGTAGAAATTGTTACCGTCCAGCTGTGTGGTTCCACATGGGGAACATTTTCATCCAGGAACCCACAGAAGTTTAGTGCACTTTATTGTGTTCAGAAAAGCAAGGCTGGATTAACACATAGGCAAACTAGGCACATGCCTAGGGCCCTGAGCTGTGGGGCACCCCAGTCCTTCCCTTCACAGCAGCAGCACAAATGGCCCCATACACCTCCCTTCCCTTCCCTTTCCCTCCCCTCTGCCAGCCTTACCACCGTGATTGCTTCCTAACAGGGGCCCCGAGGCCCACCCCCTGTGGACAGCAACACCGGGGTCTGGAGGGGGGTCTCAACTGGCCCGGGGCCCATGAGTTTGTTTGCCTAGGGCCCAC